>NC_058143.1:10241620-10866386 GCF_011075055.1 Mangifera indica | reverse complement strand
ATTTTATTCTTAATTTAAAATCACTTAATTACATTATGATATAACATCCATATATTTAATTGTGTACTCAATTATATATATATAGTTTTACTGATATTTAAAATGTGTTATGGTTTGTATGAAGCTTCACATTTAAATTATTCAAAGTCACAAACAACTATAAGGTGAAATTTAAGAAACACAAAGACTGAAAATCCAAATAAAATTCCTTGTAAGAAAATCAAATCAATATTTAAAAAAAGAAAAACCTTAGCAATTTCTCTTCTATTGTTGGTTAGTTTCTAACATTGTCATTGGTTAGTAGTTCGTCCTCTCGGTTCATCATTCAATCTCAATCAGTCAAATTTTGTCTCTCATTGTCACTGGTTGGTCATTTGTCTTCTTAGTCATCACTTAGTCTTATTTCTCTTAGTTGGTCAATTGACTGTTGTTTAGTTGTCAATGTCATTTGATCAGTAGCAATTTTTCGATTAAGAATTTTTGGAATAAGAATAATGGTATGGGATTGAGAGATGAGGAGGAGGAAGAGTCGCTTTTGTCTAATTAAAATTTTTTTTTTTGTTGTGGAATATTTGAAACGACAGTGTTTCTCACCAATTTTAATGATAAAACAATGTCATTTTCATATCGTAACTATTTTTTTTTCACAAAATGACACCATTTTAGTGGTAAACCAAATTACATCATTTCAAAATATAATTGAACAACTTGCGAATAACTCATTTCCACTTCCAACAAACTCGGGATTCAGTTTGAGCTCAAAATTATAAACATTTTTTAGGCTCATACGAGTTGAGTCTACTAACAAACTCGAGTCAACTAATACTAGAACCTACCCTAGTGATAACTAATATCTAGTATATAATATAATATCAATACCGCCTCCCCTTGGGACACGCCCTGCATCATAAAATTTCAACAAGCTCCCCCGTATGGTGAAATATTTTCAAAATTATCCTCATGTATTGCACATTGTAAAATTTCGTTGAAACCTCATTGGTATGTCATGTATATTGGGTTTCAATCGAACATGCTTAAGAAACTTAGTCCATACATATGATTCTCAAGCCAATGCACAAACAATAATACAATTATCATATAAATGATATATAAAGTTAATTATTCATATAGATATTTTGATGTAACAAACGTTTTTCCTAATTTTAGGTTCAATGTCGAAATATGAGCAAAGGGTGTGAAAAGTAGATTTCTAAGTTGGTGGGACTGGTAGTAGTGCTCTTTTTTATTTTAATTGAAAAAATAGAGTTTTATTTAAAAAGTTGAAGTGAGATTTTTATATTTAATGTTTGGTTTTGTTCATGTAAGTGGTGATAATTTCGTAGATCCCCTTCAAATAGGTTATTTAATTAATTTCCCTGTTTATAAATAGTATAAAATCATACATTAATCCATGCATATTTTGCTTCTTGTGTTGTACGTTTAAACTCAAAATGTGTATGAATTCTTGAACTGATTTACATGAAATGATAAGATAACAGATTCCTCTGTCTGGCTAGCTAATGGGAAACAAGCTGACCCACAGAATAACCTGGAGAATTTCGTTCAAAGGCAACATTATGTTGATATAAAGTCGAATACCTTTGAATATGAGACGGAGAAGGGTTCGCCATCAAGCTAAAATCCCTGCAGCTTTAGGAGGGTCTCCTGTGACAGAACTTTAATTTATTTTATATTTTTCTTTTACTAAAGAATTATTTTTTCGCATAAAGAAAAATATGAAATTTGAACCACAAAAGTGAACAAAATAATTAATATATTGGGATCCCAACATAGTTTTTTAATATTTGTTTTTTATAGGAAGATCTGCCTTGAAGTTGTACGAGCACATGTCATGTTTTGATTAAAGGTGTTTGTGAGTTAGATCAACTCTTAGGTTTGTATGGTGATATAGATTTTGAGCCGGGTCACCCTATAGAAGTTTTAAGGTTTAAAACCCGATTTTATGTATATGAGAGTAAATTAGTTTATTTAAACAAATTTTAATTAAAAAAATTAAATTTAAATTATTTTTTAATTATTAAAATTGAGGAGAATACCTCGAACATTTTATTTATAATTTTTCGTTTGTGAAAGAAAAATACTGTGATTATATGATAAAAAAATATTATAACATAGTATAAATAAATTAATTTACATCTTGTATAATTACAAATATAAATAAAATATATATACAATACCAGTTATCTACATAAATAATATTCAAATAAATTGAATTCAGTTGACGTTAGATCTATTTGTAATATTTTGTAATAATAAAATAAAAATAAAAATAAAATTATAAATACAAAGAATTATTGTTTACGAATTCAGATAGTTTCTAAAAACAAAGTTAATGAGAGAAAATAAGATTGAGAATATAATGAAAGAATTACAGGTGCCAATATAATAAGAGAAAATAAGATTGAGAATATAATTATTGTTCCAACAAGAACTTGAAGAAAAGATATAAAAAATAGTTTATCAATTTTAGCATAAAATACTTAATAAATATTATGAGGTTATATATTTCTTAATTAAATTAATTGCTGTTTCCGTAAATTCGAAAATAAAAAATTTATTTTAGGATTTTAAATTTAAAAATGTATATGAAATAGAAAAATGAAAAACGCTTGTACATATGATTTTCCTTTTACTATGCTTTTCTAAGATGAAATTGGAATAAAAACAGAAATGACAATGAACATATCCTTTTAATCTTTGGTATCTTTTGATGTTTTGTTAACATGACTGTGGGGAGACCACAGAATCACCCGAGATGAAGATGGAATATGTTCACCCAATAAATCGGCAACACAGTTTCAGGTCCTTGCCAAGCACATTTTATGTGGTACCATGTATGGATATGTGATTCCTTGTTGACATTGAAGGATCCAAGTTCCAAATCATGTATGTATTTTGTGTGAGCTTGATGTTTTGTTAACAACTAAAATTATGCATCTTCAAGAGTCAGATTACCACACCTATATGCAAAATAGGTTATATTAACCACGACTACATCCAATTTAGGATCTAAGCGATTTGATATATAAAAAATAAACTCTAAATTAGATAATTATCTTTCAAAAGTAGACAACTATAATAAATTACCGATCAAACCAACTGATCCGATTCAATTTTTTTCTTCCTAAAACAATGCTTTATGCCTTTTTGTTATGATTGATTCTTTAACTTGAAAATGAAAATCCCTTAACCAACTATAAGTTTTAGGAAAAGAGTTCTCATATATATATATATATATATATATATATATATATATATATATATATATATATATAAAAACTGCATTCCACTTATATAGAATTTGTCAGAACTAAACTTATATATATATTTGGATTTATTTTACCAGCAATATTAATTTTCCAAATATTTATCCCAAATTTTATATCATAAATGATATGTTCATTTATAATTATACAAGTTATTATATCATTTAATACATCGTTACAGTATTTACATAATATCAATGTCACATATGATAATATATCTTTTTTTAATATAAATTTAAAATAATTTTTGGGAAGTGTAATATAATGTTTATTTCGTTGGACTGAAATTATTTTTTATAGATAAAATCTAATGGTATATAAAATACGATCTTGACAAATATTAAATTAGAAAGTCTTGATTAGAGAATTATGATACAAATAATTAATAATAATAAATACTATTCTTAATATAATATAAGTTGTGCATACAAAATATATGTTTTATTAAAGCTTAGGTCCCCACTTAGATGTAAGAAAATTTACATAGCTACTTACATTAGAATTAGAATTTCCACTAATATATACACATTTATTTTTTAGTTGTTTGCTCCTTATTACCAAACTTTGTAGCATCATGCGTTTCTCTTTTTACTTTAGGACAAAAGACTTATTCCCACCTAAGGTTTGAAGTACTATTAACTTCTACCCACTAATTTTTAAAAACCCAAAGTCTCACCTATAAATTCTAATAACAGTTTCGGTTAGTGAAAAGGGCATTTAAGTAAAACCAAATGTATGATGCTTTTATTTTAAACATTATTAAGATATTCTAAAAACAAACCCAAATAGTTTTAAACTACTCACCACCTAACTTAACACGCTAAAAGAGTCATTTTCATTTGCAACCATCACTTCGTTTTCTTTTCTCCATCTTTTCTTTTCTTTTCATTGTTAATATCTGAATCCAAATAGTTTCGCTAAAGAACAAATCAACAAAGGGAAGAAAAAGATGCTGAAGAGTCCCAAAATGCCATTATGTAGGTTACTAAATAGGTTTCAGATCTTGATCGTTGTCGCCTTTTGTTAATAATCCCTCCTTTGTTTGTTTTTGTCTTTCTTTCTCTATCTTCTGCACCTTTGGGCTCATTATGCAAATGAGACTTGGGAAGACAACTCGTCTTCCCAAACGAAGACAAGATCGTCTTCCCCAATGAAGACCACTAGAGGGAGCGAGATTGCCAAGGAGAGAGTTCAAGATTTCTTAATCAAATAAACTATTTGATGAAATGGGTTGTGTAAGAGTGTTAAAACTATAGGTTGTGTAAGAGTGGTAAAACTATGAGTTGTGTAAAAGTTGAAAAACTTGGGATGTTCTTAAACTATTTGACGAAATGATGCAAAAAGTCAGAGATTGTGTAATTCGCAGGAAAATGAAAATAAGGGTAATCTAGCAATTTAAAATTAAATTACTAGAAGTTATTAAAAAATTTGGATGATGGGTGGGTCTTTGGATTTTTAAAAGTTGGTGGGTGGGAATGGGATTACATCAAATCTTGGGCGGGAATAAGTCTTTTGGCCTTTACTTTATTTTATGGAATTTAGTTGGAAGCAAGGGGCAAGAGGCAACATTAAATATAGGATCTAAAGTTGTATGCTTTTGAATACGAGGTGGAAAATTGTCCTGAGTTCCCGGTCAAGCTGATCCTTTCTATTAAAGGAAGTTTCTCTTGTGACGTTTTTTTTAATTTTTATTTAGATTTTTACCAGTCAAAAGCTAGTTAACAAAATGTAAAGCATCCAATCATCTTTGTGATGCTCCCCAGAATATAAGATGACAAAAGAGGATCTTCATCAACAAAAAATTTATACTTATTTTGAAGTGACATTTTTGTCTAGTTTTATACTTTTTTTTTTTTAACCCTAGGACGATCTCAAGAGGCACAGGTCTTCTTATCTAGAGTCCCCAGAACTTTCCATGATTTTTTAAAAGATTTTTTATAATAATTTTACACTTTAAAAGGATTTCTATTCTGTTCAAAATAATCAAATTAAAACTGAAACAATTTTAGTCCTTGAGTTTAAGCTCACTTCATCGCAATAGATATTAAAGTAAATAATATGATACTTATAAAAACTTTGAACTAAGTTTTTATTTGACTTATTTAATACAATTCAATACAATTCATTATTGAATTAAGTTTTTATTTGACTTAATACAATTCAATGTATCTATATGCAACAGGCACTTTCAAGATTTATAAATAGTCTTTTTCAAAAGTGATCAAGATAGTGATACCTGCAAATTCACCGTAACAGGCAGTTTCTAATAACAAGACAAAAAAAAAAAAAAGGTTCCTGAACTGAAGATAACTTGATACCCTAAATTTCTAGAAGTATATAATACATCTATATTAACAATATATAAATAAATGCCAATCGCATAATGGAAATAATAATAATAATTTTTTCATTTTAAATGGCTACATCAACAATTGAGAGAAGAATATGTAATATCACAAAAAAAATATAGAAATATAAAACATATCATATGATATTTCAAAGTAAATAAGGATATACCAAACTTAACACAAATATTTTAAGACTAAAGTAAATAATTTGATACTTATAAAAACCTGGAACTAATGATATTATTGAATTAAGTTTTTATTTGACTTTTTTAAACAATTCAATGTCTGTATATGCAACAGTCACTTTTAAGATTGAAAAATAGGACTTTTCAGAAGTGATCGGTATAGTGATAGCTGCAAATTATGGTCTAATCAAATAGCTATTCCTTTTTATGAAGTTGTTGTCTCGATTAATGGTTTAAAGCTGTTAAAGAAAATTTTAATTAAAACCTCATCCTTGTTGGACCTTCTCTTTGTTGATTTTTTTATATTTTTGTCAAGGGTAATTAACACACAGAACGAATAAATAAAGCTCTACTCAAACGCATGGCGTTTAGAGTAAAGAATATCATGACAAAAAAATAATAATAATAAAAGTATCACACGTAAATCTTAATCAATCATTTTTTTTTTCAATGTTTTTAATCCTGTACTGAATGAAACGATTTTGACTTTGATATAAAATGATGGGGATAGATGCCGTGGACCATGATGAGCATAATTTTTCGATCAGAATATAATAAGATAGGGATGCCTATTAGCTTTCAGGTATCAGAATTTCTAGTTTAGGAATGACCTAAAAGAAAATTCAAACTAATTTGACAAAAAGCAGATTCTAGAGCTAATTGTGGCCCATACCAGGCAATATATAAAGATCCCTAGTACTGCTTGAAATCCAGGTATCAAGCAACAACTATTTCCGTAGAATATTCTAAGTAATTTGTGTATGTTTTACTATGTCTTGGGAAGGCAGTTGTTCCAATAGAGATCCTCTTGTTGTTGGGAGAGTAATTGGAGATGTTATTAACAATTTTAATAGGTCAGTTTCTCTTAATGTTAGCTATGGCAACAGGGATGTCAACAATGGTGTTGAGCTCAAGCCTGCTGTTGTTGCCAATCATCCAAGGGTTGACATTGGTGGAACTGATCTTAGGACCTTCTATACTTTGGTATGCCTCAACATTCTTTTTTGTTACCTCTAATCAAACATAATAATTATGTGTATATTTACGTCTATATTTTTATGAATCTACGTATTAATGTATATACAATCTAGCATTATTTCTCACAGATATACTAATTATATATACAAGAACCTGTTTTGCATGTTCGTATTTTTTTTTTAATTTCTAAAAACTACTTCTTTATGTATTTACATCATCCTGTTTTATGGTTGTTCTTATTTTCTAAAAAAAATCTTCTTAATGTATATGAAACATCACGTTTATGCCCTTTTTTGCATTAAAACCAAAAAAAAAAAAAAAACTACTGAATGAACTTACAACATCTTGTTTGGCAGATGTTCAAGTTAAAAAATCCACTTCTTAAAGTATATACAAAATCCTATTTTACAACTGAACGCACTGATATATATTTTTTCTAATTCTACTCAACATATAAACAATAACATATAGAAATTATGAAATTTTATCTTCTGAGGAAAGACAAACTTTCACGTTTATGATTCTTTTTCAGGAGAGTTGATTCATGCATGAATATTAGATTTATAATTGATTATTTATGTATTAATCATAAAAATAAAACATGCAGGTCATGGTGGATCCTGATGCACCTAGCCCTAGTAATCCAAGTCTCAGAGAATACTTGCATTGGTAAGTAGCTTCTGTCTCTCATAATCAACTTCTTTTCTTCTTTTGTTTACACAATGGATAATAAGTTAAACTAAATTATCGTATCTTTTTACGTGAATAACTACCTTCTGTTTTGCATTGGCTGAAACTTTCTCTATATCATGGCAAAGATTGAAGGAAGAAGGACCACCGAGAAATAAAAGCAACTTTGTTGTTCTAGGTTTCTGACATTATTTTATAAAACTACAGCATAAATTTGACAAGTTTTTTTGGTTTATCTCAATAGAATTATTGGAGCACTTTATCAACACAGAACAAGGAACATAGGAAAAAAGTGAAACCCAAAATTTCCCCATTTGATATCAAGGAACAAATATTAGATTGGACTGAATAACAACTATGGAATTGTATCATGTTCAGAGATTGACTAGTCTAAACTTCATTAAAAAACTGATAAAGCCTGTACAATGATAACTTGTGAAACAAAGAAAAAAAGGGCAGTTTCTCACAAACGTTTGTTTCTAACATTATCTTTTTGTGCTTAATTTTCTCTTCGGGATAATACTATGAATTTTGTAATGCCTACATATTGTTTAATTGTTCTTGAAATTGATCTGAACTTGTTAGGTTGGTGACTGATATTCCCGGATCTACAGGGGCATCCTTCGGTAAGTTAATTAATTTGTTTATCTTTAATTCAATTTTAATTACTTCAAATGGGTAGAGTTTTCTTTATTTCAATCAGTTTGTTTTGCTATTGCAGACTAATGTATGAATTCTAATCAAAACGACATTTGATTTCAACTTATTCTGACAATCACATCCACATTTCAGAAAAAATCTAGTCGCAACAATAATTAATTTCAAGTTATGGACCTCCATTAACTTCATGTCCTCCCCCTTCCAAGCTCAAAATTTTAAGGTGAAACAAGAAATATCATATATATATGAATTAATACGGTTTAACAAATATTAATAATCATAAAAATTAGTTTAGATTGATTTTATTAATCTTTATTTTATTTTATGATCAAAAGTGGATCCCAAACCTTATAACAGATCCTAAACGACCTAATTATGAGCTATATACTACTCAGGTCCTGCTAAATAACTATTTTTTCAATTATGATTAAATATTATTTTTGCTTTCTTATTCCCTAAAATTTACACTCTAACCTTTTTAAATGCAATTTCCTTTGTAAGAACAAATTCCATTCTTCATCTTCATCACTCATTAAACATTACACTTTGACCCTCCCACCAACCTTATGAGTTCCGACGTAATTTCTAGATTCCAATATTTATAGACAAAGAAGGATTATCGAGATTGAAGTGGTCAAATATAACGTTGTATTCCATTCAGATCATAATCCATTAGATTTTAAATTACAATATCATGAAGAGTAAATTAAAGTATCCTTAATACAATTATATGTTAAATATTACGTTGCACTTGTAGGACAAGAGATTGTGAATTATGAGAGCCCGAGACCAACATTGGGGATTCACAGGTTTGTATTTGTGTTGTTTCGTCAACTGGGAAGACAAACTGTGTATGCACCAGCGTGGCGCCAGAATTTCATCACCAGAGACTTTGCTGAGCTTTACAATCTGGGATCTCCTGTGGCTGCTGTTTACTTCAATTGCCAGAAGGAGACTGGCTCTGGAGGAAGAAGAAGGCAGTAATATGCTTATGTAATAAGCTATGGATTAGTAGAAATCAACTTTAAGATATATAATAATGAATAATGATGGAATAAGATTAGATATAATGAATAAATTTTATATGCGGGTTTTATATAATTGTCTCTTCATGAATGTTTTTATCATTATAGTCGACTCCAGATATCATGGTTCAAATTCTAAAAAATTACCATATACAAACATTAAAAATTTTCAAGTAATATATTATATAATCAATAAACTTGAGTACATTAAAATCTCAATATCTTATATGTATACAAGGATCAATTCTATATTGATATCAATGTCTATCGCCCTTGTTCTCACCCATTCAATGATTAAGGTAACACCAAAACTTAACTTAAAATCTGAAGTGGCATTAGATATATTAATTTTAGAAATATAACTTGACATGTGAAAACTCAAAATCATACTACTTATACGAATTACTTTTTCTCTATGAAAGAACTTCATTATCGTAAGTTGTTAAACAAAGCTATAAACTCATTATTATCGATCCAAACAAAAGTATAATTCAAACATAATTTCTTTTTTTTTTTTTTTTATCTTGAATCCTCTGATCTTATAAACTTGAAAATTTTTCAAATATTTCTCATAAAATCTAAACTTAATTAATATCATAAGAAACTCAATCCTCTAAATTTCTTTTTAATTTCAAAGTGATATATTGTGCAATCAAAAAGTCCATTTCAAAGTATATCTCAAAATGCAATTAGATTCAGCGATCAACTGATAACCTTACCCCAATTATGCATGTCACGACAAGTGATTAGTGACCAAACACTTCTAACTCTATAGCTTTAGAAGTGAAAATTTTTCTTCAGGGTAAACTATAGTTACAATCCTATCAAGAAGGAACTTCAACAAATTTTATAAAAGATGACAAAAAGTTTTATCATATTAAGTAAAAAATTTGTTCTAAAAAGTTAAATAGGGCCACATATCTTACTAATGGACAATACTCTCAAAAAAAGAAATATTCCTTTATAATTAATTATTGTCTCCAAAAGAGTATATTTATCATATGAGGACATTTTGTAAGACAAAAGTTTTTGTCCTTGTTTAAGTAAAGAATTGATGATAAAATTTTTGTCCTTATCCATAGGTGTATTAGGGACAAATTTTTTTGTGAATTGGAAACAAAATTTTTCTTTCTTGATTGCATGGTGAATTGGAAATAAAAATTTTATCCATTATAATGTCGTATATTATAGAGATTTTTTGTTTGTGTGGTGAATTTGGGACAAGAATTTCAGCCTTCATTGAAAATTAACAAATGTATTGATCCTAAAGTCAAACAATTCATATGAAACATCTTTTTAATTAAGTGAAAAAACATTAATAAATTCTAATTGCTACTACTACAAATAAACTGATAACCAATTAATAGGAAATTATTATATATCTATGCATGTATTTACAAACACATCCAATTATAATTAACTTGTGAACAAAAAACATGGATGTATCAACCATTAGTGGTAAAAGAACTATACTTTCTTTGTTAATTAGATGTTAAAATATGCACCACTTTCTTCACTTGTTGATGTCAAAATAGGTATCACTCTTATGTTAGGTTACATGTCAAAAGAATCAAAATAGGTATATGCATGTTAAATAAGTCTACAACAATCATTAATAACGATTAGTTTGCAATACATTGTCTAAATTTTGTAAGGTAAAGTCAAAATAAAATATTATAAATCACATATGATTCTTTCCTTGAAAGAGTAGGTGGATTAGTTCCAATAGCAAACCAAAATCCAAACATTTTTTTTCTTGTATTTCCAAGTGAATGATTAGTTCATCTACTTTTTGTAGATATTTGAAATTTCTCTTCTCTAATTCTTTATACTTTTACTATGTTTCGATAATCCTATCTTAAGATTCTTTAAGAGCATCTGCAAGTCTCTTGATTTGAAAACTTGGTCTTAATTTCTTCATAAGCTTTGGACCATACCTATGTCCCTTAATGTATTCTAATCGAGTTTCAGACTCTTGATCACAAATTTTATCTACAATTAATAGTTTGTGTTAAGAATATCAACACACAAAGGGGTGTATTTTGACAATTATCAAATAGTTGAGAAGTTAATTGAAACAATTAAAAGACGTTTGTAGAGTTAACAAATTGAAATTGTTTAAGTTAATAATCTTATATAAAATGGTGTACATTAGTTGAAGCTTTACGCTATTATTTTTAAAAAATTTATTGAACAGATAAAAATATTCTTAATACTCTCTCTTGATACTGTTAAATAAAATATTTCTCATTCTCTCGATTGCTCTTTTCTACTCAGGGAATTGAGAACACGCAATATGTGTACTTATAAGATAAAATCTAATAGTTAGTAATTTCACTTTGTTTATTTTTCTGTTTTAAATTAAATAAATTTGATTTTACTTTTATTGGATTGCCAATCTGACATCACTGTTCTATATAAATAGATTGTAACCCTAATGGTTTAATACAAGTTAGAATAGTCATTTATTCCAAAATTATCATTTATCATTCTTAGATATTTTTTCTATCTAGTTTCTTAGTTCAAGTTTTCATAACATCAGAGTCTTTTTCTAACTAACATCTATAGAAAATTGCTCGTTGTTTAAAAAGCATCTAACACTCATTACAAGTGTGTTAGTTTAGGACATGTTGGTGCTCAGTTGATGACTTAGGCTAGCTCATTTCTAGTGTTAAGTCTTTAACCAATAAATCTAAAATTAAATTAGCATAATTATTGATATTGTTGAAAACAAGTATTATTTATAGTTGGTGCGCATGATTTAGAATATCATCTTGTTAGTTTGGTGTCTTATCCTTTTATTGTAACTAAAGATGATATGAGCGTGAAAACTGTTAAACAAGGTAATCCTAAGTATAATAATTGGAAAAGGTATGACAGGTTGTTAATGAGTTGGCTTCAAGCCTCAATATCTAAGTCGTTGCTTAGTTGTATATCAAAATATTGAATTGCCACTTAAATATGGATTACACTCAATAACTATTTCTTAGCCAAGTTCAAAGTTCAAATGGTGCAATAGAAATCATCACTTTCAAACTCTTGAGAAAGTTAGTATGAGTGTGCATGATTATGTGAGACTGATGAATAAAATATATGATGTCTTATGTAACACCGACAAGTGAGTCTAAGGGCATTTCAATCTTTTCTCTTTATTTAATTATGATCCTTGTTTAATTATAAATAATGTTAAGCTATGATGAGATTTTAATAGGGACAACGTGCACCACAAGTGTGACACCCATTCGTGCTTTGCAAGGGCAAAAAAGTCATTTTATATTGAGAATGTGAAAATTACTAAGTACAGAATGGCACATGTCCATGTGTGCAAGTGCATATGGTCGTGTTTCATCACCAAATTTGAAATTGTGGATAAGATCAGTTTCATAGTGATTTCAGAAATAGGTTTTAATAAGTAACACCACACATGTATTTAAGGAACACACACCCATGTGTTGTGTTTTAGAGGTAAAATGAAAGAAGGCACAAGGTCTAATATGCGTATTTTGCATTGATATTTCTTTTAGATCAAAAGAGCACTTGTTATTTCTTATTTTTGTTTTCTTGTATATTTTTTTGCCTCGTATATGAGTTTTAAATCATTAAAATAAAAATACCAAAAAGATACCGTCTTCCATGGTGTAAGAGCAGTAAAAATCGCAGGTATAACTAGCTCGCTTTCTCCATTCTCTTATTGATTGTTTATAGAAGAACTCAAGCTTACAAGACAATCATTTCTAAGCCCCATGGGTGGCCTAGTGGTTTAAGGTTGTGGGGCTTACACCTGTGTCCCGGGTTTGAGTTACAAGAGGTCCCAAAATGCTACCACTAATAAGCTTAGGCGTACTCGATCGTCGGAGATAGGGGCAAGGCCAATGACCCCGAGGGTTTACCAACAGCGCAAGCTGAAGGGTTCCCCCGGTCACCAAAAAAAAAAAGACAATGATTCCATCAATGTAAAATTTGGTATCAATAAAACTAGGCTCTAATAACTATCTCATGTGGTGGTCACAAATCCTTCACTTATCTTGCAGTCTCGGTGTGTTTTCTAGAAAATAATGGTGAAAAACTTGAAGCCTTATTAAAAGATAGGATTGTGAATCCAACTCATAACTTATGGTTAACAAATGATGGACTTTTCATTTCATGGTTGTTTAGCACAATATAATAAGAAGCCCAACATCCATTGTAAAAGATGTCACTGCCTATGATAACTAGAGTTCATTGAAACAACAACTGCTGTCAACCACCATTGACAGGGAAAGTCTTTTGAAAAACATGTTGATGACCATCAAGAAAGGATCAAGATCCTTGAACAATTATATAAGAGAATTCAAATCAATCTATGATAATCTTGTAACTATCAAGAAACCAGTTGCTAATCTTGATAAAGTTTTCCAATTCGCACGTGGACTAAAAGCAAAATATGAAGGTTTCGATCTGGCTATGGCAACCAAAGCTCTTTACCCTATATTTAACCAATTTGTTCTTACTCTTCAGGGGTATGTAAAGACTCTTATGTCTTAAAAGGAAGAAAAGAAAGGCTACATTGAATACAACCAAGTACTTTTTAGCCAACATGGGTGTGGTATAAGTAATAGAGGAAATCAAAGAGGCTTTAAATCAAAAGGTAGAGGTTTCACTCTAGCTGGTTGTTATAACAACATAGGTTCAAGTATAAATAACTCCATGAAAGAAGGGACAAAAGAAGTTAGATAGCATCAAGACAAAGGTGATAAACCTACTTGGCAAATTTGTGGGAAAAAGAATCATGTTGGTATAGGTTTGACAACTCCTATCAATCAAAAGACTTACCACAACTTTGGCCACTTTTAGCTTGGACAACAATGACCCTTCTTTTTACATGGACTTAGGAGCAACGACATACATGACTAATGATGTAGGTATGTTGTCTTATTTAAAACCATATAAAGAAAGGAATGATGTTATTTATGTTGGTGATGGAAACAAACTTAGTATAACACATATTGGAAATGAATGTGTTAGATAATTAAGTTTAAAAGATGTTCTCACTATTCCTAAACAAAAAACAAAGTTGGTTTTAGTTAGTAAATTGTAAAATCACAACCTTTCCACCGTTTAATTCACATCATCTTATTTTATTATTAAGGATCAAAACAGGAGAATAATAGGGAAGAGGCATAAGCAAAGACAACTTTATAATTTAGATTCAAGTTTTCAAGAAGCTTTATCAACAATAAAAAGGGCTAGCTTGTTTTCGTTGTGGCACCAACACCTTTGACACCTAAGTGTAAAGATTATGTCTTTGTTAAAAGGAAAGAAAGTCATTGATGTCACTAATTGGCCAACTTAACCTTCCATTTGTGCTAGTTGTCAATGTGGAAAGAGTTATAAACAACTCTTCAACTTAAATAATAATATTTCTATTTATCCTTCACAAAGGGTGCATTGCAACCTTTGGGGACTAGCTCCCAAAGCCTTAAATCAAGGTTTTTGGTTTTATGTTATCTTTATAGATGATTTCTCAAGGTTTCCTTGGTTATATACCGTTTGAAGAAAAGTTAGATTTTTACCTTTGCTTTCTCAAGTTTCAAAGATTAGTAGAAAACCAATTTGACAAGCAAATAAAAATTTTTCAGTGTGATAGAGGTTGAGAATTTAACTCTTTTGATTTCCTTAATCATATTGTTAATTGCGGAATTTAGTTGCAAATTTCATGTCCTAAAACACCAGAGCAATTCGCGAGGAAATAAATTTGCAAATTTCATACTTGTGAGTGTTTGGATGTTTATGCTTCCCTCTCTAAAATACCTAGGAGAAAATAAATTTGTTAAAAAAACTTACCCCATGTGTGTTCATTGGGTACAATCTCATTCACAAGGGCTATCAATGTTATGAGCGTAAAAAAAAAAAAAGTTTTACATATCCAAACATGTTATCTTTGATAAAGGTAAACTTATCTATAAACAATCTCCAATCCACTCTAGTCAACTTCTATAACATTGGAACTCATTAAATTCCTAATTCTTGATGAATGGTTTCATGCCACACTTGACATTAATCCTATAACAATACAATCAAAAACACAGTCAACAATACAACCCTCAATTGTGTACACTGATACTTGTTGTGATGAAAACAATTGTGAATCTCTTGACAATCATGACAATCCAACCCCTGACTTTGAGGATGGAGTATTTCTAAAATTGAAGCACCCTAAGAAGATGAACCAGTGGTTGCAATAGAAAGAAAAAACATGCATGCACTCACATTGTGTGATGACATGTTTGGTCATATTATTGATACCAATATCAACAATACTATTAACAACATTTATGTTCATCCTCAACACAATAGGCAATATCCAAGATAATTGCAAGACTATGAATGTTATCTATCACAAGTCACATTACCTGTTAAACCACAAAATCATCATCTTGCACTAAAGGATGCTCAATAGGTAGTTGCCATGGAAAAGAAATTAAAGGCTCTTTATTCAAACCAAACCTGGTCACTAGTTCTTTAACCACAAAATTTGAATGTTGTTGGGTCAAAATGAATTTATTGCATCAAGAAACATGAGGATGACTTTATTGAATGTTTTAAGGCTCACCTAGTTACTCAAACGGTTTTACCCAAGTTTTCGGTATTGATTATGATGAAACTTATAGTCCATTTATTTGTCACACTATAATTTCACTTGTCATAGCTCTTTCCGCTTCACTAAACTGGCTTATGAAACAACATGATGTGAAGATCATCTTTTTGCATGTAAATCTCAAAGAGATTGTGTAAATGGAGCAACTTCATGGTTTTGTGGATCAACAAAAACCTGATTATGTATGTCTTATTCACAAGTCCCTTTATGGTTTAAAGCAAGCTCCCTAAGCTTGGTTTGATCATTTATCTCGATTTCTTCTCCACCTTGGTTTCTATTACAGCAAGGCGGATTCCATTTTGTTTGTTTATTGTAACATGGTTATAATACTGCTTCTTATTTATTTAGATGATATATTGGTAACTAGAAACAATAACTTGTTCATCTCCAACCTAATTCATCAATTAAGCTCAAAGTTCGCCACAAAAGGACCTTGGATCTCCAAGTTTCTTTTTAGGTGTTAAAGTTAAACACTTCACTGGAGGAGTTGTTCTTTCTTAAGGCAAGTACATTAAGGATCTACTTAATCACATTGGTGCTAATTGTGCTCCTATCACTACTCTTATGGCCCTTAAGGACAAGTTTCATGTCTTACACCATTTCAATACCTTACATTCACTTGGCCAAACATTCAACATACAGTAAATAAAGTTTGTCAATTTTTCAACAATCCAATAGAATTATATCTCAAGGCAGTTAAGCGAATTCATCGCTATCTTAAAGGCACACAAGACTATGACTTACGATTTATATCTCAAAGTCCTATGTCCTTATATGTATTTTTAGATGCAAACTAGGCAAGATGCCCCTTGACACAACAAAGCACAACTGGTTTTTGTGTCTTCTTATGAGAAAATTGCATCTCACGGTGTTCTAAAAAGCAATCTACAATTGTTCGATCAAGTTTAAAAGCAAAATATAGGTTTATGGCTTTCATCACTACTGAATTAACTTGGCTTACATTCTTATAACAAGGCATTGGCATTCCTTTACTTCATCCTCCTCAATTATTTTGTGACAATCTCAGTGCTCTTCATTTGTCTGTTGACCCCCTTTTTCATATTAGGACAAAACATATTGAAATAGATAATTATTTTATTCAAGAAAAGGTAGTTATAGGTAATCTCATCACACAATTTGTGTCATCTTCATATCAAACAACATATATCCTAACCAAGTCTTTGCCAAGGGAACCATTTTTTTTCCTTAGGAGCAAGATGATACTATATTTATACTCCGTCTTCATCTTAAGGGAGACTGATAAGAAAGCAAAATTAATTAGGAAAACAATTTTTACTAAAATAAGAGGAATTGCAAAAGTCAAATAGGATATTCTCGCCAAATCATGCTCACAATCGATTAATCATGCCCATAATCAAGGAGTTAATTTAGTAAACAACTTATACACTTGCTATTTCTTATCTCTATTTTCTTGTTTATATCTTTTTGTTTTGTATATAAGTTTTAAATCATTAAAAATAAAAATTCCAAAAAGGCACAGTTCTTCAAATTCCATGTAAGTCTACTAATAAAAAATTCATCTACATCCCTTTAAATTACATGTTTCATCTTTATAAATGTAAATCAAGCAAAACAAGAAAATTAAGGCAGCATTATTAATTTTACACAGAATATAGTCAATATGCATTGAATGTTTCCTTCTTTTAATTGTGAGGCTGAGAAGCATTCCACTTTTCAATCAAACCAATCCTTTCCATTTTAGGAAGGTTCTCTTGTGATCACCACATTTTATCATTATTTCCATTCTAGGAAGAGTTTTGTCTCTTGATAATTTAATTAGCACATGTTAATTTAATACTGCATATTTTTTTGTTTATGAAGAAAACTCAATAGGTCAAAAATGAATGTAATTTAACGATCAACCATATTTTTAATTTTTACCGAATCTTGATGGTACCAAAAAAAAAAAAATTAATTAAGAAAATTAATAATTTATTAAACAAATATTTTTAACTGATTTTGTAATAATTATATATATATATATAACCTTAATAATTGGAAAAAAAAATCAAATTGTCACTGGAAGTTTCTACTTGATTAAACTATAGTCATGAAATTATTATTATTATTCGATAATAATTGAACTTTTTGAAAGTTTGAATTAAATAAAAATTTAATTGAAATATATATATGTGACTTATAATGATATTCCTTGACAAATTATAGATGTTTGCTTATAAATGTGAATGCTCTCAATCAATACATGAAAGAACAATATTATGTACACAATATTAGATACACATATGATGTGTTATCATGTGATTGAGTAATTTTAAAAATAACATTTATTTATATGATGATAAATTATTTGTATACTCAAAAATATCTACTTATTGTTTATTATACATGGAAAGGCTAATAATTTTTATAAGAAATTGTTAGCCTTTTATTCTAAGTCAATAATATCTAGTGGGAATTTCATTACATGTGGCATGATGCGGACTGGCTGATGCTTGTTCAAAAATGGTGCCAGCAGTTGAAACTTATCAACACTTATATATAAGCAAGCAAGATTCTTGAATTATAATAGAATTCTATCATTTCATCAAAAATTAAAAGTTCATTTTCTTACCTTAGAACTTGACAAGCTAAAATATAATTTTCGTTCTAAAATTCTTAAAACCCTCTTTTACCAATATGGAACTTGACTGATTATCATAAAACCCTAAACTTTTTATTAAATTTTCATTAATTTATTAAAGATATTATTGTTTTGTTAGAAGAGGATTTATTTATGTTATCATTTATTTCCAAATGGTAAAATAATGAAAACTAAATCATATCAATAGGGAGAAAATCAATTTACCATACTATATATCATTCATTTATTCAATAAACCAATGAATTTTTATAATATTAATATCCATTTTAGTATATATATATATTGTTCTTTATTATAATGATAGAGAAACTAACTCTTTTATATATATATAAAAGCTCTTTATTCTCTTCTTTAGACAACATATTTTAAATATTTTCATAAGATGGTATGCTTCTGTTTGTATATATTTTTGGAAAGATAAGACTATTAATGTCATAATGCAATGAACTTATGTGACAATACGCAAGTGCATGTCTTTCTTTAGTTCATAATAGAATAAAAGAACATCAATTTGTCTAAGAAATTAACCACACCCAAGTCTTTAAAAGCATGATGCTCTCCATTACATATTAACAAACTTTTTTATTTTTCTCTGGTTTTTCTTTCACGTCTCTTCTTTTACAAAGATGCTATTAAATAATTGAAAACTCTCTGGTGAGACGTTCTGATATGTTGTTATTAATTTGGTTAATCCGAGCACCTATTTCTAACAACAAAATGCACTAAAAGAAAATATTTCTGCCAATTGTTTTGCATAGGAGTAAAATTTGTTTCACCTTCTAATGTATTCCTACCATAAAAGAAAATTGTTTGAAGTTAAAAAAAAAAATTAGGATATTAGCAGAAAGAGTTATGGCTCATCACTAAAGCTAAGAAGAGTCATACGTAAGTTGAAACAAGCCACTCCATGTATGATAAATGTCAATTGGTAGTCTACTTGCACTTGGGAAAAATATACAATGTAATGGGTATCGTTTAATTTATTTTAACAATTAGAACTCATATATATTAAAACCTCATGATTAATAAAAGTAAAATGATGTGCATTAATTATGATTACTAATTTGTAAATTGGCAATGACATATTATTATATGATTGAGTGTTATTTTATTTCTAATTTTAAAATCATTTTATAACACAATAGCACACATTGTTAATAAACAAATTAATATTGTTTTATTAAATTTAAATGACATATACTTTTAAAGTGGTTCAAAGCTACAAAGGTTTAGTGACCATTAATACGAGATTTGAATGAGCATGGAGGGCTAAGTAGAAAGAAGTTAGATCCTTGGGTTAAAATCCAACTAGATCCATAGGGTAGCCAAGAACCACTAGACTATGTTTTAAGCTTAGTTAAGAAGAGTTAGACCCAAGTTTATATGAGTTCCCTTATATATGACAAGTGTCAACTAATACCTTAGTTGCACTTGAGACGATATATAATATAATAGGTATTTAATTAAATTATATTAGCTTGAATTATTTTAACACTCAGACCTCATATATATTAAAGTCAATAATTAATAATGCTAAAAGGAATTAAATTTCTAACAAAACATTACCGAATCCTTAAAGAGAGGTAAAGAAGTGTACCAAGAAACATAGGATAAAATGATAGGATTGTTGCTTGGGACAGACTGGGGCATAATGTCTAAATATGATAAGGCAGAGAGGTCCACTTCTCTTTATAAATTTCCAATATCATCAACAACTTTTTTTTTTTTAAATTCAAGAGAAAAAGATACCTATAATAAATTTTAAAACAATAGATTCTATTAATGAAAACAACATAAATAGAGTTCCATATAGTTTTGAAATTCACATAACAACCAACAATAATATTTCACTTGAATATTGTAAGTACAACATGGATAGAGAGGCATGGAAAAGAATTTCCGAGGTTAATGCTCAAACTGCTTACAGGGAGAGTGGGGAATGTGGTTCTAGAGATCCTCTTGTTGTTGGGCGAGTTGTGGGGGATGTTGTTGACAACTTCACTAAATCTATTGCTCTTACTGTTAGCTATGGCCACAAGTTGGATGTTTACAATGGTGTTGAATTCAAGCCCTCTCAAGTTACCAAACAGCCTAAGGTTTCTATTGGTGGAAGTGATTTCAGGAACTTGTACACTTTGGTAAGCCTCAAAAACCCTCTTCTCAATCCTTTTCCTTAACCCTATATACTAAATAATGATGTTGTTTAAACCAGTAATTGTTTTTACACCAGAAAAATCTTTATTAGGGCCTCATTCTTGTGTAATTCAGTGCATTATTACGTGGGGAGAGCCCAGATATTAATGGTTTAAATAGCTTTTTGCTTATATTTTTATCGATGTGTTAAATATTTACTTACTTCCACTGTAGGTCATGGTGGATCCTGATGCACCCAGTCCAAGTGACCCCACACTTAAAGAGTACTTGCATTGGTAAATATATATATATTGTGAAGCTGCTAGATTTTGTTACATATACTTTTTATTCTCTTATATCTGAATTTCTAACTTTCTGGCTTTTGAAAAAAAAAAAAAATGATGGATTGTTGTTAGGTTGGTGATTGACATTCCAGAAACTAGAGAAGCAACTTATGGTGAGTTGATTTTGTGTTTCAAATGGGTCTTTGCGAGTTTCAGCTTTCTTTAATTGTCAACTATGTTCAATTTATTATTTAATTTGGGTCAAATGACTATTCCCACCTAAGGTCCAATCAAATGACAGATCCTTTTTAAAGATTGGAAAAATCATTTGTTTGTTCTTAATTTTTATTTTTAAATCTATTAAATTCTTTATAAAATTGTTAAAAGGACGAAAAAGTTTTTTTTAGTTAAATAATTTTTTAAATAATTATTACATATTTTTTATCTTAATATATAATAATTTCAATTAAAAATAATAAAAAAATTTATTAATACATGAGGTGAAATGAAAAATTATTATACATGTGAAGCTGATTGGAATTTTAAAATTTAGGTGTTAATGAAAATTTTAGGGTTTTTGAAAAAATTTTGGAATGTTTTTGAAATTTTTACAATTTTTATATATTATTCTATATTTGAAAAATGATAGTTACAATTATACAAAACTAAATAAAATACAATAGATTAAGGGTATAAAAATTATTTCACAAATTATTAAGGCTATATATATTTTTAAAATATATAGAATGAAGATAAAAAAATGTTTATTTACCTATAATAAATTAAAAATAACATTTACACTTTTATAATATTTTTTCATAGTTCAATCTTATAAAATGTTATAATAATATTTTAAATATTAAAAATAAAATATTAGTTAATTATCTCTATTGTAATATTAAATTAAAATTACATAAATACCTTTTCATTATTAAAATTATTCGATAACATTGATAGATATTGAAAAAAAAAATTAATGTAAAAGAGGGTAAGTTGTCGTTTTATAAAACCTTGGATGGGCAATGCTCGCTTGGCCTTTCATTTGCTGATGCAAAGTGATGAATGAGCCTGCTAGCAAGAAGTGCTTGCCATTTCCTAGATGGGGCCATATTTTTGTGCGAAAAGAATTGTGACCCACCCAAGTTTTAGCCCAATCTCAAACTCACACTAACAAGAGATAAAAAAAACTCAAACTCCCACCTTTGACCAAACTATCGTCGAAATTTTTAATTAGAGAAAAGGGTAAAATCATTATTTTACCTATAAACTTTAAAATTTTTATCATTTCACCCCTCCAAGTTTTCAAAACTAACATTTCAACCCATCTTCAAAGTTTGAAAAGTTTAGATTTCACCCATAAGGTTTGTTTTCTTCTCCGACCACCAATGACGGTCAACGCTTTCTACCAATCTCTCATCTCCAACTATAAAAGACGACGAAAGACGATCTTTCGTTGTCCAAATCTGGATGATGAAGCGTTGTCCAGATCTAGAAGAATAAACAAAGGACAATGTTTTATTGTTCTTCGTCGTCACATTTAGAAGATACGACGAACGATGAAGGACAACGAAGCGTGATTCTTTGTCTTCTGGGTGGTACGACGAAGAGAGAACTCTCTTTGCATCAGGAGAAAGAAGAGGTCAGAGACAACATCGGAAAATAAAGTTGAAGAATAGAGGTGAAATTACTACTTCTGAAAGTTATGGGGGCGGCTGAGTTTGAAAAATATGAAAATTTTAGGTTTGGAGGTGAAAATATTACTTTTCAAAGTTTGAAATTAGGCAACAATTTGTTAAAATAGAAACTAACGATCCAATAATTATCGTATGTTGTTGTAGGCAATGAGGTTGTTTCTTATGAGAGCCCAAAGCCAACAGTTGGAATTCACAGGTTTGCTTTTGTTCTTTTTCGTCAACCAGGAATCCAACCTGTGTATGCACCAGGATGGCGCCAGAACTTCATCACCAGAGACTTTGCCGAGCTTTACAATCTTGGATCCCCTGTGGCTGCTGTGTTTTTCAATTGCCAGAAGGAGACAAAGACCTCTTCCACCTCGTCGAGCTCATGGAAACGCTAATTATAATATATATGTATATAACTGGATGCATGTATGCACGTTAAGTATTATGTATATATGTGTGTAGTATCTATCTTCCTCGCTCGCTATGATTTGCCCAGTTAGAATAAAAACGTCACCACGAGATGTGATTCTGTTATATAAGATTGGAGATAACTGCTGATTTTGTGTGAGTTTCATTTACAATCTGGACCTGTCCATGCGTCGGCACCGCAAAACCAAGATCCAAGGCATGACCCATAGCCCCTTGTGTCATGCTTCTACGGGTTTCTTTGTCGGCCAATCTGTCAAATATTTTTAAAATTTTTAATTTATTAACTTTTAAAATAAACAAAGATAATACCTATTAAATTTTATTAGATACTAAAAGCGTTAATAAATCATGGCATGTCATGAGGAAATGCACAAGATTAGTTCTTTTGTGTGATTTTTACTATACAATAATATCAAAATTATCATTTTTACTTGTCATTTTAGCTAAATTATTAATAATAATATAATTTGTAAATTCACCAAAATTAGAACCTAAACCAACTGGTTGCTCACCTTTCATACGAATGTACCACAAATTCATTTAATCTTTAGATGAACCAAATAAACTTACCCATAGTTGTGAAGTGTAAGCAATGTTTCGATATTTTACTTCTTAAATAAAATACATTTCAAGCAAAATTCTCTAACATATTTTATTGTTGATGACAAAGGTTCTTCTAGATTTTCTCATATTGTTATTACCTTTGTAAGTGTTAATTATGGTATTCTTTTGTAATGCTTGTTGATATGCCTACAAAGATGCCCAATGTCACCTAAATTCGCACAAGACAAGCAAGAATCACAATAATTACACATTACTTATTGAATCGATTTACCACCAAAATTTGTTTCCATTTGATTTAAATGGTCCCACACTATTAACCTTTGTTTCCCTTTTTTTTTTTTTATCCCATGGTGGTGGTTGTAATTGTATTTCTTCAAAGAAATATTAATTTTCCTTATCATCAAAATAATCTAAATGATTAAATTCATTTGGATTAAGATTTATTTTTATATGAATTTGAGGAAAGATACATAATAATTAACAAAATATTAAAAAAGAATGAAAACAAAATAACTTGAAAAATTGAGAGAACAAGATTAAGTGATCTTGACTTGAAATGAGAGTTTAGAGATTAAGAGAGTTGAGATTTGAGTGAAGAATCTACATATTATATTAATATTGATCATTTTAAATAAAATAATAATTTTAATATTCTAGCATAGTATAAAGTATATAAAAAATTTATCTTTATGCAATCTGTCATGACATGTGATTTATAGGTGCATCTTTTGGCAAGCCTTAGCCTGACATGCCTTATTGCATAGCAAGCCACGCCAAATAAGGTCTCGCACTACTCAGCTAATAGATAGCTTTATTTGTCACCCTTTTAATAAAAAAATAAAATTATGTGTATAAACAAATCTTACTAATTATATAGATTAAGATGACAATATATAATTGTTTATTTTTTCTCTATTTTTATATTAGCAAATCATATTATATCACATCAAGTCAGTGTCATTTTTTACTAAACATGTTATATCTATATTGGGGTGGATAATAGGAAATGATCTAACGAATGTTATCTTAATAAAGTAAAAGTTAATTACGCGACTCTGAATAAGTACTTTTCACATTATTTAAATAATTGACATAGAAAGAGGTATTAATGGATTGGCTTAGGTTAGGTCTTAAGCTTGCATAGTGATAGGGTTTTGGGTTGGGGCAGCTCATAAAAATGTTAAGGTCCAAATGCCCAGTTAATTAATTTTAATAAAAAATAAATTTTTATATTATAATTATTAATTAATTATTTATCGAAAGTTTTTATTAATTGTGTACATCGGCCATGTCAGACCGACCCATGGCCCTTGTGTCTTGGCCTATGAGCTGAGCTCATCATGTTACAATAGCAGATCATACCCTTTTGAGTCAGACTATTTTCTTGTGTATGGAGCCAGGGCATAGATTGGCCTAGTCCAATTAACACATCTAGATACAGGAGTCCACTAATATTGTTAGAAATGCACATATTGGTTTGATAATGTTAATTGGAATACATTTTTTCATCCAAATTTTGCCCAAAAACCTAACATATATGACATTTTTTCAAAAATTAAATTACTATTTCACTCTTATTATTGCACTTTTCAAAATTATCATATCACATCAAATTAACAAAAAATTCAATAAATAAAACCTTTAAATATCAACTTTATTTCACAACCACCTTCTTATAATTTTCTTTCATCTTCACACTCTTCTTCTAATCACTTTCATCCTCATTCTTGACTCCTTACCAACAAAACCTTTAATTATTCACGTTGAAAATTGACTACTTCATTTCGTGATCTCCTTCAGAAGTGTAGCCTCATCCCTCTCCAATTTTTGTTGCAACTTTTTGTACTTGATCAACAACCATAAAATTCTCTGACAACTAAGATTTTAAACATGTTGAAAGACTGAAATATCATATTGAAATCATTTTATTTGTGAAAAAATATTTTTTAATTTTTTTTATATCTATAAATTATAAATCTACTAATTACCTTTACACAATTCTTTATTAATAAATTTGACTTTAACAAGAAAATATTATTTTCTATTCTGAGGAAAGAATTTTTGGGCCAACCTTAGGTGGGAAAAATGTACTTTACCCAACTAAAATTGAATTTGAAGTATAAATGGTGTTGAGGATTGTTCATGTATACTCTCTTCTCTTCAATTCAGATTTAACTCCACATAAATAAAGCAACTGATTTGCTGCTCAAACTCAATAAGAATTGACAGTGGCAATCAATAGAGGAAACTTTAAAATATCGAAAGATAATCATATCTCAACTTTGAATCATATCAGTTTATTTAAACTCTACAGTAACAATGAGCAAGTTTCTATATATGGTAACAAATCTCTAACACAAACAAGTACATCACTTGTCAAAGGAAAAATATATATATATATAAATCGAAGAACAGCAAAAACATTGTGAAATTCACATAGATTACTGCTGAAATCGATACCTTCACCTTCAACCGTAAATCTACCAAATCACTCAAGCCTGCCATGAAAAGAAAATATAATCAAAACTGTAATATGAGTTTCTGAATCATTCAAAGTATGCAGAAACTTGAATCCTTGAATATACCTTGTTAGCAATGTTGTTGGAGAGCCAGTCCAGACCCTCATAGAGTCCTTCACCAGATGTGGCACACGTGCTCTGGATGTACCTGGAAGGAAGGTAACGCAATTTCAGCTTGAGCATGTAATATCAAACTTTACATATGTTGTTGACGTAGAGAGATAGTAGTTATTTTGTCAATGTACCAGTGGCGTTGGCGAAGGGAGTGAAGACCAAGCTTATCAGTGATCTCAGCAGCATTCATAGCATTTGGAAGATCTTGTTTGTTAGCAAAAACAAGCAGCACAGCATCCCTCAACTCATCCTATACGTGAATGAAAAATATATCTAATTATAAGCCTAACTTATGACGATAAACGCCAAAATTAATGAGAAAAATAATTTAAATAAATTCAATTAAAAATAATTTAGCATTGCTGCCATGACATAAAAAATTTATTCCAACATAAGACAAAATGAAAGATAGCATAATGATTTATTTTTATTACCTCATTCAGCATGCGGTGGAGTTCATCCCTAGCTTCAACCACACGGTCACGATCATTGCTATCAACCACAAAAATAAGCCCTTGTGTGTTCTGGAAGTAATGTCTCCACAATGGACGAATCTGAATGTTGATCACCATATATATGAGTCCAGATTATTTAGAATTTGTGGTTGTGAGCATAGTTCAGGTTCATGAGATAAACGACACAAAAACAAAAAATAATAATAACAATAATAGTGAGAAAATAATTACTAAAATGACAAAAAAAACTAATAATAATATAGCATAAACTATATGCCAGTCAAATAAAACAGCCCAAAAAGTATATCTAACAAATAGAGTACAACCAACAAAAGGATAGGTTTTTCTCATATTATACGGTAGAGAAATGCTAGCAACACTAACTTTGTCACTCTTTTTTACACTCATATTCCCATTGTGATACGTGTACAAAAGGCAAAATCAATAACTCAAGTATTATAGTGCAAACTTACAACTTCCTTTGTCTTTTGCACACGTGTCACAAGGAGAAAAAGAGTGTTAAACTCTCCTATATAACTTTGGCAGTACATAATAACATGTAAGAAATCATCTAGCCTTTTGTTTAAAAAATGAAAAAAGCGTCCAAAATTAAACAGGTGAGTCCACGAATTGCAAATATGGCTAGCAATGGAAACATAAATTAATTACATAAAACACAAAGGCTCAGTCACAAACCAATGCAAAACCAGAGTTCCACAGCCATAGCTTAGTACACAGTATAAATGGATGTATAAATGAAGGATGACCAACTCCATCAATCATATGACACTTCCTGGACACTATGCAGCTCCTATTCATGCACATTTGCTTCAGGACAATACACAAACACAAACAGATATGTATTTTTATATACTTCATATCTGCCAAAGCACAGATTGCCTTTCCTCATACAAGAGGAAAAACATGAAAGACAAGACGGCATTAATAGATGTAGCTTATGATTATGTTTTGTACGGAAGGAGGAATTTCAGCACAAGACAGTCCATAAGCGCATGCATTATGAATAACGACAACAACATTCACACACATAGAAACATACGCATAATAAGGATAACATGTACTAACATATATGCATATTAATGTTTAGACATCATGTCTGTCACAGTGTGGATTGCCTTTTTTCATACCGTGAAGAAATACATGAATGAAAACTGGCACTAACAGATGTAGCTTACAATAATGTCATGAACTGATGAAGGGACAAATTCTAAGTAAAAGACCGTCAAAAAGCACATGCACAACAAATTACAGAAATTATGTATACACCAAAAACAGAAATATTTATGTATACATTATATCCACCACATCGCAGATTGCCTTCCCGCATACAGGAGGAAAACATGAAAGACAAGGTGGCATTATTAGATTTAGCTTATGATTTATGTTATGAACTGATGGAGAAATATCTTCTCAGCAAAAGACTCTAAATAAGTAAATGTATAAATTGGAAGTATCCAAATATAAAATCCATATACGATGCCCCCAGTTCTCTTCCACATACTGGAAAAGGAAAAAATCAAAAGGGAAATATCAATAACTGTAGCTTATGATTATGTTATGTGCTGACGGAGAGACATTCTAATCAGCACAAGACCGTCAATAAGCACATATAGATCAAAAGATGTTAAATCAAATTAAACTAAGGCACATACATAGATATATTACATATAAACACAACCATATGCAATAAACTCCAGTATGGCGCTGTTTTGATACAGCCCAATAAGAAGATGCATGAAACGAAAAGTAGGGTCTATAAATGGAACACATGAAAATCAGACCAAAATAATGAAAAACATGAACCATAAAATGATCACATGCCAAAGTTGGTATAACATAGACTTTTCTCATATATCACATATAATTCAAATACCAACACCCTGAACTTTCTCAAATACAATTAAATTAAATGTTTCCATCCCCACAAACCTTGTCCTGGCCCCCAACATCCCAAACAGTAAAACTAATGTTCTTATACTCAACAGTCTCCACATTGAATCCTGCACAAAAAGCAATAATTACCATCAGCCATAACAAACATTTTGAATCTGCTTATTATTAAGAATTTAATATGTAACCATTATTATGCAAAGCAAAGCTTACCAATTGTTGGAATGGTAGTCACAATCTCACCCAGCTTAAGCTTGTACAAAATGGTGGTCTTACCAGCCGCATCAAGACCCACCATCAGAATTCGCATCTCTTTCTTGGCAAAAAGACGACTGAAAAGCTTGGTAAATGACAGCCCCATCTTACTATAATCTCAGCTACACACCAAACAATCCCATTTAAAACACATAACAAAACAAACTCAAAGATCTATGACATATACACAATACACGGTCCAATCAAAAATTTAAAAAATGAATTTCCTCTTTAACATAACAACATATATGCAAATTTACATATTTTTTATATTTCAAAAATGCCACACTCTCCACCAAATCACACGATTCTATCGTAAGAATACACATTCAATATCACTCAAAAAAACGCATTCGATAATTAGATCTGAAAGAACCAGATGCACACGATCAAAAAAAAAAACCCAAATCCAACTATCAAACTCAATAACACAAAGAAATCTCACAAAAATACTATTACCCAAATGGCCCCACCTTCACTCCATCAAATACAAGGAAATGGGTAATTGCAAAACAAAAAGACGCAACAAAATAACAAGCAGATCCACAAAAATATTCACACTTTCAACAAAAAATAAATATCAGATTTTAACTTTAAACCAACACAACAATCTAAATACCACAAAAGAAGATCAAATCATATCAGATCTAAACATAAACATAGAAATAAACTCAAACCCAGGTCCAAATCACATTAACATCAGAAAAAATCCATAAAAAAAAATTAAATAAGCAAATAAGAGATTAAATACACGTAAATAAAAGAACCCAGATGAAATATAAGAAAATAAAGCAAAGTAAAATAATGAAAAGAGGAGAGAGAAATTACGAGATCTGAAGGAGGCCGCCCGAGAGGAGGAGAGAAATGAGGAAGCAAAGAACTACAGTTATATTAATAACGGGTTTGCGTTTAATGGAGTATGACGACGTTAATTTCCCTGTGGCTGTTGTGCTGTGATGCTCCCTCACGGCGTTGAGGAGTCGTTAGGAGGAGAGTCTAGGGACGGTCAGGGTCGGAATAGAATATATAACGAAGGTCAAATGGGTATTTCTTGCGCAATGTTTGATGAAACACAATTTGACCCTTTAAATTTAAAAAAGTTATTTTTTCACCTTTTATTAATTTTTATAGAATTATTGAAGAGATTTAAAAAAAAACTCTGGAAGTATTTAATATTTTATCTTCAAAATTTTATAAAATATATTTTTTCTCATAATTTATCTTTAAAATTAACCAATTCAGAATCATCTCTTTGAAGCAATAATTTGATTATCTCATTTAAATCTGATAGTTTATGTTATTAGATCATATTCGTATTATATTAATTCAGATTTCATATAAAAAATCGTCAATTCTAACCCAACCAAATTTAAAATTGTGTCAAAATTTTTAAATCCTAACCCAGCCTTTTATTATTTGAGTTGACCCGATCGACCTCATATTGACTTAAAATTATCTCTTATTTTCACTTTTAAAAGGGTTTTTAATGTATTAATTTTTCACCAAATTACTCTAACCTTTTATTTATAAAACACATAATATAATATTTGATCTTATTGACAAATGATCTAAAAATTTATATAGTAAGACTTTTAAAATACATCAATAATTTGATTGATCAAATCAAAAATTTATTATTTAATAATAAAATAAAATACTTAAACAAAAATAAAAAGTAATATAATTAATTATAATTATACAAAAATATAATTATACATAATCTATAAATATTTTAAATTCTTATTGTAAATATACAATATATAATTATAATATATGTAAAACCTTTAAAATACATTTATAATCTGACTAGTCAAATTAAATTCTTACTATTTAATAATAAAATAAAATAAAATATTTAAATAAAAATAAAGTATAATATAAATAAATATAATTATATAAAGATACAATTATATATAATCTATATAGATTTTAACTGTTATGAATATTGTTTTCTAACAGGAAAGAAAAAAATTAAATATTTAGGATTAAAATATAATTTGTTTAAGTCATTAGAAATGTAGGGGACATTAATTTTATTATAATATTTATACAAAATAATTTAAATATCTTTTAATTAAAATTAATAATTGATTTTAATTTAAATATTAAATATTAATTTTTTCAACTCTGATGAAGAGATCTAATGATGAAGAAATCTCCAAATCTCTTCATCTTGTCATTGTCTCTTTTTTAGACAACCATTCAAAAATGGTGTATAACTATTCACGAAGTAAAAAGATGATTATACCTTTAGAGTTTATGTATGACCGTGAAAGAGAAATTTATGATCATTCATAGCAAAAGACATATGCTCATGCATAGGACATGCGCACCTGTACATAGTGTCATGACCAAAAGAACTATGCATGAGGAAGTTGTGCATGACAAAGGTATGTACGTCCTTGCACCTGAGCACCCATACCCATATATCAAGTTATAGAAAAAGTTACCTGCACGTAACTTGTTGGACCTTTAAGTGTTTTGATAATGATAAAAGTGTAAGTTAAAATTGCTAACAAGTCCATAAAATGCGTTAAAATATTACAAGTTGGACGAAATATAAAAATGCAAGAATCAACTAAAAAAGAATTAGTAGTCAAGGATGAACGATCGATACAAGGCATATTTTTACTCGATAGCCAAGTCGTTCATCACTCGTTCATGAGATCGTTAACATTTCTAGAATTTTGGAACAATTCTAATTGGGTTGGAATGACTGATACTAAAAATGTACTACTCGTTTGGTACCTATTTGATGCATGGAATGAAATGGATGCTCAGTACAAGACTCGTTCTCTTCAAGTTAACATGGTCAAAGTCAAGAACCAAGTAAACAGAAGTCAACATTTGTCTAGACAGTTTGTAATGAAAAATTTACTCGATATGAAGGTCGCTACATGTCTCGTTCATGGTTTTGTAATTCTAAAAAGTAAGGATGAAAAAGCACGAACAATCAGTACATCTAGTTGTACCGATCAGTACCAAATGGTACAAGAAATTAAAATCGACTATTGGAAACTCTGATTGAGGTTGACCTTTAGCCGAAATTCATAGTACCGACTGTTCCAAAGAGAAGTCTGAATCGTTCACATGTAGTTTTAAGAGAAAATTGTCTCTTTCAAATGTTAACGACTATAATCTCAATTTCAACGACACTATTGCGACTAAAGCCATATTTTTCCTATCAATTAAGCAAGTGAAAAAGGGTTAGAAAAGCTTATTGTGATAATCCTAAGCTGATTCTTCCCATTGTGCTTATATATATTCTCTCATTAAGCTCATACTCCTATCCTTGAGAGATTTTAGTATACTTAAATTGTATTTCTAGTCTTTGAGATGCAATTACACGCTAAAAAATTGTACTCAAAACCTTGTGGGCGAAATCTCGTAGCAACTATTGTTTGTAGGTGAAATCCCGATAAAAATAAGTGTAAAGAATTTCAAATTGATAATGGAACTCCAAAGAGGTTTCTTTAGAGAAATGGACATAGAAGACTTACAAAAGAAAACTTTGAATCACTTTAAACTGAGACTCTTTAAACTTTACTCTTTTATTTGAGTATTTGGTTATTAATTGATTGTGTGTGTTGTTTGTGTGCATTATTTCCATTAAGGAACCTATTCAACCCCCTTTTAGGTTCATATATCCATTTTAAAAGGTTTTTTAGGTTCATATATCCATTTTAAAAGGTTTTTTAATTGGTATAAGAACTTGGGCTTTAGTATTTTTAAATCTAACAATTTTTTGAGTTAAACGATTTTTACAAATGGATAGTTTATCAACCTTTGTTTTTGTCAAAGGATAATGCACAACTAGACCACATTTATTTAGTGGCACAAATTATACTCAATTAAAAATTAGAAGGTCCATTGATTACCAACTATGGAAAAAAAAATGAATATGGTGATTTAGTACTAATGGATCCTAGAACTAATGAACCAAAAAATGAAAAAAACTATAATGATGAAGATGAGAAAATGATGAGTTTAAATGCCAAATCTCGAAGGCAAAATGATTTTTATGCATGAGTTTATGTGATATATGAATGATTTAATGTGATTTGAAAGTTAAAGTATGAGTTTTTTGTGAAACACGATTGTGTATAGTAAGACCATATCAGTGTGTTGTTGTTATGTTAATAGGATAAGATGATTTTTGCATAAATTTGAAATTAAGTGACACACAGTTGTGTGCCTTGGCTACATGCTTGTGTGTGCTAAACGTGGTTTCAGTTTTATAAAAAGGCATGTTTGTTGCATTTTAGGGATTTTTATCCCTAACTTTTGAAGAAAAAGAAAGGGTTTGAAGGTTGATCATCAGGTTTTTCATTGGTAGTTCCAATGACGTGGTGATAAGGAAATAAAAGAGAAGGAAACTTGCTTATGTGTTTTTCTTTTTATTAATAGAGGTAAGTAGGACCTACCATTGCCTTTATGATTTGTGTTGATAATTTACGATCTTGATTGTTATGGTAGTAAAACACTATATTACATTTAAATTGAGGGAATTAATGAGAGAGGTGGATGGTCATGTCTTTATTAAAATTTCATAGAGATTGAATGTGTTTAAATATGATTTGTTGTATCTGGTCGCCTTGATCAGTTTTAGTTAATATATGAGAACCCTTTGAGGATGATGATTATATACTTGGATTATGAGGGTATGTTAATGAATGTTTAAGCTAAGAATGTTGATTTTTATGTCATTGATGTACATGTATATGAAATTGCTCTTGTGATAATAGGTATACTTGCAATATAGAAAAAGAATGAATTTTTTTTATGGTCTTTTTGGCATAAGAAATCATGAGAGTTAGTCCTGGCCACGGTTCGTGAACCGACGGTTTCTATTCAAAACCGTCGGTTCACGGTTCGAAAAAATAAGGGCCCTGAACCGAAACTGTAATAGGATGGTTCGTCTACGGTTCGGAACTGACGGTTCCGATTCATGAGCCTGGTTTGGAACCGACGATTTTGGTTTGAAATCGACATTGAACTGTCAATTCTAATACATGATCTTGATTTAATTTTTAAATTATTAATTACAATAATTGCCTACAATAATTGCAAGCAACATCGAAATTACCATCTTCCTTTTGTATTTTTTTGAAATGAATCTTGAAAATATCAGATGTAGGAATTTTTTGAGAGTGTTATTCATGTTGTTCCATCTCCATCTGTTGTTGATGTTATTGTTGTTGCTCCACTTCTTTATATTGGCTTTCACTTTCTTGTGTTGAAAAATCATCTATAAGTTGATTTTCATTCACATTTGATATATGTAAAGATTGACCAAATCTTCTATTACCGGAAGAATTTCCACTACTTGTTATTTTTTTATAATAAATAAAATTAATTATATAAATAAATTATATGATTAATTATAAAAGATAATAAAAAAATAAATAAAATTAATTATATAAATAAATTATATGATTAATTATGAAAGATAATAAATAAGTAATAAATAAATTTAATTATAGAAATAAATTCTATAATTAATTATGAATTGTATAATAAAAATAGAAATTGGAATTAATAAAAAATTAAGAAATAATTTAATTAAATTTAAGAGAATTTGATTGAATTGAAAATTTGAGAGAGTATTAAGAGTTGAAAGAATGAGAATGAGAGTTTGAAGGATTGAGTGAGAGATTGGAGATATTGGAATTTGAATGGGTATATATATTAGAAAAATTTTTTTAAAAAAATTAAAAAATTGGGGGGTGAATTGTGATTTTAAAAATTGTAAGGGACCCTCTGAACTTCTGCAAGCTAATAGTTCCTTGCGCAGAGAACCGTTGGCTGTTTAAATAAATTTAAAAAAAATTCAAAATTTTTTGGTTCAGCACAGTAAACCGCCGGTTTACATGTCGGTTCATAAATCGGGTGTGAACCGGATGTTTCACGGTTCAAATTTAGGTAAACAGGAACCGAACCACTAAAATCTGATTTCGGTTCCGATTTAGTCCAGTTCCGTGTTTGCCGATTTTGGTTTCGGTTTTATTCGGGCCAGTTTCAGTCTTATTCACGGGCCAAACCAACCCGTGGCCAAGTTTAATGAGAGTGGTATGTTATTAGTATTAAGAGAAGTGTGTTTTTCATAGAGACTAGATTAAGGTTCAAACCTAACATTTTCTATATCTTGGACTTGACACACGATTATATGATGTGGGACACATAACTGTGTGTATAAGGGCCTAGGATTCAGGTTACACCTTTTCGACAATTCAACAATCACTGGATGCCATTGACCAGTGAACAATCAACTTGTACACGTGGACTTCCCGTGTATAACTTTAGCACAACCATTTGTCAGGAGAAATAACTAAAATACCCTTGCAAAGTGACACGGTTGAGATAAGTTTAAGAAAGGAAAGTAAAATAAATATTTGAATGGGCACGCACCCATGTATATAAGACACACCCTTGTATTTATAAGAAAAATGTCACATGAGGGAAAACCATGAAAAGATTAGCCGTGTGCAAGTATTAAGAGGACACACCCTCGTGTGTCAAATGACACACACCCATTTGTTTAGTACAGAGTAAAGAAATATAAAGAAAATTAGGCTAAAGATCTAAGGGTCATCTTGAGAGCTAGTAAAGTGATTTGGGTATGCAATAGTACCTAATGTACCTAAAAGATGAGATTTTAGTAAGGCATGAGACAAGCTTAAAGTGGGAGTGAGTACAAGCCAAAGTTTAATCAAGACTCGAGATGCATGCATGCTAGATGTCATAGGATCATTATGAGAGGGCATCGTGAGTACGCATTCTCTACATCGCTCATAGTAGGATATGTCTATAGTAGGACACCATACCAACAATAAGGTACTTGCTCATAGTAAAGCCTAGATGAGATATAGTTTGGTGTAGTAGGATAAAGAGGCAACTCACATAGCCAAGGTATAAAATCCCTATATTCGATCAGAACCAATATGCCTAGTATACAAATCAATTTAGTTTTCAGAAACAGGTACTTCCACCAATTAAGTATGGTTACATCAAATAGGGATCCAATGAGTGATTCCTTAGTAACCAAGTAAGACCAAGTTCAATTCGAGAATTAAAATATATAACTTGGAAATTCCTTAGAGTACAGTTTGAGCACAAGGATTTTAAACATAATCCACCATCATTCTTATAGAGTTTAATGTTAACTTTGGATGACAGAGATAGTCGACATAAAGGGCATTTTGGAAAATACAATAAAAATTAATAATAGAGTCTCCTACTTAATAAGTGTTTTTTCACTCACTCCCTTATTTTTATGTATGTAGGTACATGCAATTGTGACGACTGTAGGATGAGCGATGGTCAGAGGCATAGAGTTATAGGCCATTTCCGTTATTTTAGCTTTCATAAGTTTTTATTTTATCATAACTTTACTTATGTATTTGACTACTTTATCATTATTGTTTTTTAATTATGTTTTGAGGTATGACATTTTCGTACGCTTCTATCTTTGGTTTCAGAAAAAGGGTATTTTGGTAATTTTATGAAGTATAATAAATTAGGTTTTTATTTAACTCTTTTTTTAGTTTAATAATATGTTTTAACTGAATTAGTGACATCTTCCCCCAAAAGACCGTTTTTCTGGAAGGGGTGTTACAAATTGGTATCAGAGCATGATTTTGGTACCTAAAAGATGTCCTAAAGTATTTGTATAATTAAATAGAAGAGGAATGTAAGTCTTTCATGCCACGTTGACCTCACTCGTAGCCAATCGCTATAAGTAAAGTTTATTATACTTGCTAAGTTTATATGAAGACTTATAGTTATAGGATTTTAAGGAAAAATAAGGCAAATAGGAGCTAGCACTAGAAACAACCAGACTGAAAACACATAGAAAAGTTAGTGTGAGAAGGCAGTACCTCAAGTTCCTTAAGCAAGTTTAAGTGCTTAGGATGCCAAAGACATATTCAAAGAAATGTTCAGGGAGCAGGGAGTTACTCTAACTCGGGTTAATGAGTTGGCTCAAATACTATCAACATAGGCTTAAGGCTTAGTTGAGGTGACTTTTATAACCATAACATTATTGGCAGTAACACCAGTTAAGACTTAGCTGCATCCTATATTTAACCTACCCAGTATGCACTAACCTTAAAAATTTGATGGTGCTGAGTACTCAATTATAGTTGAGGAGTGGTTGGAGTAGGTAGAAAGTGTTATGACCCTATCTAATATGATGGATTAGGAGAGAGTCATATACGCCACCTATTTCTTCAAATTCAATGCTAGGACATGGTGGAACCTAGTCTAGGAGACAACCAAGATTTAAAAAATATCTTGGTTAGAGTTCAGAAAGAGGTTCAAGATAGAAAACTGAGGGGCAAATGTGACATGCATAAAAGCTTAAGAGTTTCTTACATTGATATAGGGTATAGACTCAGTAAAGGAATACTCTAACAAATTCAATCACCTAGAGAGATACATCTTTAAGATAACCAATATAAAGATTGGGTGGATAGAGAAATTTGTGTACAGACTTGACCCAATTATAACTTGAGATGTCATGATAGGTACACATCTACCCCACATACAGTGAGGCTTTGAGTAAGGTTTTAAAGGCTAAAGTGTTTGTTAAGAAGATGCATGGATAGACTAAGACTATATCAACCCCAACACCAATATCAATACAGGCTCTAACATAGCAATCAGGTAGTAGCAATGCCCCAATTTAAAGGGCTCTTCCTTTAGAAAGAAAAGGAAAAAAGCCATCCCAGTTCAAGGGGAGTAAAAAGGGTTGAAAAATCAACAAAAAGCAAAAGGGACAAGAAATTTTCGTCTATCAGAGGTGTGGCAACCATTACAAAGGAAAATGTCTAACTGGGCAAGTAATATGTTACAAGTATTGATAGTCAGGGCACATGACCAGATCTTGTCTTGGGTTTCTAGTTTATACTGATCAGTTAGTGGGGGAGAGCCACTGCTAAAATGTTCATCACCACCAAAGGGCTAGTCGAGGCCAATCCAATAGTAGTTATTGATCAGATGTCTTACTTTTATACTTTTACTTACATTTTGATTAATTATGGTGCTATTCATTGCTTTGTAGCCAAGAGTCTAGTATAAAGGTTAGAAGTATAACTAGTAATGGTAGCCCAAAGACTTAACATAGAGTTACTTGATGGTAAGATCAATAGTAAGTGATGAGATGTTAATGGAACAAATGATAGAAATTTAAGGCAAATAGTTTCTTGTGGACCTGATAGTGTTTGAGATGCCAAATTTTTACATGATATTGAGGATGGATTCTTAGGGAGAAAAAGAGCTAAGATGGACTATCAAGGTAAGAAAGTCTAGTTTAGCCTAAAAGACGGAGACTAGTTGAGTTTGGTAAAGGGTGTATTAAGAGCATCTTGATTAGTGCCATAAAGGTAAGAAAAATGTTGAGCAAAGGATGCACAGGTTTCATAACTCATAATGGTGAGTAAAGTAGAGGTAGGCCCAAGTATTGATAAAATGCCAATTATTCGAGAATTTCTAAATATTTTCTTGAAGGAATTATTGGGGTTAGCTCTTGAGCGAGAGATAGAGTTCAATATTGAATTGGCATTGAGCACAATACCTATTTCAAAGGCACCTTACAAAATAACCGCATTTGAGTTATAAGAATTGAAGAAACAACTACAAAAATTTCTTGAAAGTGATTTCATAAGGTTGTGCCATTCTTTCTAAGGAGCTCTTATCTTATTTTTGAAAAAAGAAAGAGACTACCAAGAACTAAACAAGGCCACAGTTAAAAACAAGTACCTGTTCCCTAGGATTGACTACTTATTTGACCAGTTGAGAGGATTAGTGGTGTTCTCTAAGATCAATCTGAGGTTAAGTTATCATCAGGTAAAGGCGGTTGAACAAGATATACCCAATACAACTTTTGTAGTGAGGTATAATCACGTTGAATTTGTAGTGATGTCATTCAAATTAACTAATGCCCTTGTAATATTCATAGATTTGATGAACCAAGTATTCTATGATTGTTTAGATAAGTTCATTATGGTCTTCGTTGATGACATACTAATGTACTTTAAGAGTTATAAGGAACATAAAAAACACCTAGTGTTTACCTTGTAGAGGTTAGAGAGAAATAGTTATATGCAAAGTTTACCAAGTGTGAATTATGACTTAATAGAGTGACCTTCTTAGGACATGTAATCTTAGTAGAAGGTATATCAGTTGACCAAAGCAAAATTGAGGTAGCTTTAGATTGACAAAGATCGAAGACTGTCAAAGAAGTTTATAACTTTTTGGGTTTAACAAGGTACTACAAAAGGTTTGTGAAGGGGTTTGCCAAGCTAGCGAGACCTCTCACTAAGAAGGAAACTCAGTTTAAGTGGTCAGATGCTTGTGAGAAGAGTTTCCAAGAGTTGAAAAAAAAAATTGACTTTTACTCTAGTGTTGGCCCTACCAAAAGATGAGGTCGAATATGATTTGTACATTGACATATCTCACAATGGTTTGAGAGTAGTATTAATGCAACGAGGCAAGGTGATAACATATCTCTCAAGACAATTAAAGGATTTCAAGACTAGGTAACTCATGCATGACTTATAGTTGGTAGCGGTATTGTTTGGGAATTAGTTGTTTAATTGCTATCATAACATATATATGCATTTCAAAAGCATAAGTATTGTTTTTGAAAGTGCTTCTTGTTGAAGCTCTTAATGACATTTTGTTTGTGATTAAGACTTAAATTGTTTCTTTCTAATTTTAGGTTGTTCATACATGAATTGCAATGTTAATTTACAAATAACACACTTATCGGATATTTAAGTTACCTAGAAATAATCTAATCTAATCATTATTAACATCCTCCTAAATCATTTCTATGCTGGCAATGCAAGTGCTTTTCTTTTTGTCCACTAGTTTAATTTTAGGGTTTTCTAGTTTTTAGATATATTTGAAAGGCCAAAAGACTTACTCCCACCTAAGGTTTAATGCAAACTGAAACTCATACTCGCTAATTTTCAAAAACTTAAATACCTACTCATTTGTTAATTTTGATGGTTACTGTTAACGGTAAAATTGTTATTTAAAAATTTTATCTAAAAAATATTAAAATCATCCCATTTTTCCCACCTTAGTTTTACAAACTAACGATTCTCCCCTACTTTAGTTTTAAAAGTTATTTTTTCAAGTTTACAAAACTCACATTTGCCCCCTTTTCTAGGTTTTATATTTATATTTTTGAAACCTCCACTAACCCCCCATATTTTTTACTTTTATAGCCACCACCCCATGCTTTGAAACCTTCACTTCCCATTCTCTTCTTCAGTTGCCCTAACTTTCCAGTGTTGTTCTTCATTCCATTAGTGCACCATAAACTCTTGAATTAATGGACAAACGACAAAGGCCAAACACAAAGCCAAAGTCAATTGAATTACTGCGAAATAAGCTTAGGGTTTCAACTTCATCGACAAATTCGAGCCATTGTCAATCTCTCCTTTAGTGGTTAATGATGACACAACATCTCCTTCCTCTGATTCATCGAATTGAAGAGAAAGAAAGTGCCAGTGGTTAACGATGATGCCAAATCGAAGCATTGATGGCCAAAATCGAGTGAGATCTCTCACTAAATTTCAATCAAAATTTTGAGCCGAACAAGATAGAAATGGGAAAAGGACATCGACGGTGAACTGGAAGTTAAAGCTGAAGAGGGGATGAGATTGAAAATTTTCAAAAAGTTGGGGAATGGCCCTAAATAGGAAAAATATGAGAGGCTAAATTAAAACCTAGACTTTGGGGGGGGGGGGGGGGGGACAGGTTAATTTTTTAAACCTAAAAAAAAAATAGAGGGATAATTGTTAGTTTTTAAAATTGAGATGGAAAAAAGAAGATAGTTTTAATATTTTTCAGATAAATTCTTTAAATAACAATTTTACCCTTGATAATAATAGTCAAAATTAACATATAGATGGGTATTTGGGTTTTTGAAAGTTAGCCGGTATGAGGTTGAGTGTGCACTAAACCTTGGGTGGAAATAAGTCTTTGGACCTTTTTGAAATTGAAATCAATCTCCACTTTCATCACGCAACCTCATTATATTTACAATAAAATTATATACTTAAATAATGTGAATAAATTTATATATAAATAAGGATATGTCATCATCCAACCAAATGATGGCATGTCATCATTTGTACACATACTTATGCACGAGCAATATTATATGTACAAACTTTGGATACATAAATGAATATATATATATATATATATATATATATATATATATATATATATATATATATATATATATATATATATATAATATCATTATATGATTGAATATTATTTTATTCTTAATTCAAAATTATCTAATCATTTAATGACATATATAAAGTGTGTATTCATTTATGTACCTAAAATAAATATGCATAGTTTCATTATTTATGTACATTATTTATGTACATAGTGCTACTTTTATATTTATTGTAGTAAAAAAGATTTTCTTTTCTGATAATATATATACCTATTAACCTAATTAATACTAAAATCAATAATTTTAACAGCACTTTTGAATGCTTCCAAATTTAGATAATTAAATAATTTATTGGTACATATAGTATCAAATTAATTAATTAATAAAACTATGTGTATAAATAACATAACAATTTTATATACAAATAATGATATGTCTATTGTGTGAATAAATGTTATTTTATTTTTAATTTAAAACTATCTAATCATATAATGTTATATCATTATTTGTATATATAACATTACTCTTAATTAATAGAGTATTGACTCTTCGTAGAGATATATAACAGAAATCATGTTAGTTTTATCACACTGTCATTCAATAACCATATAAATCATCGTATAGAGAAATCTTGGGATAAAATTAATAATGATTTTGAAGTGAAATCTTTAAAACTTAAACTCTAATTTTGGAAATTTATATTTAAATTTAATTAAAAAAATTAATTGATAGTTATAGTCTACTTTTACGAGTAAATAATTAAAATTATTATATCAGATATATAAAAATTTTATTGTTATCATATTCAAGAAATGTTCTTGTACCTAAACTATTTAAATAATTAACTCTTTCAATTTTTTTATTTTGAATATATTTTTTCACCTTCATTTTCATATATTATTTCTAACTTTGCCTCTATGGAAATATATATGGTATTAAATATGACTTTATATACCACTTTATTCTGAATCTCATCCTCTTTAATTCATGTAATTTTTTACTTTACATATTTTAATTAGCAAAATTTACATTTTAAAATTTAAGGTGTTATAGTTTATTATTTGTAAATCCATGTTTGATATATTATAAAAAATATTTATATTTTTCTAGTAAGAAAAACTGTTTCCTTACATTTTAGCAATTGAGTGGACTAAACATAAATGTAACTAGCAACGATGGTAGTGCGAGAAGATTAAAAGAGTATGGAGTAGTCATAAGGTGCATAAAAGTCACTGTGGTTTATATGTTTTTACAATTCCATGAATTTTAGATACCTTATAATTAGACAATTTATAAATTTTCTATGATTGTTATACACATTAGATGGATGATTTAATAAAGGGTAGTATTGGTATATTCAATATTTATAATGTTATCAACGTATGGTAGAAGTTTTGAGTTTGTGCATGCTCTTCAAGTCAATTTTTGCAATGCTTTCCTTTGGGAGGTAGTAATTTTGGAAAGGGAGTTACAATTTCTCATGTGGACAAGATGTTTAATTCCTGTCTCAATTCAGATTAATCAGCATAAAGAAAATGTTTCTTTTTATAGAAAATAAGTTTTAAAAGGAAATTTATTTTACCACAGTTTACATACTTTTCATATAAAAAGTCATTATTGTTCAAGATCCAAAGGTGTACCCTTAGATGATGTAGTTTATGTATTAAGACTATATGATGTCATCAAAGTTATAGGATCAAAGATGTAACACTCCCCTCAAGAACTATTGCCTTCCGAAGGAAAGAGTCATCAAATTGTCTATTTTGAGCATATATTAAATAAACAAAATACTAACTCAAAAATATTTGAATAAACCGCATTTATTAAACTTTATAAAATTACTAAAGTACCTTTTTCAAAAGCTAAAACGAAAATGTATAAAAGATGTCAAATCATAAAATGTCAACTAAAAACCATAACGTGTGTAATCTAATATAAAAATAAAATTTGAATAAAGTAAAGCTAAAAAGATGAAAACACCCTCGCTACTTTGCCTCACAGACCGTTGCTTGTCCCATAGCTATCACAATCATCTATACTTGCACAAATGAAAATAGTGAAATGAGTGATAAAATACTTAGTAAATATGAGACTTTATTGATAACTTTTACTGAAACCCCCAAAATGCACTTAAACTTGATCCATATTAACTTTGTCATTTGGAATTGACATTAAACTCCTTTATGAATGATGACAGGTCCTATGTACTGTACTCTAGAGACTGTCTAGGTTATATATAATCACTCTCAAGTTGAACTATGTTTCTTTTAGTCACTAAGGAGTCATTCCTTCGGATTCTTATCTAGTCAGGCTTTACTAAACTTGGTGGAAGTATCTGAATCTAAAAGCTATAACTGAGGTTGTATATAAGGTCAATTGGTCAACATCGAATATAGGGATTTGGCAGTTTAGCCATATGAGTCATCTTTCTGTTTCAATATACCAAACTGTATCTTAACTGGGCTCAACTATAAGTTTATACCCTTCTACGGATTTAATATCCTACTACAAACATGCCTTACTGGGGGCGATCTAATGAATACGTACTCATGTTGCCTCATCGTAATGATTATGTGATGTCTAGCATGCAAGCATCTCAAGCCTTTATTTAACTTAGCTCGCTCTCACTTCCACTTAATAGTATATCTAATGTCACACTATGACTTTACTCTTAAGCACATGAGGTACTATTGTATACCTAGAATCTATGCATTGTTACTCCAAATCTCACTCTCTCTTTTACCTAACAATATATCTAGTACCACACTAGCTCCCGTACTCTTTTATTTCTTTTACCTTAAATACACGGGTATGTCCATCTAAACACATGAGGGTATGTCTCTATGATTTACTTGTACATGGACACCTTCTCGGGACTTCTCCTCATGTGTTATCATTGATAGATATAGAGTAGGTATCCTAGCTAACACAAACGTGTATCCTTCAAATATTTACTTCACTTTCCTTTTTTGTTCTCATCTTGACCATTTTACTTTTTAGAGTATTATGGTCATTTCACCTCACACGATTGTGCTTAAATTATACATAAGAAGTCAACGCATCCTAGTTGACCACTCACCAGTTAACAATATTCAATGGTTGTCAAATCATCAAAAAAATCAATCCAAATTCTAAAGATCACATGTACAGACATGTGTCCCATACCACATGGTTATCTATTAATTTCAGAATTTGGAAGAGTAGTTAGTCTCTATGCATTCTTTTCAATTCCAAGCATACTAAATATATCTATAATTTATTCATAATGCGTTTCAACAATTTTGTTAACACCAAACATAAATCGTCTCAATATAAGCTAGAAAATAAAGTCAATATGAACTTTGTCACTATAAAGTAAAAAGGCATACACGACAACCCTAAATCATCTAACCATAGTGGTCTATTATCATTAACAATGACCATTAAAACCAGCATGACATCCAAAAATATATTATACCATGGCAGAACCTCAATCATCTAATATTAATATTTGATTCTTCATTATTCATTAGAAAAACCATTCGGATGCCAAATATCATGGCACAAAATGATTTCATAGATCCATCATGCTTTAATCACAATATTAAATGCTTCATATACTCATACAATCCCTAAGATCAATTAAACAAAATCATGATCAAGAAAACGAATTTTACTTGCCTTAATTCATGAAACAAGAACACATAAACAAACTTCATTCTCTCTTCTTTTCTCATCACCATATTACTAGAAAAAACCATTGAAAACTACCCATAGAAAGCTAGGAGATCATAAATCAAACTCTTTCTTTTTTTGGGAGTTTCATGTGTTTGGAGATTATGAATCATGATCCCTAAAACGTAGCAACGTGTCTTATATAAAAACTGAAACCATATTAGCACACACAAGCATGTGTCTAATGCACATGGTCATGTTTCAATTGAATTTGAAATTTGTGTGAAATCAATCTTATTTGATTAACGTGATATGATACATGGGCATGACCTCTCTATGCACAGTCATGTGTCACCCAAAACTTGCACTTTGACTTAAAAATCACATTTAATCATGCACACATCATATACTTATGAATAAATACTATTTTGCCCTTGAGATGTATCTACGAATGTTACAAAAGGTGTTCCTTAGATAATTGGGCATAAGAAAAGAAGTTCCATATCATAAAAGTTCGAAGTCCAAAAGTATACTCTAGATGACTATAAGTTTATAAAATGGAAAATAATAAGAGATCAAGTGTGTAGTAAATATTTTCTCCTACATACTGAGTGATTGTCACTCACTCATTTCCTTATTTATTTTTATAGGAAACAAGTGGACATGGCGACTACAGAGCAATGAGTCAACTAAAGGATGAACATGAAGACATTTATATCGTTTTATTATATATTTAGTTATGAGTTATTTTGAGACAAGCTTTTATGTGTTAATGTCTACACACTTGGGTATTGATTTTTACATGTCACATCTTTTGACGATTATGTTCTTAAAGGCTTCATATAAAGTCTATTTTGGTAAGTTTACGAAGTATTTTATTTTTTGCACAAGTTTTAAAGTTAAATTATGCATATATATTAAATTAAAGTAATACTTTCATCTGGAGGACAATACTTCTAGAGTGGTGTTATATTATCCATTGTCTTCACATGATGAAATTTACATTTCTAAAATATTACAAAAATCCCTATATATTTTTTTATATATTTATAATAACTCTAAACATGTCGATCCTGCCTACCATACCTACCCCACTTAGTTTACCTATAACACAACTACACTTGATTTTGATTGATTTTTCTTTTTACAAATTATAACTCAAAATCAAATTAATATTTCATTATAATATAAACTTGAAGTAAATAAACTATTCTTAAATATATAGTTAACTACAAAACGATCAGAATTGACAAAATAACGAGGTAGAATTGATAACTCCTTTCTACCATTCATATCTTAATTCTACCTAAGAAGTCTACATATTTTACACAAAATCTAACTATAAATAATATAAACAAGGTTAACAATCATACTCATAACTCAAATTAACAATAATAATTAAGATACGACCCTAAAAAAGTTTATGTTAAGAGCGAAAAATAGAAGGTACAAGTGGTTATTCCTAATATTGGGTTTGGGGCTGCCTGTGACAGGTCGACCAAACCTGATTGCATAAGTTGCAATTGGCAGTTGAGATTGTAGTTGAATGGAAGTTGAGGTGGAAGTTGGACACATACTTAAATGTCCCAAAAATACTGCAAAAGAAAATATGCATAAGTTTTACTCCTCTCAATTGCATAAAACATACAGAAGCCGTCCAAAATCCAATATGCAAAAATTGTTCCTACCTAATCCAATTAAAGTACGATAAACCAAATCATGTTATGAAAATTATTACATTGGATCAATTCAAGCAAATTAATCAAATCTGGGTACGTAGTTTACTATATTTTGAATTAGAGAATTGGCATGTTTTTCCAACATTGATATCAAAGCTTAGGGTTGATGTATTTATCATGCCTATGATTCAAGGAACATGACATTTGGATTAAATTTTTTGTTCGCTTAAAATTGTTCAAATTTAAAATGTTACCATTTGAATAAATTTGAACAAATTATATGAAATTGAGACATAAGAACATGGTAGGATGATGCTTGGAATTGTCTTGCATGTTCTGATCATGAAATCACACTATATTTTAGTTAGAATCGACAAAAACTTAGACCTAAAAATGTGACTTTAGTGCCTTAATCTTGTTGGATTTTGGTGACTTTGACGCTAGAAAATGAACTGATTGGAACGATTGATTTGGGTTGATCAAAAGCCTCATGCTTTTTAGCTTGATAGATGGTCAGAAACAATGAATTGAATGAAAGCCATTTCTAGGGTTCTTTGGCTTCATAGGTGATAATCAAATTGGGAAAATCTGATAACTCGATTTATTTAGTCAATGAATAACCCATTTTAGAGGTTAACATGTCAAACCATGGCCAACTAAGCAACCTAAACTGGTTAATGCCTAATAGGTTGGTTAATCAGTTAACACTTGATAGGTTGGTTGATCGGTTAACAACCGATCAATAGTCAATGATTAATTAGATCTCGACGTGTGGTTTTGAGTGAAGGCATGTCTTGGCGTGTGAGAGGCGTATAGGACATTGTTCCAGCATGTGAAGATGCATGAGACCTTATTCTGGTGTATGGGTTATTATTTTTGGTGCATGATAGCATGTGGAACTCTACTGCCAACACATGAAAATGCATTGATGCTTGGATCGATGCATGAACTCAAATTTAGTAAGTCCTATGACACATAAAAGCGTGTAAGACCTTATTCTAGCTATGCAAACACGTAACGGTGTTTCAAAACACATGTTTCTAAATCATGCAAACATGTTGACTAAGGACCATTACATGAAGTATAAGATAAGACCATGTAACAATCTCATAGCGTATATTGATGTTATATATCATAAATATTTAGACTTACTCTTAATAAAAAAAAAGATGATATATAGTTTACTTATGTTCATGTCTGACTATTAGACTCTTGTGATACATGGTTTTGTTTGGGGACAAGAATATGAAGAATTTTTGGAATTATTTGGATGCATTACAACTTGCTGAAGAACTATGCAATGTAATAAATGTGAGAAAATCCATTGTTTTATCGATTTTACCAAATTAATGAAGTGCAAGGCATATGAGATATTGCAAACAATATAGAAACTTTTTCACGGATAAAGTGACTCAAAGAATCGTATAAGATGATGAAATGGTCCTAGTCATAGTAGTGATGCATTTGTTGTATCACATATTATAAATGTTAATTGAAAGAATTCTAAGATTGATAGAATTTAATGAGATTCTTATCCAAAATTAATATTTACATAATTGGATTAAATTTTAAACTATCAAACATTTGAATCATAGAAGATGATTGGGAACATAATGAACTTTCGATTCTATGTCTTATATGAGATATTTTAAATTTTAATATGTGATTCAACAATTGATGTATATAATTACACTAGTTAATGTTATATCTGATATTTTTTTATAGTCTGATTAACCATGACATCCAAAAATATTATAGCTGATTTGAATAAGGGTAAGAAATTGAATGAGGGATAACTATAATATATGACCTTTAAAAATGCATTTTGTCATAGAATAACAAAAGGTCTTAGAGGTCATAAATCAGGTTATGGAAGAGTCATGGCTAGCTAAGGGGTATAATTCAAATAATGCCTAACATAGACGTGATATAGATGCATATCTTGCATAGAAGAAGAAAGACTCCACTACACATGTTATCTGAATCAGTTTCATGTATCTAACTGTACACGCCATCTGGATGGCTTTTGAAAGAAAAGTTGGAAGAACTATAATCTTCAAATTAAGGCAGCTGACCATCAAATTTAACACATACAAGAAAGTCTCTAACAAGTCAATAAAATAAAATCTAAAAGACATGTCAAATATGATAATAGAGTTGAAGTCAGCTAGGTACAACCTGATAGATGAAAAATAGATACAAGTAGCAATATGATCTTTTCTTGATAGTGGGGAACATATGAAGGTGAATATGACCCATAATAAGAAGATAAGGATTTTTCCTAATATTGCTTGTTATATTGAGCTAAAAGACGAAAACCTTGAGGCAACTGGACCAGGTGTTTATGCATATGTTGTAGAATGTATTTCTAGTATGTTTTCTGGCTTTAAACATTAGTGGCATAAGTCTAAAAAGGCAAAGGAGATCGTACAAGAATTTAAGAATGAGAACAAGCAATACTAATGAAACAGAGGTAAATGTGATGGAAAGAAAGACAAAACCAAAATGACTTGTTATAATTATGGCATGAAGGGTCATTTCACCCATGAATACATGGAGCCAAAAATGGTATTAACTCGTTCTATTTTAAATTATGAAACTTTTGTTTCTAGTTCTATGTTATTAACTGAGTCTCAACTTATGTGGATTGTGAACTTAGAAGGCACAAACCATGCATGGCATGACAAAGGAACTTTTATGAAATTTCATTGAATTTCAAAGGAGATGAGATAGATTTATGTAAGCAACATCACAAGGGTTGAAATAAAAGAACAGACACATGCAAATTAGTTTTACAAGGTAGCCAAACCCTATACCTATGTGAAGTTCTATATGCTCTAGATATTTGACGAAATCTGGTCTCAGTGCTTGTTTTACTTAAACTAGGATATAATTTGAATTTCTCTGTGAACTTTGTTAAAATATATAATGGTACTAATTTCTATAGATTTAATTTATTGTTGAATGGTTTTATGGTGTTGGAAACCCTTTATTATGATAATGATAATGTTAATTTTTTCTTTTTTCGCTTCTCCTAGTAGTATAGTTATATATGCAAATACATGACATGCCAGATTAAGGTATATTGGCCAAGAAAGAATAATTAGATTGGCTCATAAAGGTTTATTAAAACTTATCACAAAACTTGAACTGCCTACATGTTAACATTGCTTAATTGGAAAGATTATAAGAAAACCATTTGACAAAGTTATAAGAGTTAAACTTCCTTTACAATTTATACACATAGATATATGTGGTCATATGAATGTTAAAGTAAAACATGGTACCTCATATTTTATTATTTTTATAGATGATTATATCAACTAATTCATGTCTATTTGATCCCATAAGTTAGAAACTTTTATGGATTATTATACTCACTTCGGTCATATCTACTTGATCTCTTATAAGTTAGAAGTAATAGAATACTTTAGATGCTATATGAATGAGATTGAGAATCAATTAGACATAAGGATAAAAGCCTTAAGAACTTATTGAGGTCTTGAATATTTATCTGAAGAGTCAAGAACTATGTAACGAAAAAGGAATAGTAAAGAAACTAACAATTCCAAGAATTTCATAACAAAATGGTATATGAGAGAAGAGAGATAAAAATCTATTAGAAATTGTTAGGTTGATGATGACATAGACAAATCTTCCAATAAAATTTTGGGATGATGTGTTATTATCTGTTGCGCCTAACTGTATGCCTTCTAAATCAGTTGCATGTACTCTCTATGAGTTATGGACATGTAGAAAATCTGATTTAAATTAATTGTGACCTTTGGTGCTTGCCACATTTTACCATAACTCTTTCTATAAGTTTAGAAAATTAGGATTAGAATGAAAGAAATATATATTTATAAAATACTCTGAATACTCTAAAGGATATATGCCCATTGAGGAGGAATAACTAAAATTTAATCAAGAGATGTTACATTTTCATAGATAATGTTTTTTTTAATAAGGGTGATACTAATAAATGTTTTTATCTATATGAGATGAAAGAAGAATGACAAATAGGTACATCTCAACAACCATTAGTTGAGTCTTAAGAAGTAGTACTTTTACCTATTCTATATAGTAGGAGCAATGACAAATTGTCTTATCCATCTCAATCAAATGAGAGCACTGAGATTAAGCTTTAACATATTTTAAATAATTGGAGCAATGATTCTCAATTACATATGAATGGTCGTCCAAAGGTACTTAAGCAATATTTTGAAATTGAAAATGAGGTTTTCATTACCCTTCCTTAAGATGATAAAGAACCTAAAAGTACAAAAGAAGCTATCTTATCCTTTGATAAGGAAAAATGATAAGAAGTATTGTAAAAAGAGATAAAATTCATAGAAATAAATCAAGTTTGGAGTTTGGTTGGCTTACTATCGAGTCGAAAACTTATTAGAAACAAGTGGATTCTTAAAATCAAACATAAGATGACTGACTTAGTAGATAGATACAAAACTCACCTTATGGCGAAAGACTATACCTAACAAGAAGGTTTAGATTATGAAGAAAAGTTTTTGCTTGTGTAAGATTTACTTCAGTTTGTTTGATTCTAGTTATACTTGTACATTTAAATTTAAAGTTACATTAGATGGATGCAAGATAACTTTTCTTAATGGAGAGTTTGACAAAGAAATCTACATGAAAGAACTTGTAGGATTCGTTGTAAAAAGCCAAAAACATAAAATATGCAAACTTTAAAGATCAATATATAGCCTAAAACAGTCATTTAGATAATGGTACTTAGAATTTATAAGTTTATAATGTCTTATGATTTTAAAATGATTGAACAAGACCATTGTGTTTATATCAAAAAGTCTAATAACAAGTTTGTAATTATATCTCTTTATGTGGATGATGTCTTAATAACTGGAAATGATTTGAAGTATGTGATGACTATTAAAATTTGATCATTTATGAATTTTAACATAAAGGACATGGGTGAGGTGAATTACATATTAGTAATTAAAACTGAGAGAGATCGTTCAAAAAATTTTTTAGTTTTGTCACAAAAGCATTATATTCAAAGGATTCTAGAATGATTCAATATATAAAATTACAAACTCGTTTATACTCTTGTGTCAAAAGGCGAATTGTTAAGCTAAAAAATGTGTCCCAAAACTTAAGATGAAAGAAGAGAAGTATCAAAAGCACCCCATTAAAATACTATTGGAAGTCTTATGTATGATATGATGTGTATATACCCAAACATTTGTTTTGCTATGGTTAGTTAGTTGATATCAATCGAATTCTAACAAAGATCACTAGAAGGCTATCAAAAGGATATTAAAATATCTAAAAGATACTATAGATTATTGTTTGTGTTATCAAGGATCAAATTTATGTTCGGTTGACTATCTAGATGTCAATTGGGGAGGTAATTTAGATAAACACAAATCCATTTTTAGTTATGCATTCTTACTCCAAAAGTGTCATATCTTAGAGTAGTAAAAAACAGATATGTATAGCTTTATCCACAATGGAGGTGAGTCTATAGCGTATTTAGTGATTGTGCAAAAAGTTGTTTGGTTAAAAAAATTCTTTATGAATTTGGATATACAAGACGATATTGTTAGAGTAATATAGTTTTATATTGTGATAATCGAGTTATAATAGCTTTTTGCAAAGAACTCAAATTTTATAGTAGAACCAAACATATTGACATTAGACATAATTTTGTTAGAGACATTATTTCTAAAATGGAAATGAGCATACAATATAATTCTATGTATCACATGGTTGTTGATCCTTTAACCATATCTATTTCTAGAGATTTATATCTCACACATGTTAAATATCTTACATTGTGTAAAACTATGATTGATAAGTTGTTGAACTAATATATTATACTTGTGACATAACATCGAAAACCATAAATTCAAATTCATTTTATTTTTGAAGTTGCATCTCGAAATTCTTGTAGCTTCATTATACACATCATTTTGTTTGGAAGCTCAATAAAATGAAAATGAAAATGTCACACAAGTTATAGATTGACTTACTCAGATGAGTAATTGCTTTTAGCATTGAGAAAGTGAGCAAAGATGAAACATATTTATTGAGAAAAGAATTATTAAAGTTGAAATGTTGCATTGATGATTAGTCAAGATAAGGTCATAGATAGATATATTTGACAATGATTGCTTTAAATTTCCCATATTCAAATAACTTTTGAATGTTAGATATGAGTTTTTAATAAATACCTTAAAGTTTGAAGATGTTTAAGAACTAAAGTTAGACGTTGGGTGTAGTGATTGAACTTAGATTTGTACAGTGCTGATATATGACATTTGTGGAGAATATACACTATAACACATGTTTCATGCCATGTTTGTATAATCAACCTATAAAAGTGGTAAGTAAATGAATCTCTACTTTCTCATTGTGTAAGATTTTGTAAAGCTTACCTTATATTTGTACCTTTAGACTTTTTACTATTATTCAATATTTACCCTTAATGTTTGTTATCTTAGCTTTGTACCTATGACTATGTATGATACGGTATATGAAATATGACTGAAAAAACAGTTAAGTTTAAATTGAAAATTTCGAGTATAAGAGAAAGATTTATTTATTACATGTATCTATTGGCCAATCGATCTTGTCGATCATATGAGAGGTATAACTTAATCATGGATACATATGAAGATAACATAATTATTTTGAAGGATTAAATAAAGTTGGCGGTATCAAGTAAGTCAATGATACAATAAGACTAACAATTGATCATTTTTTTTTTATTGAAACAATTATGTTATTTCTAACAATTGCATAGTAATAACTTTAGGTTGCTCATAAGATTATATAACACATTTGTAAGAATGAAATGTACTGTTGTTGGAGATTTCTATGTCAAAGTATTTAGTTCGTATCTCACGTCATGTGTGAGTGAGAGATTGAATTTGGGTTCTCCTATGACGGGTCGACTCAAACCGATTACATAAATGACCATGGACAGTTGAGATTGCAATCAAATGAGAGTTAAGGTGGTAATTAGACACATATTTAAATGTCTTAAAAACCGCCGCAAAAGAAAATATGCACAACTTTTCTCCTATCAATTGCAGAAAAATATATAGAAGGCTCCCAATATTGAATACACAGAAGTTCTTTATATAGAATCCATATCAAAGCACAATAAAGCAAACCGTGTTGTGGAAAATATTAAATTAGATCAATTCAAAAACATCTTTAGATCAATTCAGACAAATGAATCAAATCTGGGTACACAATTTACCGTATTTTGAATTACATAATTAACATGTTTTTTTAACACCTACCATTCAAACCGTTATTCTTACCCTAATAGATCTTAAATTTATGTTTTAGCTTTTCAAACAAAATAGCAAAGAATATAATAAAATGCTTACTTGGATTAAGATAAGTTTATTGTTAGATTTTGTTGATTTTTAAGATAAAAAAGTGTTTGAGAAGCTAGGATTCGAAACGTTGGATATGAAAATAAAACAGTTATTAATTTAAAATTTTGATGATATTTTTATATTTTATAGAGTATTGGTTAATATAGTTTAACTCTAATAAAATTATATTATTTTTATTAATTTTTTTAAATTATGTATACTAACAATTAATGTTAATTTATGTATTTAATAAAAATATTATTATTTCACCTCTAATTTAAAATTATTTAATCATAACATATTATTTTTACAAAATTAAGGTTCTAAGCGTTTGTACGAATCTCTTCATTGATACTAATTAAAAATAATGTTGTTTCATATGTGAACTTTGAGTTTAATCGCGGACCTAAATCATTCTTGGACTTCACAAAATAAGGTCGAAATTTTCTGAATTTAAAAGAACTTTTTTTTTTATATGAATAAATAAATTGTTTGACTCGATTGATAACTGAGTCTGGGACTAGGATGTTGATACATGATAGCCGTTGGATCCTAAATACTGTATCGTTGCGTAATATTATCCATTAGATCAGTTTACGATAGAAAACCGCTTCTTCTTCCCGGCTCAATTAAACTCTTTTGACTCTAGTTCCCTGCAAGAACGGCTAAACCCAAACTCGTTTACCACACCAAAACTTGAAAGTTTACCGCTTTTCTCAATAGTGGTTCTTGTAATTCTCAATAATCAATGCAGTTTTTTTTAAACCCATGTAGAATATACTGCACCAGCGTGGCAATTTCAGCTAATTCCCAAATTTCTCAGTTCGCTCGTTTAGGCCAAATCGAGAATGCCCGTAAAGTGTTCGATGAATTGCCTAACAAAACTATTGTTTCTTGGAACTCAATTATCGCTGGTTATTTCCAAAACAAGCAACCTATTAAAGCTCGGAACATGTTTGATATTATGCCTGAAAGAAATTTAATTTCTTGGAATAATTTACTTTCTGGATATGTGAAAAATGGGATGATTAGTGAAGCGAGGAGAGTGTTTGATATAATGCCGGAGAGAAATGTTGTTTCATGGACGGCCATGGTTCGGGGTTATGTTCAAGAGGGTATGATTGTTGAGGCTGAAAAATTGTTTTGGCAAATGCCTGAGAAGAATGTGGTTTCTTGGACTGTGATGTTAGGTGGGTTGATTCAAGATTGTCGCATTGATGAGGCGAGGAGATTGTATGACATGATGCAGGTCAGGGATGTTGTTGCTAGGACGAATATGATACTAGGGTATTGCCAAGAGGGACGTGTAGATGAAGCTAGAGGGATTTTCGATGAGATGCCAATAAAGAATGTGATTTCTTGGACTACAATGATTAGTGGGTATGTGCATAATAATAAAGTTGATGTTGCTAGGAAGCTTTTTGAAGTGATGCCGGAGAAAAATGAAGTGTCGTGGACGGCTATGTTGATGGGTTATATACACAATGGAAGGATACAGGATGCTTGGGAACTTTTTGGCAGAATGCCGATGATGTCAATTGTTGCTAGTAATGCAATGATTCTTGGGTTAGGGCAGAATGGAGAGGTGAGGAAAGCAAAGATGTTGTTTGATCAAATGAGGGAGAAGGATGATGCAACTTGGAGTGCAATGATTAAGGTTTATGAGAAGAGAGGGTTTGAGTTGGAAGTGTTTCATTTGTTTACTTTGATGCAAAGAGAAGGAATTGGAGTGAATTTTCCATGTTTGATTAGTGTTCTTTCTGTTTGTGCTAGCTTGGCGAGTCTTGATCATGGTAGGCAGGTTCATGCAAAGTTGGTGAGATACCAGTATGATTTTGATGTGTATGTTGTCTCAGTTTTGATCACAATGTATATCAAATGTGGTGATCTTGTAAAAGCAAAACAGATTTTTGACAGGTTCACTACAAGGGATACTGTTATGTGGAATTCTATTATAACTGGTTATGCCCAACATGGTTTAGGTGAAGAAGCTTTACAAGTTTTTCACGAAATGTTCACCTCTGGCATCATGCCAGATGATGTAACCTTTGTTGGAATTCTCTCTGCCTGTAGTTACACTGGAAAGGTTAAAGAAGGGCTTAAACTTTTTGAGTCAATGGAGTCAAAATATCTAGTGAAACCAAAAACTGAGCATTATGCCTGCATGGTTGATTTGCTAGGTCGAGCTGGTCAAATCAATGAAGCAATGAAGTTAATTGAGAAAATGCCAATGGAACCTGATGCTATTATTTGGGGTTCCTTGTTAGGTGCATGCAGAACCCACATGAAGCTCGATTTGGCTGAAGTTGCAGCAAAGAAACTTTTGCAGCTTGAGCCCAAAAATTCTGGGCCTTACATCTTGCTTTCAAACATTTATGCATCTCAAGGTAGATGGCGTGATGTTGCACAGCTGAGAAAAACCATGAGAGCAAGGAGTGTGACCAAGTCACCTGGATGTAGTTGGATTGAGGTAGAGAAGAAAGTTCATATGTTCACTGGTGCAGACTGTGTGAGCCACCCTGAGCATGCAATGATTATGAAGATGTTGGAAAAGTTGGGAGGATTATTGAGAGAAGTGGGGTATTGTCCTGACAGTAGCTTTGTGCTGCATGATGTGGATGATGAAGAAAAGGTGCATAGCTTGCGGTATCATAGTGAAAAACTTGCTGTGGCATATGGACTTTTGAAGGTGCCTGAAGGGATGCCCATCCGAGTCATGAAAAATCTTCGAGTTTGTGGGGATTGCCATTCTGCTATTAAATTGATTGCAAAAGTTACTGGAAGGGAGATAATATTGAGGGATGCTAATAGATTCCATCATTTTAAAGAGGGATTGTGTTCATGCAAAGACTATTGGTGATTAAGGAATCAGGGGTGCAGATGGAATTTGTGGGAACGATCATGCATCCCATAGAATTTTGACATATTCATCCAGAACGCAGGATGATTGTAACTTTTGATTGTAAAATTAGTTGCATAGTGAAGACTAACGGTGAGAAGTTTGAGTAGGAAAATTTTCGGCTATCATTTATGAAGTTCAAGGTTACTAATTGGCTCATTTTCTAGGAGAAAGAAGGAGAAATGTCAGAAATTACATAGATGGTCCTTAGTAATTTAGATGGAGAATCACTGAAACCACAGAAATTTACATCAGTATGTCCATACAAACTTCCTCCGCTCTGCCCAGACAATGAGTTAAATCTCTTTGCTGTGATAAGTATTCGGAGCTGCTCCTGTCTGAAGCAACTGCAAAATGCATCAAATTGCATTTTATCTCATGTCTACCAAATTCTGGCGGTAACAATTTTGCTGTAAAAATTACGTGTATTCTGTTTAGGTAAGTTATCATTCATCCTGTCAACTACTCTTGGTACTTAGCATCTGAAGCAGCTTATTCATCCGACCATTTCTGCCAGTAAAACTGCCTATCATCACTAGATTCATAACAGATACAACCTGAGTTCAATCCAATCTGCAATTGGCCAAAAAGGCTCTGTACAAAAGGTTCATCTAATGATAAGCATTTATACATGTTCCAAATTATATTTGCTGCCATTGCTGTTAGAGATTTAATCCTGCTGTTACATGGGAACATAGAGGTATTAATCCTTTCAAAAGTCTTCGTTGAGACAGTTTATATATCAGGTCATCATATCTAGATGGCAGATTCCAAGTAGTTTTAAGAACATAACTTCATTAATCTCTGATGAAATTTGCTAGGTCATACTCAAACTATTAGAAAAGCTCACTAAAATCCATAGGAGAGAGCCAGGTCTTCTATGCAACATGTAACAATACGTGTTTCACTGATGCTGATGTGGCACATTCTTATTAGTTGGTTGTCTTATCTTTTTTATGTTGGGTGAAATTTCATTTCATGTCAGTGAAACTATTTTCTTTTTCATGTTGCTAAGTTTTTCTCCGTCTGCGCAATAAAATTTATGAAGAAAGAGCTCAGCATATTCTCAGAATGAGGTCTAGGTCATAGAAAAGGGAAAGGGACAATTTCCCACCTAAGTTTTACTCTAAATTTAAAATCATATTTATGACAGATGAAAAATCTAAATACTGACTTATGAGTTAACTGTTATTCAAATTTTTAGTTAAAGGTAGGGATAAAATCGTCATTCATAAACTTTAAAACCTAAAAAATTTATATCATTTCCCTTTTTTAGTTTTAAAAACTCACATTTACCCTCTATGATTAAACTTTGACAAATTCATTTTTTCCTCTTTTTTAAGTTTCATCTCTAGTGGCTTAGAGACCTGACTAAAGATTGAAAAGAAGTGAAGACCTTCTCTAACGAAAGACGACTCTTCATCGTCCAAATCGGAAAGACTCGATGAAGAATGACGTATTGTCCTTTCTTCCAGATGCGACAATGAAAGATAACAAAACGTCGTCATTCGTCGTTGCATATGGATGGCTGTCCTTCGTCATCTTTTGTAGTTGAATTTGGAAGATGGGTGGAAAACATCGACTATTAGTTAAAATGATGATGGTCGAAGAAGGAAACAAACTGTAGAGGTGAAATCTAAACTTTTCAAGTTTTGAAAATAGATTAAAGTGTTAGTTTTTAAAATTTGTGGGGGGAAAATGATATAAATTTTAAGGTTTTGGGGTTTATAGATAAAATAACGATTTTACCCCTATCTCTAATTGAAAATTTGGTTGATAGTGAGTCTATAGATGGGTGTTTGGATTTTTTATCTATTGTGGTATGATTTAAATTAGGTTAAAATTTGGGTGGGACACAGTTATTTTCCCCATAGAAAATTGTATTGCAAGTGGGTCATATTGTTTGGTATGGGCTGCCATAAAATTTTGCTTTAAGAGAATCAATCAAATTGCTCTTTTTCAAAGTTGATGTGAAAACATGGTGGTTTCCTGTGTCATGTCGCGTTGATTTCTATGCATAAATATTCCCACTTCGAAAAGTACTGAAATTGCAGCTAGAAGATTAATTTTTTAATAATTATAGTAGGGGCTGATTTTTGGTACTCTGCCAGATGATATTCTTTATATTTGGTTGTTTAAATTTATTTACTTCTCGTTCATCCAAAGTGTATCTGATTGATTTATTTGCAACCACATAGTGAAACAACACCATCTCTTATCCATTGCAAGATTTCTCAATGATGTTGCCCACTTTTAATTCTTTTAAGCTTAACTATCTAGTAAAATTTCAGGACAATTTAACTATTACTTCAAAATGGTACAAATATGTTGGTATTCAGTCCCTATCCCAACTAATTTTTAATATAAAGTAAAAATAATAATTATTAAAAGTTAGACCATCAAGATTGGATTTGGGTGGATCAAACTGATAATCAACTTTTTATCGTTTCCATACACAACATAAGGATTGTGATTTCATTTTTCAATCCCAATTATCTTTTTTTTTTAAGTAAAGAGAATCTTATATGAATTAGATTACCCTTTCAAGATTGAATCGACTGATTCAAACAATTAAAATCACCACTCTAATGACTTACCATGCAACCATTAGACCAGTTAAGTCATCATCTCTTTTACCATGGAAACTACTCCTCTAAGGCATCTCACCTTTCACTCTATTAAGGCCTAGAAAAACCCTCTTAAAATTATCAGTTGCAGTACACTCAGAAGAGCACAGGGAAACACTGTTTACTACCTTAAATTCTTTTACCCTTCTGGTTATTTTCACTGAAGAACAATTACCGCAAAAGGGAAATTTTGTCTGCTTTTTTCAACAAAATTATAAAATAAGAAAAAAGAATTTCATTTTGAGTTCTTTGTAGAGCAAGTTCTCAGAAGTGAATTCAAAACCAACAATATTCAAAGTATTCTTATATATATTTAATTAATAATTTACCCAAAAAAATTAAATTACCAAAAAGGGAAATAAATAATTGCATAGTACAAAGTGCTTTTACAAAGAAAGCTTTAAGTCTAAATTATCACTATTATTACCTCTTTTAGCTTCTTCTTCTTGGCTTTTGGATGAAGAACGTGGAAGCAAATCTTGAGTGGTTGCATCTTGTGAAATATTAATATTAATATCAATATTCTTTGAAGATTTTGCAGAATCATCCATGAAGTCTTCCACTTGAAATATGGGGTTCCATGTTTGAGCTCCGACATTATTATTATTATTATTAAAACCTGACCCCTTTCTAAGATGATCTTCTTCTTCTTCTTCAAGCTGCTTCTTCTTCTCATTTTGATGTTGTTTTGATGAAGAAGATGAGCCAATTATTATTCCTCTTTGTTTGAGTCGATCTCTCATGTCTTTTGTGTTTCGAATCAAGGCAAAAAATTGCTCTATCTTTTCTTCTTCATTCTCTTCTTGTTCTTGTAGCAGATGGACATCATCATCATCTTCCTTGTTGTCGTTATTCTCCACCATTTTTCTTTTCCTTCTTTCGTTATTTTTCTTGTCGTTGCTCTCCATGATAGAGAGTGGAAGAAGAATACGAATAAGGAATTAAAGACTTTCACAAACTCAACTCAACCCAACCCTATGTTGTTTTCTTTTATATGCTTAGGTAGAAAGATAGGTACACGCATAAAACCCTAAACTGAACCGTTTTAAGTATCCAATTAATCGTTATTTAATATTATGTTTTTTTTTTTTCAAATATCTGTTGTTGACCCGAGAAAAAGTTTTAGTTGGATGGATGAATTAGGCCACTTGTATATCTTCTTGGATTGCGACGTCGTATTACTTTGGTACTTAAGTGGAAGAATGATTTAAGCGCATGACATAATACATAAGTGATCAAATTATATATAGGGTTCTGACCCTAGGTTAGCTGTAATCTCAAATTCATACTTAACTTTTAAAAACTAAAATACCGACTTATAAATTAAATTTTATTAAAATTTTAAGTTAGAAATTAAAGATAAAATTATTATTTTAATAATATTATTAAAAATATATATAATTTATTACATTATCCCCTAAAAATTTAAAAACTAACAAATTTATCCTTAACATAAGTTTTTCAGTTCTAAAAAAATTACATTTTCACCCTTAAACCAAAGGTTTTATTTCTTTACTCTCCAACCATCGTCATCATAGTCTCTTCACCCCTGCGGCAAGAACCCATCATCGCCTGACTTGGAAACTTGTAGTCTAGATGAGTTTCGTCTAGATCTAACAAATCCAAACAAATCATTTGGAAGTGTTAGTGTCCAGATGAAACGTATGAACGACATCGATGTCCAAATGAAGTGATCTCAAAGTGGTTCCTTGATATTGATGGACGATGCACGATGGAAGATAAAGAACTAAATTGACGATAGACAAAATCTCTTTGCTTGATTTTGTTGTTGTTCCTTAACAATAGATGAATTGACGACGCTTAGAAGGTGAGAGAGCACTGAAGAGAGAAAGAGTGTTGGGAGGAAGAGAGAAAGAGCAACAGTGATAGAAAAGCTCATGGAAAAAATCTAAGAAAAAAATTAAAACCCGGAGAGAAAATTACCACTTTTTAAACTTTAGTAAAAAAAATTGATAGTTTTCAAATTAGGGGTTGAAAATATGATAAAACTTTAGTTTTTTAAATTTTTTTATTAAATGATGATTTTATCCTAATCTTAATTAATATTTTTAATAGAAATTAGTTGATAGGTGGGAGTTTAAATTTTTAAAAGTTAGAGGATATGAATTGACGTTACATTTAACCTTTGGTGCAAACGAGTCTTTTGGCCTTATAATAATATATATGTTGCGTAATTACGTATGCTAAATTATCTTTAAATTTGTAGAAACGATGGATGTTCCATATTATCTATTGATCTTATCGGATGATGTGAGATACTCATTTGATTAAAGAATTTCCTGATCGATTAGACTGGTGGATATATATTTGTAAACAGAAGGGCTGAAGTAACAAAGCTATCCGAATATGATAAACCTTCAGTTAAGTATACATATAGACCCAAAAAAAGTCATTTTTTCCGAATATCGTGTGTTCATTGGATTTGAAGACTTTTGATTGACAATACTTCTACCTAAATGAACGAGAGGTAAATTCAAACATATATATATATATATATATATATATATATATATATATATATATATATATAGATGAAAGTAAACACGTACAATGATATGTTTAGGTAAACCAATGACAGTGTTCCATCAACTTGAAGCCGTGTTAGTTGACTATTAATCATAAAGTTAATTTGCCATTCATTGCGGATCGAATTTCGAGTTTTTAAGAATACCCATTTGAATAAGAAGTACACCTTTTCGGTTGAGGGAGATAAAGATGTAGGCAATTAAATAAAATAGTCTAACTAAAGCGGGTAAATTCAGTATTAATGATTATTTTAAGAATTATATAGATATAATTAAGAAAATGAGATTGATCAAAATTGACAAAGTATATAAATGAGGTTTTACCACAATTAATTTATTCAAATTTCGCCTAGTTCATTCACCGAAAACTTATCCAGGAAATCTTTGATTTTTTAGTCATTTTCAATTAAATTCATCTCTAAAATTCAGTTACAATGGGTTATAATGCTAATATTAACTGATTTAATTGTTTGTTTTAATGTTTGTTGTTTTGTTTTTTATTTCCATTTAAAATTTTGAATTTTCGTAATAATTATCACTTTGGAAATTAGTTATTCGTTATACAAGGGTGTGATTTGTGTCTTAAAAATATGAATTTTGCCAAAAGAAAATGATAGATTTCCTGTTGATAGTTAGAGTTTAGGTTAAATTTTCAAATATTGCTTAAGAATGTAACTTTCTATAGAATTGAAATTGGTTCTTAGTTGATAGAAAAATGTTTGTGGTCACTCTGGTTTGTTATTCGTGGAGTGAAATGATGAATTTAGTTGAAAAATTGATGATTTTCCTATTGGTGAGTACAACATACCTAGTAAGTACAATCATAAATCACGTTTACTTACATTGTTCATCAATATCAAATTAGTAAATGTTGTGCCTATGAAGGAAAATATATATTTGCTTGAGAACACCTCCTAGGGAATAAATTGATATTATACATTTTTTTTTTGTAAAATTTTTTAGTATGTTAAATTAGTATGAATTTTGTTGTTTATTTTAAAGATCAACATGATCAATATTAAAAAAGATGAAACTATGAGGAAGGGTAGAAAGGTTTCAGCAATGCACCACTTTAGGGTACAATTAAGATTGAAAGGACACAAGACATAATTAGTAAAGTTTGAGAAAAAACTAATGAGTTAGAGAAACCCTTCTTTAAGGGGACTTGCTTTGGACTTTTTATAGATATAGAGGAGCATTGTAACATCCCTCCCTAGAAATATTACCCACCGAAGGAGAAATGTTACGAATTAATAGCCAGAACGTCTATTATTTTTTTTCTTTTAAAATACTTTAAAATAAACGCATCACTAAAAGTGTTTAGAAAACATTCCAAGAAAATTGAAAATCTGAAAGCGAACAAAAGATGTATATACTCATATGAAAACTCATCTGAAAGCGTCTGAAAACAGGGAGTAATCATATATAACTGTACAATCATCTCAAAAAGGTCAAACGTTGACAAGAACATGCCACTGTATACATGTAATATAAACCAGAGATAATCTGCTCTAACCAGATCTATCTTCGCTGACCTGACCCTGCCTAGCAACTACCTCGATCACTTGTATTTGCAATCAGGAAAGAAAAGAAAGTGAGAGATAATAACACTCAGTAAGGGGAACAAATTAAGTAAACTATCTCCTTTCCTGTTCTAACTCACTCTCGGGACTCAACCTCACTCATAACCCTCATAAGAACTCGAAGGGATAATCTAGTTCATGTTTTACTATTTGGGTCATACTTTGTCCCATCTGGTGTCTATTTGATACTTTCTGGAAGCTGACTATAGGGATTTGACATTTTTTTAAGCTCGAGCTATCTTCCTTTCTCTCACTACATCATTTCTGAATCTGAATTAAGTTCTACTACGAGCATGCTCTACTGCGAGTAGACCCTACTGTAGGTTTATGTCCTACTACGGACATGCCCTACTGCAGGCGGTGTAGTGTAAAGTGCCCCCTCATAGTTCATAGCATGCATGCGTGTCTTATATCTTACTAATCTTGCTTCCATCTAAATCTATTCATAACTCACCAGACCATACTCTTGGGACGACCCTTGAATCTTGAGCCCCAAATTCTTTTTCTTGCTTTTCTTTCTTTTCCTCTTCTTTCTTTCTTTTCCTTTCCTTTCCTTTCTTTCCTTTCTTTCTTCCTTTCCTTTCCTTTCCTTTCCTTTTTCTCCTCCTTTTCTTTCTTTCTTTCTTGCCCAAAACTGTGAAATACTGTTCACAGAGCAGTCATTTGGTAGGGCAGCCTTCTTTTTCATACACTTTAACAGTCTAAACGGTTTCTAATTCATACAAGCTATATATCGTTGAAAAGAGAATTCAAAGATCTTTCCAATAAGCTATAATAGAACTCATAATTCAATAGATAAGGTAGTCAAAATGTGGGATGAACTCAGTGGCAAAAACTGTCTTCACTGTTTATTTGGTAAAACAGTCCTTTTGTTTCATACAATATTTAACAGTCCAAATGATCTCTAATTCATACAAACTATATATCATTGGAAAGAGGATTCAAAGAGCTTTCAAACGAGCTATAATAGTTGTCAAAACATGAGATGAAATCAGTGGCAAAATTGTCTTATTTGTTTATTTGGTAAAACAGTCCTTATGGTTCAGACAATATTTAATAGTCCAAATGATCCCTAATTCATACAAGCTATATATCACTGAAAAGAGTATTCAAAGACTTTTCCAACAAGATATAATAGCACTTATAACTCATTAGATAAGACAGCCAAAATATGGGACGAACTCAGTGGCAAAACGGTAAATATTATCCAACTCTCTGCCATCAACAAAATCACACACATAGACACCCCAAATGACAAAACAACATTTCTCAATTTCAAAATCATCATTTATAACATAGATCCAAGGAACCAAAAGCCTAAAACATGTAATATATTAAAGATGATAACCTTTACCTTGTTTCAAGCCAATCTTTGCAAGTTGGCTTCTTCTTCCTTGTCTTGCTTCCTTTATCACCAAAATCACCTTAAATCAATACCAAAATACACTAACATATTCATATAACATGTATCAAATATATATAATCATAGGTAAAGGGAAAGGAAGAAGATCTTTTGGTTACCAAAGCTTCCAAAGTACTTCTTTTTTTTCTCTTCTTATTTTATCTTCCAAAATCCCTTCAATTCCTTCCTTTGGCTTCACAAAACAAAATAAAATAACATGAAGGAGGCTGGTTGCTGGAGCTTTATGGGAGAAGAAGATGCTAGAAAAACTTGAAGCTTTATTGTTTTTGTCTTTTCTCTTTTTTATTTACATCTTTATCTCCTCTTTATCTCTTTTTTTTAATTTTTATTTTTATATATATCTACGTAGTTATTTATACATACATATATATAATAACACATATATAAATGTGAATATATATTTATACTTAAAATGGGGAATATCTCAAAACAGGGTCAAAAGACATAATTGCCCCTGAAACATACCTGAGGGTATTACAAGCATACATTTAGTGTTGTAGTGATCTATAACATGTTCCTTCAACAAATCAATTATAGGGACCTGTTAGTGGAGTTTTGATTTCGACTAAATGGAGTAACATATATTTTAGCTTGTTGGAGTTTGTGGTGATGATAGGACTAAGGTTTAGTTATCAAAGTGACAAACAATCATACGAGTCTGTCTCAAGGGTAAACCAATTGAAGATGAAATATTTGTTAGGGTAGTGATTTAGAGTCAATCATCACCCATATATAATCAATTTTAATCAAAATTTTAAATTAATAAAATGACATTCTTAAGTATGATTTTGAATTAGTAAAACATGTCTTTTTGGATGAGCGAGATAACTATGAAGGTAGTTAATTAAAATAGTCTAACTAGAATTATACATATATAGTCAAGAAAATGGGATTGTCAAAATTGCTCTAGTACATAAATGAGGTATGACCACTGTTAACTCATTCAAATTTTGTCCATCTTACCTACCAAAACCTCATCTTACAAGTCTTTGTTTTTATTTTGGCCATTTTCTATTAAATTTATCTCCTAAATTCAGTTACAATAAGTTATAAGGTTAGTATTAACTGATTTAATCATTTGTTTTAATGTTTGTTGCTTTGTTTTTCATTTCCATTTAAAATATTGAAATTTTCTAATAAATATCACGTTGAAAATTGGTTATTTGTTATATAAGGGTTGTGATTTATGTTTTGAAAATATAAATTTTGTGAAAAAGTTAATAATAGATCTTTTGTCAGTAGGAAGTTTAGGATTTACATTAAATTTTTTTAATATTATTTAGGAATGTAACCTTTTTTTTTTTTAAGTTGAAAGCGTTTCTTAGTTGATGGAAAAATGTTGTGATCATTCTAGTTTGTTTCATGGAGTGAAACAATGAATTTAATTTTAAAAAAATTGATAATTCTCCTGTTAGTGGGCATGTAATACCTAGTTGATGTGGTTGTAGATCATGTCTACCTCTACTATTCATCAAAATAGAGACTGAATTGGTAGGCATTGTGCCTATAAGGGTAAATGGATATTTGCCAAAGCACACCTACTAGTGGGTAAACTAATATTATACATTTTAAATTTGTTTAGAAAGTATGATCATTAAATTTTCTAACATTTTTATGTTTTAACTTTAAATTAAATTAAACTAATATAAGTTTCGTTTTAAATTTTAAAGATCAGCATCATCAAGATCAGAATAGATGAAAGGTTCTCATACCTTGTAAATTATGAGGAAGGGGTAGGTTTCATGCAATGCATCACTTTAGAGTGCAATTAATAGTGAAAGGATACAAAGACAATTAATAGAGTTTGGGGAACATTTAGTGAACATGATAAAGATTTTTTGGGAGACTTGTTTTAGACCTTTTATAGATTTAGAGGAGAATAGGTCAAGTATTGTACTTATCCATTCTATACTGCTTCGACAAATCAATCATGCGAATCTATTAGTAGAGTTTTGAATTCTACTAAATAGAGTGACATCCATTTTAGCCTATTGGAGTTCACCATGAAAATGGGATTAAGGTTTAGTCATCAGACTGACGTATAATTGTATGTGTCTGTCTTAAGGGCAAACAAATTAAAGGTGATATATTTCCCCTAATGTAGTTTAGTTACTTATGGGGATTTGAATTTGGTTTTCAAGGTAGAGATCTAGGAGAATAGTGACAAGGATGTTGTTAAGATTATGGTACTTTATTTTCTTCACTGTAGATTTATGGACGAAGATATTGTTCTAGACTACCTTCTCATATTAGCAAATGATTTGGTTGCTTTTAGTCATTATTCATGGGGCATTTCATTGTGAAATTTGATGATAGATTTTATAAGCTAGACTATATAGAAGAAGTATAAGGACATTTTTTGTTGCTATCCACCATTTGTAGAAGTCATTTTGATGTTTAATTACATGTTCATGGGTTTACCGCTAGCATTTCAATTAAGCATTTTCTGTTATTATTATAATATTTATTTGTTAACTTATCCTTTCATGTATGTATGACTAACAACATCAATTTTGATTTTGTAGACTTAGACTTATGAGACCATGCAAAACATAGGGGATTGTGCTAAAAGCTTGAATTCGTAATGGGGAGGATCCCTTGTATGTTGAAATAAATGACCCAAACATCTCAAGTTCGGAGGACATGCTTACTATTTATGGCATTGAGGTGGTCTGTACTTAAAAATTTTCTTTTTCTTTAATTATTATTTCTTTGTTTTTTTAAAGTATTATTAACTACAATTGTTTTGAATTTATCAAGATGTAGTTAATATGGTTTTGCTTCTAACGAATAAGGAAATGGAAATGGATTGGTATTGACCTATGATGGACTTCTTGGGCTATATGGATGTCAACACCACTACTCATTTGTCACTAACTATTGCACTTGATGTTAGTCTAACAATATAGTATGAAGGATGCAACATATTATATACCGTTGATAGTTTAATAAGTGCCCCACTTACTTTCCCATTTGTTATGGTTTTCCCTTGCTTGTGTTTCCACTTCGATTTGACTTCGAATTTGAGTTTAATATTTATCTTGGTTAGTTTTGGGAGATAATTTCTAATCATGAGTTAATGGCACACAACCTCATAGTAGTCGTTCAAGAGTAGTTTGAATGATGTATGATGATATTTGAGTCAATCTTAACAGATTTTTAGTAGCGATTAGTGACTCCTAGCCTTGACAAGTTTACCACAACATGCCTTTTACTGATTTTGTGTTTGTTTATATTTGATTATGTGGTATACTTGAATATAATGATTTAATTGTAACTTTTCATATTAATAATATTATTGATATACCTTGTTAGGATGACTCGCATTAGTTTAGTGTCATCTTGATGGCTGTTGACAATGACAATTCGTTGCTTAGTAGTCATCCACAAGCTTTGTACAATTGTATATTGAAGGAAAGGTTATATCAAGTTAACTCCTATACAAATCTAATAAAGACAAGAATGCCACAAGATCTAGTACAATTCAAGTTTTTCTTGCATAACATGTAACACCCATAAGTACATTTTTAAGGGAAATTCAATCTTTTTACATGTATTTTTGGTTGTAAATTGATTGTAGCTTGTGGTAGGATTGAATTTAATAAAATGTTAAGTTTTAAGTTGATTAACAATTATGCATGAAGGGTGCACACCTATTCATCCAAAATCATGTTAGCCAAGTGGATAATGTGTCACGTAGAAAATTTTAAAAGAGATGCACGGTTGTGCATGCCAAGAGTGCATGCTTGTACATGTCGTTTCTGTATGAATGTTTATAAAAAACATGTTAGCTAGGAGTTAAGGATTATTATCCTAATCTTTCATTACATCTTTATCCGCGAAAATGGAGAAAGTTTGATGTTTCTTTTCACTTACGTAGCTATTCCAATGTTTAGCAAGATCTTAACAATATTCAAGATCTTTTTTTTTTTTTTTGCATCAAATTAGATAGTAAAGAGTTCCAAGTAAAGTAGGGTCTATCTTAATGTGTTTTAGCTAAAATGTTGCTTATCTATAACAGTGTGATGATGTAATAGTATGGCAATCTTGTTAACAACTTGATAAGGAATGTATACACATTTTTTATATGCCATAATATGTTAAGGGTGATATCAAAATTTTATATGGGAAGATGACTAATTATGTGTTAAGAAGTGTTTAGATTTTAATACTAAGATGATTATAGTGACGATTGCTAAATGAATATGTGATTGTTGCAATATGTTGATATTGAGATTCATAGGCTTTAAGCACCGAAATAGACAATTAAAATTTTTAATCAAATCACACAAAGCCATTAATCCTACCTTCAAGTCGCCCTCATAGATAAATTAATTCACAAATATATTATAAACAAACATACAGTGTTCATAAGATTTATACTTGTATTGATAGTTCCTTATTCTTTTGTTGATAATGAGAAGCATCGAAATCACTCTCAGACCAAGTGTAAGCCTGCACCTTGTTATCAATATAAAGCACAAACGAAATGAAGGTTGGAACTATACTCTATAGTATACTAGAACATTAAAATAGGAAAGATGTTTAAGAGAAGCACAAGCATGCGTGTGTAAAAGTGGCTAGAGATTCAAATGAACCAAATTATAAGAACGTCACTTGTATATATAGGTATCATATATGCTCGTCCTTTTTGGATGTACATGTATATGTCGTTGATTCCCAATCTTGTACAATTTGTGATTAAAGTGATTTCTCAGACGTGGATAAGAATAAACACAATTCTTATCCCATAACATACAAGTGTATGTGTGACTATGTATGATCATACATTGTCCTATGTATGGGCTTACATGGTCACATGTATGGCCATAAATGTTTTGGGAAAACGAGGTTGGGCTTCTTCTTATTTAATTGGATAAATCTAGCCCAATGTAATCTCATATATATTTTTTAACATATCAAGATTATTGCACTTTGGCTCCAAAGTGCTATAAAACACACTTCAGACCCAATGATATTTTCAAGGCTCAAAACTCTCTATTTGAAATTTAGAATAGATCCAACTTAGGTACTTCTATATCTCCAAAGTTAGATTAACTCCTTATGTATTTAACCTATAGGATTTCCATTAAGTTAGTATTAGTATTAAAAAAAAAAAAATACTAAGATTGACCTGTGGTAAGACATCATGACCACCTAATTAATAGAGTGTTAGTAATAACTCTAAGCTTTATTAACTCTCTAGTTATGTACAATACAATCTTTTCATTAACTGAGATTTCTTAAGGCTAAGACAAAAATATAATATCTATTTTTGAAACTCCTCGATATAAACTAAAATCTATCTATGACCAAATGATTCAGATTGTGATTCAACTTGATTCTACCGTGATCACAAATTTGAGTGGTCATCAATGTTTATTATTATACTTATAAGAAATATCTTTTCTCATGCTTGGGTGTCACACATATTGATATGTTCAAGGATATTTTAGTCTTTTGAGCTTGCTTGTATTCATTTGGGTTGAATTAATTATATTGATAGAAATTACATTGCACAATCGTGTGGGGTTGCCACATGCCTATGTATGTTGCAACAAGGGACAAAATGGTATTTTCTTATGCAATGTGCATTGTGTGTTGTTTGGCTAAGTTTGAAAGTCATGCACAACCGTGTATAAATAGTACACGCTTGTGTATAGCTAGTGTATTTGAATTTTGGGATAAGGAGTAATTTTGTGGAGATTTTAGAAACTACCATTATTGTATATAAGTATACATAATTGTGTATAAATAGTACATGCTTATGTATCACTATTTACAGAAAAATAAAAAGGAATCAAATGCATTTTGACACACATTCATATCAAATGTCAAAAAAGCGAATAGTAGTGAGGGTGAGCCAAAGGAAGATTTAACTGAGGGGAAGCCATTGGAGGTTCGTTGTTTTTTCCATGTGAAGACTTTTATGCCAGAGGTAAGTGTAATATTTTTCTCTCATGATGATTTTACAAGAATTTGCTTAACTTATACTGAATTTGATTGGTCATTAAGTGAGAAAGATAGTTTATGAATGATTATCACATATTTGATTATTTTGGGTTGATGAATATATCATGACCGTTTGTTATGAATGGTTCAAAGAATTGTCTATACTGATGATGAATCTGCACTTATGGGTTGTATGCCATACAGTTATAAATTATATTTTTTGAAGCATAGATTAATGGTAGGTTGTATACAAATTAGTTTGATGAAATTGTTATTATCGTAATTAATAGTTTGAAAATGTGAAAGGAAACCTATAGTTGTTGGCTGGATTGAGTTATGTAGTTGGGATGGCTTAAAGTGAATTGGGAAGTTGGAATATGTGATCTTTAGGCAAATCAAAATTTTGAGGATTCCACGTCACATGCCCGTATATCGACTAGATCTTTAGGTAATGTGAAATTATGAGAATTCCATACCATATGTCCGTGTGTCACTTAACCCATGATTGTGTGGAATTAGGAAAATGCTCCTATGTGTGATGTATGCATGAACGTGTCTTAGGAGAGGGAACAACCTTGTGTGTAAGGGACACACCCATGTATTTTTTTAGGGAAAATAGATTTTAGGAATTTAAAGTATAAGAGTATCAGGTATGATTATTGAAATGACTATTTATCCTTAAAGGGGATAATTGTGAAGGAAAATAAAAAGAAAGGCCTTAATGAAGGCTACTAATAATGGAAACCATTATAAGGTGTTTGACTATGTGGATGATGACACAAACCCTAATTGGAGCAATTTTGAGTAAAAAATACCAACGATATGCTTTGAGATTCATACCAAGTTATGCATGGTCTATGCTTAACCAAGTTTAGTGTAATGTGACTAGTCACCAAACTGTGTGCAGTGTGACCTATCATCGAGCTATGTGAGTGTGATGTAGTTACTGAGTTATGTGTGGTGTGACGGTGAAAGAAACAAGGTTTGTATGTATGACCATTTATATTTTTTCAACCCTAAGCATGTGTACAAGGTACACCATATAATTGGCATTGGAGATGTCACGTGCTTTCATCAGACATTGGGGACATCATTTTATATTGTTAGACATGAGTTATTAAGGATGACGTTGATAATAGGAACGAGTATTTGGGATTCCAAGAAATATTTAGAATACCACAAGATCGATGTTTATGGGACACTTAAAAGACACTTTATCGTAATATGCTATATACTTATCCTCTTATTGAGTGTGTTTTACTCATCGTGTTCCCTTGTGATTTTATAGGTAGACATGTGGAGCAATGAGACAATGATGGAAGCGATGGTATAGCCCAAGACATTGCAAGATGGTAAGGTAATTTTAGGTAATTATGTTATGATTGGACATTATATGTTATTTCTACATTGGAATTAACTTGTTATTTTAGATTTAGATTTTTTATGGAGTATTAACGTGTTCTTGGGTGGGTTTGTGGTTGTTCTTCAGATATATATCGGGATTGATGAATCCTGTATTTATTTACCATAACCTCTATACAAATCTTAGTATGACCAATCTTTACCTTTATGGTTACTTTTTTATGACAACACTGTTGCATTAAAAATACACACTTGCATATAGGGTCAAACAAGCATTAAAATATTGCATTTAATAATAATTTAGATTAAGATTTTATTTATTTATTATTGTTGATGAGATATTTTATTGATTAGATTTTATGTATTTATTATTATTGATTAGTTATTTTATTATGACTCATTGATTGAACCTTAAACTTTATCTAAAGTTTAGTTTTTCTTATGCCAAGCTTGAGTGTATGGGATATAAATCTTGTACACATTTGCCATATTCGTTATGATATCATTTAGCCTGTACATGTAGTCAATTGCCGTAAACACTGACTACAATATTTTACAAAGTGCCTATGGTGGGGCATTATAACATCTCGAGGACAAGTATGTGTTTCCAACCTACATAGCTCGAAAAAGTCATAGTTACTTAACTTTACCCCTTATGTTCTCCATTTGCACCCCTCATTCACACATTTAATATCCCATCTTTTTTTATTTGAGGTAGTCACCTTGAACTGATAACTATTTTCCAATGTATCCCTATGAAACATATTTATTAAGGCCTATTTATATAAAAATTGATCCCATACTTTGAATCTCCCATCACTCAATGGTGTTGAATGAATGTCAATACTCTCATTTTCCATATCTCAGTAAAGTTGTGGAGCCCTAAAAAATAGATTTGGAGCTTGAACATTAATGGAAATTGGCTCGTGATGAATTGCAATGTCCTAAATTGAACTCTCCTAGGCTAAGCAACTAGGCCTATATTATCACCACTACCATCATTACCATAATCATTATTGTCATTATCGCCCTAATCACAACCACCATAATCTTCTTCATCTGATTGAAAATCATCTGTTTGAATGTTGCCCATCCCAAAACATTTCTCAGATGTACCCATAACAGGTCTTGGTACCTTACTCTTTCACCATGTGCCTAATCCGAAGAAGAAGCAATTAAGTCTACCCCATCTTCAAAATTGTCATGATGCAAGTTCACGTTCACCTTGTCACCTTCAGATACACTTCCAGTAGCATCTCACAATATATGTTATCTAATAAGTGAACTTCATCCATGGTTGGGGATGAGTAAGTTGTTGCTTATAATTGGTTCTGACTTCTTTAAGGCTTAGAACCACACTAAGAAATAACGGATTTGTATGCCCTAGATAGCCTTATTGTAATCCAAACATTATAGTAATTATTTAACAGATACGACAAATCATTAAAAGTGGTTGAGTTTTGCATATAAATTTTTACATCATTGCAACTTCGGTTAATGCCCAAGTGAAAGCATATTACATCTACAAATCCATCGTAATTTATTTTTGTATCAATTTATACCAATGTCTAAACCCACTACTGTATTTTGAAATGTATCAACTCCATCAACCTATTATCCACCATATCTGAGTATATATATTACCTCAATCATTTTTTTTGTAAAACATAAATTCAATAAAGAAATACATATTACAACTAACCCACATAGACTTTGAAATATTTAATTCCAATCAAACAAACTCCATGCACACATGCCATGTGCAAACACCACGCACATAACATTTTTTAGGAAAATGGTAGTTCTACTTATCTTTCAATGTGGACACCAAAACTTGTTTGACTTTGACAAGTATAACATATATGGACTGTCTATAAGTAATGTTATTTTAACTTCCAATAAAAAAAAAATCACATTCTCACCAAAAATCAACATGATCTAATCGTCAAAAGTTTGAAATTAACAACACTAACACAAAGGAATCAAACATTTAGATTTATATAGATATAAGTCAAGATACTTAGATTGTTATGATATTGTTAGAGAAACAAAATTGGTGAAAGAATGTGTTTACCATTTGTTGTGTTAAAAGGAAAATGGTGAAAGAGAAGGTAATATAGAGAAAAAAAACATTTTTAGTAGAAAAATGTAGGTCTTGCTTAAAAAAGTAAAATTTAAATTTTTTTTTCCAAAAAATGTATAGGCAAGAAACTATTTACCTAAATTAATTAATTTCCCCTTGCATAAATATCAACATTGCAGTAATTCTCTATCTCTATCCAACAATAAAATGATTTTGCCAATTGTTTGGAATAGTTTGATAATTTTAGTTAAATAGACATGGGTTAAACATTTAAGTCATAAACAGTAAATTAGTTTTTTTTTAAAAATAAACCCTTCAAGCTCAGTGAAGTTGAACCCAAAACTATCCCTAGTATTTCAAGCAATGGCTAAGGGCCTTCGGGAACTCAAAAATACGAAATTTTATCTGTGATTAGCTTATAATTACTTTGTGATGCCGCCCAAATAATACTGTCATGATGTCATAGTCTTTAATGTCTCACATGCTTTGTATACCCAAAAAGTGAGGTTGAAAAAAAGTGGGTATTTTGTAAATTGATAAGATTATGATGGCTGAGTGAGTAAAGCCAAAAATGGGAAAAAGGTATTCTGGTTAGGTCAGGGTTAGGTGATCAGAGGGGATTGGAGTTTTGGTGTGAGCGTCATTGCCCATAACGTAATGTTTCTACAACGTCAATTTCCCATTATGTGATGCCATGCTTTATTACATATGCTTTGCTTTGGTTTGCTTTGCTTGCCTCTTGTGTCTTCTTTCATCTATCAGAAGATTCCTTTACTTTGTGGCAGATTAATCTTGTTGGTTTTTCAACCCTTTAAGAATCAAAATGACACTTTCTCACCCACCATCAGATTTTGTTAATGAATTTTGGCAACTTTCATCATAGACATTTAAGAAGATAAAAACTTATTATCATCTTTGTATTGTTTATTAAAACTAAATAACAATGTTTTTGACAAAGCTTTATTAAATGTTTTTCCACTTGTAGTAAGTTACAATTTGCGCTTTCAAAATGATTTATAGTTAAGAATCTAGCAAATTCTCAAAAATGATGTGGTTATGGGCAGACTTTAGATTTTTGAGAGTACACTCAAACCTATTTTCAAATTTAAAAAATTTGAAAATAAGCGGACCAAGCCTACCTTAAATTAAAAGAAAAATTATTATTCCCACTTTTCCAACCCAATGTATAACACAAGACAAACCAATGCAATCCAAATTTTCTAAAATTCATAATTCTCCCTTCACTTCAAATTTTCAATCTTGCTTGCTAAATCCTATTTTTAAGTAGAAAGTATGAGACTTTCACGACTTTATTGTTCTGTTTCACAAACATTATTTTAATTATAAAATTTGTGTAGTAGAATCATAAATCGATAAGTGATTTATGCATGTTTTGTTAAAATCTTTATTATTTTTTTATTGAATATTTTACATGTATATACGGCTTGATTATCCAATTTGTGAAAGTTGATTACAACTGTGTCTCATTATTGATCATTTTCTTTATCTTTTCAAATTAACCAAGTTATATTTAAAATGAGAATTAAAACTTTAGATATGTCTTTTAATGTAAAAAAGACATATGAGATTTTGTTATAAGACTTTTTAATCTATCTTTTTGTAATCTTTAATATACTTGTGTTAGAGTTGTGATCAAACTCTAAAATTTATGGAATATTTTTTTTGGATTATAGTCAATGTAAATACTTTTGATTACATTAAATTTAAGTAGATCATTAGATCTCTATGATTTTTTTCTATATTTCTATTTAAGAGATTTTTACACGTAAAAAATTACTTATATTATTGCATTCTTTATGTTAAGCTTTTCAATATTGCATTATTTTCTCTATTTAAAGTTTGATGAATTTTTAAAAGTTTTCGGTAGTTGATTGACAAATAATAGTGAAGTTACAAAGGTCTCCATTTGACAAAATACTTGGGTCTATCACTAGGTGTAGCCAAATTTGGCCAACAAACAAAGATCTAAAACATCGAATCTATTAAAAATGGCATTGTCTTAAGATTGTGGGAAGGAGATAAAAAGACATAAAAGTCATTGGAGGAGGTGAAAACTAGACAATGGAGGAGAAAATTGGTGAGTGATGACAATAGGAGAAGGAGCAACCACTAGTATAATCTTCGAACAATGTTGATGCAACCACTAGTAGAGCCTTGGAAGGGGATGTGGCAAAGATCATAGAACCGAAGTTTGGATAGAGTGAGATTAGAAGGAAAATAAGATGAAAGTTGTTCTTGAGTGAGCCAAGTTTGGTCAAAATATTGCTTCTAGGTGCTATTATGGTTTAATCACACCATCTTGAGTGTAATCTAGTAAATACTGTACAAGAAAGTATCATATCAACCATTTGGAATAATTTTGGCAAGAGTATTTATATCTTGAATTGAAAATATAGGTCTAAGTGATGAATTTTCAATTTAGTGAAAGAAATGTATTTTGGGATCTAAGTAATATTAATCCAAATAATATATATCCCGTAAGCGGAACAAGAAACCATTTGATAATTCAAACCAATGTTTGAATTTTAACAATGGGTGAGAAAGTGTTCCTTTTCAAACTAAGAGGATGGGAAAGAACTTGGCAAACCTTGGGTGGGACAAAGACCCATCAATGGGCTTAATACATGTTCGTCCTAAGGATTCCCTAAAGTTCTATCCTCTCCTCTCAAATAATTGAAACAACATTTCACTCCCGTTATGCCGTCAAACCAACTTTTCCCTCCCTAAGGTTTCCTTGAATACAATTTCTCCCCTCAAATATGTGAAATGACAATTTAACCTTGTTGCCTATGTTTTATTGAGGGTTTTTATTATCACATTAATATATCTTACCTCTTTAAGGTTTCATTAAATAATTTTTCCCATGTAAATGTTTAATTGTACATGTGTTAAGTGTTTTTGTTATCTAATGTACCTAAATTATATTCAAGTTTTTTCTTGTCTAAAATTTCTCTACTTAAATATATGACATAACAAATATTTGACTTTTGGTCATCATTATTTCATTAAAGTTTTTTAACGTCTAACTAAGACATATATAAAACCTCCTAAGATTACTTCGATAAATTTTCGTCAATAACAAATCTTAATTAACTTTTTGTTTGCATTGTTTGGTGGGGTTTTTGTTATTTAACTTAAAATATAACCCCTCTAGAGCTCCCTTCATTAAATTTCCTTCACTCAGATATTCGGAATACACAATTTACTCGTGTTGTCATTATTTCGTTTTTAGCTTTGAACCATTTAAAAAACCAGCGAAATCCAAACAAAACAATAATAGAAGGGATAACTAACTATTTATTATACATGAAGGGGTAGGTAATCAAGAAAAGCTCAAGGTAAATAAATAAATTAAGGTCCCAAATTTATTTACTCTCAGTCAACTCACAAGTCCTTTTTTATATTTATCTGGGGTGGGGAATAATCTTACATTCTTATCTTATGGCCATTCATGAGGTTCATGTAATCTATCAAAAGAGACAAACAAAGATTGGTCAATTGAGAATTTTTAAATGCAAATTTATGGTTTAAATTTTTAATTGTCAAATCAAAAATTATTGTTGATGTGACTTGTTCCAAATATTAAAGCTAAACTTTGGAGAATTTTTCTATTTAAGATGGCAGGTTGAATGATTGGAAATTTGAGATGAGATGTTTTACTTTAATTTTTTTATTTTCACTTATTTATATATAATTGTAGCATTAATGTATTAAGGTAAATTAAATTTTCAAATCCATATAATTCTATTCATTGGTGTTTTTACAATAGCTAAATTATTAAAATTGTTAAATATTTTAATATTATATAATTTAAAACGGTTACGGGTTACCAACAAATAAAAATTAGTGATGGATCCAATACAATCTAACGGTGTTGTAATTAGTATGGCGGAAAAAAAAAAAAAAAACCAGAGAAGGCCAAAAGAACAGTATGTAATAATTAAAGGCTGCTAGCCCTACCTCAAAATTATTGGAGCAACTTTGCAAAGTCTTTCACTTAATTTTCCAAGTCTTCTTGGAACTTTAAAAAAAAAATTTAACAACGATCGTTGGATGAAAATCATTAATGAAAAAAAAATATTGAAATAATTGAGCTCCAGAGCTAATCCACCATTAAAATAAAAAATTCTCAGTCAAAAAAAAATTTCCTTCGAATTCGAAAGATGAAAAACAATTAGATAGCTTCAAGTAACGCAAAATGTCTGTAACGGTTATAGTAGTTTAAAAAAAAAAATTACTGGATTCTTAATTGACTAATCTTATAGTTAATCGAGTAAATTCGGTAGGTGTATTGAATACCCAGTACATATATTAGATAAATAATTAAAAAGGGTTAATTGAAATTATACCATGCATTATACCTAAGAATCTAGAGAGTTATGAAATAATTATATGTCCATCTATATCTTAAGTTGTTCCACATCATCACAACCAAAATGAAATTGTTATCTCATGATCAGGTATTCATTGAATTTCAATGTAAGTACCCCGCACAATTGGCTGATCCTCAACCCTATTGTGAGACATCATCTTATCTTAGTAATCTCAAATGGTCATTTTGGACAATGCGTCCTAAGTCTTCCCAATATGTTGATTGTATAAGCATCACGGGGAGTTTAGTTATGCACAAAAGCATTAAGTTTGTGAACTTGTCTTAGTTGGTTGTGTAACTCTTCATCAAATCGTACACCGTGATAAACTTAATTAACAAGTCAATTTTGCTGCAACCCAATGTTTGCACTTGAAATTGATTATTATGTACAGTTGTAAACAATTATTAGACCATCACTTTTCAATTGATACATGTGAAACTAACCCAAATTGTCTCCAAGTAGATATTAGTTTATCTTATCAATAACGCTCTAGGTCATATAATATTGGCTCAATTTATACCCATATATCGAATCCATGAATTGGGCCACCTAAAATCACTCCTTATATTGAATCTATCATTGATGAGCATCAAAAGATATCCTATGAACATCAAGTCGATTGTGGTCTACTTTTTTGTAACTATACTTGTCTCCAAATGTTGATGACACCGCAAAAGGCTTATGAATTCATCCAAATGTTAATTGGTGGACAATATGATGTTAGAAATTGTAAGTGAACATCACAATAATAACTTTTACTAATGTATTAGTCACTTACATTGCCTGTCAAACATTTTCCAAGAGTCATTTACAACAATAAAAAATTAACCTTTATCCTTCATTTGATCACGAAGACATCATGATGTCATCATTGGACGCACTATTATACCAATTGAATAGTGCAACATGCATCTTAATATCTTGTGCATGAAACACTTGAAACATAGTCAAGCCTTGTTTATGTCTAGGCATCACAGAATTAGTGCAAGTGTAATACTCGTCTCCATAAATACTATCCTGAAGCAATAAAACTATGTGTACCCATTTTGAATATACAAATATGCACCCACTTATATGTGTTATCATATGATTGGGTGATTTTAAATTAAAGATAAAGTAACATTCAATCATGTGATGACACATATAAGTGTGTACACAATTATGTTTATAAAATAGGTACACATAGTATTGCTCATCCCAAAGAGGGAAACACAACTACACTTGACCAATAAAACATGATAACACTTAAAATTGTACAAAATTTGAAAACATTCATTAAATGACTGAAATTCCCTTAACATGAAAAATTCAACAAACATAAGCAGAAAACATCAAAAGGTATCCAAATTTAAACTTACATGTGTGTACGAATTCCATGCATAAAACATACTAGGAGTTCATAAACATAACTGAAAAAAAATACATCAATATAAAATGTTTCATATGTCCTCAGTCTAACTCCATGTTGAATGACCTTGGATTATAGTTGTTATCCACATGTGTTACCTACAAAACATTAAAGAAAAAGGATTTAGTGACAAGTCGCTTAGTAAGTAGGAAAACATTCATAACTTAATCTTTATTTCCAAATTAACTTGGTTACCAGGAGTACATCTTTAGACTCCAAACCTTTGATGATATGGTACTCTTATCTTAACTTAGTCATCGTGGGAAAACCTTTGGGCCCATAAATCCAATGACTTTAACTCGAACATCTAGGATGCATATCTAAATCCTATACTGTGATGACTCTTTATATACAATGCATATAAAAACTATGGTGAAAGCATTTATCTTTGAAAACACATTTTTTTAAAGCATTTTCTCTATGTTGATCGCTTTGGGTTGAGACAGGGATTTGATATACTGGCCACGTGAGTTGCATATGGCACAATCCATTTTCCTTACACATACTATTAGACTGATATGCTAGAATTATGCCTTATTATGAGTGTTTGTACAGAGAACCTTACAGCCGCCCTCTCGTAACAACCATCTTGAAAACATATCTAAAAATTTTCAAGAGAAATCATGTTTTTATTAGTGTTTTAAAAACTTTAACTATATAACCTATCCTACATAGAATTGTAGATGTACTAGGTCCTCATATCTTTTATAGGATCAAGTCTTGCATATGTATTACAGATCACTAATTATCCATATGTCCTACAAGATCAATTCTAAAACATGTCTACACCCTAATATGAGAAAACATGCATAAAAATTGGTCTAATAAAAACTATGCTTTTATGTGCTCTTATGATATCTATGTGAATGCACTCGAGCCCTTTAACATACTACTTAGATTGTTATCCTGCTTTCATGCTTAATTCAAACAACTCAAATACCCTATTTCATTTGTACACTCATACAACATGTCTTGATACTACTATGTGCCATTTTCATCTTGATAAATTGTCTAAACATCACTACAAATGGATGAACATGTAATATTTATTCAACTTTATCTTAGACGCATAACCAAACATTTTAAGCAAATGAGTATAAACAGTTTCTTGTTCATAGTCACCCTTAACTATGACTTCATGTATAGTCGTATGTGTATTTCATATGGTCGTTCATGCCTTTGATACGTATGATAAAAATGAATTCTTCTTTTGTATTCACATCCGCACATTGACCTAAAAGTATAATCATTATTTCACCTCTATGAACAATCATACATTCTATTACACAAGTGTTTATTACACGTTATCCTATGTGTCATAGACAATTACACATGTTTTTTGTGCGGTTCTTTGCCAGTCATCGATATCTCGACCCTAGTTAGTAGTCATTCATTTTCTTATGTATGGTCATTCATGTAACACCTATAAGTACATATTAAGGGTAAAATAGTCATTTCACATGTATTTTAATGTCTAAGTATGCTTATGGATGAGTTGGAATGAAATAAATTATGCATAATGTATTTGTGATGTTAAACGGTCGTATATGGGGTAGGTATTTCTGTGCATCATTTGTCATGTTAGGTGGAGTAGATAAATGTCATGTCAGAAAATTTAACTGATGAACGGTCATCTATGTAAAACATGAGTGCCACTTTACTAGCATGTTATTTTATAGAGGCACATCGTTAGAATTTTGGAATTTTTAACCTAAAAATTGTGTGTGTTTAATCTAGTGAAAAATAGAGAGAAAAAGTTGAGCATGTTTAGGTGATTTGGCAGTTTTTTGACAAAGCTACAAAGAAGAAGAAAGGGAAAAGTGAAATTTGCATCAAACCATCCATCAAGAAACCCAAGTAAGTAGGACTCGCCCTTCCTTTCTTACCCTTGCCTAAGGTAACCTTATAGACTAAAGTTTTTCCTCTATTAATTTGAACATGTGTTGATAGTTGCAATGATTATAATTATGAAGTGAGATATGCCATGATAGTTAATGGTGATAGTTATTATAATACTTGGATATGTATAGATGTATACGTTGAATTCTAGTTATTCAATATGTGATGTTAATAATAATTTAATGACTTGGCTCAATCAAGTATTCTTGAAGGATATATTGATTCCTTAGTATGGTTACGGTGATTGATCAATTCATGGCTTTATATGTTGAGTTATTATGTTTGGAGACTATTTTTATGCTTAAATGTACGTAGACTTCACTATAATTATGGTAGAAATTGATATTACATGTACGTACAAATAGGATATGAAAATAAGTTACTTTTATGCTTCTCGAACGTCATGAATGACCATTCATAAAACATGGACAATCATCACATGCCTGAAACATGTAAATTATATGTTATGAACAGTTGTTCATTAAGGGACGAATACTCATTCATGCGAAACCCATGATTAGATGAATAATTTTCTAGTGATCTAGCGACTATTGGGTGTTGTTGATCAATGAATGGCCAATTAGGGCAAAAAGTTCACCCATTCATGATTTAAGAATGATCGTACGTAAGGTAGAATGATAGAAACACCCTTAGGAAGTACATAGGTAAAAGATGGTTAAGTTTTGAAAGATTAAGTTTACACCACGACAAACACCTGATCACTTGATAAGTGAATGTTTGTTCATGTTTGATGAAGGAAATAGTGGTAATGAACTAGAAGAGTGATCATTCATAAATAAGTAATAGGGGAAACCTATTCATTATGAACAAGAGAGACACACCCATGAGGAAATAGTAGTTCATGAACGCCTTTGCATGCACCCAACAAAGGATGTCTATTTTTAAGGGAAAAAGTAAAGAAAGTTAAAGGGAACCACAATTGATGTTTATTGAGTTGTCTCGAGAGATAGCATATATTTTTTAAGTATGTAATGCCTAATGTGCCTAAGAGATAAGATTATGGTAGGGCACAAGATTTATATATGCTGAATGTTAAGATGAGTCTGAGATGTTTATATGGCTCAAAAGATGCATGCATGTTATACATATCAGAGGATCATTATGAGAGGGCTCTATGAATATATACTTGTTACACCACCTGTAGTAGGGCATGTTCATAGTAGGACAACATACCCATAGTAAGGTACTTGCTTATAATATAACACAATTATAGTTATAGTTTGGTAGTCAAATAGTGGTATATGTGAGTGGATTGCATATCGAATGCTTACATAACCAAGGTGCCAAATCTTTATATCCATCTAGCCCGATCAACTTAGTATATAGTTACAAGTATAGATATGACAATGCTTTCATTGAGAGATGATATGATCACATCAGTTCAGGATCCAAAATGATTCTTAATTGACGAAGTAGGGCACAACTAACCTTGAGAGTTATGTTATGTAACTTAGAGATTTTTGAGTTTACAGTTATGAGATATAGGATCTATTATCATCCTAATAGGAGTTCTAAGATAGACTTTAGGTGACTAAGTTAAGATGGGACTAGCCAAGGGTATTTTAGAGATTATTTAAAATAGAGTTGTCAAGTCTCCTCTTTACTAAGTTACTTTTCACTTACTCCCCTACTTTCATATGTGTAGGTACAAATGTTCATGATGACTATAAAGAGAGCGATGATCAACTAGCTTAGATCCAACATAAAGGCAATTCGATCTATTATTTATGTATTGTTCAGTTTATGTTATGGACTTAAGTTTTGATGTATAGTCTACACATTTGATTTATGTATTTATGTTTAGGAAGATGTTTTATTTTATTAACATATTTTATACACTTCTGATTGTTGAATGTATTAAAGGATATTTTAGTAATTTATTATTGATGGATGTTAAATTTTAAATATCAAGTGAATGCATGCTCATTAAGTTAAAGTTAGTGACATCTTCATCTAGAGGGCAGTATTTCTAAGGGGTGCTATAGTTCATGTCATAAGAACCCTAATTTATATGTCTATCACGACTATGTTTATCTTTGCAACTGTCATGCATTCGGGTCTAGAACACTACATCTCGATTATTTTACCTTATTTACTACATTAAATCACAACTAAATCATTCTTTAGCCTCAATACAACGTACCCATATAATGATCATAAGAACATGCCTTTTATATCATATCAAAATACTGACTTTAGATCATAACAAAATATTAAAATAAATGCTAAAAATTTAACTATCATGTGGAATTTTCCCATATAGATTAAACATGATAAACACTTTTATCCAATTTTCACTTAATGATTTTTATTTCATAGTACTTACTATCATATTTATAATGTTCTAATAATTCATTTTTTAAAATTAATACAATGACATGCTTTACATAAAGAAAATTATCATCAAATGTTCATCTTGGCTAGATTGAATCATGGTAACCACAATATCAACATAAACCAAACTTTATCTACATTAGATCACCCATAATAACAATTAAAAGAACCTCTACTTGGTTATCCTTATAAGACCATTTGATGTTGCTTCTCTCTTTAACCCTTCATCGAAAAAATATTGGCCAAAAATTTCCTTTTGTAACTAACTTTCTCTCTCTCAAGATTTGGATGAAGACTAAACAAATAAAAACATGAGACAATGGTTGATTCTACAGGATAATATGCCTTTTATAATTTTTTTTTCAAACTATAACATCACACACATGCGTGTACTCAACAAGAACGATCATGCATCCTTTCAAAATTTCATATGTGATACATTATCCTGTTATCCTATGTGACATCAATAGCCATATTTGGCCTGTTTTATTAGATTTCCACATACATCTAGAGTTGTATTTAAAGGGAGTTTGTTCAAGTTCGAAAAGAGCCCAAAATGAGCCTACCTTGAATGAATAAGAGCCCAAATACGAGCTTGTTTCAATGCAAAAAAATAAGCATAAAACCAAACTCGAACAAGGGTTGTGCTTGGCATGTGAGCTAAGTATAACTTGTTTAACAAAATTTGTCTTCTAAACTAGGATTGGACTCAAAGTGGGCTTGTTCGAGCTCAAAATAAGCCTGCCTTGAATGAATACAAGGTTAGGTTTAATGAAAAAAAAAAGCTCAAGCTCAAACCTGAACAAATTATGTAAAGGTCAAAATGTTTGCTCTAGCATTTATTAATGCATTGAATGTGGAATCCAAAAGGAACCCTGAAAATAAATTGAAACAAAAAAACCTGAAACTAAATAAAAAAAATTCAAAATTTGCAGTGAGCTCGAAGCCAAGTTAAGCGAACATGTTTGAGTTAAACTGAATCAAGAAATCTTGAACGAGCCTGAGCTAAGTTTGGCTCTTTTAAACGAACTTAAGTATTGTGAGAACAGAACACAAATGCCTGAGTTATGAAGCAAGCTGAACATTAATGATTATATCTTAAAGTTCTATGAGCTCAAGTTGAACTTGATGCTCGTCGTATTAAAAAGGAGTTAAAAGTGAGATTAACCTTGTTCGGGCTATATTTGGCTTGAATCGAGCCTTATACATCACTATAGATAATGCTTAATAATTTGATTGCCTTCGCATTGTGTCCAACGAAAGGGGACTTGGTCATTTTGTCTAAATGTATGACTCGCATTCATCAAATGATTAGAGGTTCATTCCAAAACTCTATCCTTTTAGAGCTTTGAAATATGAGTCAAGTTTGTATGACTAAGCCTATAGTGCGACAAGTTTGTAGAATTTAGTTCACCGCGTTTGACCTTCTTTGCATTAAGATTGAGAACATTAGTTTTAAGTGAAGAATATGCAAACTATTAATTAATGTGATAGTTCTGTAATAAATATTATTTTAAGCTAAAGGAAAGAATTATTTATTTCTAATAAATATCTTAATTTGTTTAAAATAAGCACACATATTATATTCTTTGAAACTAACAGAACTAACAATTCTTTTTATTCTAAATCTGGCCTAGTGGTAAAACTTAAATATAGCTCATGTAACGTGTGCTCCATTTCCAATGCATAGGTCCACCTCTCTTTGAGCAACAATTTACTCTACCTTAGATCATGCACATTAGTATAAATGTGAGATCTACACCTAATGTCCAATTAAACAAAAGAAAGTTTTTCTAAATCATAAACATACCTAAAGTAAAAGTTTCCAACTTCTTCTTATTGTTTGCTAGGATGGTCGTGTAGTCTCTTCTAATATTCTAACTTGCCACAATAAAAGCATACTACCTTCTCATATTTCTTCCTAAAGCCATTAACAAGGTATGAAACAGGTTAAGTTTGTGCTTAAGGTTTGGTTTTAGACTTGGACTTGGACTTGGACTTGGAATTGGGCTTAACCTTACCCTTGCCACTCTCACCCATTCTAACATCAACTAGGAGTACATGCATAGACTTCTTGATGCCTTACTTCATAGTCCTCAACATATTCAAAAGCTCAATAGAGATTTCTCAATTTTATTCATACAAAATTCAAAGATTTCGATGTCAATCGATGAAGTTGTTACTATTTAGCTTATCATTTTAATTTAGTATATCACATAATCCTATGTTATTGTTAGTCATGTTGAATCTACATATGCAAATATGAGTTAATTAGTATTTTTTTTTTTGTTTTATCTAATACGGGCTTTTATTAAATAAAAACTCCCATTATTTTCATTCAAGCTACTAGGTCTTACTATTAGCTCGAGAAACCCTAGTGAATTTTCTAGTTGACTTAGATTATGTCTAGCCCATTTCACTTTTACTTTGACAAACAAGTTATATGCACTGATTAAGTAGGTTTACGAATTAATTATATGAGTCATTGAACATAGGGTTATTATGCCCAATAATCCTCACACCTTAAGTATAATTCTCGGTATCAATATAATAAATACTACATATCACCGATGCATCAACAAATTCATATAACTCTACTCATGCCTCTTACTCAATCAACCGTCACTTTGACAAACAAATTTCATGGTTAGTTAAGTTAAACCTATCACTAACTGCCACTTGATTTTCACCAAGTTGAAGTGTATCTTTCATTTTGGTGAACAAGACCATGACAAATATAGGCTCAATCGAACCTATGATGATGAAAGCCTTAATTTGCGACTTAATATTTTATTGAGAAATCTAATATATTTATTATTATAGCCTCACCTTTAATTAATCAGTTTTATGCATTGCTTAGAATTTAAATCCCTAAGCATGCAAACTAAAAATAAGATACGTTTTGTTACTTGGTTTTATCTAATATTGACTCCTTCAAGCCCTGAGGGACCAATAGGGTAAAACTAGGGTCCTACTCTTGTATTGCACCCATAACATGTTATAAACCACAAGAAAGTTTTCGATCTTGGTTAATATTTTGAATTATTTTAATTCAAAGCTCAAGCAAAATAATAATTTTGGATCTACTCAAGTGATAACACAAATTCAGGTAAACTGCTACTCAACCACTCACGATAATGCATAACAAACATGTTAAAATATACACAATAACATATATTGGGTTAACCATCGGGCATCGATGCCAAAAAGTCAAAATTACCCTTGTTATTGAATTTAATAAATCAATTCAGGTTTATCGGTTGACTAAGTCAGTCGACCATAAAAGCCTCTAACTCCTATTTGAACTAATCGATTGTTTTATGGGCCAGTCGTCAAAATTCTGGAAATTCTAGAATTAGATTCTCCTACTAATTTGAGAATTTGGTTGTGTTACTTTGATGCAATCACTTCATAAAGGCATGAAATACCTTCCCACAAATCTTAGGTGCTCTATAAGATGCTCTCAATTAGTTATCATACAAAAAATCACACAGTAACACAAGATCTTATGCATTTACATGAGATAAAACAATACACAACCTTTGATAAATCAATATTCAACAATTTTTAAACAATTAAATAAAGACAAACAAATCATATTGAAAAATTATAAAAATAGCATGTAATATCGATCAAACATAAATTAAAATATGTAATCAACAAATCATATGAATTTTCAAACCAAAAAGATAGTACATGTATAATAACATAACCCTTAGGCTCTAATACCAAATCATATGCGCAATGGAAATTAAATAATTTTTGGATTAAAAAACCTATTGCTTTTGGCTCAATGGCATTAATATACTTATAATGTAGTGTTAAGGAGATTGTACTTGCATTTGGAGCCTTTTTCACTTTGAATTTGTCTCGAATCCATCCAAAACCAATTTTTGCTTTCTTGACAAGATCAACAAGGCCCTACTTGTCTACACAAGGGCTTTATGAAGCCATAAAGTCTCATAGGTGCTAGTAAGTGTATAGGGATTAAGTATGTAAAGATTTGGAAGAGACATTTTAAGAGAATAATGTTCTTTCCCTCATAGAAGAGTTGTAAAATAAAAGTGGCTAAGGATGTGAAAATTTCTTAATTTGTATAAAACATATCACAACCTTAATTGCTTCATTATATGCAACACTCCTTAACTTTGGGTATTTGCACTTTTGGCTTAACCTTTTAATTTATATTAATTAGACCCATTAATGTGCTCAATATTTATTTCTAAATATTTTTGGCATGTTTTCAAATATCTAAGTTCACCATCTTTGGGATGACCTAAGGTACTTTATTCTTTGTGTATTAAACCCTAATATTTTGAGTCGTTTGAAACAACCCCTTATTATTTGTGACCCATATGTTGCTAGTAAGTTAACAATGAATAAAATCATGATTAATCTATAATTAATCATCTTTTTATTATAGACCATGAACAACCTCTAGCAAGACATTATGACTGTTTAACAAATAGAGAGAACTAATAGATTTGACATTTCAATGTTATAGTTACAATATAATCAAATCTTTCATCATTATAATATTTTATCAAGGCTGAGACACATAAGTAATGTCTACTTTAATTCTCTTGACTTCTTGACTTGACTTGCAAGTCAATGATCATGTATGATTGATTTGGGCATTGATCCTAATTCCCAATATGGCCACAAATTTAATTAGTCATAGTCACCCTTCAAATAACACTATGGGATATCTTTTTCCCTTATCGGAGAGTAATGAATTTTTTATTGATCTAACATAGTCTTGTTATACTTCTTGACATAGCTAACCGCTATTTGTTAACATCCTCTTCCAAAAGTACTATCCTTTATAGGAAAGAGTAATCAAATTGTCTATTCTAAGCATGCAATTAATTTAAAACATATAACAAATTAAAAAACATTTGAATAAAACCACATCTATTACGCTTTATAAAATTATAAAAATATCCTTGATCAAACATCAGTCATAAGCATACAAAAGATGTTTAAACCATAACGGAATTGGAAAGTAATAATGTGTAGTAAAATACATGAATAAAACTAAGATAAAATTGTCGAAGGGAAAATTTTGAAAAGAAATAACAATGATGAAAATGTCCTTAAAACTCTATACCTTCTAACCCTTGCTCATCCCGTAGCCATTACGATTGTTTGTACCTGCACATATGAAAGTAGTTGGGTGAGTGATAAAATATTTAGTAAGTAGGAAACTCTACTAATAATTTTAACTGAAATCCCTAAAATGCTCTTAAACTCGACCTATACTTATTCTATTAATTGGAGTCAGTATTAAACTCCTCTATGAATGATGACATATCGTATGTACTGTCTTTATGCTTATATTGAACTTTAAGGAATGTCTAGGTTGTATAGCATAACTCTTAGGTCAAAGTATATTATTCTCAATCATTAAAGATCCACTCCATCAGATTTGGTGTGAAGCTACTAAACTTGGTGGAAGCATATGAATTTGAAAGTTGTAACTAAATTTTTATGTTAGGTCGATTAGTTTGGATCAAATATAGGGATTTGATATCTTAGCTATGTAAGTTATCTCTCTGTTCTAGTACACCAAAACTATATCTCAACTAGCTTTCTTGTGAGCAAGTACTATGCTATAGGCGTAGCGTCTTACTGCAGATGTGCGCAACTTCAGGTGGTATAAGAAATATATACTTACAGTGCCCCCTTGTAATGGTCCTATAATGTTTAGCATGCTTGTATCTTGATACTTTACTTAACATAGCTCACTTTCTCTTCCACCTAATAGTATATCTCGTGCCTTATTATGACTAAATTCTTAGGCACATAAGGTACTACTGCGTACTTGAAATCTTTGTGCTATTATTGAGGAGGACCTTTAAATCTCTGGCCTAGTTCCTTTACTCTTTTCTTTCTTCTCCCTTAAACACACAAACATGTAAATCTAAATACATGAGAGTGTGTCTCTTTGTTTTACTTACACGCGACCACCTTTTCACAACTACTTCTCATGCGTTATTATTGACAAATACACACATATGTATTATTCAAATATTTATGTGTTTTCCTTTTCTATTCTTATCTCAACTACTCTACTTCTCTAGGATATTTTGATTATTTCACCCCATACACAATTATGCTAATGTTGTACATGAGAAGTCCATGTGTCCTAGTTGACTGCTCACTAACACTCATCGAAGTATCAAAAAACATAAGCTAAATTCTGGGCTTTGCACACCTGAGGATGTGTCCCATACCACTCAACCTTAAAATATAGAAAATGTCCAATTTGTAACCTAAATCTTGTCTCTCTTTAAACTTCTCTTTTACTACTAGTCTAACTGCCCATTATCATGATTTTATGCTTAATAGAAAGACAAGATCATATGTATATTCATCCATATCAAACACATATCCAGTATTATCAAAATCACATATAATAATGGCATTAAATCATGGTCTCGCAACATCACTCATAATTCCATTCTCTTCATCCAATCACACATACATCAATATCAAGAGTCTATGTGATACTAAATAAAACTAATAAAAAGGTAGATCATTGCTTCATATACAAACACATAATTATACATATATATGTATATATAAACATATATAATCCAATCCATCTATAGTAAAAACCACAATCAAAACCTTTCTCTCCTTGAAATTACTAGACTAAACATGATATCACTATACTTTCAATCACAAGAAGAATCATACAGGAGCCTCAAATAACATTAACAGGAATCATAGAGGAGAAATAGTCATTTTTACTTACTTGTGGAAGAATCTATTACAGAACTTAATCACAAGGACAAGTCTTCTTCTTTATAGGTTATTTCACTTTCTTGTTATTGAAAACGCCGTTGAAAATTGCCACTACAAAGATGGAGTATTAGAGTCTCGTTCTTACCATTTTTCTACAGATTTGTGTGTTTTGGGATTTGGATGATAATCTCTAAAATGTAGCAATGTGTATTTTATAAACTAAACACCTGGGAATGTGCCACTTAGTTTTGAATTTTAAGTAGAATCAGTCTAATCCAACTAACGTGGCATAACATACAGACATGGACTCTCCATACATAGTTGTGTGTCATATAAAACTCATATCTTGACTTTCAAATCATACTAACCTATGCATTTTGACTATATTACCCTTAAGACATACTTGTGAGTTTTACATTTCCTCCCTTTTAATAGAATTCTAATCCCAAAATTCACTGGAAATATATCGAGATGTTTATCTCTCATGGTTTGCTTCATCTCCTAAGTAGCCTCTTCAACCTTGTGATTTCTCCAAAGCACATTGACCAAGTGAATTTGTTGGTTTCTCAGTTGCTTAACCCTTATATCTAGAATTTGAATGGTCACTCATAATAACTAAAGTCCTTTGATAACTGAATCTCTTCAGTCCTCAGTACAAGGGGAGAATCTCTAATATACTTGGGATCTTTTCAGTCCTCAATCCTTTGATAATCGATCCTCTTCACTATTTTATATAGGCTAATAAACTTGGGAGCTAATTTACCCTTCCTCCCAAACCTTATCATATGCTTAAATAGGGTAACTCTGATGAAAACTCTATCACTCACACTAAACTCCTAATCTTGACATCATTGATTGGCATAGCTTTTCATTCTTGGCCTTATTAGTTGAACATCCTCAATCATCTTCTGAGTTAACTCTAGTCCAAGAGACAAAATCAAAACATCTTTCCCACCCAACTTATCTCATAAAGTGCCTTATAGGGTGTCATCTGAATCATCATCTGATAATTATTATTATAGGTGAACTTTACTAAGGATAACATCTTAACTTAACTCACCTTATGGTTTAAGCAATAGGCTTTTAACATATTGTCCAATATTTGGTTGGTCTTTTCAATTTAACCATCTGTTTGTAAGTGATAAGTTGTATTGAATGTCAAATTAGTGCCTAATGATTTGTTCAAACTCCTCAAAAAAGCTAACACAAACCTTGAGCCTTTATCTGATATTATGGTCTTGGGCATATCATGCAACCTAATAAACTTTTGAACAAATAATTTCCTTAGCTGATAATGGTGATATCTTTAATAGGTGATAAATGCATTGTCTTGGTCAATCTATCAACTATCACCCAAAGAGTATTATTTCCACCTTGAACCCTTTGAGCCTAACAATGAAATCTATAAAAACATGGTACCACTTCCACTTAAGGACATTGAGAGGATAAAACAATCTCAACAGTCTCTAATGTTTAGCCTTAATTTACTAATACGTGAGAAACTTAGCCATATACTCACCCATATCTTTCTTTCTGCTGGATTACCATAAATTCCTCCTCAAAACCTGATATTTCTTTACACCCTTATGATAGGTAATGTAAAAGAAATTTTAAGCCTTTGGAAAAATCCTCTACCTTAAATCTGACATTGATGGAACACAAACTTTGTCTTTAAACTTAAGGACACCATATATCTCCTAAAAGTTTGTCTCAGGTCTATCATGAATTCTTGAAATCCTCTACTTACACCAATCATCTTAAAACTAAGATGTCTTTATCTCTAATCTAGTTAGAACCCTAATTACTAACTTAATTTGATTTCAATTTAGATCTATTTGAATCTCCATCTAAATCGTCAACTATGACAAGAACACTTCTCTATTGAGGACATTTATAAATGCATTAACTTTTTCTAAATGAACTTAATGTCATAGTCATAATCCTTTACTAGTTTGAGTCATCTTCTTTATCTCATGTTAAACTCTTTCTAAGTCAAGAAGTATTTGAGGCTTTTGTGGTCGGTGTAGATATTTCATTTTACTTTATATAAATTGTGCCTTCAAATCTTAGGGGTGAACACTACAACTGCTAGCTCTAAATCATGAGTGGGGTATCTAGTCTCAAAATATTTTTACTATCTTGAGACATATGTTATAACTTTGCCTTGTTACATCAACTCTACTCCGAAACCACTGTGAGATGTATTGGTGTACATATCACACCTCCTCCTCAAGTAAGGCCAACACTGGAGTAGAAGTCAATATCCTTTTTAATTATTAGAAACTCTTCTCACAAGAATTAGACTATTGAAACTGAGTTTTCTTTTTTGTGAGAGTTATGAAAGGTTTTGTTAGCTTGGAAAACCTCTCAACAAACCTTCAGTAATACCCCACCAAACCCAAAAAACTACAGACCTCTTTAATAATCTTTAGCCTTTACTAGTTTAGGGCTATCTCAAGTTTTCTTAAGTCTACTAATATATCATCTACTGAAACCACATGCCCCTAAGAAGACCACTCTATCAAGCTAAAATTTGCCATTGGAGAACTATGCATACAATTGCTTTTCCCTTAGCCTCTGTAAAATGTCTCAAATGCTATTTATTCTCCCCATGACTTTTAGAATACACCAATATGTCGTCGATAAAGACTACTATAAACTTATCTAGGCAATCATGAAATACCATGTTCATTAAATTCATAAATACTAAAAGGGCATTGGTTAGTCCAAATGGTATCGCAACAAACTCAAAATGGTTATACCTTATTCAAAAAGTTATCTTGGGTATATCTTGCTTAACTACCCCTACTTGATGATAACCAAAACTTTAATCAATCTTAGAAAATACCATTGATCCCTTTAACAAGTTGAATATATTATCTATTTTGGGTAGTAGGTACTTGTTCTTCACTATGATCTTGTTTAGCTTTTGGTAGTATATACATATTCTTATAAACTAATCTTTTTTCTTGAAAAATAAGATGAGAGCTCCTTAAGAAGAATGACTTGGCTTGATTAATCCATTTTCAAATAACTTCTAAAGTTGTTTCTTTGATTCCTATAGCTCGTTTGAGGCATTAAAGATAGGTGTTTTGTCTGATGTAAGTTCAATATTGAACTCTATCTCTCACTTAAGAGCTAGTCTTGATAACTCTATTGGAAACATATATGAAAACTTTCAAACAATTGATGTCTTTTCAATATTCAAGCTTGACTCTATCTTACTTATTGCATTGGTTAAGAAACCTATGTACCCCCTCCTCCATGCTCAACATTTTTTTTGCCTTTATAATATTGATCATCATACTCTTGATATGCCTTTTACCAAACTTAAACTGATTTTCATTCTCTAGGCTGAACTGGACTTTCTTACATTGGTAGTCAATCTTGGTTCCATTCTTTTTCAGGAAATTTATCACCAAAATCATGCTAAAGTTTGACATTTCAAATACTATTAGGTCTACAAGAAATTGTCTACCCTATATCTGAATAGTCTGTCTCATCATTATCTCATCACTCACCACTGATCCATCATCTAGTAACTTTATCTTAACTCTCTAGACCACCTTGATTGGTTATACTCCTAATCTCTTAACTAGACTCTTATTACAAAATAATGAGTAGTGCCACAATCAGTCAAAATGTAAATAGAAATACTAAAATAAGAGTTCTAACTAGTAACTATTGTTGGTTTAGCCTCAGCTATTGTTGGTGTGCTATATGCCCTGACTTGCAACACTTATAACAGATTTTTTGCCCTATCAAACACTCTTTTTTGTAATGTCTACCATATTTTGGCATGATGGAATATTGGGCTTTCTCTGTTTCTTGTTACTATTTTAACCTTTCTTGCTATCTTTGGGCTAGAATGATCTTTTCCCTTTCTTCTCGTTAGGAGGACCTCTTTAAATTGGAATACTACTACTACCTAACTATGACATTAGTGTTGGTATTAGTACTAGTAATGGTACCGGTGTTGTTTGGGTCAAGGTCTAACCATAAATCCTCTTCATAAATACCTTTACCCTTAAAACCCTATTTAGGGCCTTATTGTAAGTCTGGGGTGACTGTGTACTTGTTATAATGTCTTAAACTATAGTTTGATCAAGCTCGTTCACAAATTTCTCCATCTACCTTGTCTTTGTAATGGTTATCTCAAGAGTATACCTTGCTAAATGGTTAAACTTGGTGGAATATTCTTTCATTATATTTGTACCTTATGTCAAGGTGGGGAATTCCTTAATTTTGATGCAAGTCATATCTACCCCTCTATACGCGAACTCAAATCTCCTTTTGAACTCTATCTAGGGCATCTCAAAGGTTTTGATCATCTTTTTGACTATGTTCCACCATGTTTGGGCATTTGAATTGAAGGCTAAGTGGCATATCTAACCCTTTCTTAGTCAGTCATATCAAACAAGGCCATAACACTCTTCATTGACTCCAATCTCTCCTCAGCTATAATTAGATCTTTAACACCATCAAATTTTTGGGCTGATGCATACTAGGCAAATTAAAAATAAGTTATAACTAAGTATTGGGTGGTGCTATTACTGGTATTGCTATTGGTGATAAGGTCACTTTTACTGAAGCTTGTGCCTGTGTCTGTGCTTGTGTCAGTGGTACTTGTGTTGACTTACTAGCCTGAACTAGAGCACCTCTTTGCTCCCTAAACATCTTTCTAAATATGTCTTTGACATCTTCAACACTTAAACTTGCTTAGGGAACTTGGGGTGTTATCCCCTCACTTTAGCTCCTCTATGGTTTCTCAGTCTTAGTATTTCTGGTGTTAGCTTTTGTTCTTTTTATTTTTTCTAAAAAACCTGTAACTATAAGTTTCCATAAAACTTAGCTAGTATAAATAAAAATGAACCTACAGTAATTAGTTACAAGTGCAGTTAGTGTGACGTGATAGTATTACATTCCTGCTTAATTTGACTATACAAATACTTTAAAACCTTTTTTGGGTACCAAAACCATGCTTTGATACCAACTTATAACACCTCCCCGTGGAGGAAATAGTCACCAAACTGTCTATTATAAGTATGTGATTAATTTAAAACATATCATAAATTCAAAAACATTTGAGTAAAACCACATTTATTAAGCTTTATAAAATTATTAAAATATCATTAATCAAACATTAGTCAAACGTATACAAAATATTTCCAAACTATAACAAAACTAGAAAGTCATAATATTCAATCAAATACATGAATAAAATTGAGACAAAATTGTTGAAGGGAAAAATTTGAAAAGAAACTTCAATGATGTAAATGCCCTTGGAACTTTACGCCCTCTAATTGCCACTCCTTTTGTAGCCATTATGATTACCTGTACTTACACACATGAAAGTAGTGAGATGAGTGATAAAACACTCAATAAGTAGGAAACTCTACTGATAACTTTAACTGAAATTGTCAAAATGCCTTTAAACTCGACCTATACTAATTCTATCATCTAGAGTCAACATTATACTCTTCTATGGATGATGACATATCCTATGTACTATCTTTGTACTAATACTAAACTCTATAGACTATCTAAGCTATATATCATAACTCTCAAGTCAAACTATGTCCCTTTCAATCACTACAGAACCATTCCCTCGAATTCCTATCTAGTGTGACCGTATTAAACGTAGTAGAAGTGCCTGAATTTGAAAGATGTAAATGAAGCTATATACTAGGTCGATCGATCTGGATCAAATACAAGGATTTGAGACCTCGACCATGTGAGTTATCTCTCTATTCCATTACACTAAAACTATATTTTAACTAGGCTCTATTACAAGCAAGTATCCTATTACTAGTATAATATGCTACTGCGAATGGTGCAAGGAATATGTACACATGCCCCCTCCCCCCCCTGTAATGATCCTATGATCTATAACATGCTGGCATCTTGAGCCTTTACTGAGCTCGTTCTCGCTTCCACCTAACAATATATCTCATGCCTTACTATGACTGAACTCTTAGGCACGTGGGGTACTATTGCGTACTTAAAATCTCTGTATTGTTATTCAGGATGACTCTTAAATCTCTAACGTAGTTCTCTTACTATTTTCTTTCTTCTACCTTAAACACGTAAGCGTGTACGTCTAAACACACATGAGTGTGTCTCTTTATTTTACTTGCACATAACTACTTCTGTATGACTTTTTTTTGTGCATTATTATTGACAATTACATAGACATGTGTCTCAACTAACATGGATGGGTATCCTTCAAATATTTATGTGCTTTCCTTTTTTGTTTTTATCTTAGTTGTTCTACTTCTCAAGGGTATTATGGTCATTTCACCCTAAAAATAGTTGTGCTAAAACTATGCACGAGAAACCCACGTGTCTTGTCAATGACGTCCAACAGTCATTAGAGCACCAAAAAACATAACCTAAATTATGGGCTTTGTGCACACAGGTGTGTGTCTCATATCACATGATCATGTGTTGAGTCCAAAATACAAAAAATGTTTGATCTGTAACCTAAATCCAATATCTCTTTAAACTTCTCTTTTACCAATAGTTTAACCTCTCACTAGTGTGATTTTATGCCTAATAAAAAGGTAAGATCATATGCATATTCATCCATATCAAATGCACATCCAATATTATCAAAATTGCATATAATAATGACATTAAATCATGTGCTTGCAACATCACTCATCATTCAATTCTTTTCATCCAATCACACATACATCAACATCTAGAGTTTTATTGATACTAAATAAAACTAATAAAAAGGCAGATCATAACATCACATACAGACACATAATTATACATATATATAAACATATGTAATCCAATCCATCCATAATGAGAACCACAATCAAAACCTTTCTTTCCTCATAATTACTAAACTAAACATGATATCATCGTACTTTCAATCACAAGAAGAATTATACAAGAGCCTCAAACAACATTAACATGAATCATAGAGGAAAAAGTCATTTCTGCTTACGTCTAAAAGAATTTATTACAAAACTTAATCACAAGGATAGGTTTTCTTCTCTCTAAATTTTCTTTTTTCCTTGTTGTGGAAAATGTTGCTGAAAATTGCCACCATGAAGTTGAGATATCAAACACTCGCTCTCACCATTTTTCTCTTTGATTTGTGCATATTAGAATTTGAATAATAATCCCTAAAATGCAGCAATGTGCCTTTTATAAATTGAAAATGCATTACACACATACAGGCGTGTGTTCAAGGCACACTACCATGTGTAACTTAATTTTGAATTTTACGCAAAATTAGTTTAATCTGGCTAGCTTGGCATGACATATGAACATAAACTTTCCATACACGGTCATGTGTCTTCTAAAACTAATATTTTGACTTTCAAATCACACTAACCCGTGCATTAAGACTATATTATCTTTGAGACGTACTTGTGAGTGTTACACTACCGTATTGATAACCCTATAAAAAAAAGGTATGTTTTGCCAGTGTCAAACTAGGTTGATTATTGTACAAAATATTCTAGTGATATCAAGTGTAAGGTTCACATACATTATTGTTAATTAGAGGATTTACTTCATAAACACTAAGGTTACCATCTATGTGAAATCCTATTGGCGGATCAACTCGATGGACATGTAATCAATATGTACCCGTGTGTTACACCAAATTGACACCAACTACTTTGATATGTAAAATCTATCACTACCTTTTTGTAGGGTCGTTCAACAGTATGATAACCTTATCGTATTATTTGTGCCCTTGTTTAGGATAATATTGAGGATGTGGATGTTTCTATATCGTCCACCATACGAGCTTATAGGGTTTTAATGATTAAATCACATGTTGATTCCCTCATTATAGTTTTACCAATCTAAAAGTATTCATCATACATACCTACACGCTATAATTGATGAATAAATTCAGTTTTATTAATATTAAAATATGATACAAACTTTAGATGGAATTACATAAATAGCCACAAATGAAACTCTTAGGCTTTAGTTTAAGCTTGAGCTCGAAAATTACATAATTTTTCTAAGCGTGTGAATTTAGTGAGTCGAATACTCCTAAGTTTTAGCTTGAGCTCAAACTTGACAGTACAAAACTCTTAAGCTTTAGTTGAAGATTGAGCTCAAGCGCAGGCTTGCTTAAGCTAATTTCGTTTTGGGCTCTTCAAACCTAGCTAATAATTGAACTCAAATTAGCACAATTCGAATTTGTCCCTAATAATATTCTTGTGTCCTCTCATATATACTTTCCATCTAAAGTTCTTCTCACCACTTGGTCATTTGGACCTACAAAACCTTGCATTTTTCTTTAACAGGGAAAAAAAAACTGAAAGTTTTGGTTAATGCTCATAACAATTGAGCAAAGTTAAACAAATTATAACAACACCAAATACAAACATTTAGGGAATAATAAAAATTTTGAGTGAACCCGAGATTTCGCGTGCATTGCATATAGATTAAACGGTGGAAAAATTGACCTCCATTATGTGTAACTAAATTGCCTTAAACCCTCCAATATGTGTGCTATTTTTCAATTAACCGTCCAATAAGAAAGTCTACTCAATAACCCCATGCAGAGAAAAAATTTCAATTACCTTCTCCTATGTTTAATAATATTACAATAAACCCCTAAGACGATTAGTGAAGTTGATACGCTTCGTCGGATTTAATTCCCCGGTATAGTGTACTAAAATTACAATAAAACCCCCAAACGCATGCAGTCAAATTTCACTTACCCCCATTATACATACTTATATTCCAATAAACTCCCCATTATGGGACACCATTTCTGGGGCCTAATAAAAGGAGAATTGAAGATGAAGTGGGCCTGATTTCACGTGATTCCATAATTATATACATTTATGATTGAAGACATGAAATCACTGTTACCATTTTGGGGCATTTTCTGATGTCTTCAACTTCGACCCCACCATTGATCTGTACAAAAGAAGATAGATTTTATTCCTCCCACATGAGGTCTACCTTTCACTTCCATAGTGTCGGTTGCATTAATTGAGGGCACCTCCTCTGTAACTTTATTGGGTGGATTGATGCTCGGTCAAATTTCCCGACGCCCCGATAATAAATTATTTTTTTGGTATTTTCAAAAAAAATGTTATATATTTATTTTAAATATTTTTTAAAAAAATTTTCATGTGAAGATAATAAAAACTATTATTGATATTTATTTTAAATATATAAATATATAAAATTTATATATATTATCAAATAATTAAATATTATTTTATTTTTAATTTAAAATTATTATTATATAATGATATATATAAATGTATATAATTTATATACTTAAAATATGTATATATAATTTTTTACAAGGTAGTATTGACATTTTACAACTATGGGTATCAAAATAACAAAGCCATAGTCTTTGTACATTACAAGAATTTAAATTAAATCTTTGATTTTACAATGCCGTCACAAATTCAAGCAAATCTGTTCCTGAAATTTGTAGGCAATGGCAATTAATCAAGCAAATGTGTTCCTGAAACAACACCTGAAGATTTTATTAGCCATTTCCATATGCCAAAGCCTAATGAAACCCAGCAAACACAGAACGAGGAGCTAAATTCAACATGATTTACATGTACAAAGCTAGTACTGGAAGCAGAATGATATTTAGAATTACCTTATAACAGGAATTTTTGTTGTCAAAAGGAAGGCTTTCAAGATGTTGCTAGTCTTCGGTCCACTGAGCACCGTATTTCGCCCAAAGATGATAGGTTCGGATGGGGACTCTACTGCCGAGCTCATACAGCTCTGGTGCTATATTGTTCTTGTCTAGGTCTTGCAAAACTAGGGATAAAATGTTCCTGGCGGCGTTTGGCTCATGGCTTCTCATAGAGATGGTTGTCTCCATCCATAACAGCAAGATGGTGCTCGTATGAACAGTGACAGACAGGATTTTTATTGACAGACATAGAATTTTTATTGAAGAGAGGCTTCCACGTGAGATTAGTTATAAACTGAATCAAATTCAAATACTTATCTCAAGTTTAGTTTGAGTTTAATTTGAGTTTGTTGACTCAATATTAATAGTAATTTGAGTTTAACTCAAATAAAAAATAATTCAATCACAATAGATCGAATTTGTAACTTATTGATAAAATAATATCATTTTATCAAAATAATAGATAAAACCATTGATTTAAACTAAACCAAGCTAGGAATTTGAACCATTAATTTGAGCTATGAATTTGAATCAAACTAAACCATAAATTCAAATTACTAATTCAAGTCATGAATTCAAATAGAATATCTCCTAGCTTTAGTTTGGCTCGGTTAAAAAATGAGTCAAATATTTAGGCTTAAATTTAAATTAAACAGATTTAAGCGAAGTTAAATCTAACTGAGGTAGTTTCTGAGACCAAGCTTGCTTGGTTTGGATCTAACCCCTACCTCTATGGCTTTTTCATTGTTTATTAATCAAATAGTTAAGTCTGAAAAAAAAAATCTTTTAGAAAAGGAAATAATATAAAAAAATGTAAAAAGAGAAAAAAGATAATAGAATTTAATAATCGATGTAAATTCAATATAATAAAAAATGTTTATATCAATCTCAATCCATGAAAATTATTCTATACAAATTTAGAGTTCAATCACAATTCTATACAAGTAAAATACATAAAGGTTTACAAAAAATATTGAATAAATTTACTATACAAGTAATTCACCTTCAAGTTTTATAATTTCAAATCTAGTCAAATTAAAACTTAATCATTTAGATTAAAGATTCACATGTCTCACTTATACTAATAAAAAAATTAAGTTAAAATATTGTAATGAAATATTTGAATATTTGAGTATTAATTACAAAAACCTTATCTTTGTAAGCAAAATTAAAGATTTGAAAAGAAATTCAGTTTCTAAAATTAGTTTTCTTGATTTCAATTAACATGGGCTTTGAGATTATATACAAATGAGGCGTTTAGGTGATGATCTAATTCAATTTTATACTAAATTTAGAGTTTTATTTTGCATCAAGATAAATATATATCTTAATTCTAATTTTAAGCCAATGTGCATAGTAATTTATTTTTAAATTTTTTTGTTGAAACCTGTTCCGAATTAAGGGTTGACTATAGGGGGCATTGGTTGAGATTCTATAAAGATAACTTTGGTAATCTATCTTTTATTACTTATATTACCTTGTTTAGTTTATAAATAATAAAATATTCCAGTAATGTTTTATTACTAATGATAATATGACAAGTATATAAAAACTAATTTAATTATCACCTCTACCTTAAGTATTAAAAGATTATTAGGTAATCTTGATTTTATTATAACTATATCTTTATTTATTAATTTTTTTAGGATAAAAATAATCTCATTTTTAATTTATATAACAAATAACATAAAAAAATATTTTAGAATTATTATACGCAAGGATATTTAAGTAAAATAATATATTAGTATTTTTTTATTAATTCTAACCAAATATAATAATTATTTATATTTATCTATTTTTATTAAATTTTATTAAATATAGTAATAATATATATCTAGTAATTTTTAAAGTGATATATTTTTAAGGTAATTTTTTAATTGTGATAATTTGAGGGTGGTTCTTAACCTACCCTCAAAAGGTCAAGGTCTGCCCTGCATATGAATCAAGCACCCAAACATTATGCCTAGTCTGATTATCAGAGAGATATTAATATTTAGGACATTAAAGGAGATTACAGAAGTTTCGTATGCAAATTGCAGTGCCTAAATCCTGGAACCATTTCATCAGGCGCATCTCGTAAACTCAGCTGATTTGTTGCCGGGTTGACATTATGTCCAATACGCTCAAGGTAAAGGTTTCCTGGAACATTACGAAACTGCATAGATATCTCCATCCGGCATTTTGCAGCTATTTTGATGAATTAAAAAAAAAAATCATATATCGTAGACTACCGTGGATCTAAACTCCTAAAGATAGTAATTATATAGCTATATTATCTGTGTTTGATGAGTCCCATGCCAGCTATATTATCGTGCATTTTCAATGTGTAATGCAGCAGCAAAGCAAGTAGGGGTCAGACTTTTTAACATTGCATCAACTTTATCTTCGGAAATAGCTTTATATAGACCAAGAGTGACATTACTAGGATCCAATTTGTATTGATCTCAAGACCTTGGCCTGGAGAGAAGGTTCTTATCATCATGAACGCATGCACTGAAATTCCAATCAACGCTCATCATCTTGCAGAATGAGAAACGCAAGGTACCTTTCCGTTGCGAATATTTTCACCATTGAGACTTATTGGTGGTTCCATCGCAAGCAGTGCTAACGTCTGGAGAACATGGTTGTGTACTGTGTCTCGAATGATCCCACAATCATCAAAATAACTGCACATAAAAGTTAAAGTAATTTAATAAAGAATGATAGGTTCTGTTTAGCAGAAAAGGCAACAAAGTACTTAATTTTTAGCACCTACCTGTTTGCACAAAAAGATCCTCTGACAAAATGACTCACAAAATCATTAAAACGGCCAAGAATTGGCAGTACATTCTAGAGTGAAAATGTGAAAAGTCATTCTATTCAAAAAAAAGAAAAATGGCCTGTATATTCCGTATTTATATTCGGTTCCCTAAGGGCTCAAATATTATATTAGAAAACCCTAATACTGTGAGGTTCTCAATGAGATTCCTTCCTAAAAAGATGATCTATCATAGTATTTATTGGAGATTCCTAAAATTGCTCTCAATAAGTCTCTAAAATCTCTCCTTTTAATTCTGATGTAAATTTATGTATATCTTAGAATGATTTGTTGGCTGTTTTGCTTTTTATCGGATTGATTATTTCTTTTGTAAGAGTTGACCCTTGGATATAATCCTTAATTAAAATCTTCCTATGCTATATAAATATTGTAAAATTATTCCTAGAAAATACGAATGAAATTATTCTTTCCTTTATGGAATTAGAGCCTCTTTCTTAGGGTCTATTCTCCGTCTTTTTTACATTATTATTATTATTTGAGTCCTCATCAAATGGGTTAAGTAGTGAACTTCAAAACATGAATCCTTCCTATCGCCTTGATGGGAAGAATTACCTATAATGGGGTCAAGTTGTCAAAGCCTTCTTAAAAGGTCGCGGGAAATTAAGCCATGTGAATGGCACTAGTCCGAGTCCATCTGATCCAAAATTTGCAGCTTAGGATGAGAAAGATTCCATGATGATGTCATGGTCGTAGAATTCCATGTAAGTTAAGATCAACCACAATTTGATGTTTCTACCAAGTGTAAAAGCCATTTGGGACACTCTTCAGTAGAATTACTCTTTGAAGAAAGATACAGTAGTGGTTTATGAGCTGTAAACCAAGATTTCATCAAAGAAGCAAGGTTCAATGTCTGTACAGGAGTACTACAACCTGATGAATGGTCTATGGTTGGAGATTGATCACTACCAAGATTTTTAGGATGAAGTGTAGCGACGATGTAGGGATTTTATTGAAGTTTGTTGAACAATATCGCATTTTTAATTTTTAGCTGGACTGAACTCTAAATATGATCAAGTTCGAATCCAACTCCTAGGAAAAGAGTGGTTGCCTTTACTTACGGAGGTTCTCCTTATTTTTTGAGCAAAGGAATGTTATGCTGAACACTTATTTGTTAGAAGTGTCTACTATGATCTCAGAAGGTTAAGTGAGAGGGGAAACAAGAATGTTGGAAATGAAAATTCCAAGTCATGCAGCAAGGACAATTTGTTGTGCACTTTTTAAAAGAAACCACACCATACGAAAGATGATTGTTTCATGGTAAAGCACAAGTTTTGTCCTATAGTTGAGGTTTCAAAGGTCAGCATGGTCAAACAAATATTGTCAATAAAGAGGAAGCAGTCCAAGAGAAGTTAGCTCTGAGCAATGAAGAATTTAAGGTGTTCAATTGAGAAGAGGCAGAAAGGTTGAGAAAACTCCTTGAAAACTTGAACAAATCTTCTAGTTGATGTTTTTTTGCCTAAACCGGTAAGTGCTTCTTGGTTAAAACTGATAAAGGTTCAAATAATTCTTTTCCAAACACTTCGGTCATTGATTTGAGCGCAATTGATCATATGACCTATAACCTTATTAAGTTTGAAGCATATGAAACCTTTTTTGAAAACCATAAAATTAGTGTAGCTAAATAGTGCTCCAATTATAATTGTTGGCTAGTGAAGTATAAAATTAACTCTATCACTCTCTTTGAAAAATATCTCGTGTGTCTCCAATTTATCTACTAATCTCACTTCCATCCGTAAACTTGCCAAAAATCTGAAATGCAACATCACATTTTGTGAATCTCATTGTGTTTTTCAGGAACTAACTTCGAGAAAGATGATTGGATTTGCTAGAGAATGGAATGGATTATACTACCTTAAAGAACTAGTTGGCTTTCTAGGGAAGAATCAACTTAAGATATTTTGTTTTGCTCAGGGTCCTGATTCACCTAAAATGGTTGAGATGTGGTTTCATCATTTACGTTTTGGCCATCATCTCTTTCTTTTGTTAAGACATTTATTTCCTTCACTTTTTCATAATGTTTCAATAGGTGATTTTCATTGTGATGTATGGTAGCTTCCTAAAATTCATTGTGTTTCTTTTCCTTTAACCTTCATGAAATCAAACTAACCATTTGTTCTTATTCATACAAATATTTGGGGTAGGGGTGGATTCGAATAGAGCCTGTTCGAGCTCGAGCTCGGTTCGAATGAACCCGAAACGAGTCAGCCCTATATAATTTCGATCGAGCTCGAGTTATTCATCAAATTTTTTAATTAAAAATTTTGATACAAAACGACATCGTTTTGATCAATATATATTAAAACAATTTTGTTTTAATAACGAAATAGTTAAAAATTCGAGCTTGAAAAGAGTCAAATTCGAGCTTGAAAAGAGTGAAATTCGAGCTTGAAAAGAGCCAAATTCGAGCTTAACTTCCACGAGCTCGAGCTCTGCTATATATAAACTGAGCCGAGATCGAGTTCAACTCAGCTTGGCTCGAATCCAACCTTAATTTAGGGGCTAGTTAAAATTCCTAATGAGACTAGGGCTAGGTGGTTTGCCTCATTTATTGATGATTGTACCTATACAACATGACTTCGCTTCATGAAAGAAAAATTTGAGGTTAGTTCTATATTTCCTAAATTCCACAAAATGAGTAGCACACAATTTGGAAAAAAAAATTGAAAAGTTTGATCAGATAATGCTAAGGATTGCTTTAATCAATTCCTTACTTCTTTCTTTTAAAAAGAAGGCATAATGCATAAGTCATCATGTGTCAAAATAGGGTTACAAAATGAAAAATTCATCATCTCTTATAGTTCACACATTCATTGTTTTTTCAAACAAATGTGCCTAAATTCCTATGGGGTGAAATGGTGTTAACTATTGCATACCTAATAAATCGACTTCCTTCTAAAGTCTTTAGATATAAAAGTCAAATTCATATGTTATTTGAATTTTTTCCTGATATAGTTTTTATAAAAATTCTTTCCCCTGAAATGTTTGGATGCATTGCATATATTCATATACATAAGTAGCATCATTCAAAATTAGATCCTAGAACCCAAAAGTGTGTGTTTGTAGGATATTCTAGCACCAAAAAAGGGTACAAGTGTTATCATCCCTCTAGCAAAAAATTTATCATCACTATGGAAGTCACATTTAATGAAGTTGAACCTTTTTTCTCAGGTTAACACCTTTATCTTATGGGGGAGAGAAATTATTAGGAAAATGAAGGTCTATTAGGTTCCTTGGTTTCTTTAGGATATTTAGGTTTAGCCCTATTCCTTGTAAATGTAAATGAGTCCACAATCAATCTCTAATCTTAGCAACACTTTCCTGTGTCTAAGTTAACTCTAGATAAGAACAATAAAAATCTCAATGTTGAAACTACTAATCTAAATGTAGGAATCGTATCTCTTCCTTTCAAATGGAAACAAAATTTGATCCACTACCTACTAATAACCCTGAGGAAATTTCTAATAATTCCAAGGCTTCTTTATTTAGACAGCTAAAGTAGTATTCATGGAGAGTATAATCTAGGCTAGTGACAAAGAAAAATCAAGAGTCTAATCCAAGTTTAGGTATTGAAGTGAATGTTCTCTTTCTTGTACATGATTAGCCAAGCTCTAATCTTAAAATTGACCAGCCTGAAATCCCTAAATCAATCCTAGATCTTACCTTTGACCTTCCCATAGTCATGAGAAAAGGAACCATAAAATGTATACAACATCTTATATCCAATTTTATTTCCTCTCATTGATTATCCTCATAACACAAAAGTTTCCTCTCTATAAGTGATAATAATGAAATTCCAAAAAAAATTTATGAAGCTATAAAAGATAGAAATTAGGCATTTGCAATGAGGGAGGCAATGAATGCTTTAGAAAAAAAAAAAAAGACTTGGGAGGTAATTACTAGACTAAAAGGGAAAGCAATGGTTGGCTGCAAATGGATATATACTTTGAAATTTAGAGTTGATACGTCTCTTGAGAGATATAAGACAAGGTTAGTTACAAAGGGTTATACCCAAACAGGGAGTTGACTATCAAGAAACTTTTGCTCCTGTGGCAAAAATGAACATAGTCAAAATTCCTTTCTCTCTTGCAAAGCAATTTGAATTGAATCATTAACAATTTGATGTGAATAATGCATTTTTCATAAAGACTGAGAGGAAAAAGTATTTATCGAATTGCCACTGGGAATTGATATGAAATTTGGGCCCAACAAGGTTTGTAAACTGAAAAAGAACCTTAACGGATTAAATTAATCACCAAGAGCTTGGTTTGGAAGGTTTACCAAAGAAATGTTGAGGATTGGATATAAGCAAAGTCAAAGCGATCATACCCTCTTTATTAAGCATTCGAGTAAGGGTGGATTATTATTTTGCTACATATGTTGATGATATAATCATTACAAGAGATGATGTTGAATAAAAACGAAGGTTACAAGATTAGTTAGCCTAAGAATTTGAAATAAAAGAGCTTGGGAGACTTAAATATTTTTTTGGAATTGAAGTTTCATATTCCAAGTAGGGAATACTTTTGTCACAAAGGAAATATATTCTTAATCTCCTTAAGGATACTAAAATGATTAACAATAAGGCTTCTAGTACTCCTAATTATCAGAATCACAAAATTGATGCAGACAGAGGAAGTGGTACAGTTGACAAAGGGAGGTACCAATGGTTGGTAGGAAGATTAATGTATTTCTTCCATATTAGACCGTACATAGCCTAGGTTGCAAGCATTGTAAGTTAGTTTATGGACGAGTCAAAAGTAAAACACCTAGAAGCAGTGCAAAGAATTTTTTAATACTTGAGAGCTACTTTTGGAAGGAGTAAGTTATTTAAAAAGGGAGAAGAATTAATAGTTGAACTTTATAGTGATGTAGAATATGTTGGACCTGTGGTGAATAAAAGATTTATTGCAAGTAGCCTATCCACTTGTAGGAGTAAGAGACAAAGTGCTATCACAAGATCAAGTGCCCAAGCCGAATTTAGAGCAATGGCACAAGAATTTGTGAAATTCTATGGTTGAATATTATTTTGAATGATCTTAATTATGGTTAAAAAAGTGGACTAATAAAGCTATATTGTGTAATAAATTTGCAATTAGCATAACCCATAATCTAATCCAGAATGATCAAACCAAACATAATGAAATCGATAAATGCTTCATAAAGGAGAAGTTGGATAACAAATTGATAACCACTTTTTTTGTGTTCTCAAGCAACCAACTGACTGATGTCTTAACTAAAGTCCTTCCTAACACAAGATTTCAAAAAAGAACAAACAAGTTGGGAATAGAGGATATTCATTTACTAATTTGAGGGGGAGTGTTGGAGATCCCTAAAATTGCTCTTACTAAATCCACAAAACTCTCCATTTAATTTTGATGTAAGTTTATGTATATTTTAAAATGATTTGTTAACTAATTATTTTTTTATTTGATTGATTCTTTCCTTTATAGAGTTGACCTTAAGATATGATCATTAATTAAAATTTTCCCTTGCTATATAAATATTGCAAAATTATTCCTAGAAATTATGAATGAAATTATCCTTTCCTTCATTATCATGTAATTAAAAAATATGAACAACTATTATATACATAAACACACAAATATTAATACAACATTGGGATCACTTGCCCTTTCTAATCCAATAAAAAATTATAATTCAACTTTTGAACAAAGATTACATATAATAAATATTTTTGCCTATTTGCATTATTTTTGTATGCTGGGTGTAAGAAATTTTTAGCTGTAGACCTAAAATATGGACTAAACACATAGAGTCTAGCAACTGCTAGTAGCTAGTTTTGATTTAGGTTAAACAAACAAATAGAAGCTAAAGATAACTAGCTATTAGTTTTGATATTGCACAACAAAAGATGGGTGATTGGTCATGTCACTAGTCTTGGTCTACAATTCTTAATGTATTGATGTGCACACCTTAGGAATAGCTAGATGTAATCTTAGCCAATGCAAGTATATCTAATGATCTAAAAACATTGTTTAAACTTGCATAAAAAAAAGAAGTTTTATCAATATTTGTGTGTATAGTATCTATACCCCTATATATTGATTTGAAAAGTACAAACAATGTACTTACATGTCTGTATAATTATTTCTCCTCATACTCAGAAAAACGAGCGTAACACTTCTATCCAAATACATACCTCTATCCGAAGTATGCATTCAAAGAGACGTATTTACTTTAAAAACTACAATAACATATACTATGAATAATTCATGCATGTTAACAAATAAATTCCCACACTTACAAAAAGTTATACTAATTACAAACTATATTATCATAAGATTAAATAATCGTAACCTAGAAACCAATGAGTCTGAAATTCACAAATCATAAACAATAGTGTATAACAACTAACCCAATACATATATCATTAATGCAATGGTCCACAAGCATAATTGACCAAAAAGCCTCCCATTCATGCAATATTTTGAGCTAGTTCACTGGCTTCTTAGCCACCTCGTTGCTCTATAAACGTACATGTGAAATCACAAATGGAACCTGGTAAGTGAAAAATACTCAATAAGTAGATGATCTCTCGACACCTTGCACACAACATTATAATGTCTGTAATTCATATGTTTTCTATTTCCAATTCATGATGTGGTGTCCTTAGATTTTTTTTTCAGTATCCTAAATGCATATCTAATTATTTTAGCACTTAGTGCCCAAACTCTGATGGCAGTGTCATTTTGCATTACTAATACCAAACAATATATGTTGGTGCTTTCAAATGCTTGGTGAAAATATAAGTCATCCTAGATATCAAACATAAAATACATATAATATTTTTTTCAATTGGGTTTCGGGCTAAGGATACCTAACCATAAAAGGAGTAAGACCTTGGGCCATTCCCAATATAGCATAAGTATCCTAGATGTTAAGACATTCATCGTCAATGCGTGCATGAGCGTCCCGAATGTTAAGGTGTCCCAGACCGATGCATAATAGTCACACAAGTATCAATGTCACATAGACTAGCCCTAATACTTTCACAACTACACTGCACATAGCTCAGTGGCTAACATAATGATATACATTGTCTTTATGTTTTTGAATTGAAATCACTCCAATCGATGTCTAATCGTCATCCATATAGTCGAGTACCCTTGAATACCCAAATAACTCATTTTACCTTTATTAGGCCCAAAATATTCTCATTCCCCCTGTTCTTTTTTATTAGGGTAAAATAGTTATTTTATATCTATGGATAGACATGACTATCCTCATACACTCTTACTTTCAAATTTTCCAAATACATACAGTTGTGTGTTCTCTTATAACAGGCGTGTTATCCTAAAGTAAGACACACGATTGTGTGTCCCATACCACACAGATGTGTGCCTGGTCTTAATTTTAAATGCTCTTTCACCGAACACACTTAAGGATTGTTTATGCCTAAAGATACACCAGCATGTTCTCAACCTTACATAGTCATGTAACGTTTGTTTTGCAGAATTTAAACCAAAGTTTTTTGTTTTTTCAATCATCCAATCCCAAATTTATGAATATAAAGTAACACTACAATACTACTCTACATCTGTAATATGCTTTGACCTTACAAAAATGCCAACAACAATTTCCATAACATCAAACAAGTGTAATATGCCTATTGGACCCCTAAGTATTTTGATGATGATAAAAATATAAGTATTTTACCCAAAAAATGTCTCACATGGTTATGTGCCGCCACACACATGGGCATGTTTGTCATTGTTTGTAAATAACAGTTTCCAAAATCACTACAAAACTGCTTTTTATCTAAAATTCAAATTTTTTTATCACACACAGGCATGTATTCCTTCATACACGAGTGTGTATTTCTCCCAGACTCAGTCATTTCTCATATCTAACAGAAAATAACCATTTTGCCCTTGTCAGCACACAAATAAGCATGTGGACTCTTTCACACGATTATGCACACCTAAAATCACAAAATACAATTAAAAAATTCAAATAAGAGGCAAAAGATGAAATTAACTTTGGACATACTTGTAGGTATTATGAAGAGCCTTTGTTAATAGCTAAGATGACATTGACCTCAAAAAGGTTTTCAAAAATTACATGATTTCATCCCTTTCAGATTTGTGCATCATCAACAAGAGAAGTTGCAACACCTAGAAGTGCTTCTTGTGGTAAGGATAGGTAAAATATCTTGTTTTCTTAAGGTACCAACGTTGGGTGGGAAGATTAATGTATTTCTCCCACACTAGACTGGACATAGCCTATGTTATAAGCATTGTAAGTCAATTTATGCATGAGCCAGAAAAAGAACACCTACAAGCAGTGCAAAGATTTTTCCAATACTCAAAGGCTAATCTTAGAAGGGGTGAGCTGTTTAAAAAGGAAGAAGAATTAATAGAACCTTATAGTAATGTTTTGAATACTTCGGTATCTAATTGTACTTGCAATAATTCTGATTGTATTTCCTCTTCTTAGTGCGTTGAGTGTACCATCTTTCATATCAATAAAGTAAATATCTCTCTTTAACTTAAACATTTGGAACATCCTTGTGATAAAACTCTAAACAAAATATTCCAAATGTTGAATTGTGTTGCTAATTTTACTGCCTTTTTTTTTGGCAAAGATTGCTAGTAAGGAAAACATCATCAAAACCATTTCCCCTTATTTAGTTCTCGAGCCTTACAAAGGGTATTCCGGGTCCTGCACCCATTCTCTCCAAATCAGAAGTTTGATATTATGTGCACTCTTTAGATGACTTTACTAGGTTTGCTTGGATTTTCCCTTTAAGAACAAAATCAAAATTACTTACCTTATTTCAAAATTTTCATAAGCATGTTGAAAATTAGTTTGACAAGAAAATTAAGACATTACAAACTGATTAGGATGGAGAATATAGACCTTTAATCCAATATCTAAATACACATGGTATAATTTTTAGACACCCTTGCCCATACACGTTAACAAAATGGGAAAATGGAGAGAAAACATAGGCATATTGGTGAGCTTGGTGTAGTATTGTTTTGACAAGCAAGCATGCCTTTAGACTTGTGGTAGGAAGCCTTTCAAACTTCAATATCCTTATCGATAAAATGCCTTCTTCTATAATGTCAAATTCATCTCCTTGTCACTTACTATTAAAAAAAAAAAAGCATATTATAAATTCCTCAAAGTGTTTGGGTGTGCATGTTATCTTACCTAAAACATTACAATAGGCACAAATTGGATTTTCATACCCAAAAATGGGTTTTCTTAGGTTATAGTCTTTTGCACAAAAGGTATAAGTGTCAAAGTAAAATTGGCAAAATGTACATTTCAACATCTATTACATTTGATGAGTCTAATTTTCCTTTTTACACTAATTTCGACTTTGCCTCTCATATTTCTTCTGTGTTCACTATAAATACATCCAATCTCATACTTAGTGTTTTCATGCCTTCTCTATCATCCTCTACAACCACTTCATTCAACTTAAGAGTTCTTCCAATCAGTTCTAACTATATTGGTCCACAAGATTTTCACTCAAAAGACTCCTTAAACATTAGTAACAACACAACAAACCCAATTGAAACCTTAGTAGACACCATATCCCCTATCATTCGCATTACATTAATAGGCACAATCTCTTATTATTCCCAAAACACAATATACAAGTCCTTTACAACTCTTAAAACCATCACCCTTTAAGATTCTCACAACATTGTCCCTTTAGAAGTTGTACTCTTTGCTAAGTCTTTTTCACTAGCAAATGAAACACTTAATCATCAATCTTGCCACCCTATGATTACCAAAGCCAAGTTTGGGCATCTATTTGCCCAAAAAAAATTTTCTCTAATCATTGAGATTGTATTTAAAGAACTTGCAAATGTTGTCGAAGCTTTAGCCCATCCCTTGTGGTTCCAAGCCATGCACGTTGAGTTTAAAGCACTAGTGAAAAAAAATACTTGGGAGTTGGTTCCTCCTCGTAGAGATTAGCATATAGTTGAATATAAGTAGGTTTATAAAACTAAGTTGAATGTTGATGGAACTTCCCAAACGTTAAAGGCTAAACTAATTGCTAAGGGGTTTCAACAAACCCGAGGAATGGACTAGCTTGACACTTTTACTCTTGTAGTGAAGCCTATAACAATTAGAGTCATTTTAACCTTGGCAGTAACCTATCAGTGGGTTGTTCATCAGATTGATATCAATAATGTCTTCTTAAATTTTAATATGCTAGAAGATGTTTATATAAGTCAGCCACAATGCTTTGTAGATAAGACTAAACCATAGTTTGTTTGCAAACTAAATAAGACCTTTTATGTCTTGAAACAAACTCCTAGGTTTTGGTTTGAAAAGCTAACGAATGCATTACTGGTCAAAGGATTTGCAATTGTTGTATCAGATTCTAGTCTCTTTATTTTGAGCTTTATAGAGGTTAGGGTGTATATTTTTATTTATGTAGATGACATACTCCTAATTGGACCTGACTTAGCCTACATTGATAACCTGATAAGAGATCTTAACAGTGAGTTCTCTTTGAGGGATTTGGAGAATCTTAGTTTTTTCTTAGGTATAGAAGCACATAGAAGTCAACCTGCTCTTCATTAGTCTCAATCCAAATATGCTACAGAACTACTACAGAAAACACAAATGTTGGATTGTAAGCCGTGCAAAACTCCTATGGGTTAAGCTGTATTTAGGAGACTATGAGCCTTATTCAAAACCTATTCAGTACAGGAGTGTCATAGGTGTCCTGCAATACCGTACTATGATTAGACAAAACCTATCCTTTGCTATAAACAAGCTTAGCCAGTTTCTGAAGGACCCTTCTGAGCTGCAATGACAAGCTTGTAAAGAGTTCTAAGATACATTAAAGGAGCACAATCATATGGCTTGCTCATTAAACCTGCCACTGTTTTATCTAGAGAGGCTTTTACAAATGCTGATTGGGTAATGCGCATAAGTGAGAGGAGGTCAACTAATTGCTTAGCAATGTTCTTTAGGTCCAATCTGGTGCAGTGGAGTTCCAAAAAACAGAAAGTTGTTGCCCTCTTCTCAACTAAAGTTGAGTACAAAGTTGTTAGTCAAGCTTCCATAGAAATAGCTTGGTTGTAGAGTCTCTTGGCTGAGATAAAATCCTTCCTTCTCTATACCCATAATCTGGTGTGACAATCTTAATGTTGGGTCCTTATATTCTAATGATGTTCTATATAGCAGGACCAAGCACATAGAAATGGACATTCATTTTGTGAGGGAATGAGTTGCAACAAAGAAATTAAAGGTGTAGCATGCACCTACTTAACATCAGACTGACATCTTCACTAAGTCACTGTCAGTCTCTAGATTTGAAGAGTTGAAAAGGAAGCTAAATGTAGTGACCTGGCTGAGCTATTGTAATGTTGAGTATAAAGAGAGAACAAATTTTACTAATATACTGGAGGTGTTAAGAGATAATTCTGGTGATAATCAAGAACAACAAATTGATGGGAGTGTAAGAGCATCACAGCTTGAAATTCTGTTTTGTACTGTGCTGAGAAAGGAGTGAGTGAATGTGGTGTAATGATCTCTGTGAGAGTTGTGTACTGTTCTGAGAATATGTTGTTCTAAAGATGTGATGTTCTGTAAATGCAAGGAATGTGTTCTAGAGACTTATTTGTTCTAGGGATGTTGTTCTAACAGTATGATGGAAACCAATCTTCCTATTCTACTCTTTTCTTTCTTTTTTTTTTTTTTTTGGAGATTTTGGAAAGTTGTGTAACTTCACATGACCTAGAAATCTAGCATGCCTAATGAATAGTGCCAGCACTACAGTGTCAAGTGATGTGGCTCTAAAGCTCGGGAGTAAGAGTTAAGGGATGACTGCGTATGTGAGAGGGTGTGCAAGAATTTTTTTCGTTATGACAATGTAGAGTGATTGTCTGGGCAGTTCTCATTGAGGGAGAATGATTTTATTATGGCACAGTATTCATGCCTTTGCTATCTGTTCTCTGACGAAGCTAAAGATCAGCTTATTTCTGTCCATTTGATGACGAGATAAGTCTGGTTTTTTGTTTTGTTTGTTAGTTTGACAGACGGCCGCGATTAGTTTTGACGGTGATCGTGTAGCCTGGAAGTTTTGTATTATAAATACTGTGTACTTTGCTAAAGTTGAGATTATCAAAATAAAAGAGGAATTTTTCAGTATTCTTTGTCGTGTTTACCTAATTTTTCGCAGTGTAAAGTAGAATCTCAAATGGTGACCAACATAATAACAAAATAAAGCTCCCCTTCAACTCTAAACTCAGGAAGCTCAAAAACATTTACCATTATAATGACTCTAACTAGAATTCTACTACAACACTAAACTGATAAGTCAATCTTTCAATTCCCTTAATACAATTTATAGAATAATGTTTTGCAAATAGTAAACACAGTACTTAAAATATTATAAGACATAGTCAAAACATTCCATACTCTGTAAAAACACATCAATCCCATATCGTTATCTAATAATATTTATGCAACAATATTTCAGTAATAATAAAAAGATGTTCACGAGCACAAATATTATGATAACATCATCAAAGTATGTCGTGCTTGTAATCATAATATTGTTCCGATAACAATATCTTACTGTTACATAAAAACAAGCTTTTGCAAATGAAAATACAGAAGCCCCATAATACCACATAGAGAAAAATGCAAAAATAGAAAGAAAAACAAAATAAAACCTGGAAGCTACGAGGAGAGGACTTAAGCGAGAAGGGTTTAAAATCCGAAAGCTGGAAAGGTGATAGAGCTAACTCCGTACACTAAAAACGCACTCGCCGAGACACTGCCAATCTCTTTTTTTCAGCAAGAAAATTCAATTTCATTCATATTACTAAAGTATTTCAACAATTAAAAAAATAAGAAACTCCAGGTCATCACTCATAAAGACTGAAATGCTCCTTAGCTAGCCTAACCCATTATGTAATCTTTGCTTCATATCGACCACTTCGTAATCCGAGAGGAGACTCTGACTGCTGAGACTTCGGCTATTCTCACATTTTCCCCAGGATCAAGACAATCCACAGTACCATCATTATTTTCTTTGCTTTGGGTCTCATCTATTTCATCTTCAGTGGACTCATTTTCTTCCGTCTGGACCTTGGACAAACTAGTTGCTATCTCTTAGGCTTTCACCTGATCCACTTCAATTGCGGCCTTCATTTCATTACCTCCCTATCAAAATTTACCTTAAGGTTTAGTCCATTATACAGATGACAAAATGCCTTGTAGTTCTCCCAAGATGACTCACCTGGTTGACTGTCTGTCCATTGCACCAAAATTTGATTCATCGGTCCACCATGCTTTAAAACAATTCGTGAAGCCACTATTACAAGAAAAAGTAGAACAAGTCTGTTATCAAGGCTGCTAGGTGGTAAGGCATGGACTTCAGATGGTGGTTCTCCTTTGTACTTGAGCAACATCACATGAAAGGTAGGGTGAATTTTGCTAGAGGTTGGCAATTGCCACTTGTAACCTACCGGTCCAACCACATCCAATATTGGATAAGGTCCAAAATATCATCGATAGAGCTTATTGTTCAATCAACGAGCCACCATAGTTTGATGATAAGGGTGTAACTTTACCAGAACCAAGTTGCCAAGCATGAAGGAATTCTCCCTTATGTGTTTGTCATGTTAGGGTAGGTGTCTTAAAGCCTAAATCACATTTGAAATTTGTAATAGTAATTTTGTATTATTTACTAATAAAAGGATTTTATTATTATTCAATTCATATGTATCTTAATTATATAATTGTATAAATAATTAGCTATTAGGATGGTAAAACTGTGATGAGGGAATCAAATGACTGATTATGAGAATCTTATGTACACATTAAGTATCATTTTAGAAACATTCATAATCTTGATATTATTATAACCAATGACACTTGTAATGGCGATGAGATTATCATAGTGTCGAGCAACTCCACCAATAAGTTGTAACAGTTTTCATATCTCAAAATTGTTCAGACAGTTTAGTGCAATACATTGGTGTATGTTGTATGCGTATTCATCAAAGTGACCTGACCAAAGGTTTTTCATATAGATGGTTGCTCCAGTGTCTATGGAATAAATCATCTAAGCACTAAGGTACATGTGATCATTTGACATGAGATCATTAAACTGTCTTATGAAGGATTAGTATGGCTTGACATTGTCTAACGTACCACCATAATTAGGATAACCATAAAGGTCATGATTGACTATATTATGAGATACATGAAGGTTATGGTTGATTAATAAAAGATTCATCACTTTCGAGTACGGAAGATGATATCTCACATAAGAATAATGAAAGACATTTATTACAGCTTGAATTTATAGCCAAAGTGGGATTGGACCGTAGTCTGATCTATGTTGGTCAATGATGTGTACATATTCATATTAAGGAGCTACTAAGATAGACATACTTCTATGTCTCAGTCTTAAGAAGGTGAGTACCTAAGCATTAAATTCATAGAATACCTAAAAGAAAATAAGATAATGTCTTAACTCACTTTTCTTGGCACATTACAAAACAAGGGTGTATTTGAATGTAGGAATAAGACCTTGATGGAAATATTCAAGTCTATGATGAGTTTCATAAACCCACCTATGTCTTTTTGAGGTCATGCGTTAGAAACCATTGTCTACATAATGAATTGTGTCTTATCAAGATCCGTAGACAAAACTCCATACAAGTTGTGGATTAGGTGAAAATCCAATTTAGATTATTTGAAGATTTTGGGCTTTGAAATTTATGTCAAAAAATTGACTTCAAACAAGTTTAGCACCAAATTTGAAAAGTGTATCTTTGTAAGGCACTCGAAGGAAACCAAAGGTTACTACTTATACCACTTGGAGGAGTATAAAGTCTTTGTTGCTTGTATCATTGTCTTTCTTGAGAAAATTTGTTCTCAAAAGGACTAGTGGCAGGAAAGTAGAAGTTGATGAAGTTCTAATATCATAAGATACCATAGATTTTAGATAGGATGATATATCGTCACTAATGGTTTGATTATAGTAAGGAAGTTCCTCTACCTTAGATGGAATGAAATGAACCACCACAACATATATAAGAGCTACTTAGGTCTACACAAGTACATCAAGAGTAAAAAAGATATGGCTTTCTCTTGACTCAACATGATGACAAACCCATGACTTATAGTAAGGTTGTTTCAAGTTTAGATTTTGAAAAGTGGTTAGAAGCCATGAAATTTGAAATAGACTCTATATACCAAAACCAAGTATAGTTTGTGGAGGATTCTCTTGAAAGGGTAAAACAAGAAAGTGCAAGTGGGTTTTTAACAACAAAATCGACATGGAAGGTAACGTGCATTCCTCTAAAACAAGATTAATTGCTAAATCTTTCATTTAAAAACATGACATTGACTATGACGAAACTTTTTTGACAATTTTTATGCTTAAGTCTATTAGGATTATGCTTATTATAACTGCATACTATGATTATGAATCTTTTTAAACGGATGTCAAAACTATTTTCCTAAATGATAACCTTGTGTTGGATATCTATATGGATCAACTTAATGGTTTCATACTTACTAGATTGGTAAGCAAGGTATGCAAGCTACAAAAATCCATTTATAGGCTTAAACAAGCTTCGAGAAACTGAAACATTTGTTTTGATGAAGTTATTCATGAGTTCAGATTTGTCAAAAACGAAGATGAATCATGTATGTATTAGAAAGTTAGTAAGAGCGGATTGCATTTCTAATATTGTATATCAATGATAGACCAAACTTGCAATCAATAATAGTTTGGTTATCTAAGTGTTTTTCTATAAAGGACAAAGAAAAAATGGTCTACATTCTTGGAATTAAAATCTACCAAGATAGAATGTGTAGGCTATTTGGTCTAAGTCAAAACACGTATATAGGTAAAGTGCTGACTAGATTTACTATAGAAGAATCCAAGAAAGGATTTCTACCCATGTCTCATGGTGTATATTTGTCAAAAAAAATGTGTCCACATACACAATTTAAGAGAGATAAGATAAATAGGATCTCATATGCCTCGACTATAAGATGTGTCATGTTATATATAAAGATTGATGTCTCATATGCCCTAAGTATTTGTAGTAGATATCAATCTAATTTATGTGAAAATATTGGACAGTTGTCAAGAACGTCCTGAAGTACCTGAAAATGACTAAGGATGTGTTATTAGTTCATGGAAGGGATTCTAAACTCACTATAAAAAGCTACAATGATACTAGTTTTTAAACTAATCGAGATAATTTTAAATTCCAATCAAGATTTGTCTTTTATTTGAATGACACTGTTGTAAGCTAGAAAAACTCCAAGCAAAGTATAGTAGCTAATTTTATAATGGAGTCCGAGTACATTACTTGTTTAGAAGTGATAAAAGAAGTTGTATGAATCAAGAAGTTTGTGATAGAATTTGGAGTGGTTCCAAGCATTATTAAACCTATTGAGCTTTATTGTGACAACAATGAGCCATTGCTTAGGTAAAAGAACCACAGTTTTATTAGAGGTCTAAACACATTCTCAAACAATACCACCTAATTCAAGAAATCATTTAGTGTTGTGATATACAAATAACAATGATTGACACAAATGACAATTTAACTGACCCTTTAACAAAGCCTTCGTCATAGTAAAAGCGTGATAAACATATAGTCGGATACGACATTAGATATATGATCAATTGGTTTTAGTGCAAGTGAAAGATTGTTAGGATAGTTGTCCTAGAGTCAATCGTATCTGACATTTGTAACTGTAATTTTATATTATTTATTAATAAAATGATTTATTATTATTTAATTCATATGTACCTTAATTTTATGATTGTACGGATAATATACCTTTAGGATGGTAGAATTATATTGAGGAGATCAAGTGATTGGTCATGAAAACCTTATCCATACATTAAGTGCATTTTAGAAATGTTCATAATCTTAACATTACTATGACAAATGGCACTCGTAATGGTGATAAGATTATTATAGTGTTAAGCAACTCCACCGATAAATGACAACAATTCTCATGTGTTGAAGCTATTCGTATATAGCTTAGTATAACACATTGGTAAGTTGTAGATGTGTTCATCAGACTAATATAACCATAAGATTTTCATATGGATGATTGTTCTAGTATCTATAGAATAAATCCTCTAAACACTATAGGTTTATATGATCTTTTGACTTAAGGTCGCTAGACTGTCTTATGTAAGGATCAGTATGGTTTGATGTTATTTAATGTGACGACATAACTAGGTAGTGATTGGTTATGTCATGAGATACATGTAAGTTGTGGTTGATTAAAAAATGATTCTTCACTCCCGAGTACTTGAGAAGATATCTCGCATAAGAATACTAGAAGATATGTATCACTATTTGAATCTATAGCCATAGTGAGATTGGGTTGTGGCCTAATTCATATTGGTCATTGATGTGTATCAATTCATGCCAAAGAGCTACTGAGATAGACACACTTCTATGTCTCAACCTTAAGAGATATTAGTTGATAAAATGATTGAATTGCATATAACTATTATATTGTAAAGGCTTAAAAAATGTCTACTGATACTCTATTGATCGGATGGCCATGGTACCTTGTAAGATACTAATATTAGTTTTAGCCTAGATTTAACCCGAATCAAGGCACTACTAGCTCAATAGAAAGTTAATAGGTCAGAGGTATATAGAAATTTATCTGAACTCAGAGACAAGGGTTATTTGATGATAATCTTAGTATTTAGGAATAAGGATGAGACTATAAATGGACTAGGCGTGTCTAGTAGGATTGAAACAACTCATTTTTACTCTCGACCATAAACACTTGTTTATAGGTAATGTTGGTCATATTCCAACACAAAGAAAGGAATGGTCATTCCATGTTAAAGTGTCAATCATTTTAGACATCAAAATTATACAAATAGATGCGTATTCACAAAAACATAGTACAAGTTATTTTGGCAAAACTTTAGCCACTTATTCTCTCCAATACGCATCTCTATTCAATCATAGAGCTCTAACGACATTTTATAATTGAATAAACCTCTAATCAAATTCATGCTTCACGTGGATACTAAGATACCACCTCTTGAAGGTTGGATAGTGTCTTCTCTTACCGCGTAAACAACGAAGACATTATCTAATGTAAGTATAAGTTCGATTAACACCCTATGTTTGTTAATAGCATGTTCATGAATCATGTCTTCAAAATGAGTATCTTCACAAGATTTTTAGGTTTGTTTGATTTTATAAAATTTTAAATTTCTCTACTTTGCTAGTTATCAGTGTCTCGAACACCTAACATGTCAACATGTTGTTTCATATGATTTTGAGCTTGTAAGAGATTATTTATTAGCTAACAAAGTAATTCTTCCCTTGTGTATAGTACCTCGTCCACCACATGCATCAAAGTTGAACTTGGATTGTAACATAGAATAGAAGATGGTGATCTTCCATATACCACTTAAAGTGGACTCATTCCTAGTATTGTTTGAAAACTGGTGTTGTAATGAAATTTTACCTAACCTAGGAGAGAATAGCAAGTACGAGGAGAATTAGTTGTAAAAACCCTTATATATTGTTCTAGATACCTGTTAAGAGCCTTAGTTGGTCCATTCATTTAAAGATAATAAGCCAAGCTCATACATAGAATTGTGATTTAAGATGATAAAATAGGAAAGTCCATGAAGTCACACCACGATTGAATTAAATAATTTTGCTACTCGGGCAGTAGTTAAACTAGTAAACAATGCTCTAAAGTGAGCATATTTGCTTAGCATATCAATGACAACCATGATTGTGGAATAGCCAGAGGATATAGGCAACCCAACAATGAAGTCTAGAACAATATCATCCCAAATACATTACAAAATCAACATGGGTTGTAAAACTCATAAGGAGGTTCAGTTTAAAATTTAATGGCCTGGCAAGTAGCACAATAATTGACAAGCTCTTTTACAACACGTCTCAACCAAGCATATATAAGTTCGTAAAACACCTATATGTCCCCTAGTTAGTGTACCATGAAATTACATCAAACATTTATTCTTAAGAGATTGAAATGGAATTAAAATTTTCCTTTTGAACATAATTAATCCTTTCATGAAGTTGTAGTTAGAATCTAGCAAGGTTCTTGATTTTAATTGTTAGTGCAGTAATAACAATTTTGGGAAGTATTATTCTTAGCTTGTAACACCTCCAAAAAAAGAAATTGAATTGTTAACAAGTTCATAGATAAAACTTTAATTTCTATAGTCTGGGTATTTTTTGTCATATGTGATAATGCATAGGTTGCTCGATTATCAACACCTAGTTTGCATTAAACTATAAATTGATATCCCATAAGTTTGCACAAAAAATGTTGGTGTTCTAATGGCTATAAAATTTGAGTCATTACTTCTTTAAGACTCCTATGATTTGTTTGAATGTGAAAGTGTCAGCTAACCAAATATTGTCTCCATTTAGCAATGACCTTGGTTATAACATAGAGTTCACACATATAGGTTGATACATCAAGCATTCTTAGCCCCAATTTTTATTAAAAACAGGCAATAGGATGACCTTGCTACATTAGAACTGCATAATTCCTACCCCTGAAGCATCAGTCTCATTAGTGAATTCTTGAGTAAAATTAGGAAGTTGTAGCATTGAAGTATTAGTCATTGTGTGTTTTAAAGCAATAAAAGCTTTTTGAACTTTATCAAACTATACAAAGCAATCATTCTTAAGTAACAATGAAAGGGTTGACAACCTCAAACTTGCGACAATATCCTGTGAGTCCTAAAAACCCACGTAACTACTTCAAAGTCTTAGGCTTTGGCCATAATAGCATAGCTTCAATCTTTTTTGGATCAACTTGGACCTCAAAATTTGACACAATGTACCTTAGATATTCTATAGTAGAGAGAGCAAAAAATCATTTAGAAGTCTTGATATAAAAATAGTGTTCTTGTAACTTACTAAACACCATTTGCAAATGAGTAAAATGATCTGTTAAGAAAGCATGATAGATCATAATATTGTTAAAGAAAATGATGACAAATTTCTATAAAATTGTGATGATTTCTAGTGTCTTGACAATTCCTATACTAATCAACAGACCCTCAGTTCCAACATACACATTAGTGGACACCAACAAACCCTCAATTTTAAAACAGTATATATCTATGTCATAGGTACCTTATAATATCTATATACATATCCTAAATCTTATGTACCATGAGTATTGTCTCATCTCACATTCTAAAAAATCTCTATGTCCCTATCATTAATCCCTTAGAACCATAATTCTATTCATCTCACATTCTTTCTCATCTCTAGGATATGTTTACAAGTTATAATTAAAAGTCATAATTCATCTCATTTTAACTCAACCTAACTTTTACCTAGTGTACATATTTTTAATTTTGTGCTCATTGAATTCTCTTTTTTGAGTGTATCTTTACATTTCAATGTACTCATAATTATTCCTTATAGAAATAGTCTTACAAATGATTGCCTAATAATCAATCACAAGTGTTCATCATTTTGTATATGCAGGATTGTGCCCTTGACCAAATTACCAAATTATCACCCACAAAAGTAAAGTAACCTAAAGTGGATCATCTATCAGCAATTGATCTTACCTAGTGAGCATCTGTATATACCTTAATGTTTTGAAAATTTATGTTTTTAGTAAGTAAAATTCCTTTTTCCAATATTAGACTTTAAATATCTCAAAATGTGCATGATTGCATTCATATGTTGTTTTCTAGGATTATGCATATATTGACTAACAACACTCAATGAATAAGCTAGATCTAGTCTTGTTTGTAATAAATTCATCAATATCCCTATAAGGTTTTGGTATCTTCTTTTATTAGTAGGAACTTAAGTAGGTTCAATGTTTAACTTCAAACTTTCTTTTACTAGTGTATCAATTGGTTGACATCTAAACATCACTATTTCTTCTAAGAGATCTAAGGAATACTTTCTTTGGGATAGATAAATTCCTTCATTTGATTAAGAAACTTCAATGCCAATAAATACCTTAGAAGTCTTAGATCCTTCATTTCAAATTCTTTAGATAAATGTCTCCGTAAACTCTCTTTTTTTCTTTGGATCTTACGATTGTTTGATTAAGATAATGCATTAGAATAGGTGGAAAAAGTGGAACTTATTTTGAAGTTCATAGGATAATAGATAGGGAGAGGTTAACTATAGTAAAGGTGTGCACAGAAGGTGCAACTTTTCACTTGTTCAAGTGGAGGAGAAAATAACAGCCATTTATAAATTAGGAAAAGTATAGGGGTGTGATCCTTAAAAGGTTTCGATTGAAGGATGGATAAACAACTTAGCAGAAGTTGTTCTCCATCTGACAAGTAAACTTAGTTTACAAATACATATGTCGCTTCGAGTTATTATTGATAGAAGATGACAAGTTGTCTAAGGACATCTTAATAGTGATTTTCATGAATGAGTTAAATGAAGATCTCAGAGAAGAGGTAAGACTCTTCTAACCAACATTGCTAAAAAACAACATGGAATAAGCACAAGAGATAGTGAGGAAGAACACTATCATTGAGAATAAAATGGTGCCTTGACTTATAAAGCTCTACTTGAAAGCCTTACCTCAGCCAGCCCGACACCTATCCTCTTTAAGCAACAACCTAATTCTTACACCCCATAACTCATCTCAAGGTTCAAATTTTAGGCCTAATACCCAAACTAGTTCTAGTCTAAATACTATACACTAGTCAAGTTTTCCTGCTTGACCTCTACACTAACCATTACCCAAATGATTGGTTTGACCCCAAAATAAAAAAGAAAACACGTTTCCATACACCACAATAGCTTCTACAACTAAGGCATTGATGAATTTAAAGGTTTCCACATTTCATCAATGGAGAAAGACAAATTCACGACAATTATCTAACAAGAAATATTGTTTGAAGATTGAAATAAGTTTGTGTTTTAGATGTGATGAAAAATACACCCTAGACATAGGTATCGATTCCAACAATTATAAGTGATAATCTCTTGTGAAGAAGAAATATAAGAGGAAGGGAAATAGCATGCAGTAAAGGAAGTAGTAGAAAAAAAAGAGCTAAAGGTCAATGTAAACTTTAGCTGTGTGGTTGGCATTAACTCACCAAAAATGATGAAATTCTTAGGAACAATGAATATGAAACGAGTATTGGTATTATTGGACAATGAGGTAATGCACAACTTCATCTTAGAAAAGGTGGTAGTGAAGTTGTAAATTCCTATCAACCTAGTGAATTTTTTAGTGGTGTTAAGAGATAATAGAAGGGTGAAAGGGGTTAGAAGATGTGAAAAGGGTGCAATTGGTGGTCCAAGGAGTTAGAATCATTCAAAAAAATTTTCCTTTATAAGTTAGGAGGGGTTGATGTTATACTTGGAATGGATTATTTAGGTCAATTAGGGGAGGTAAAATTGAATTAGGGAAAACAAGTAATGAAGTTTCAATGGGATAGAAAAAAAGTAGAAATCAAAAGAGATTTCTCAATGTCTAAACTTAAGTCCTCTATGGCAACTTTAGTTAAGCTTGTCACACAAAGGAGTGATGAGTTTTGTTTGTAATCTAGAGAAGAAGCAAAGGCAAGTAGTGGGAAGATTCCTTTCAAACTTGCACTCATTTTGTAAGAATTGAAAATTTGTTAAGAGAAACTTACAGATTGTCACTATAGAAGGAATAAGATCATGTAATTTAGTTACTAGAAGAAGCATCTCCACTTAACATTTGACCATACTGGTACCCTCATTTTCGTAAGAACAGAATAAAGAGGATTATGAAAAAGATGCTTATGGTAGGAATTATACAATATAGTGTGAATCCTTACTCAAGTCTAGTATTGTTGGTTAGAAAAAAGATAAAAGATGAAGGTTTTGTATTGACTATAGGGTGTTGAACTGAATTATTGTGTCTAACAAATTCTTGAATCCAGTGATAGAAAAGCTTCTCGATCAGTTAATAGGTGCGTCTACTAGTACGACATTGGATTTAAGGTAGAAGTATCACCAGATAAAGGCCAAGGAAGAAAATATCAAAAAAGTGGCTTTTAGAACATATGACAACCCTTACGAGTTCATGGTAATGTCATTCAAATTGTTGAATGTTCTAGCCATATTTTAAAGCCTAATGAACAATATATTTTGACCATTTTTAAGAAAATTTATGCTCGTATTTTTTGATGACATATTAATGTATAGTCAAGGCATTGATAACCATATATGGCACTTAAAAGAGGTGTTAGAACTTTTCAAAAGGCATTAGCTTGTGGTTAATAAGAAGAAGTGTCAATTTGGCAAGGACTGAATGAAGTACTTAGGCCACATTGTGTTTACACTAAAGGACCTTTGAGATCTCTGAGAATTCTTAGGTTTAATTGAATACTATCATAGGTTTGTTCATGTGTATAGAAAAATTGTTGAACCATTAACTAACTTATTGAAGAAAAACTCTTGTAAGAGGAGCAGCTAGGCATAGAAAGCATTCAAAACTTTGAAGATAGCAATGGTAACTATTCTAGTCTTGGTGATGCCTAACTTTTCAAAGAAATTTGTGGTGGAAACAAATGTATCAGGATTATGTTTAGAGGTTGTCCTCATGCAATCTAGAAGACCTATAGCCTATTTAAGTAAAACACTGTCACCCCAAAACAAAAGGAAATTAGTCTACAAGCGAGAGGTAATAGCGATTATGATGACACTGTAATAATAGTGTCACTATTTGCTAGAGAGGCATTTTTAGGTAAGGATAGATTAGAGAAACCTGAGGTTTCCAACAAAGTAGAAAATTATAGGTCACTAGCAATAAAAATGGTTCACAAAAGTGTTGGGGTTTGATTTCAATATTGTTTATAAGCTCGAGTGTGAAAACAAAGCAGTGGATGTGTTGTCAGGAAAATAAAAGGGGAAGAAGAGTTGACGATAATATTTGTTAACATTCTTATGGGCTCATATGAAATTCAAAGGGAAATGGCCATGGATTACAAATTGTGACAGATCATACAAGACTTTTTGAAGAATGAAAATTCACATGAGGATATAAATTAAGGAATGACAGTTTAATGTACAAGGGCAGAATGGTAATCTCATGGAGTTCCAGGTTTGTTCCACTATTCTTGGTCAAGTTTTATGCATCTCTTATTAGTGGGCACTCAAGTTTTTTTTGGACTAATAAAAGAATTTTGGGGTATTTTTCTAAGAAGGAATAAAGACTAATGTCAAATGATTCATAGCTCAGTGCGAAGTGTGTTAACAAGTGAATTATGAAACAACTTCTCCTATAGTGCTTTTACAACCTTTATCGGTTCCTTAAAAAATTTAGGACTTATCAATGAATTTCATTGTGGGATTATCGAAGGTTTGTTCCATTGTTCTTGGTCAAGTTTCATGCATCTCTTATTAGTGGGCACTTAAGTTTTATTGGCACTAATAAAAGGATTTTGGGGTACTTTTCTAAGAAGGAATGAAGAGTAATGTTAAACGATTTATCGCTTAGTGCGAAGTGTGGTAATGAGCAAATTATGAAATAACTTCTCCTATGGTGCTTTTACAACCTTTACCGGTTCCTTAAAAAATTTAGGAGGACTTGTCAATAGATTTCATTGTGGGATTATCGAAAGTGAAAGGTTTTGATACCATCCTAGTTGTGATAGACCAACTAACTAAATATAGACACTTTATGGTTGTTTAACACCCTTACACAGCGAAGGATATTGTGAGGATCTTTATCAAGAAATCATAAGGCTCTATAGGTTCCCTCATACCATAACTTTAAATGAAGATAACGTATTTATGAGTAGTTTATGGTCAAAGTTAGGCCAAATGACTATTTCCCACCTAAGGTTTGATGTTTTCTCAAGTTTCCACCCTTTAACTATGGAAACACCAAACACCCACCTATGACCGGTTAGATTTAACAAAACTCTAACGGTGGCAAGGGTAAAATCATCATTTTCTCTATAATATGAAAAATAAACTAAAATAGAATCTGTTTTGCCCCCCTAAACTTTAAAAATTAAAATTTTCCCCCAGCCTAAGTTTTAAAAAATCTTAGTTTCACCCTAGGGTTTCTTTTTGAAATCTCTGGCGACATCTCCGGCTCCATTGTCGACGGTCTCTCCCTCTCGAAACATCATCTCCTTCCGACGATCTCTTTCCTCCCATTTGGAAACCCCATCGGAGTCAGAGAAGCCGTGGAAGACGAAGTTTTTCGTCTTCCCAGTCGTCATCGTCTTCATCTTCCAACTATGATCGGGCTTAATCTTCGTCTTCATCTTCCAACTACGATGAAAACAACTACGATCGTCGTCGTCTTCATCTTCATCTGGGAAGACGATCATCTTTCCAGACGACGAAGATGAGATCGATCGATCTCGTCTTCGTCATCTGGGAAGACGATTTCTCTTCCCAGACGACTTCTCTCTGTGTCAGATGAGTAGTGCAAGAGTTTAGGACGACCGTCAGTGGAAGAGAAACCGTCAGGAGGGGAAGATGACCGGTGATGGGGCCGGAGAAAGTGAAAGGGTTTGGAAATAAACCCTAGGGGGGGAAATGCGAATTTTCAAACTTAGCTTAGGAAAAAAAGGTTAGTTTTTAAACTTTTAGGGGGGAAAATAAGATTAAATTTACCACCGTTAGGGTTTTGTTAAATCTAACCGGTCATGGGTGGGTGTTTGGTGTTTCTATAGTTAAAGGTGGAAACTTGAGAAATCATCAAACCTTGGGTGGGAAATAGTCGTTTGGCCTCAAAGTTATTTAAAGTTTTGGGAATAGTACTAAAGTTTAGTTTGGTGTACCACCCATAAATCGATAAGTAGACTAAAATGGTTAACCAAAGTCTAGAGACCTATCTTTGGTGTTTTTATTCTAAATAGTAGTAAATGTGGCCAAATCGGTTGTTGTGGGCGAAGTATTGGTACAACAAGACATTCCACAACTCAACAAGTATGTCTCCCTTTTAAGGTTATGTATGGAAGGGATCCTCCACCACTTTTATGTATGATAGAAAAGTTTTCAAAGGTGAAAGAGGTGGATAACATGATCATGCAAAAGAATGAGATTTTAGATAGGTTAAAAGGAAATCTCATCACTGCACTTAAGAGAATAAGACAGACGACTAATAAAGGCAAAAGAGAAATTGAGTGTTTTGTAGGGGATCAAGTGTTTCTGAAGCTTCATCCCTATAGGTTCCGCTTCTTATCTATGAGGCCTAACAAAAAACTTAGTTCTTATTTCAACAACCCCTATGAAGTGAAGGAAAAGGTGGGACAAGTTGCTACTCATTGAAAAGGAGAGTGAGGCCTTTAGTGACTTATTAGCCTCTTATGAGTTGTCCGAACAACGAAAGACAATTGGAAGGCCAACTTAAATAAGTGCTCAACTTCAGGTATTCTTAACAGGGTAACTTAAAGATATTGATAAAATGACATGGACTGTCGAAGTACGATAATTCTTAGAAGTTATATAAGAACATCAGTTAAGCCTTTCCTTACTTCCACCTTGGGGACAAGGTACCTCTAGATGGAAGGAATAATGTTAGAACTCAAGTGTATATGAAAAGGAAAAAAGGGGAAAAAAGAAGCCAATATAAGTGGACAGCCTGTGGCAATGACAAATGGCACCTTCCTATCAACTATACAAGTAGTAGACCAACAATTAATTCCACTAGCAAGCTACCAACAAGAATATTAGAATATACAACCAGAGGAAGAAACCACAAAGATTTGTTTAGTTGAGTTGGCGCCACATGATTAAATGAGTAATTTTGGTAAGGGAAAGATGAAAAAGGCCCTAGAGAGTAAAGGAAAAAGGTAGGAAAAAAATTAAAAAGAAGAAGGAAAGTAAGGAAAGATCAAACTCTCGAATGTTGAAGTGGAGTTTGTTTAATGGTTTTTGTGTTCAATTTTATTTGTGTGTTTTTTAATCATGTTTGAATAGTTTATGTTTTGAGTCATTGTTGATATATATAAATGTTGGATTCAGAGTGTTGTTACACATCTTAGGGTTGCAAATGATGTAAGAACTCTGGGACTTTATTGTTGGAAATATTAATGCATTGTAGTTTACTATTACATTAAGAATTGTTTTGTTGAATTACATACAACAACTATTGCCAATACGACAAACAAACTATTACTCCATTTGCAAGTCAGTGGTAGGAACTTTAATACATTAAGGCATATATTCTAGTGGATGTAGCTACCAGCTAAGTGAAGTAGATAAAGTAAGAGCCTAGGATTGAGAGAGATGTCAATGGTTTGGGAGTTTTTTAATGTGTTTTCAGATAAGCTACTAGCGTTGGCATCCAAGAAAGAGGTAGAATTTAGTATTAAGTTGGATAAATTTATAGTGGTCCTCATCAATGACATTTTTGTGTATTCTATTAGTCGAAAAGAGTATGAATAACATTTGAGGATAGTCCTATAGAGATTGAGAGAGAAACAATTGTATGTCAAGTTCAACATATGTGAGTTTTGGTTGAGCAAAGTATCTTTACTAAGACATGTTGTAACTGTAGAAGGTATATTGGTTGATTCAAGCGAAGTCATGGTTGTATTAGATTAGCAAAGTTGGAAGACTATGAAAGAGATGAGAAGCTTCCTAGGGTTTGTTGGATAATACAAAAGATTTGTTAATAGTTTGTTAGAAAGATGAAAGCCTGTAAGTAGGGCTAGAAATGAGTCAAACCAAACCTGAATAGGGCCTGACTCGTTTTGAATTGGCCAAGACTCAAGCTCGGCTTGGGCGTACCAAGCTCGCTCAATCACATGTTTGTGTTTGATTCGTTTGGTAATTTTACTATTTGTAATCGGCTCGCATTAACTCGGGTTCACACAAGATATTCATCTTGGCTCGATTATCAGGTTTGGCTTCAGGCTCACTTTGGGTTCATATTTTTGTCTCATTTCAAATTCTGGATTATTCAAATGTACAATGATTTGTATCATATGCAACTTATATAAATTTTTTTTTAACTTAACATAACTCGCTCAACCCATGTTCGGGTTTAGGCTTATGATCGTTTTTCGCTTAAAACCCATGCTCATGTACGTGCTCATGTTTGTTTTTAAGGTAGACTCGATTTGAGCTCGTTCGAACAAAACTTATTTTGCATCTAAATAAACTCACTTCCAATCCAATCTTATATATAAGAAAAGCTTCTAGGAGTTAAAAGAAAAGATTGATTTCAACTTCAATATTAGTGTTACTAGTGGATGGTTTGACACACGTTAGTATTGAAACAATTCTTAAAGCTGCGAAATAAGGTGAATACATATATAATTCTTTAATTAGCGTCTTCATTATATATAAAAATCATACCAATGACTATCTTTTTATATAAAATATCATTTTCAATCTAATGAATAAATTTGACAAAATTCAATTTTTCATCCTAACATAATTATATCAAATAATTAAAATATTAATTAAATAGTAATAATTTCTAAATCTTATAATTAATAATATTTTTTTCACTAGGATAATATTACTTGAATATTGTATTGTTACCCCCCTATAATGATTATTAAATTAATTTCTTAGTTATAATATACAGTATTTTTAAAATGATCCAATCAAAAACTAATTTATAGTCTGATCTGATCTTTATAAATAAATAAGTTATCCAATAAATTAATGGAACCAACCAAAATCAATTGAACCGATTGACCAAATTTTACCACCTTTTAACAGTAAACATTAATTACTTACTTTCACTTTCTGTCTCTCTCTTCAATCTTGAATGATTGACTTTCAATTTTTTCGAACATTTGTGCTTTGGTCACTACTTTTGACATTAATGCATTTGTAATTTTGTTCCCTTCTCACTCTCTCGAATATAACAACAAAATTATGTGTTAAATAATATTCGTAAGCTCACGCATAAATGATAATATTCGAGTATGAATTATTTAATTTATATATTTAAAATTATTTTTATTTTTTATTTTTTTATTTTATTAAATTAAAATTTATGTTTTAAATGATAATTATACAAAATTATTTTTAATAAATTTTATATAATTTATGTTTAAAAAATATGTTAAATGATTGATATTATTTAAAGAAATAAATATAATATGCTGTAGTAGTTCTGTTTCTTTTCCGATTGAAAGGGACCCCTCCATTATCCCATTCTTTTATATTTCTCATTTAACTTTTTCCCCCCTTCTCTGTCAATCAAATCCTATAGGAATCTTTATCAATTTAGTCTTGTGTTAAATCAGTAAGATAAGACTGGTTGTTGAGTCATCTCTCTGAATTTTTTGTTGTTAAATTTATCTTCAAATATCTCTTCCTTATTGTTCATTATTTTCCAGGTAAGATTGCCAAAGATGCGGCCTTTTTACTTCATTTAAAGCTTCTGCTTCGTTTTTAGGTGGATTGCTTTCTGGGTTCTTCTTTTCTCACAATTTTTTGCACTCTTTCATCATTTCCCAATCGGGTCTTTGGTTTCATCTTTGTTGTTTTTTTGTGGTTAATGATTTGGTTGCATGATTGACGCGTTGTTTGATGTTGTTCTTAATCCGATCATTGAGAATTAAGCAATAATTAATTAATTAATTAATCTTTAGTTGGTTTTAGCAAGTAGGTTGTTTTTTGTTCATGATATTGGGGTTTGATTATGATGAATATAATTGAATTTCAGCTTTTTTTTTAAATTTAATTCAATCAATTAATCAAGTTTTTATTGGTGTTTCATACGTTTTGAGCTAGTTATTGAAGTTTTTATGAATCAAAAGAGGTAGAATTTGCAGGGTTTCTTCATTGAATTTGTTGTGGTCAATTGTTAAATTATGTCATTTGATTATGGTAGGAATATTTTTTTCTGATCATTGCTATATGGCTTAATTTTGGTTATGCTTAGTTGCTTGATTAATGAATTGATGTGGAGAGTTGGTTTAGTTTTGTTAAGGTTCAAGCTTCTGAATCATAAGGAGATTGTTGTTGTGTTATATGTTTTGACTGAATTTTGATTAGTTTCTTTTTTTTTTTTTTTTTTGGAGTGGTTTTATGAATGATGAATTCATGTTTTATGCATTGCAATACAGGTGATTAGAGATTGAGCTTAACTCTCATGTTATAGTTTGTTGTTGTGTTAATTCCAATAGGCAGATAATGGGGTCCGAGGGGCCACCAGTAGTGACCATACATGTGACAGGGTTTAAGAAATTTCATGGAGTTTCTGAGAATCCGACTGAGACAATTGTTAGTAATTTGAAAGAATATATGAAGAAGAAGGGTATGCCGAAGGGCTGTATTCTTGGTAGTTGCAATGTTCTTGAGACTGCAGGACAGGGAGCACTTGCTCTGCTATATCAGACATTGCAGTCTGCCATAAGCGGTGAGGATTCTGACTCATCAAATTCCAGAAGAATTATCTGGGTCAGTTGCCCTCTTGCTTCTTCATACATTGCTGTGGTTTCCATTATTATCAGTATTGCTTGTATTCAAGGTTTCCTTGTTTTGTTTGCCTTATTGTAATTTGTTGAAGAATGTTTTTGGTTAATTGGTATTTCTATGGGCATATCTATAAGAATTATAGGGCTTTGATTGGCATTGGAGAAAGCCAGAAATGTATATCCTAGACTGACTTAGGACTATACCTACTAAGGCCGTAGTTGCAGATTATGATTAGATATGTTTCTGAATAACACAAATCAACTTTAGGAACAAGAGTTTAGCAGTCTTGTAGTTTAATAATATTCAAAGATATTAATGTAAATTATTCTTCTTGAAAGGAGAGTGATTACTAACGTATATACGCTACTCTATCAATGATATGCTGCCTGATTTAACAGTTTGGATTCATGATCCTCATTTGTGCTCTTGTTTAAAATCCGTGATTTTAATTGTACAAGAAGTCTTGGAATTAACTCCCGTCCACATTAGAGTTGGAGGTTTCTGCAGTTGCAGTATGACCTTTTTAATAAAATTAAGGCTATTTGTTGAATCTATTATGTGCTTTATCAAATATAAAATATCGGGTATAGGCAAATCATGATTGGCCTATTTCTTGCTTGCTTCTCTATGAACAATGTAGTCTCATTTATTATCAATAAAGGTCTTGCCATAACTCCAGAAAGAATATTACTTTTGTAGGCTCTGATTGTGGGTATTAGACCATTGATTTAGATGCTTTCATATTGTCTTTGAGATGTTAGGCTGCTATTGCAAACTAAAACTGGATGATGGCAGTATTAGACAATTGATGCAGATTATTTTACCATGTCCTTGATATATTTTATGCTACAGCAAATAAAAGCCTGATGCTGGACCAAAATGGGATTAAATTTCTTGTCCTTTCTAACAATGTTTCTTAATTTTGATTATTTAAACGGCTTCTTATGTAGAACATGCAATAACTGCATTGGAGTTCGCTTTCTTTGACCTCTTTGTATTATATTAGTTGTCCGTTCTGACAATGTTTCTGCAGCTTCACTTTGGTGTCAACAGTGGTGCAACAAGATTTGCAATTGAGCAACAAGCTTATAATGAAGCTACTTTCCGATGTCCTGATGAGATGGGATGGAAACCTCAGGTTAGATATTCCCTAACTTTTCTCTTTGTCTCAAGTGCAGTTTCTAATAATCATTTACTAATGCTTGGCTTTTTTTTCCTCAGAAAGTACCCATTGTTCCCTCAGATGGTGAAATAACACGAGTGCGAGAGGTAAAAGGGTTCATCATTCTTTTTCAATTTTTAGCGATTCATGCGGCAAGTTATTTTGGACTTAATATTATGTATGAAAATTTGAACCAGCCATAGATTGTGTCCCCAAATATTGCCAGATCACAGGATATGCTTGTGATGGTTCTCTTTTTATAATTCTTATGCTCAGTATAAATAGTCTCCTTTATTTTACTTCAAAAAAAGAAATGTAACTTGTTGGTGGTGGAAGAGAAACCAGTTGCAAGTTTTTTAATTTAAAAAAGAAAAATTATAGCCATAAAAACGATAAAACATCAAGTATTTCCTCTTATTATGCATTATTCAACGAGGTCCCAAACAATGTGCTTAAATTCTGTACTGATTTTAAAACAAGATAAGTTTGGCTTGGGTATATGAAACTTAGCTGAAGTTTTTTGTTCGTCAAAATTTGGAAATGGAAATTAAGATCGTCAAAATCATATGTTTTGATAGCAAATTGTTGCAGATTTTAGAATGCATTTTGTTGCTAATGTTGGGAAAATGCTCTTGACATGCAAGCACGTTTGTCTTACCATGTTTTTTGATTTCCTTGTTGATACCATATTATTTCATCGAATTCATCTGTCCTAAATATATCTGTCTAAAATGCAGACTACTTTACCTGTTAAGGAGATTACAAAGACCTTGGCGAAGAATGGTTATGAGGTGATTACTTCTGATGATGCAGGCCGATTTGTATGCAATTATGTTTACTATCATTCCCTTCGGTTTGCAGAGCAGAATGGAACGAAATCACTCTTTGTTCATGTGCCTCTCTTCTTAACCATCGATGAGGAGACCCAAATACAGTTTGCAGCTTCCTTGTTGGAGGTACTTGCTTCTCTGTATTAGTGAAACCTTTTTATCACCCACCCCCATCTTGATGCCCGGGAATTCATATGCTTTGTGTATTGTTACTGAAATGCCTTAATAAACAGAGATCAGTGGTTTGTCAATGAAAATGAAATGTATTTTTGGCACTTGTTTCTTCTTTAATGTTTTTTGGAAGGTTTCGACAGTGATCTTGAAATTTTTGTTAATATTCAATTAAATTTCAAGTTTGTTTGCGGTTGCTGAAAATTTTTCTTCTTTCTCTACCTTCCATTCTTTGACTAACTCTTGATTTTCATACTGCAGTTTGCTCTTCTGACGCTTAATTTTGGATGACAAATTGTTAAAATTTAGCTTTAACCACAAAAAAATTGATGTAAATTGTTAAATAAAAAGATGGGTAGTCTCAGGGTTTTTTGTTACTTGTTGATTTTGTGCATTAGATGTGCCCTTTGAGTGTTGATTTTCCTTTTAGCTGTACAAAATTTACTTCAGAACCAGGAATCTTTGTTGATATTTAATTTATATACTCTTATGAAATGTTTAATTAGAAGCTCTCTCCACTTTTTTAAACCATCAAAAATCCTTTTTTATAATTATTAAAAAAACCATAATAATTTCCGAATTATTTCCAGAGGTTATCTTCATAAACCTAAAGTGGTTTAATAAATTATCCTTTTAATGAAAGGCTTAATAAAGGTGCAAATAATAACTTCTGTTAATGTTGATTAATCATAAATTATCTTTTTCCCCTAATATTCTTCTAACTAATATTTATGTGATCAAAATATAAGATTGTGATTAATAATTAATAAAAAAGATTTAAAAAAAAAAACATAAAACAAATCTTAATCACACATGCTTACTAATGCACACGTGTGAATACATTTAGTAAAATATTAGGCAAATTTATATCAAGAAAGAATCATATAATGCTGATTTATTAAACCATATTAATTAGATGGTTTTAGATTATAAACAAAATAATGTCTAATCATATAACAATATGTCATTATTTACGTATAAAGTTGTATATATAGTTTTATTATTATAAAAAATAAAACATAAATGATATATGCATAACATTTACTTAAAAAAATTTAACAAAATATACAAATATATATCCAATCACTAAATATGTTATTTTAAAATTTTCATTGAAAATTATTTATACTCCTCTTAGAATTTATAAAAAAAAAATAACGATGAGATTTTAATTTTCTCTGTATTAAGTAACAAATCTTTTGTTACTGAGCAAACATCCAACAAGACCATTTCCAATCAAATTACTTAGGCTAAGTTTTTTAGTTGATTTCTTTATAACTCTCTAACCCTTTTTTTGTTTAATTAAAGATAGGACTAAATGGATTCATACTAACAACGTCGCCATTGTCGCCTAAACGAAATGTTGCTACCTTGCCACACCATTCTCCCCGTAACATTGTTGCCAACTTGTGAATGGAAGTTGTGGGATTGTCTCCCTCATAACCTCCCCTTGTGTCATTGGCAACAAGCCAGCACTTGAGAACCAATTATTTTAAAGTGTCTTAGATAAATGTTTTTAGAATTATAGAACTATGATAAAGAGCTTAAATATATCTTAATTATGAGGATTTTATGAACATATTAAATGGTCATTTTAGAAACGAATGTTGTCTCAATATTAGTCTAACCAAAATGTAGATAATACATTAAGAGTATCATCATATTGCATGGTCATTATAAGAAGTAGTGATATATCTCACATGTCAAAGTTGTTTGTTGACATCGATATAATATATAGGTGCTTATTGAATGCAAGTTCATTAAACTAACCCACCAAATAATTATATCTATATATATATATATATATATATATATATATATATATATATATATATATATAATAATCTTAATATCTATAAAACTAACTTTTAATAGACAATGATGCATGCAATCTTAGACTTGAGATCATCATTCACTAAAGCATCTTATACACCAATTGGCATAGTTTGATGCTACTTCACATAATCCTTGAGTTAGGGCTATTAAAATGGAAGTTATTGCATGACTTGAGAAGTATACTAAGAGTATAGTGGATCCATATAAGATAAATTATTTTCAGGTAACAGAGAATATTTCAATGTCATTTTATGGATGACAATGATCATTTAAATCTATGACTATATTAGGATTGAGTTGTCGCTACGTGATAGAGAACCTACAATTCCCATATAGGTGATTGACTGCAAGATTTAAAAGCTTTGGGTTTATCTAAAGTGAATTACATTCAATTTCCAAGATGGTGATTTAGCTCTATGAGGTTGTTGGACCTAAGTGAGTTTTATACTTACTTTAGGGGTCAAATTGTAATACCCAATATAAGAAGCATTGGGATGAACTATAAGAGTTTACTAAGGTTTGACCTAGGGTGAAACTTGTTTAGGAATAATGAACACTTATTCTATCGGTTTAAATGATCATTCTCTATTTTTATTTAAACATGAGTTGTTCATCCTAGCTGCATAACATTTTGATATAGCAAAAACACATTTGCAATAAAACCCTTGCTTTGTCAATTTTTTTTCACCTTAGAATGATCTAGTAATCGATAGAGTCCTTTCTTAGCTTCTCCATCAACGTGGTGTGTCTTGCTACCTATATGCGGACAATTAGGTGTCACTTTATCCTTGATAGGATTTTTGAAAGTTCCAATAGAGATCATCTAAAAAGGAGTCTTCAAATGCAGATATCATATTCAAAGCAATCTAACCTTATTTTAAGATATATTTTGGGAAATTTGGATTGTTTTATTATATTTTATTGTTGTGCATGAGTAAAATAATCCAAAATTTCCCTATTGTTGTATCAAAGCTAAGAGTTATAAGGATGAGTGTACTTAACATGCTTTTGCTGTATGTTGATGATTGATGACATAATTGTATATAAGATTTGAGATTTATGTTCCTATTAGGGATAAGCAAAAAAACTGAATTGGAACCGGAACCATGGCTATCCAGTTTTCAATTTTAGTTCTTATCTGAAATCGGACTATCTTGGATAGGTTTCAATTCTAATTTTTTAGAGTCAATCGGTTCTAGTTTCACCTTGTAAAGAACTGGAACCGTAACCGAAACCTACAATTAAACATAGTTGTGTTTAAGGCAGAATGTTTGAGTAAATCATTCTATTTTCTCGAGTCAGCTTTCCTAACCTGGTGCATTTTGTGCATTTTGAGCTGACATATGCTTAGTATACTGAGTAGCCCTATGCTAAAAAGCAAAGCAAAGAAATGGAATGAGCATATGGAAAGTCTCATTTGTTTATCAAAATTAAGAGCACAGTGCTGTGTTAACCAATCACCCTTGCCATGTTTTATATAATGGCATTAAGCTTTCTAACTTCTTTATATTCCCAAACCAAACTAGAACGCTTTGGTTATTGACATCTGCAAATAAAACCTTTTTCTATAATTTTGTGAAACTAGGGCTGGATTCGAACCGAGCCACTTGAGCTCGAGCTCGGCTCGGACGAGCCCGAAACGAGCCGGCCCTAGCCGAGTTCGGTCGAGCTCGAGCTCGAGCTACTCGCCTGATTTTTTAATTAAAAATTTTGATACAAAACGATGTTGTTTTGACCAATATATATTAAAATAACGTCGTTTTAATAACAAAAAATGAGTCTAACCGAATTCAAACCGAGTTTGAGTTTGGCTTTCACGAGCTCAAACTCGAGCTCAACTATATGTGAACCGAACCGAACTTGAGCTCTATGTGAAACCTTATCACCAAAAGGCTTAAGGTAGGTGGTCATATCTCCATGTAAAACCTCGATGACAGGAACTAGGCAATCAGGACAAATAATTATGGGCAAAATAATACTTGCTTCAACATATAATTTTAATTTAATGAGGAAAGAAACATTAATCCTTATTATGCTAAATGTGAGAGTTTAAGTCACATAGAAGCTAGCCGTAACATGGAAAACTCAAGACCATTGGTTAAACAACATAATAACTGCTCTTTGTGATAGATTTTTTTAAATCTGTTGTCACTAAATTAATTTATAATCAACCGATCACCCTGTTCAATGATGCCAAAAAGTAGTTAGAAAGATTCAATACATGATAAGAAGCTAGTTCTTATTACCTTGTTCCACAATTGTTAATCACTCTAGTCTTCACTACAACATAAATACAAGTATTACGATTGTTTAATCCATTTGCTAATGTGGCAATGCAAAGTGTTCCCCGCCTTGGAAGTTGTTAGGATTAGGACATTTGTTATAGTGTTTAACTATAAAAAAAGAATCAAAATATTTTACACCACTTGATGTAGTACAGGTTTCAGGTAGGAATATGAACCTACCCAAAACCCATAAGGTCCATTCCTATCCAAAACCGACTTTGTAAGTTTTAAGTTTCGGTTCCTATTTTTAAGAACCGACCAATTCCAATTTGGATTTCTTAAATTTTTATAGGGTATTCAAACTCACTCACTCTTAGTGATTATGTTTGTAATGTCCACGTGTAGCAAGGTCATTTATGTCATATGACATTAAGTTTGACTTTATATGAATGTGCAGAAATTATAAATTGTGATAAGTTAAAGAGTTTAATAATATAAGTAGATAAATAGTTGTGCATGAAAATGATCGCCTCTTCATAACATGTCAAGTGAGTGAATCAAATAATGTACTACGCCATAAATGGATTAACTGATGAAAAATCATTCATGAAGGCAAATGACGGTTTCTTATTCAAATTTTTATAAAAAGGGCACATTACACTTGGCCTTGACACATTATACACATTACAAAATTTTTGGAAACACTTGCATTTTCGGCAACCAAGATTTTTTCCAACAATTGAAAGTGAAGAGAAGGAGATTTGACATCAAACCTTTACTACTAGGCAACAAAGAAAGTAGGAGAAGTTTAAGATTTGCATATTCTATGGTTGCATATTGAATGTGTTAAGTTTGGATTGATGAGAATATGTTTTGAAATGATGATATTTAATCAATTCTTTGATATGTGGATTTGTGTTGATGAAATTTGTATTTTAGAGTAGGAGTTATGTTTTTCCTTGAAAAGTATGGATATGGTGAGATTATACAAAAAGAATTTTGATGAATATAATTAATTTTGTTGCTCTAGATATGATAGAATGGTCGTTCTAAGGTTAAGAACGGTTATTCTTTTATAGAATTAGGATTACAATCACACATAAACAATCGTCTAAAGGATATAAATGATTGTTTATGCCACAAAGACTAAGTCGTGATGAATGTATGTGGTGAAGTATAATACGATCATTCAAAGATATGGAATGACAAAAATACCCCTAGAATGACATATGATTATGAACATAAAAATTCGGTAGACGTCATGACATACAAATTAATGTGCACTCAATTTTTTTTTTTCATTTTTCTAACTAATGCTATTAGACATGAAATGTCATGATCATTTTGGAACTTGTAGGGTCATCCATTAATTCAGTTTTCAACATTCATTGTTATGTAAATATATATTTGTCTTAAATTGATTCCCAAACAAAAGTTTAAAGTCTTAATCAATCTTTCGTATGTTATCTCTTCTTGAATTATCAAATTTTTTTATTCCCATCAGCTTTTCTCATCTTTCTGGATATCTATTACCCTTTGTGTTCAACCAAAAAAAGTAAAATTCATGTGATATTCGACACAAAATGAATTATAATAACATTTGCCCGAACACAAAATATAGAGTGATATTCGACAAATTCCACGTGTTAATAAAATATACTAAAAATTTGCAAAGTATAAAAAACCCAATATATTTTTATATCTATAGTTCAACCGCAAAAATTATTTACATTGTAGTTTTACATGCTTACCTCGCCAATTGCGCCTACTTTACCCACCCTTGCTAGGGCACTCCTACCCTTGGTTTCTTCTATTTTTTCAAAAATTTTAACACAAAATTATGTCAATCTTTCGTACTGATATGGGTTTGAAGTAAATAAAAGATTAATTACCATTTTTAAAATTAAAATTAACTAAGAGGAATCAGAATTGACAAAATAATGAAGTATGATTGATTATTTTTATCACTTCTATTTTAATCCTATCCAATATTTCAATATATTTTTCATAAAATCTAAGTTTAAATTATAACACAAGAATGACAATCATACTTATAAGTCAAATTAATAATAATAATTGAAAATTGACCAAAAAATAAGATAGGAGCAAAAAGTGAAGGTTAAAATTAATCACTCCTACCACATTTATTGTCACTCTTATCTACCATTTAATCAATTTTTGAACAAATTTTAAGTAAAATCAGATACTGTATTACACTCTCAACTAAAATACATAAAGAATTGATGAAAATATAAAATTAAAATTAAAGCTATTCCTATTAGGAGCAAATCACACCTACCTCAAGAATTCTTTAAATTTCATATTCAATTCTTAAAAGGGAAAAAAATAGCGTAATGAAATACTTCCTTGGATTAAAATGAATTTGTTGTTGGGTTCGGTTATATTTAACTGAATTTTAGATGAAATTACGGACGAAGTATTTGAGTGGCTTTGGTTTACTTAAGTTTAAATATGAGGGTAAGACGGATATTATTTTAGGCCCGTGGCTATATCTATATAATTTCTCCGGTGTTGGTTAATATCACTTAGACTCCCTAAACTTTGGTTATTTTCTTATTTTCATTATTTAATCATATCAACGATAAAACTTGTTTAAGATGTAATGAACTAGTTGATCAAGCGATTTTAATAATTAAGAATAGATTTATAATTGTAATGACAACTTGTAATAATTTAATATTTCACTTCTTTAAATATCTTTCTCCATCTGAACAAAACAATCTTCCATTGGCCTTAAATAATTTCTTCTTTAATTCCTCTAGGACACTTAATCTTTAATTTTCTTATAATATACAATTATATTATAACACAGAGAAAAAGGATAAGAAGATAAAATTTAATAGTTGTAAATACTCTTTCAATATATTTTCAAGACCTCTAATAACTTCTGCTTTCTAAAACAAAAATCTCTCTAAAAATTGTTAAACATTTAAAAAAAATTCTCAAATCATAAGAATATGTATTACTGCAATGATAAAAGCTTACGATAATAATATTTTTCATACCTGTTGAATAAACCCAGCTGAATTAACTATGACCCTACTTATAAGTTATTAAATATATAAGTTAGATTTGTATTAACAAGTGTTTTCAGCACCAACGAGGTAAAAAGTAATTTAGAGTATTGTGTAAGATAAATTATACTAATAATATTAAAGACCCATTATTGAATCTTAATATCTACTACTAACATTAAAGCTATATCGAATTTCACCATTAACATATCTTAAATAATAAAAAATAAAATTCATTTGATTTTCTATCATTCGATCAAATGAATGAATTTAACCAACTCAAACACAAGACAAAGCAATGAAGTTTAGTGGTTGAAACCTATTATTACTTTACTAACTGATTATTGGACATCATATCAGTGAACTAATTTTTCATTTATGTAAATTATGGCATATTTTACGCATAAATCCTTTCTAACTTTATTTAACTCTCATTATTGTGTTCGTTTTGGCCGTGAATATATTGTAGGGATTTTCATGCCATTGAATCACAAAAATAATAACAAGATGGTAAAGGAATTTATACATGCAATAAATATTTTGGAAACCACAATAGCCCTGTTTGGCGGCTCCTCTCTCTTTGAATTCATCCAAATCTACCTCCGATGAAAAACACTTCATTATTCTAACGAGGTCTTACACGTCTACAAAAGGGCTCAATGATGACAAGTGGATGCACATGTGCTAACCAATGTTATGAAGGTGAGTGTACGAAGGCAAGAAAGGATGCAAAAATTGAAAGAAAATTTTTTTTTCTCCCTACGAAGAGAAAAAATGGGCTAGGGTCATGAGAAGCGTGAATTTATATGCATAATTTGGTCTAATTATTTAATTTATATTAATTGAGTGTGTATGTGTGTGTGTATATATATATATTAATATTAATTTTTAATTATTTAAAATATAATTTCATAAATCTAAATTCACTAATCTCAGTATAACTTACGGTGTTTCACAATTTGCACAACAAACCTTAATATTTCGAATCGTAACAAACAATTCTATGTGTGTGATTTATAAGTTTTCTAATATACTAATAATGAATATAAATCGTGATTAATCTATGATTAATTATATATTATACTCATAGACCATGAACACCTGTTAACAAGATATCATAATCACACAATATATTGAAAATTAATATTAACTAATGGAACTTTTCGATGATACAATTATTATACAATTGAATCTTTTTATCATTTTAATATATCATTAAAACTGAGACATAAAAATAGTGTTTACCTCAGTTGTTTTAACTTCTTAACTTAATTCCTAAGCAATGATCAAGTTTCATTAGATTTGAGCATTTATCCTAATTTGCACCGTGAGCACAAATTTTATGTTTATAGTCATTTGTTAAATAGCATTATAGGATCTCTCTCTTTCGTACTCAAAAGTGATGAATCCTTCATTAATTTACCATAATTTTGTTATATTTGTGACATAACCAATCACTACCGTACTTCTAAAAAATACTACATTAGACTAGTGTCAATTTAGAATAAAACGTTCCTATTATCTCAGTTCAAAAATACATACACCAACCTTCATTAAAGTATCTATTCCATAAATATTGCCTCAAACAATTATAAAAAGAGGTTCACCGAGAACAAGAAATTAAAGAATCCACATGCTACATATCCAACTCCATTTTCTCTGCAACCAATTCTGGTACTACTAAGAAGTCAAAGATTCTTATGGAGGAATGTACAATATACATATGGTGGACTAACGGGATGCATTGCGTTTGGTCTCCTAATGTTTTCTCTGTATTTTCAAATTGAATATAGTGATACAGACTGACTTCACGTTTACATTTGCATGCAAGGAATACTCATAGTTGTTATTTCAGCCAACAATGTTATTCCACAAATTGGCACAGGTTGGTGTACTTTCAAGAGAGGAGCACCAGAATACACCTTCCAATTTTTTATCAATTATCATGGGCGGTGGGGGAGGCAGCACTTGCAGTAGTAGGGGTTGGGAATGGCATGGCAGGGACTGGATCAGGATCAGCTGCAGAATTCATGAAGTATTGGATCGTGCTATTCCTGTTCACACTGTAAGCAGCTTATTTTGGAATGATGATCGCATTCTTACCGCCAGTGCCAACACTAGCCGCATTTGCTGTGTCAATAGTAACATCACTGTGGTTGTTTGCCTCCGGAGTGGTGGTTGTCCATCTGACATAAAGCTCTACCAGTGGATGCATTGGACGGATCCATTGCAGTATGCAATTTTAATGAATAAAATAACTGCTATCAGTTTTTACTGTGATACAAAGAACAGTGGATCAGAATGACAGTGCCTAAGGTTGATAGATGGCTCTTATGTGTAGAATAAACTGGCAAAAGGGAGAAGTTTGAGCTATGAAAGGTAAGAAAACGACATACCCATATTATTTGCGATGAGTGCGCTATTTTCCAGCCTTGCTTTCTTATTCTTTGTCGCGTTGAAGCACAACTCACCGAATGTATAGCAGGATCATATGAATTTTTTATGACAAAGACGGAAACATATAGAAGAAGAAAAGCTCTTCCATAGAATAACACAGAAGCATCTACGCTGGAAAGTAATTGTGGCGACACAAATAGATGGATCAGAAGCATTCAAAAGAAGAAAAATTCATAAAAAATTCCCAGGACAGCGGCAGATTGAGGTTACTTTACCGTGATCTTATTTCAACATACACATGATTACTTTCTTTTCCCTTTAATTATAATCTATCTACTAACCTTTCACAGAACAATGTAAAGAACACAATACAGCCATTGTAATATAAACTCAGATTCACCAACTGAATTTGAAAGTTTATATTAAAAAGACATGCACTCAATATGCTGAATTTGTTCAATGCTCCACAGTGTCAGGAGTAAAATATAAGGAGGCAAAATCTGCCTATGACACTCCACAGCTCGGGATGTAACTACAAGAACCACGTTGTAGAATTGAACTAGTATATATGGAGGAATACGATCAATTTAGCTGACATGACAAGAAACTATATCTCAGTGTTCATATTACTAGTTTGACAAAGGTATGACCAAATAAAACAGCAGCATTATCCCCAATCCACGAAGGGAAGAGGAGGATATCCCCCCTCAGGAGGAGGTTTTAGCGATGGAGGTAGATTGCCCCATGACATTCCCATGCCACCTCCCACCACATCACCTGTGAATTACAATTAAAACAAAGTAAGCATCCAGTTTAAAAAAAGAAAAGAAGGAAACCATCAATTTGTGGAAACATATATTTACTCTTGGCTAATAGTTAAAACAAAATAATAATGTGATTTTAAGGTCACCAACAAAGACAAAAACCATAAAAACAGAACTTGGCATAAAAAAAGAGAGTAAAACAAACAAAAGGACTAATGAAACATTACAAAAGATATATCAACTGAAAAAGAACTCAAGCCTGAGCAATAACTGAAATGAATTTACCAGGCAAAGAGCTTCCACCACCAACTAATTGAATTCTTGGATCAACTGATGATGACCGGGCATTATCTATAAAGCCTGTAGCTGAAATAGTTATATCACATTAGATTGCATGAAAACATATTGTGCCCTGGTTTTTTTAAACTTAACAGAAAATATTATAATATAACATAACACTTAGAATATGAAGACGTGAAAAAAACTGAAAATACCTTTAGTCTCTGCTTTTTGCGTATTGTTGATGTCAATATGAAGGTATTTACAAGAATCACCATATGGGCAAGAATACTTCAAACCAAATTACAAGATAGCACATATAAGCCAAGCAAATCAAAACAATAACAACATAAACTAGAAATATTTTGAAAAAATGACAGAAACAATTCCTGAAGTTTTTAAATTTTTAATAAATATTCCTAAAATCCATATAGACCTCCACTATAGTTTAATCAAATTTATCAGAAACCTCCCATGCATTGGACAGAGATTTGCCTCTATTTTTAATTACAAGTTTGACTGTTTAAAAATTTAAAAATTCTTTATTTTTCTCAAATGTACAAAATTAAATCAAACCCCTTCTCGCCGGAGTCTGAACCATATTCAATCTCAAAAGATTCAGTCAGGCGAACCGAATGAACTAAATATCACCCACAAATCAGATAAACCTCCCCTGAACTTTTGAAAACCTTTGTAAATCTTCTTAAAATCCTTAAAGGCCCGATTATAGATTCACAAAATTTATCAAAAATCTCCCTTACATTGCATGGAGATTTGCCAACAATTTCTACATCAAGAGACCAACTATAATTGCACCAAACCTCAAAACATATTTTTTTAGAAAAAATGAACCAAAATTATAGATTTAAACCAATTCCTTGAACTCCCTAATATCATCTCAATTCCATCTGAATACCCTCCAACAACTCCAAAAGATACATCAAGCTTCAATTTTATACTGTCAACAATGCCAAGGCAACTTTTTTATTCTTCGAAACTTACAATATTATCAAGATTCAATCTCAAAACCTCATATACAACCACAAAAGATCCAATAACATAAACTGACATTATCCATGTAACAATGAAATCAATTCCCACAAGATGAAGTTAACATGCGACGGTTGAACTCATAAGCATTTTTGGGACCCTTTTCCTCAAACTCCGAGCTGGTTTTAAGCACGAATTCACGAATTCCACCAATATGTACACAACCTAACAATTCACAAACCTAGATAAAAATCAATTAATAAATGAAACTAACAAATCTAATCCAAACTCTCTGCCATCCTAATGTTCAATGCAACTAGCCACTACCAACCACTGAACCCGGATATACATAAATAAATAAATACTATAAATTTAAAAGACACTCCTTTCACCAGAAAACACCATCTTCATTGCATTCAACACATTCGTGAAAATTGGGCTCATAACCATTTAGCCCTCTTTCCTTACAAGCCGGTTTTAAGCGTGAATTCGACCAATATGTAGCCAACCTAACAACTCACAAACCCAGATACATACCAATAAAAGGATAATAGTAATAAAACTTACGAATTTAAACCAAACTCTTTGCGTCCCTAAGTACAATTGTAAATAGCCAAATAAAGAAAGACATCTAGAAATAAATATGATAAGAGAAAAAGAATAAGATACACACCGTTTTGGTGAAGCGGTTACAGATACCCTTCTTCCCTTCAGGGAAAGACTGGTGGGTGGCTGCAAAGGAAGAAAGTGAGGCATAATATCGAATTGGCGAGTATATGAATGAATAAATAAATAAATTTCATTAAATAATTAATAAAAAGAACAGCTGAAAGGAGGGTACCCTGGGGAGAGAGAGAATCGTACCAAAGAGACTTGGCACGGAGGTGTTGGACGCCTTGAAGATGGCGTTTTCTGGCGAAAGGGGTGTCTTGGAATTGCTTGTCACAGTAGTCGCAGTAGTACTTTCCCACTACCATTTCTATCTTTTCTTCTTCTTCCTTCTCTCCGAGGGCTTTTTCTTTCTCACTTTTCGGTTAAGCCAGGTACCGCGTTAAAATATTTTTATAGTTTTATTTAAGGATCTTAAAAAATAATAATAATAAAGGGAAAATGAATTAAATAACCTAAAAGTTTCAGAAACAGGAAAAGTTGAAAGGGTGAATCACTGTTCCACCCAAGGTTAGGCCTCATCCTTTTCCACCCCTAGTTGACATAAGTAACATTTTCACCCAAAAAAACATAAATAACCCTTTCTGACCCAAATTTAAACTTAACAACAAAATTAGAAAGTAAAATTACAATTCTATTATTGTTATTTCATTTTTCAAAAAAAATTAAAAATAATTTTTTAAATATCTAAATTATATAATAAATCTCATATTTATCTTTTTTTTTTCACCTTTACCCCAGTCATATAGATAATGATATTTTTATTGTATAATTATATATAATTGAGTAAATTATCATTTTTATAAATTTTAGGGTCTTTTAATAGTTTAAGAGGGATTTTGAAAATTCAAAAAAGTTCAAGTCTTTTTAAAAAATTTTGAAAGATTAGCTTATCTCAAGTAGTTTAAAAAATGATAACTACACCTCATAGAATTGAATAAAATATAATAAATTATAAGTGTAAATATCATATTATAATTATCAAAATCATATAATAATTTTTAAATACATAGAGATTTGAAAAAATTTCAAAGATTAATTTATTCATTTTTTAAAATTTTTTGGGTTAAATTGTCATATTTAAAATATTTGGATATAATAAAAAATTATTTTTAATTAAAAAATGATAAAATTACTATTTTCTTTTACACTATTAATTTTTTAAACTAAAATTGATTTTTGGGTGAAAAAATGCTTTTAAGCCAAACTTAGGGTGGGAAATTTATTCTCTCATTTTGAAAAAGGAAACATGAAGAAAACTAAAAATTAAATTAAATAATGTGAAAAATAAAAATAAAAAAGATTTCCAACTATTCTTTGAACGAGGATTCTTTTCACACGTTTTTATATTTAATGTGTAGTGTTCACTACGTAAATGACGTCATTATATTATATAATTAAATAGTTTAAAATTAGAAATAAAATAATATTTAATTATATGATATATCATAATTCATACAAAAAATCATATATATTATTTACCCACATAATTTTATTAATATTTAATTGATTTTTCACTTAGAATTTTTTTCATTTATTATCATTAACAGATTTTAAATTCCCTCTATTTACTACTTTAGATTCACATTTACATTGTTGAGAGCATCTTTAACTGAATCACTCTCCAAGATACTTGATCTTAAAAGAAAAGTAAAATGTGTTAATCAGATGACAAAAATCCTTCCCCGGCCACGAGGGTTACATTGCTATTCCATAATCATCATTAAATTCAGCATGAGGAAATGAAGACTAGGACAAATGACATGGAGGGAAGCAAATACATTTAAAACCCGATACAAATAATCACATTAAGATTAAATGTTTAACATTTTCGCCATGGCTCTATGAATGTTACAGATGTTATCAAGTACAGGAACAAGCATTTTAAAATACCCATATTCAGGTTTAAGTTTGGGTTTGTTTCAACTAGTAGCATGATTATAAATTTGCTTTTACATAATAGTAGTAATGATAATAAAGTCATACAATAACATGAAGACATGGAAGAAATGGAGGCAAGACAAATAGCATACAATAGATAGAAAGTTGTTACAAAGTACAAACATTTCAGGGTTCTTCCATACATGAAAAACCAACACACCCTTGTGTTAGGTTTGCTACATTTCCATTCACCTCATCTCGAGTCATAGTCCAAGAAAGGGGCATTGCTTTCTGGCATGTTCTGGTACCAGTTTCACCAAGATTTCCACATGGACACCCTTAAGCTCTGGTGGAGAGAGCACGGCAGCAGACACATATCAAGAACAGTTCATTGGTTAATAATGTGCACTGAGATAAAGAGGTGTTAAAAGGAAGTTGCTTTGAGTGATTTCATACCATGAGATTTGAAGTTAAACAATGGCGGAAGGAAACGTCCATTTGGCAAGCGAGTGTTTGGGTTGCGCAGCTCATCAAAGAATGGATGAATCAAAGCATCTAACTACAATGGGAATAAAATTTTTGAGATATCAACCGCATTTAAGATTCAGAAATAAACAGATTGTACAAATCAAACCTTAATCTAATAAAAAGTAAGGCTATCTCCAAAAATTAATCAATATACTGTTATCTCAACAACAGAGACATGGCTCCCACTAACACATGAACAGTCTAATTATAACTTCTCCAATAAAAAATAAGAATCAGGCAGCCCATCTCATGTCACAACTCTTTTGCACACCAAATTCATGATCAGTGTCATGGAGCACAATCGCACATGCTAAAACAAAAGGCACATGATTCAATAAATTAGGCAAACAGGGATCCCTTCTCTTTCACAAGGCAAGCTGTGAGATTGTTAGTTTTCTAAATAAGTGCTGTCATGGAGCTCATTTAGAAATATCAAATAAAAGAAATGAGCAACACATTCTAATTTCTAAGTAGGTACTTACAGCTGTGCATCGCAAGTTGGGAGAGTATTGTAGCAGTCTTGAGACCAGATCAACAGCTTCATGAGGCATGCGTTTCGGGAATATCTAGTGAAAAAGAATCAACGATATATCATTATGTGACAAAGACAAGGGAATATAAAACATATTGTAAATTTTATTTTTTAAATCCACAACGCAACTTCAATTGATGATTCCTGATACCTTGTGCCATGGGTGAGCTTTAATCTGGGGGAATTTAAACTCGGTATAGTTTGGATTCATGCATTTTATTTCCTCCCTTGTAGGAGTACCTAATACCTGCAAAATAATTTCATTATATGTGGCGTTAGGCATTAGTCAATTTAATAATAATCAGACAACACATCTTCCTTTTAACACAATGAGAAGTATGAATATCAAATCAATAGGAATAATTAAGCCAATAAGATAAACATTGCCATGAGCCCAATTACCAAGCCGAGAAAGGTTATCTTCCAACTGACCACCAACAAGCTAAAATATCTAGAACACTGGCAAATTTAGAGCAGGTAAATATTGCACCACAAAACGCCCTAATTCCACCCTCAGTCAATAAGTTTGCAAAAAGATTTAAAAAAAAAAAAAAAAATCATCTTAGCAGCAAGATTTATCAGGACTATATGAAATGTTTCACCACAAGTAATTAGAACCACTATATTAATTAAGCTTATTCTTACCTTAATTATCTCAACAAGTTGGTCAACTCCACTATTGCCAGGAAAGAGAGGCTGGAAAGAATGTAAATTAAATTCATTAGTTAATCATAGATATTGAGACCGCTGAAGTTTAATGAACCTTTAGTTCAAGTTCCTACCTTTCCAAGCAGTAGCTCAGCCACAACACAGCCTGCAGACCATATATCAATGGCTGTGGTGTACTCAGTTGCACCAAATATAAGCTCAGGTGCTCTATAATACCTGGAGCAGATATAGGATATATTCGGTTCCCCTTTCAACTGTCAAACATCATGCAAAATTAGTATAGCAGACCATACAATCAAACAAGAAGAGAGATTGTTTCAGGATGACATTATAAACAAAAACAAAAATCATGGCATACCAATATTTTTGCACTTCCGAAATCACATAGTTTAACCTGGTGAGTATGTGGATTTACCTGCACAACGTAAATAGAACCATAAATAAACACAAAAGTAGAATTGAACTTAAAATAAATGTCCATACTTAGGTTTCTTATTAGAAAAAAAGACCATATTTATATAACAAAGAAGGTGTCTCCTGCCAATATAATCAATCTAATCAAAGGTACATAGATAACTGTGTAAACATACCAATAGATTTTGAGGTTTAATGTCCCGATGACACACTCCAATACTGCAATGAATGTAAGACAAAGCCCTGAAGATCTGTAAAGCAACAAAAACATAGAGAAATCTCAAAAATTAATTTTCACAAAAACAAATTGATAAAAAAAATTATCAAAATTGGTTTTCATCAACCAAGCAGAACTGAAGAATAACAAAGTAAAAATATCAAAAAAATATTATAATAATTGTCAAAATTGGTAGAGAAATCAAATACATATAATCAACCCCATACCTGATAAGCATAAAGTTTTACATATATCATTGGCATCCTCTGGTTCAACTTGTTGAAGTGTTTGATCACACGATGAACAGTTTCAGGAACGTACTCAAGAACAAGATTAAGATAAAGTTCATCCTTTTCAGTTGTTGAAAAGAAGCAATGCTTCAAAGAGACCACATTTGGATGGTCAAGAAGACGCATAGTTTGGAGTTCACGATTTTTGTACCTCTTATCCTGAAGAACCTTCTTTATTGCCACAGTCTCACCTGTCTCTAAACACTTGGCCTAAATCAGAAAAGCAAGATAAAAGCAGTAGTTAGTAACTAACTCGGTTAAAAAAGTATAAAGCACCTGCCAGTACATAACATGCTTACCTGGAAGACAACTCCAAATGACCCTTGTCCAACAATGCGCTCAGCCATGTAGCTAATTGTCTAGCATTTTGAGCAGATGCAATCAATTAGAGGAAAACAATTAATACAACAAAATTCAAATAGATAAAGCTTTCATACCAGCAAATAATTGTTAAAAAACGTAAAAACTTATTTGGCTGGTTTCATACATCTAAACAAGACATACTAATGCCTGAGGAAGAAATTCCATGCCAAATCAAGTATTAACATTATAAACATTTTTCAGCAAATATGATCTAATATAGCACAAACTGAATGAAAGCTGTACAAGTTAACAAGATGTCTGCATCACCAACTACATATATTGCTGAAAACCATCCAAAGCATGCAAAATACTCCTAAAAAAGGGAAACTTATTGCAGTATAATGGACAGCACAGCAAAACGCTTTAATATAAGTACACTGAAACTGATCACTTAGAAAATGAATAAAGATCAACAACAAAACAGTACCAAGAAGTATGCCTTGACGTATCAAAACCACAATATGTAACATTCCAAGAGAAAAATAAAGAATATAGAAAAAAACTGTACCTGTTTAGGCTGACCATTTCTGCCACCAATGGTTGTGACTATTATATGACCTGTCTCGGTCCCATTACCATCAACAACTGTAGCTTCAATTTCCTACAAATTTAGGCCAACAAATGAGTACCAATGGCTATATTTGGTAATAATTATTCTTATTACCAGGAAAAAAAATTATATGAGAAAAAAAAACAGTGAAATATATACCTTTTCATCCCTAATTTTCATGTCATTCATCTCCTCAGGCAGTTTATCAACACCACTGGTGTGGCCACTAGATTCTCTCAAGAAAGAAGTAGGTACCACGCCCACTGAAGCCATTTACTGGGCATTAAAAGGTGTCGTATCTCGTTACTTTTTCAATTAAACAATACCATGCATTTACCTGCAGTAAACATACAATAATTAAGACAACTGAGACAATTTAGACCACACAGGCTACATAACACACTAATATATCTCCACAACATGAGTTTCCAAAACTTTCAACTAATTAACCAATCAATAATCTAAAACTATTAAAATTCCCTCAGGTGAATACATTTACCCTTACAAAGTTACATATTCCATAGCACACATTCAAACATAAATAATGATCACTCAAAAGAGCATGGATTATAAACATGCAGCACTAAATCCCAAAAAATTCTATTCAACCCTGGTTTAAATACCAGCCAGATATTTTTCTAATTAATTCACATCAAGATTAGAGCAAAAATTGCAGTGAACTCCTTGAACTGAAAACTTGAATTTTTTCCATTCCACCTTTAGCTTTGCTCTCTTTCCAACAATCATCTACCTTGTCGCGAGAAATCCCTCTCAACCTATCGTATGAGTGCATTAACTTACAACACCAAATCCTTACTCAATTTAAATTTAAGCTACATTAGACTTACTCTTACACCTAGTAGTAAATACAAGAATGGAAAAAAATGGGTAAGCAAATTATACGGGTATAATACGGCGAATAATGAAAAATACGTTTGTGAAAAAACGGCCCTAAAATTTTCATACGAGAAAAGTACGGAACGTGTATATACATGTTTAATACGACACATCGTCAATAATACTTTTTTAAAAATACGGTAATATCATAATAATTTTAGTACTTTTTGTAAATCTCTTATTAAAAATCAATATAACAATTCAAATATAAAGTATTTAATTTAACTATTAAGTCTAATATAACATAATACATAATACATAATCATAATTCTTTGTATAATAAGTAATATACCAGTTAATTAAGAAAAATAAATAAATTAATCAGTTTGAATTTTAGACTTCAGATCAGAGTGAATCTTTATACAGGCACAGGGGAGGAAAACGCAAAATTTAGGAATTAAGAAAGAAATTTTATTGGGTTTTACTTAAATAGCAGTGGCATTTTCGTAAATAAGTGAAAATAGAAGGGACAATTTTGTACTTTAAATTTAGCCAAAAATTAAAAAATATGGTGTATAGTTCATGTTTAATACGAGAATGACGTAAAATATGCGTTTAATACATTTTGAGTTCAAAAATTCTTTTAAATGTGTTTAATACGCGAATAATATGGGAACACGAATAATACGCGTATTTACTAACTATGCTCTTACATAACCACACTGTTATATTAAGTAGGCTTTGCAAACAACCTACACAGACTAAAACATAATTATTACTAGAACCAATCCAACTTACCTAAAGTATTTTAACCCCAAATTTTGACAAGAAAGAAAAAACATAACAATTTTCTTCTTCAAATGTCAGATGCCACAAACCTTAAAATCCCACAACACAATTTGCTAAACGAAAAAACAAAACAGCTTTAATGCACACCCTATCAAAAGAACAGCCTTTACGCCTATTCAAAATAAAAAAATACTTCCAAAATCCATATAAAAAGGACTCGGTCATCAAAATATAATAATAAAACATTTCTAGCACACAGACAACAATATTTACATACAAAATCAGCGAAACTCCCATGCTACCTTAAAACAATTGCAGAAAGGTTACTAGAATTAATGGTTTTGCGTTACCTATACCGGCATCTTGGCAACGTCCAGCATCATATGAGTAAAATCAACACAAAAATAGTAACAAAAAATGAAATTTATATAGAATAATTCCATTAACATAAAAAGCATATAAAAACATGTAACATTTTTACAGGCCTTGTATCAAACCCACAAAGGAATTTTTTTCCTGAGGCAAAAAACTAAGGAACATAACACAAATTATCAAAAAAAATAAAAACTTTAAAAGATCTAAGAAAAATCAAACCAAACCAAACCAAACCCTAATTCACAAAATTAAGAATAAAAAACAAATGAAATTTTGAACCAAATTTGACCCAAAAAGATAATCTAAAGGTTCAAATCAACATACCGAAAAAACCCGATCCGAATCCGATGAACCCATTTCACAAAACACGAAACAAACCCAGAAAACAAATTTTAAAAATTCAAAAAAATTACATGACAAGAGATTAAAAAAGAGTTTTTTACCGATCAAATAGAGAAATTTGGAGATTGAAAAGGGACCCACGAAACGATGCCGTATGGGGAAGAGGAGGCTCTAGACGATGGCGCAAACGACGGAGAGAGAAACGATATTGTGCAAGAGTAAGTTAAAAGGCAGTTTGGCTTCTCTGGCTGTTTTTGCTTTTTGCCTTTGCTATGGTTTTCTTTTGGCCAAACGACTATTTCCCACCCAAGGTATGCTGTAATGACAAGTTTCCCCCCTTTAACTATGGAAATACCAAACACCCACCCATGGCCAGTTAAATTTAACAGAACCCTAACGCCTGAAAATTTTATCTCCTTTTGCCCCCCTAAAGTTTGAAAAAAAAAATTTTCCCCCAGCCTAAGTTTAAGAAAATAGCAGTTTCACCCTAGGGTTTGGTTTTGAAATCTCCGGCGACCTCTCCGGCTCCGTTGCCGACGGTTTCTCCCTCCCGAAGAATCTTCTCCTTCCGGTGATCGGTTTCCTCCCATTTGGAGGTCCGATCGTCGCCGGAAAAGCGGTGGGAGACGAAGAACTTCGTCGGGGAAGACGAAGTTCTTCGTCTTCCCCGACGAAGTTCTTCGTCTCCCACCACTTTTCCGGCGACGATCGGACCTCCAAATGGGAGGAAACCGATCACCGGAAGGAGAAGATTCTTCGGGAGGGAGAAACCGTCGGCAACGGAGCCGGAGAGGTCGCCGGAGATTTCAAAACCAAACCCTAGGGTGAAACTGCCATTTTCTTAAACTTAGGCTGGGGGAAAATTTTTGTTTTCAAACTTTAGGGGGCAAAAGGAAATTATATTTTAGTTTATTTTTTAATATTATAGAGAAAATGACAATTTTACCCTTAACCCCGTTAAATTTAACTGGCCATGGGTGGGTGTTTGGTATTTCCATAGTTAAAGGGAGGAAACTTGTCATTACAGCATACCTTGGGTGGGAAATAGTCGTTTGGCCTTTTCTTTTTCATTTTTCCTTTTTCTGCTTTTCTTTTTCATGTTGTGGTCTGCTGTAAGCTAAGCTGAGCTGAGCTGGAGAGAATAAAAAAGCATTTAAAAAATAAAAAATAAAATTATATTAGAAAAATTTATAAAAATAATAAAAAATTCGCGGAAAAATGGTTATTTTTTTGTTGGTTTGGTTGCAACTTGCAATTTCTATTTTTTCTATATCTCTGTTGCTTGACCATTCAAAGTTACTTTAATTGTTTTGAAATTTTTTAGAAAGTGTGAAAAATTAAATATTTTTGTTAATGATTGGAGCAAAAGCAACCAACTGCCAAAGGGCCTGATTTAAGGAACATTTTAAAATAATTTTATTAACTTTTTCTTGATTTTTGACTAAAATATGTAGACATGGTTACGACATTGTTGGTGGTATTCTTCATGAATTAGACGGATTTTGACCTTTTTTACAATTTTTAATTTTGGTTTGAATTGGTTGATTTCGATAGCCTTTCCGAGGTTATCATGACCAATTATTATTGATTTAATAAAAAAATATATATAAATAATAAATATAAACTTTTATATAATTTGATACGATTGAGATTTTTTATTATTAAAAAATATATTATTATTTTTACATAAATATATACTTATTATTTATACACATTATTTATATATATAATACTATTTTTTGAGTTTTAAAAAAAATTGATTATTAAAAGTAATTAATAATTTTAAAAAATAATGGTATAAATTAATTTTTTTATTATATTTTCAATGGTTTTTAGCCTTGCCTATATAACCAAAATAATAATAATAATAATAATAATAATAATCTTACAAATTCATTTACCCACTTCCAAAGATTCCAAGAAAGAAAAGAAAAAGTGAAATAAAGAAAATGTTAGTGTTTAATGAGGGTAAAACTGTCTTTTCGAAAAAGAAGATTCAATATTGTCAAAAAAGGTGTACAAAATCAAAGATGAAAATTTATGTGGTGGGGTTTGATAGGGGTGAACTGAGTTTTCACAAAGGGATGCTCAATTTTGTCAAAAGGAGAATCCAAAATCAATAGTTGAAATAGTTGAAATATAACATCATTAAGAAGGAAATTTCTAAAGATAAAGTCAAGGAGACACAAGGCTCTAATAAGTCAAAGATATCGGAGAAAATATGCAAGCTTGCCTCAATCAAATCCAAATGGAGAATCAATATGAAGGAAGCATAATTAAATCAAATTTGCATAAACAAATAATAAATAGATTTCTATAAGGAGAATGGTACTTGTTATTGATGGGATTGGCATCAACAAAGTAACAATAAGAATTATATAAGCTGTGGGGTACTCTTCCATGCCCTGAACTTTTGTATAACCTTAAATTTGTAAGAAGAGAGACTAGGGTTATATGCATAGCTCAATAAGTAAAGTGTTGAATCATGTCTTTTAATGAGTGTTGTTATCTGATGAATGTATGCTCCCAAAATAATAGAAGAATAACTATATTTTAATTATAACTGTAGAAGTTATGAGAAATGGTACTACAATAATAAGAAATTGTTATAAATGTTGAGAGAATAACGAAAGTTGTGGTAATGGTCAATTCTTGTTCTCTTTATTGCCTGTAGTTGAAATGAATTCTATTTGCATATTGAATCAACCCATAAGTTAACAACAAATCTATCTATTGTCTGCTAGCTATTTTATGAGTGTCAAATTCATAAGTTTGATAAATGAGAAATTTTGACTGTATTATAACTGTCTCTTAATTTTTTGAGTGTGAGCACGATTTTAGAAACTGTTTGTCTCTCTACACAAATGAATAATACATAATGATTAGATTAGTGTTTATGATAATTTACAAACATGACGTCTCTATTTTGAGCATTTAATATGTCATATATGTGAGTCTTGTCCTTATCAATTCGATTTAGATGTTGTGCATGTTTTGTTTATTACGTTTCTTACATGTTGGAATGAAGACGTGTGCCGTTAAGTTATCTCAAATGGTAGGAACTATTTAATGCTTGGTCTAGAAGTGCCGAAGAACCCATGACCAATATGTAGGGTATCATTTTTGCCTTTAATGTCTTCAACCCTCTCTAAAAAACCCTAATCTAGGCAGCGAATAGTAGGTGGAGGAGAAAGCTCTTTCACCAAATATAGGTTTCATGTTGATTGATATTGGTGGTGCAAACATTTGGGATCTTGTAGATAACAAGGAGTAGTCCTCAATTACGATGACCAAGGCAATGCAAATTAAAGGCTACTATAGGATTAGTGAAGATTTGTGAGTGTTGGAAGACTACCCGCATCATAATCCTTTGAAAGGATAGGCACTGTCCCTTGAAGTGGTTATAAAGTTCGGATTGACCTCCTTTTGCACCAATTTGTACATGAGTGCTTGACTACTTTGCAGCTGCTCTATTTGAACTTCCACTCAATGTGTACTATTGTGTCTAGCTCACATTTATATGAGTCGGTTAAGTAATATTGAAAAAATACCGATCTCATAGAGATTGTGTTGCTAACTATTAGTTCTTTTTATAATATATGTTAGCTAGGGCAACGAATTATAATGGAACTGATATTATTTAATTTAAACCAAGTAAATTAATTTAACCCAATTACTGGAAATTGAATAAACTATCTACTAAACTTTTACCATGTCCTGCTCTGGACCAATTAACAGAAGAAAATAAATAAATGTCACATGACACACCAATGGCACGAACAAAAAATATTTTGATCTCTAAAATTAAAAGAAAGGTTGTCTCACGGAATAATCACCTACATACATATTTTGGCACTTCAGCATTTATTTCTACAATTGCCTTATCAGAGATTGGTGTTCCGGCTTTGTTCATCATTTTTCCATCAACTAAAATTTTACCTACACTAGCAACATGTACGAGAACAGACAACAAGAGAAAGAGCTTAATCAAGTAATCAAACAACATAAGTCAACCAACGATTCTTTCTGATTCCTTTCACAACAAAGGAAATAAAAAGGAGTTTGCAAAACAAGTCCTTTTTCATACCTGAACGGTTTAAAAGTAGGGCATCTAAACACCCAGTATCAAGCAAGAGTCAATAATGCATCATATTATGGTACTGGCCAGTAGTGTTACATGGCAACTTTTTGGTTACAGAAGACAATTTTTTTCATTCCAGGTAAAGACGCTTTAGTAGGTATGCAAAGTGAATATTCCGATGACTGAAAAATTGTTTGCTGTCACTATCGAATACATCAGCATGTTAATGTTACCAGGGTCAGTACCATAGCAAACCTCATCAGTGATAGTATTAGATTTAAACTAGGCCCAAATACTATCCGAGAAAAATAGTTAGGAGCAAAACCAAGTTTTAAATATGTCTTTGTACACTGTACTCATATGATGACAGCAACTACAAAGCCAAGTGAAATACTAAATTACATTAGATGCAATTCAAGAATTGAGTTTACCTTGTAAAATCCAGTACTTTATATGAGTTCGACCATATTGCTGAAACCTTTCAGGACAAACCTCATCCAGCGTCCTTTTCCTGAAGAGTATCAATAAAAAAGTGTAAATAATAACAATTTGCAACCCATATGTGGAATTCAAAACATTTACATAACATGAAGCATACTTTTTGGGTATTTGAATCTTTTGCGATTTACAAACAGCAAACATTCTGACCGGGTTTTGTCATTGGCCTTTCATCCATCTTCCTGAACGATAATAGCATCAACAAAACCTTGAAATAAGGGAGTTATTAGTATACGTGACTAATCAGTCAAACATTCCAAAAAATAGATGCCCATGCATACCATCTGCGAAAAGTTGTAGCGTTCTCAAGATGACATGTTTTAAATCGAGTGGTAAAAGCATTCAGAGACAGAAAACCTTGAAATAAGAGTGTTATATCAAGGAACCCATCAGCTTCCACAGTTAAAAAAAAAAAAAAAAAGCTTTTTTAGAAAACAATTTTATGCTTCTATCGCTTACAACAAGAATTTCTAACGACAATGGAAGTGCATCTTGAACCAATTTCCTATGTTGATTTATATGACTTTAAAGCCGAAGAATTACAATTGAAAAATGATGCTTTTGCTACTTCAGAGGCTATTCTGCCAACTACACACTATGGAAATCGTCAATCATCCTTCCATTGTTATTCTTCCATTATGAATGAAAATTTGATAAAATGCCATAATTTCCAAGGATTCGAGCATATTGTCCGTACATGCTCTAGTCCAAAATTTTCAACAACTTTACATCCAAGTCCCTTTAAGCTTGCATCCAATTTAGCCTTAACTGTTAATTACACTACCTCTCAATCTTAAATTGTTGATTCTGGAGTGAATTATCATATTACAATAAATTTGGATAATCTACATCACCATACTTGTTATCAATGCACTGATGAGATCATAATGGGCAATGGTAAAAGAAATTTCTCTCTCTCACATTGGCTATTCTACCATTTCATTGAATAATAATTCCTTTCTTCTTAAAGATATCTTGTGTGCACCAAATTCATGTCAAAATCACTTGTCTATGAGTTTGTTTACAAGAAATAATTATGTTTCTATTGAGTTCTTTCGTAACTTTTATATTGTGAAGGATATCCTCATGAAGTATGTGCTTTACAAAGGTTAGAATAATAGCGCGCTTTACATTGAATTCTATCTTTGCTCTTGCATTGTTTCTTTTCTCATTTCAAACTTGGCGTTCTTAGCTTGGACATGCAAATCATCACCTTGTGAAGCAAGCTTTGCATCACAATGATATTTCTTATTCCACTATTAATGTTTCTAGTTTGTGTTATGCTTGTCAAGTTAGCAAGTCTCATAAATTACCCTTTTATGATTCTAGTTTTTTTCTACAAAACCGTTGAAATTAATTTGTTCATGTGTTCGGTGTTCTTAACATGTTCCTTCTTTTGCAGGTCATCATTATTGTGTAATCTTTTTTTTATCATTAGAGCAAATATTGTTGGATTTATTTTCTTCAACATAAGTTTGAAGTGTTTGATGTCTTCATTCACTTTTGGAAATTGGTAGAAAAATTTTTTGGTTTGCAAGTAAAATCATTTCAAGTTGTCTAAGGTGGTAAATTTAGAGCCTTAACTTCATATCTTAAGAAAAAAGGGAAGAGTCAAAAAATTTCTTGCCTACATACAACTAAGAAAAATGGATGTGCAAATGGTAAGCATAGACATATAGTTGAAACTTCTAGAGCTTTAATACATAATGCTTCTATTCCTTCAAAATATTGGCATGAAGTGTTTGAGCATGCAATTTTTTTTATTAATCAACTTTCCATTAATCACTCTCGTAAACTTTGTCATTATGAGGTTCATTTTAATATCAAGTCAAATTATAATGATCCTGAAATTTTTTAATGTCTATGTTACATTTGGCTAAAACCTTATTCAAAAAATAAATTAGACTATCGTTCCAAAACTTGTGTTTTTCTTGGTCATAGTAAAGTGTATAAAGGATACAAATATGTTGATCTTTTGATTAATTATTTATTTATTTTTTGTAATATTGTTTTTGATGAGCATGTTTTTCAACTCCAATCAATAATTTAAGTACATATTTAAATAGCACAATTACGGTTCCAAATTCATTAGTAGTTCGAAATTTTTTACTACCACACAATGGGCTAGATATTTTAGGCACCCCTCCTTAATCAAACCTAATTCCAACAAGTCCCAAGCCAAATCAGTTGACTTCAAACTCCTTCTTATCTCAACCAATTGTTGTAGATTTATATACAAATTTTGATTCAACCACAACTACTATAAATTTAAATTCCTCACAACCAACTAGAACCCATCATATGATTACCCAAGCTTAAACAAGGAAATTAAAGCCAAAATGGTTTTTTGCTAAGTCTTCTTCTATGTTAACACGAACGACTTTTACCCAAGCTCAATAATTTCCTTAGTGGCATGAAGTAATACAAGAGGAGATTAATGTGTTAATATGCAACGGTAGTTGGCGACAAGTGTCTCACAATAATCAATAAAATCTAATTGGATGCAAGTGGGTGTATAGAATTAAGCAAAAAATGGATGGGACTATTGATAGATATAAATCTCATTTGATGGCTAAGGGGCTTCATCAACACCTTAAAATAGACTTTTCTAATACTTTTTCATCGGTAGTAAAATCAAATACAATAAAAATAATTTTCAATCTTGTTGTTTCTTTTGGTTGGGATGTCAAACAATTGAATGTTAATAATGCCTTTTTACATGAGAATTCAAAGGAAGATGTATTCACGACACAACCACAGGTTTTGTTGATAAAGATAATCCTAATTTTGTTTACCATTTGAAGAAATCTCTCTATGATTTAAAGTAGGCACCACAACAATGGCATAATGCTAATGCTTTTGTTTACAATGGTTTTATTCAATCTCGCATGGATTCAATTACCCTCTGCATTCCATAAGCTATAGGATATACAAGTGCAGTGCATGTTAGCGATACAATTTGAGGAGATAGTTAGAGACTCAAGTGCATACACCAACGATATACTATCTTTAAATTTATAACTTGAGTTACAATGTTGTCCATTAATTTCTATTATGTTTCTGTCATTAACATGAGTAGTTAATCTCTCTTATTCTAGGACTAAAAGGGATCTGACAATTCCCGTATTTCTGTAGAACCCTTAATTATATTTTATAATATCATGATGCTTGATTTAATGAATGGTTTCTAATTTACTTGTGATGAGATTAGAGCCCGTCTTTCCACATGTTAGTAGGCTCATATAGACTATCGAAAGGTAGGTACAAAGTTTGTTTATGCATTCATTAGACTTGAAACCTTATACTAGAGATAGGTCAAATCTTTGTAGAGTTATTGGAGTGTCAGATCGTAAAGGGTAAGTGTTATCTGAGTAGCCACAAAAGTAGGAGCTCGTTTGATACTTACATACTTAGTCAATCTCACAAGAGAAATTAGGTTAACTTAGGATATATAACCATCAATAGATCACGATTACTATAGTAGTTTATACAATCTACAGTCTTTCATAGCGTTGTCGGTAAAGTCTTCTATCCTAGGAGCCTCTAATATATGAACTTCAAAAGTAGTGATACAGTCATGTTCCTTAGCTGGATTAGTAAATTGTATTAGCAATAGTTTAGTTATTAGTATTAGGAGTTATTATTATTATTTTATTATAATCTATAATTACTCGGTACCTTGAAACAAATTAGTAGTAGATTTTTCAATCCTTGTAGAATTGATATCTATTATACTACTTGTTGACTCATGCACTTGTGAACGTGATACAACAATATGTTAGATATTGCTTTTCCTAATGATTAATAAATATGAAAATGTTTTATATTTCCTTTTTCTTATAATTAATGAATATGAAAGAGTTTTATACTTATTTTTTCTTATAATTGAAGAACAAAAAAGAAAAGAAATATTTATAATACAATGTTTTATTCAAAGATTATCTATTATATTTCTTTTTAATTGGTAAGTTTGACGACTCTGTAACCGTCCCTATTATTTTGTATAATAAATATTGTAGAATTGTTAGAAGGTATGAATAAAATGAAATCGAGGCAGGCGGAAAGGTATAGGATTTTGATGTACAAAGTTTATTATTTATAAATTATGGAATCGTTAATGATTATTTATAAGACTTCGAATATGTTCAATTTATTAATTTCTTTCTTATGAGGAATCTAAAAACTGTTATGGTGTGATAATAATTTTTAGAATGATGTCATACAATTATGTAGTATCCCCATTTAAATTTATTCAGAATGTGGGGCGTTACAGTGTCGGTTAATGGTTATAGTTTTTTCATACAATCAAGGATCTACTGGCTAGGAATCATAATTCATAGTGTGTCTCAAAACTGTCTCACGAAGATAATTTAGAAAAACATAAGATATTATAAAACTGATTAATGATAAATAATAAAGTAAAGACATTATTATCTCTGAAGTTGAGTAAGGAGGTTTTTTATATAGCTTATATCTCGGGAAGAATCAATAAAGTGGTTTGAAGAGGTTCTTCCAACATTTCTTCAAAAAAAAAAAAAAGGCATCAAAAAGCAGGCATAGAGTTCCCTAACCAAGTGTCTTTGTATTTGGCTATGAATTGTTAGGCATACGATTCACTGCTCTACCGAAGCTGAGATATACGGGTTTTTTAAGTCAACATAAATATGTTATATATAAGTTGCATAAGTGCTTCATGGTCAAGATGTCAATTTCTCCTTTAGCAAAGCTCTCTGATTAAATGAAACCATGTCTCAATGTGCTTGCTTCATCTTCCTTGGTGAACTTGATTCTTTGTGATATCACAATGAATTGTAGTTGGTTGAACTTGCCCATGCTTCAAATCTAGCACAATTCTTCTCATCCAAATTGCATGATAAGTTGTGGTTGTAACAGCTATATGTTTCATCTTTGTGCTAGATAAGGTTCTGACTTGTTGCTTCTTTGACATCCATGAAATAGCTTCAGCTCCTAAACAAAAAATATAACCAATTGCACTTTTCCTATCATCTATACAACCAGCCCAATCATTGTTAGTGAAGGCTACAAGATAGTTCTTTGCATTCTTCTCATACATGATCCCATAATTGATTAGTTCCTGGACATATCTCAAAATTCTTTTGGCTACTCTAAGTTGGTGTTTGCTTGGACTATGCATGTGACAAGAGATGAGATTTATAAAAAATATGATATCTAGTTGCGTGTTTGTTAGATACATTAGTCTTGTTGCCCAACTTCTGAAATATGTTTCATCTGTTTTTTTTGCTCCAATATCTAAGCATAACTTATCATTTGCATTGAAAGGGATCTGGGCAGCCTTGCAATTAAACATACCAAATCTCACCAATAGATTTGTTGCATATTTCCTCAGAGACATAAATATCACACTGCATCTTACCACTTTTATAACTAATCCAATAAATAATGCAATGGTCTCATATAAGTCATCTCAAGTGTCTTCATTATCGACTCCTTGAAAGCTTTCATCATCTCAAAAGAATTACTAGTATAAATTATATCATCAAAATACAAACATATTAATAAAAAAAAGGCCACTTCCATAGCTCTTAACATACAAGGTGGGTTCACTAGCACTCTTATGAAAATTGCTTTTAGCAAAATAAGAATCAATTTTGATATACCAAGCTCGTGGTGCTTGCTTGAGCACATAAAGTGCTCTATGCAATTTATAATAAACTTTGTGTTTACAGTTTTTCACCTCAAATCCCTTGGGCTGTTCAACATAAACATCTTCAACAAGAACACCATTAAGAAAAGTAGATTTTACATCTAACTGAAAAGCAAATAAGCTATTATGGGCACCAAAAAGCTAAAACCAATCGCATTGTATCTAACCTTGCTACTGGAGCAAAAGTTTTTGAAAAATCTACACTTACCATTTTCAAATAGCCTTCCACTATAAGTCGTGCTTTATACTTGTTTAAGGTGCCGTTAGGATTGAACTTGGTTTTAAAAACTTATTTGAGACCAATTACATCTTTTCCATTTGGAAATTCCACCAATGTCCAAGTCATATTCTTTTCAATAGCAACTATCTCTCTTTTCATCACTTGCAGCTATTTTTCTCTTGTAACTATATCTTCAAAGCAAGTTGGTTTGGCATAAATATCATACAAATTTCTTACCTTTCTTAGAGGAGAATCAATGGTGGAGTCCATATTCGAAGAGGCAAGAGGAAGAGAATTGGAACCTTCATCAACATTGTCATGGGTACCACCATTGTCTTCCCAAGCTCAGACTTCATCTGCATTGAAAATGACATCACAACTAACAATTAATTTGTTAGTGATAAGATTAAAGAGTTTGTACCATTTTGTCTCCTCGTTATAGTTGATTAAGATGCATTTGACACTCATTTCATCTAGCTTTTCATTAACTCTGATGGAATAAAAGCATATGCAATGGAGCCAATAATTCAAAAATAACCCACATTTGGCCTTCTCCCACTCCAAGCTTGATATGGAGTTTGTTCTTCCACTACTTGCATCGGTGAATGGTTAAAAACATGCACTGCTATTGACCACCTAGAATTTTTGTGGAAGACCCTTGTCCTTCAACATACTTTTTGCTACCTCGATGATTGTTTTGTTCTTCTGCTCTACCACACCATTTTGTTATGGCATATAACTACTTATAAGTTGTCTTTGTATGCCATAATTGATGCAAAACAACTTGAACTCATGGCATGTAAACTGACCCTACAGTTAATCTGCAAATCAATGATAGAATTTCTACATTGCTTCTCTACTAAAGCCTTAAACTACTTAAACCATTCAAAAACCTCAAATTTTTCATTTAAAAAATAAACCCACATCATTGTCTAGAAGTCATTAATAAAGAGAAAGAAATACTTTCTTCCATTCATTGAAGATACTTGTATAAACCTATAGATATCAACATAAATAATCATTGGAGGATTAGTGTCTACCCAAAACTTTCCCACCGGAAACTTATCACAGTTATGTTGCCCAAAAATATAAGGTTCACACATATAATCATTACTTTACACACTTGGAAGGCTTGACACAATATTCTCCTTATATAGCAGTTGTAACTCAGTAAAATTAAGATGGTCAAACCTTCTATGCCATAACACTGAGTCATCTCTAGAAAGCTTGAAGGCATTAAGATTAACTTGAGAAAACATTATTGGAAACATTTTTTAGTCATCTTTACAGAATACAATAAGCACATATTCCTTTTACCATAAATCAAGCATTCATCATTATCATACATAACATAGTAACCTTTCTTCAATAGTTAACCCGTACTCAAGAGATAATGAGTTGATCCAGGAACATACATGAAATTGAGTAAGTTTCCTACCAGATTTGTAACTTATAGAAACAACACCTAAAACATGTACTTGAACTTGACCATTTTTACCCATAGATTTGTGTATCTTAAAAATATAATCTTTGTTTATAGTCATGTGACCATGCAACCACTATCCAATTGCCACGTTGTAGAGAACATAACAACATTAGCAACCAAACATGCAACGAACAAATTATCTGGACATTCATCTTTATCTTCATGAAAATTAGTTTACTCTTTTGCCTTGCAATTCTTTGCAATATGACCATAGTTTTTGCACTTGTAACACTAAATAACATTTTTATCTGACTTATTTTTGTGTCAACAATCCTCCTTCATGTGATTTGTTTTAATATGATGAGAACAAGCAACTCTCTCTTGGCATCTAATGTAACACCCCATCTCCAAATCATACCCCTAAGAGTAATTTACTAGGATGACGTGTCATGTTTACTGAAACCCATTCTCATATAAATATATAACAAGTTAAAATTCATAAAATACCTCAATAACTTTATTATATAAAATGTGAAATACATAGTTTACGAAAAACGTAATTATCAATGATGGTCTCAAAACAGTTTAACATCAAGGACTAAAATGAAAAGAGGTCACTGATAATGGCCACGTCGTCACTGAGCTAATCTGTTAGCCTCTTTACCTGTCTTACCCTCACGTCTGCTGTAAGACAAAACAACACATATGAGCAGTTATTTTCCCCAATAGGTATACATAATCATTGAGTGTTTTTGGAATATCCTTGGATAACCCGATTGTCTATTTATCTATCATCTAGTGTCCTAGACGCATATCAAGTAGGTGTCTTAAATGCCTTTTATACCTTACTAAAAACCAGGGTAGATGTCTTGGACACTTCTTGTAACCCATGTATCAATGAGACGAACGTCCTGGATACCTTTTCTAACTCATATACTATTACAATGAATATCCAAGATGTCTCTTATCTGAACCTGCTTGGAATGTAGATCCCTGACATCTCTTACATCCTTTAAATATTGTACAGAGGGGATAACGTCTTTTCCCTAACCCTCGGTATGACATACCTCTTTTCTGTTATCTTGAGGGATAGTCATTCCTCCTTTGAGGACGATCATCCTTGCCTTTGTGAGGGACAATCGTCTTAAGAAAGCAAGGACGGTTGTCTTTTGTTCTAACAATGCGTAGTTAAATCATCATTTTACCCTTTATCATATGACCTTATCATTTCCTACCTCACGATGATATGGTCGTCCCTCTAATAAAAAGAGGAAAAGTGTCCTTCATTTTTGAAACTTTCAAAGCCTTACCATTTTTAGTGATGGTTCAACAACCCAACAAATTTGAATTTATTCTCATACTCCCCCAACATTCAACTCATATCCCACTAACCCTTAGTCCCTAATAAACAATAAAACATGCACAATCGTAACAATAATGAATTCACATCTTACATTCATTGTATTCTCATCAATAGTTTATCATTTCATTCCACTCAATTCAATAACAACAACAACAACACTTTGAATTACATACATACATACTTACACAAACACACTTATTAACTTTCACCAAAATAAAACAATAAAATCATTTGAAGGGTAAGGAAGTGTGCTTACCTCTCTTCTGATGATGCGTAAGTCTTCGTGTGGCACCCTTCTACTTTAGCGGCTCTCCAAGACTATTAAGATCTCTTTATGCTTTGTGATTTATAAAAGTACAGTTAATAACACATAACCCTAAACAAAACATATGGAAAAGTTTTATAATTATTGGAAGACATGTCTAGGACAGTCATCCTCTCAAGTAGGATGAGTGTCCCTTAAGATGCACATTGCAAAAATCACTTGAGCATGATTTAAAATTGCCAGTTCATAAGGATGGGCATCTTACAGGTTTGACTTTTACATTAACTTTGAAAATTCAACATGGTCAAAACCTCCCAAAAAATCTAGATCGTGCCATAAGACCAACTTCTCCTTGAACATACCTGAGGTTGCTATATTTCCTCCTTTTTTAAAAGAATTTTTTCCTTGAAATTCACTTGAATAATTAGGGGTATTTTTGTCTCATGTCTTCTTTAATTTGCTGTGTAGCCTCTTCGATCTGATGGTACCTGATGTCCACATCATAATCCTTAGCCAACTTTAGCCTCTAATATTGTCTTATATTCAATTTTCGTTGAGTAAATAAATACGTTAAACTCTTGTGGTTGATGTGCAAATTTGTTTTCACTCTATTTAAGTAATGATGTCAGATTTTAAAAGCAAAAACCACTGTAGCTAATTCCAAATCATGGGCTAGATAACTAATCTTATAATCCTTTAACTGACGGGAGGTATATGCAATTACTCTGCCTCTCGATATCAAAACAACCCCAAGTCCCTGATACGATGTATTTGTATACTCTTCGCCATCATTAGGTAGACTTAGAACTAAGGTAGTGGCCAACCTCTGCTTTAAAGCTTATAAACTATCTTTATAATCCTAAGACCACTGGAAAGAAATATCCCAACAAGTTATCTCAGTTAGTGACCAGGCCAATTTAGAACCTTCAAATCGTTGATAATAATTAGCTAATCCAAAGAAGCTTCTAACCTTCTTTGCTGACCTAAACCTCTGCTATGCTACCACAACCTCAATCTTGGTTGAACCCACTGATATGCCTTTTTCTGACACCACGTGTCCCAAGAAGGTGCACATTCTAACCAAAATTTACTCTTGGAAAACTTGGTAACAACTGCTTGTCCTTTAACCTTTTAATACTAGTCTCAAATGTTGTTTATGATCCTTATAAGTTTGAGAGTATACCAAAATGTCATCGATGAACACCACAATAAAACTATCTAACCAATCTTGGAATACCTTATTCATTAAGTCTATGAACACTGTTAGGGCATTAGTCAAGCCGAAAGACATCACCATAAACTTATAATACCCATATCTGTTACTCATATTTGATAATATTCTGATTTTAAATCTATTTTTGAGAATACTAAAACACTCTTTGATTGATCAAATAGGTCATTAATCCTCAGTAAGGGGTATTTGTTCTTCAATGTCACCTTATTTAACTTCTTACAGTTAATGCACATACACATTGACCCATCATTCTTTTTAACAAAGAACATTAACCCATGGTGAATGACTTAGTTGGATAAACCTACTATCGAGTAGTTTCTGTAACTATTTCCCTTAAAATTAGGATCAAGAAAATAAATCTACCAATCCTAAAGAAACTTTCTAAAATAAAAAAAACCACATAATTAGGAGAAAGAATAAATATTACAAGTTAATAATTCTCATCCTAAATAGGAATAAGAAGTATAAACAAAATAAAATTCAATATCCTCTTCCTAAACTACCTATGCATAATAGAAATCTTTCTTCCAACTAAAAATCATTTTTCCATAGATAGGTAAAATTTGCCCATGCTGTATCTTTGGAAGTCTTTTGTTCAACATCTCAAACTTTCCAAAAGTACATAACTTTGACAAATAGTGCTAAAAAAGGTTATCCTAAACTTGTTTTGGTCCCAGTCTCCAATTTTTCATCTCCTAAAACAAAACATAGTTAAATTCCATCAATTTAAACACAATCACAATCCAAAACAAAGGGAATATTCACAATAAATATAGTTTTTATACATTTTATCAGTGTATCAAGAGACATATGGGCTTGTGTCAAGAAATTTCCAAAATTATGAACTTTGACTTTCTGCATTTCTTTCAATTCCTAACACTATCGAAAACGTCTTATACATTCTTCTAGTATTACCAATTTTCTATTAATTACTTTTATTACATAAGAACACAAAATTAATGATTCTAAATACCCAAGCCGTATGGTGAAACAAGATCAAATCCCTTTATTAGTACATATATCACCTAGACTACAAGTCCATCTCTTTTTTCTCTTATAAAACACACAAATCATCAATCATAGATGTCTATTCTTTCATCATCCCTACCATGAATATATGTTGCAAGTTATTCAAATCACGACTAATATTCATTCCTTCTAAATCGAGTATATGCATATGTGTAGATACATGAATCAACTAAGGAATAATAATCCCAAACCATTTAAATAGCTCAAATACAACCACAAATGCACATGGAATTTTCATTTACATCAAGGTAGAAGAATCCAAATTAATCAAAGGGAAATCATCTACTTACCTTTCTTTTGATAGAGCAAATGACCTTCACGTGGCTTAGATCAATCCCTAAAGCTTTCCCACCTATCCAAGGCTCCCTAAGGCTCAAAATCCCTCTCAACTCTCTATAATTTCTTTGAAGAATATGAATAAACCCTTTCCCTTAGCCAAACACATTTGTGATTCTTTTTTCCTAAGTAAAATTCATGATATGTGGTGTATGTAGGCATACATGTCATTCATACTCAACCAATTTTCATGTATTAAATAAGAAAAGACCATTTTACCTTTTCCATCAAATATATGGGTATGTGGCCTTCTTACATGATCATGCAAGCCCAAATACACATACACTCAATTTATTAAGCACAATAAATCAAAAACAAAGCCAAAAGACTAAGATAACCTTGGATGAATTTATGGGTATTATACTCTCTACACCACTGTCAAACTATGGTCTAACTCAAGCATACTATGCCTTACCATACCCTATTATAGGCAATCGGGTTCTACTGCTAACTAATTGCCCTACTATAGACATTGCTTTATTATAGGTGGTGTAAGGTGTATCTCATAGGTATCCTTTTGTAACGACCCTAAACTAGTACAAATAATTATGGTATGATCATACCATGCATGCATGCTAACTTGAGCTACCTATCTATGTGATCATAATGCTTTCACCTTTACTTGCTCTACATCTTAGATTCATGAGACAATAATCTATATCATAGGTTTATGTTGTACCATTAGAGTTTTTGGGATTCATGACTTAACTCTTTATTTTATAAGTTGCATTACACACGACCGTTCACTATTAGGTGGATGGTTGTTCATTTTTTAGGCATGATAAATGGGCGTTCTTGAATTGATGTGCATGCATTCATCATCCTTTGATGCATGATTGTCCTTCTTTATCGTGGTTGTTCATAAATCCTAAGGGTACTTTCATCATTCCATATTATTTATGGTCAATCATTAAGATGAACAGAGGTTTCTGACATCTTTTCTAATGATAATGAATGACAAGTAGCGTGCATACACATTTGTCTATTATCATACAAAAAATTTACAAGCCATGAACAAGTGTTTGCTAATTCCATACATGTGATGATCGTGCATGATTGATACATGATCATTCATGATGTTTAGAATGCCGAAAACCTGTATTTTCTTTGCCTAATAACTACACACAGATTGCCTATCGAATAACATCAAATTAAGCATGAATGAAATATCAAATTACTCTAGAATATGCATAGTATAAAAATAACGACACTGATATATCACCGATTTGTGTCTGTATTAGCTCCCTAGAATTTCTACACAAAAATGTATTTGGCAATCCTCAATTTCAATTTCTTTCAATTTGATTTTGATTAACCTCACACTTCACCAAAATACCTACAAACATAATTTAAAGCATGGAATGAGAAAACATCATGACAAAAAAAAAAAACATAAAATCAAACGAAATTTAACAAAACTAAATTAAAATCTACATAAAAACCTAATAACTAGACCCTAAATGTGTGTAATTTAGACATACATCACTTTATATAATAGGTGTGGTTTTGTAATTGTTGATCATTAATTAAATTATTGTTTTATAATTAATTTTTCATTGCTAATTTTTTGGTCTTTCTTGATACTGTTGTTGTGTGCATATTAATTATGAAAAATTAATATTACTTATACTAATGTTTTGGGCAAGTACACAACTTAAGAGGAACAACTCAAATAGAGATGCACTGCTACTTTATTTTGTACAAATGTAATGTGTTGCAAGTAATGGATTACTAGTTTCATCTGAGTAGATTGAATCTGTTGCATAGTTATAATTTTCTACACCCTGTTTCTTATTTATTTATTTAATTGTTTTCGCTCTATAATATTTTGATGATTAATAAGTTTATGTGATACTTGTTAATATTATATTATGTTGTAATTTTTCTTGACGAAGTATAATCTGAAAATTTTCAATACCATTCAGTAAAGTTAATGCCTTCTAGCCAATTGTCCTTTCAAGATTGGATCATACGGAGAAGCTTGTTGTCATGGTATAGATATACATTTTCATTAAAAGTATTCAAGATTGGCTCATATTCATGCATGGATACTCTTCGACTATATACTATCTCTTTTCCAATTAAGAGAGTTTAACAGATCATTAATAGTCTCAATATGCAATATGATAGTCCTTGGTCAATAAACTTATATAAAGTAGAAACATATATTTTGAAATATCAATATGTGTTTGAGGGAGTCGAAATGAGTTATTACATGTCTTTATGTGTTGTAAGACCCATGAAACACATCTCACATATAGATCTAATAATCACATAGTTTCCAAGGACTAGAAACAAGTTTCACACGCCACAATGCATCGAAAAGAGGTGTTCACACATTGTTTATGGCTAGATGTGCTTTTACGTGTTGAATCGATGTTGCACATGCATCCATGCACTGTCACAGAGTTTACACAGGCCTCCACGTGCCAGGAATAAGCCAAACAAGCCACCATGTGCTAGGAAATACTATAATATGACTGCATGTGTTACCACGTGCTAGAAGCAGGTTATCATTTGCCTTAATTACATCCACAAGAATAAGTCAAACGATTAAAAACTAAAAATTAATTTCAAATATTTACCAATTTACTTAATTAAATTTATACCATTATTTTTGCAGAATTGTATTCAAGCCCTACAGGTTTCAAAAATTGTAGTTTAATCCTTGTTTTGGTCAAAAAGGTTAAAACCATATTTTTGAACTAATGCACGGGCCATCACTCAGCCATGGATGATTGTACATAGCATTGAAGTTTGGACCCATGCATGGGAAGGATGACAACCATAAATTAATAAAAAATTGTGTATACATGATTGTGCATGCATGATGCATGGTCATACATCTCGGCACATATGAAATTCAATGAAATTCTAGAATTGTTAACATGTAACATTCACAGATATGTCTTTAGGGAAAAATAGTCTTTTAGTATGAGTTATTAAATATATGCTTGATTCAAGGTGTTTTAAAGGTCAAAACATGAGTTTTGGGTGGCACACTACAACATATAGAAAGATCATGCCCATGTTTTATTCTCACATCAACTAGATAAGATGATTCCACATAAAATTCAAATTTAAGTGGCACATAACTATTGGGAACAAAAATCAAGTTCTATGAATTATTGTAAATATTAAATATGCATACCTAGATTCAATTTTCAATGAAGCCTTTTTGAATAAGGCACGAGAAGTTGACATTAGTCTATTTCCACAACGTCATTTGCCTACATACTGATTTTCATTTAGAAGACAAGATTTGTACATTGGTTTCTCTGTGTGTTGGATAGAGAATTTTTGTTATATAAAAAATGGCGTATCTCCCATTTGGGAAGGCAATTTGGATTTTAAATAATAGTCCAACTGTCAATAACTCCTACACCATGACAGTTAATAAATGAATTGGATCAGATCGACCCATCATAGGTGGACTTGAATAAATAATTATTGGATCGGATCGATTCTTTGATGATTTTATGATGGAAAACTTATAGATATCTCTGGAATCATGATGATTATGAGTTTAGAATGATGTGTTGATGATTAAATGCAAAGTTTTTATATATACTTTGATGAAACAACTTCATATGCATAATAAGTTCATATCCTTGACTATGCCTCTATAATTGTAATGGTCGTTTGATAACCTTATAGAGATTATAAAAGTGTGGATTGTGGATATTCAGTAAGCTTGAAGATGTTGTTGCATTTGAGTGGTCAGATGTGATGATTTATGGCCTATGTATTAGAATAGAAAACTTGTGCCATTAAAAAACCATTCTCATTCACTATATAGATTGTTAATGATATACCGGTAATTTTGAAGTTAGTAGCATGATGTTGCTTGTTCAACTATATGCAAGTATGGACAAGATTTCTTTTGATTTGAGAATGGTGTGAAAATAAGTTCTCATAGCATGCTTTTTAGGATGCCACACAAATGTGTGGTATGGGACACAGTCGTGCGCATAGGTTCCATAAATTGTTGTTTATTCAACAATTGTGGGATGTTGTTAATCGACTAGCGATTAACTAGGACACATGAACTTCTTGTGAATAGTTTACTATGACCTTGTGTAAGGGAGAAATTACCAAAATACCCCTACAAAGTGATATGGTTGAGATGAGTTTAAAAAGGAAAGTACAATAAATAGTTAAAAGGGCACACACCAGTGTTAGTCAAGATACACACCCATGTATCTATAAATAGTAGCATACAAGGAGAAGCCACAAGGAGGTGGTCATGTGTGAGTAAAGTAAAGAGACACACCCCTATGTGTCGAGATACACTCGCTAATATAGGTAGGGTAAAAGAAAGAAAAGGAGTAAGAGAATTAGGTTAAAGATTTATGGGTTGTCTTGAGTTACAATAGAGAGATCTCGGGTACACAATAGTACCCTACATGCTTAAGAGTTAAGTCATAGTGAGACATAAGATATATCTTTAGGTGGATGTGAGAATGAGCCAAGTAAGTAAAGGCTTGAGATGCATGCATGCTAGGCATCATGGGATCATTGCAAGGGGGCACCATGAGTACATATTCATTACACTACTTGTAGCAGGACAATCTATAATAAGACATCAGACCCACAATAGGGTACTTGCTTGTAATAAAGCCTAGTTGAGATATAATTTTTGTGTAGTAGAACAGAGAGATAATTTATATGGCCAAAGTGTCAAATCCTTATATTCAATCCAGACCAATCAGCCTAGTATACAATTACAGTTACAACTTCCATATTCAGATGCTTTCACCAAGTTTAGTATGGTCATGTTAGATAGGAATTAAAGGGAGTGGTTCTTCAGTCACCGAGCGAGACATAGTTTGATCTAAGATTTATGACATACAACCTAGATATTCCCTAAAATATAGTATGCGCATAGAGATAGTATATAAGACCCATAATCATCCATAAAGGAGTTTGATGCCGAAATGCGAAAGCTCACACTTTGAGTCCAAAGACTTCTCAAGACTCAAATTCATCTTTGGTGTCTTTTATTAGTATTTGTAGTTTTATTAACGTGGCATAAATTAAGGTTAATGATAAATGATTAATTTGAATTTTTAATACAGAGAACGGTTGTGCATGAAAGGTGTAAACCCATTCATCCGATGTCATGTAAGCAAAGTGGATAACGTGTCATGTAGGAAAATTTAAAAAGGGCGTATGACTATGCATGTCTATGATTTACGTCCATACATTACACACTGAGAGAATTTTATAATTAAGGCAAGTTATCACATTGATTGAGATTTTATTACATAATTCTGGTTCTTCATCCTTATCCCTTTTTTAACTAAAAGAGAAGAGAGATCTAATGAGCCTTTTCCAGTGACTAGGAGAATTTTTCGATGAGTTACATGTAGATTGCAAATAAAGTTCATTTGGACGAATTCGTTTGGAAAGTCATTTAGAAATTGTCAACCTTATACAGTGAATTGTTAAAATATCAAAAGGTGGGAAATGAAAAGGCATTCATGTGTATATTGCCAGAATTTCAATTTTCTCTCTCTAATTCGAATTAAAATCTTCATTTCCTTGTCTCTCTTCTATTTATATTTTGTTTATTGTCTTTCCTTCATTGTTTTGGTGTTTGATTTTTTCATAGAAACGTTTTGTGCATGCTTACGGAATCTAACTATAAATTTGATTCTTTTTTTTTTTAATTGTTCTAAACATGCCTGATTGTGGAATTAGTATGTTGTGTTATTCTTATATATTATTGATTTCGCTTCTAATGGTCTTATTTTATGCTTTAATTTCTGGCAAAGTCTAAATAGATTTGGCAGTTTATCTCCTCCCTGTCCCCACATTTTGACTAACTGTAAATTAAAAAGTTTTTATAACCGTGATATCTTCACGAGATTGCATCATTGAGATTGCGTCATTGAGGTAATTTCCATTTCCATTCAGCTTTCGGTTTCAAAATCTGCATATGTTGTGTTATAACAGCTCTCGATAGTCTTCCTTTGGATCTAGTTCACATTTATGGAGTCATAACAGCTATCCACCACCAGCATATATTGTGTTAACATGTTTGTGTTTTGACACAACCCGTTTTTATCAGGCAATTCGGATTAAGTGTTTCAAATATAATTTTAGTTCGAATCAAGTTCAAATTAAAAGTTTTCTGACCTAAAACCTGAAATGATATGTTACAAATGTGACCCGCATGTACAAATTGTCAAGTCTAGTTATTATACTACTCTAATACAATATATAGGCCCTTAATTACTTTTGAACTAGGAAGATAAACAACTTAATATGATAATACAGTTAAAAGTTATAAATTTAAATCTCCATATTTCAGTGAGATAAAAGAAATAAAACTCAAGGTTCATGAGGCCTATTAGATAAAAATATAAATATTAGAGAGTAATACTACATATACTGACAACAAATATTAATATTGACATTTCATTATGTGTCTAATAACATGATAACACACTAATGTTATTGAATATTCTCAACCAAAAAGACAAACTTAGGAAAGAGGCTACAAAATCTCCCCTTCATTTGAGACTCGTGAAGTAGACCAACCAGATGATATGTTAACGTTATTAAATATCTTTGACCAGGTTGGCTAATAGCCTCTTGAACCAAGCTAACTAGGGAGTTAGAAGCAACCTCTGAAACCTTAGGTTATCATTGGTTGAAATTTCAATGAAGTAAAGGATTTAGGGTGATACCGAACTTAAACGGTGAGATTTTTCCTTGAACTTATAAAATTTTTTTATTCACTGTTTTGAAATATTGTTTTAATTTGTTTAGAGTATTGTCATGTATATGCGTTAAAAATAAAAATTCTTTGGGGGTGGAATTATTAGAGATAAAATTGATACTATATAGCAACAAAATCTTATAACAATTTGCAATGCAAAGATATAACAACAAATTCTTTAACATTTCCACAAATGCTTCGTGATAGGAATCCAACTCTTTCTTCAACAAAATACAGAATAAAATAGAAAACAAAACAAAATAAAAACTATTTGAATGATAGGAAGAATCACATAAATAAATCAGACAATTCAAGGAGTTCAGGGTCTCCAATTTTTTAACTATTCAAGGTGTTGACGACCTCTCACATTCAACCAAAAGTGGTTGCCTTCAAAACCAAAATCCCTAATATTGTTCTCCTTTCCTATTTTAAATCTAAGTATCTTTTTTATAATAAAAACTATTTAATGGATTTAAGACAAGTGTCTCAATCCTAACATTTTCCTCCCTTTGAAAACCAGTTTGTCCCTAAGGTGGTTTTTTTTTCATACATGTCCTTTTTTTCTTCCCACACATTACCTGACTTTTCTTTTTATATTTCCACACATTTCCCAACTTTCACATTTTTTATAATCTTTTTTTTTATTATTTTGTCCCATTTTTCTTTTCAAATTTTAAAGCCTATTTTCTCAGTTTTCACCTCTGTCACCTTTTACGCATTATATTTAAACTTTTATCTTTTGACAACTATTATACGTTTTCCTACTTTTCTTTAATTCTCTGGTCTTACACAATTTTTTTTCTCTTTCCTCCTCCTCCTCTTCGTCCCTTTTCTCTTTTTCTTTTATTTTTGTTTTTCTTTTAGTCGTACTTTCTTCTATTCTTCCATGATCGGCCAGTATATTATCACTCACCTTTGACACAAAACTGCTATAGTATAGCCAATCAAAGCCAAAAACCTCAATATTTTTCTCCTCCCCCATTTGAAACCTAGGTAGCCTTTTTTAATAAAAACTACCCTATGAATTTAAGGCAAGTGTCTCAATTCTAACACTTTATAACATATTTTGAAAATGCAAATAAACTTGATGCATTTCTCACTACACCAAACAGTTATTGGGTTGAACGAAACTGGAGGCAGATCCACAAGTATGGCTGCATAAAGCTTCAGTTGGTTCATTCTTATAACTGAGATTCATTTCATCCAAGGTTATCCTGTTAGACATGTATGTAGTCTCTATCTAAACATATATATACTTAGTAAGCAAGATAGAAACCAAAGCTAAAATTTACAAAATATTAAACACTAACCTCTGGCCATTGCTTGACGATTTGATACAGAATAATCCTTTGAAAATTGCTTGTAAGCTTTTGTCTTCCAGGTGATTTCTTTTTCACACAGAATGATATATGTGTTTTTTTAAGAAAAAACTCACCTAGAGACCCTTTTTGCAACCTTAAATAAACATTCTCCCATCAAGAATGCAACGACAATGTGTAGAGTTATGGACCACGTTTTCTAACTCCCAGACCATGTTTTGTAACTCCCTTTTAGTTAATATGTGGCCATTACATTGTTCTTAATGCAAAAGAGAAAACCATCATATCCTATAACATAAATTCTCCCAACTGCAATCAAACTTCAATGCAAATTCAGTTGTGGATGTTCCATGAATATCTTAGTAAGTCATGCCACTTATTTTAACCCCTAAGGTCTGTTCCATAATTAAAGTAAACCTAAGAGTCACATAGAAAATAAAAACAGTTACTTGAAATGAGTTATCCATGTATAAACTTGTTATGATGATACTTGTTCAGGGCAGTTTTTCACGTTAGGGTAGTAATTTTGATCGACAACGATAAGATTGCTAACATTGTTCATGATGGCATGTTGAAAAGAAATATTTCTAGTAAAACCACTACTAGGTCTGCCCCAAGATTTTATCCTGACACCAGTTTGGGTACTTGTAAATGTCACAGTTTTTGCTATCACATTTTGCACTCCAACCTTTTCCTATTCCTTGCTATGGAGATTCATGTGAATGGTGAGAAACTCACAAAAATAAAATGTGTTATCTAGGGTTTTCAAAAAGTTGAAGGTGAGAGAGAAAGAGAGATGAGAGAAATTAATAAAAGAAAGAGGGTAAAGTTTTTATTATTTTTGTAAAAAATAACCCAGTCAGATATTTCTAAGTTTATATATAGACTTAATTTGCTAATTATAATCTGACTCGCTGACTGTTGACATATTTCAAGAGTACCTTGAGGATAATATCACTTAAGGACAACGCTCTGGAAAGTTTAATTTACTGATTTGCATGAGTTTCTTCACGTATTTTTGCATCTCCTTCACTTTCTGGACTGTTGACTGGTCTCACCACCTTTCTCCCTTCCTTGTTTTTTCTTTTTTTTTAAGGATAAGAAAATATACCTAAACTTGAAGAGGAATTTGGGGTATGAGAGCAATCCTCAGAAGTGACATTACATTGGTATTAAGTACCACTGGAGTATTGTAAATTACTAACCTACAAAATAAACAGTTCTCAAATGCAAAGGATAAGTAAAAGTTACTTTGAATCAACTTTGAAAACTTAAAGCCTTGCAAATGATTGAGTGTGTAGCTGAAGCATTAAAGCAAATAGAAAAGGATTGTTTAGTGACAAGAGAAGTAATACATGGTTTTAACTAAGGCAATTTTCTAGTTTTTGTCTTGGTAAACATTAGGTGGACATTGATAGGATTCTGCAATGACATAGTTAGATAGGAAAAGATAACTACTGGATTATTAATAGCAACAAACTTTATACTAGTAGGTAAAATAGGTAAAACAATAGTTGCTTCAGGTTCTTTAGTAGTAGATAAAGTGGCAAAAGATGGTGAAACCTAATTTTGTTCGGTTGATTAATATGTTTGAATTGTATTATTGAGACCTAATAAATCTAAAACACGATTCTGTTTAGGTGAATTTAGAGGTAGAGAAACATTTATGGAATGAATGACACTTGTGGACTGAAAAGAAGTTGAAGAATTAGAGGATACCTCATAAGGAATGAAAACAGACAAATTTGGACTATAATAGGAAACATAAGATACAACACGTACAAATGAAACTTTAGGACAGACAGACTTAGTTAGTAAAAAGAAAGTAAACAAGTACTCTGACTCAAACGACATAGGTATAGTACAAGATACAAACATTTCACTCAACTTTTGAAAAACAGGATCATAAAGAAATTGAAACTCAGACTCATTGATCTTAACACTTTGAACAATGTAAATTGTACTAGTGAGGACATACACTTATAACCTTTATGTTGAAGATTGTACCCAACATAGACATACTTTTCAATGTGAAAATTAAACTTATACCTATGATATGGCCTAAGAAATAGGAAAGTAGCACAACCAAAGGTTTTAAGACTAGAATAATTGGGTAGTTTGTGGAATAACACCTGGAAAGGTGACTTAAACTTTTAAACAGATAAAGGAACTCTATTAAGTAGATAAACAGAGGTTTGAAAAGCAAACCACAAAAACTTCAAAGGCATACCACAATAAGCTAAAAGAGTTAAGCCATTTTCTACAATTTGCCTATGCTTACGTTTAGCTCTACCATTTTGCTAATGGGTATGGGGACATGGGTGTCTAAACAAAATACCTTGACTAGCTAAATAAAGATCTAAAGACCTATACTCCTAACCATAGTCAGATTGAACACACTTAATTTTGAAACTGAATTGTTTTTCAACCAGACTCTAAAATGCAACAAAAGTGGATTTAACTTCAAATCCATGTGAACTTACTATAGTCATTTATGAAATATATCTTTCTGTTGATACGATAGGTGCAAGACCCCATAAGTCAGTATGAATAAGTTCTAAAGGATGAATGGCTCTAGAATTTGATAGAGGAAAATTGCTTTGAGTCAATTTACCATACTGACAAGAATTGCAAAAAGTGTTGGAAGAAGAGCTAATTAAGGCAAGGTTCAACTGTTTAAGAACAAGGCTTACTACTCTAGTATGAGGGTGTCCTAATTAGGGCTAGATTCGAGCCGAGCCAAGCTCGGCTCGCAGCCAGCTCGGGCTCGGCTCAGTTTTTTTATGGCCGGCTCGAGTTCGGCTCGAGCTCGACTCGAATTGAACTCGGCTCTACTCGAGTTCGGCTCGACTCTTTTATGGCTCGGCTCGGCTGGTTTTTCATATCAAAATGGCACCGTTTTGTATATATATATGGATCAAAACGACGTCATTTTGTATAAAAAATTAAAAAAAAAATTACCGAGCCAACCCGAGCCAACTCGAGCTCGGCTCGAGCTCGATCGAGCCGAGCAGAGCCCGGCTCGTTTCAGGCTCCAACCGAGCCTAGCCGAGCTCGAGCTCGAGCTGGCTCGGCTCGAATCTAGCCTTAGTCCTAATCTACTATGCCAAATATCAAACAATGAAATTTTGTTGCAAGTAGATGCAGAACACTTGATGAAATTAGTATACACAGTAGAATTAGAATATGTAGTGTGGTAAGAGTGTATAACAACATTAGACACAATATTATTATTATTATTATCAGAACTAAAAGTGCAATTTTTAAAAGTGCAATTGTCACTGTCAGATTTATGTTTTTTATCAGAAATAGTTGTACAATTATTAGCAACAGAAAAGTTTTTTAGACATTATTCAAGACAGTTGTACACTTATGAAAGACAAGGACAAAGTCTTTGTGATAAGATCCTACAATAGGCAAAGTAGCATGCTTTTCCACCAAAGGATAGGTAGACTGTTTGGGTAAAGATAGTTGATAGAAACCATCTTTAAGACTTCCCTAGAATAAAAAAGAATGACTAGTTTTATCCTTAATGACATACTGATCAGTTGAAAACTCTATAACAATATTGTTATCCTTAGCAATTTTTGAAATACAAAGCAGATTTCTTATGATTTTAGGAACACACAAAACATTCTTAAGGTGTAAAGCTTTATTCTCAATAAAACTAGGAAATGACAGTTAACTAGTATAAGAGATTACTAGATTCTCACCATTGCCAACTTGGAGTTAATCATTTCCTTTATAAGATGAGGACATCACAAGCTATGTAAGGTCAAATGCAATGTGATCAGTGGCTTTAGAGTCCATAAACCATGAACTCTCATGAAGGATAGAAAGAGAGGCCACTAAATTACTTTGAAGAGTTAGGTTAGCTAAGGTATTGGTTGCACCTCTATTTGGATTGACCACAAGATGTTTTGATGGAACAGTGTTGTGAGACAAATAAGTCTGATGATGAACATCTGAATTTGTAAACTAAAGAGCTATCTCTGAGGGATTTATATAGCAAGAAGACTAATCAGATTAACAAATAGTTATGAGTGAGATGCATTCTTATATGTATTAGGATTGTAAGTACTGTAAGAATAGGTAAGGGTTGGTGGTCCAATAGGCCTAGTGTAAAACTGAGGGACAACATTTTAGGGATAATATCCAAAGCTATTTCTATAATAACATTGAAGGGCCATGTATCCAAGTTTATTGCAAATTTGACAAATGACTCTTTCCCTACCATAACCTCTTCTTCTACCTCTAGGAGGGTTAGAAACAGGTTGATATAGAGTGACAGGGTAAGTATACTAGCTTTTAGGAGAGTTGTTCATGTTATAGGTGGACAAGACAAAATTATAATGTTGTTAAGGTTGACCAAAATTATTTGGTAGAGACTAACTCTCTAATTGAGGAAATTAAAAAGTTTGACTAGATGATTGAGATTGTATTTTATTATCTGTAGTGGTAACATAGGCTTAGGAGTTATGACTCTTGTTTGGTTGATTTACCACAATAGCAATATTAATAGAACCATTATGAAATTCAGAATTGAGATTGGAATTCAAGGCTTGATGAGCTCTTGCTAATCTAATTTCATGTTTTGAACTAAAAATTGAGTATCTTAAAGAGTCAAGGTATCAAATTTTGACTCGAACCTAATGCTCAAATTGGCAATAATAGGGTCATACTCTATGTCTAAACCATCTAAGTTATAATTAATAAAATCACTATCGGTTATAATGTGACCATTTGAGAGCAACATTTCACTATACTCTTTCATTTTATTAATATACTCACTAATACTAAGATTTTTTTTTCTTAGTAGTTTGAAGCAGACTCTAAACATGAAGTAGTAGGGATTTGGGTTCAGATATGAATTCATTTTCTAATATAGACCAAATCTCATCGACAGTTTTACACTTAGAAATAACACTAAACATACTCTCATAAATGGATGACACTAACCAACTAACAATTTGTTTATTAAGTTTTTACCATTGAACATAATCAAGGCTAGTTTGTTTGGTAACACTTGTCTTTTCAATTGAGATAAAAGTCATAACTTGAATGAAAGGTGTAGGACAGGTAGAAAATCCTACCAGATAACTCTTTAAATCATGAGTAGCAACAATAGACAACACTTGATACTTCCAAAACCTAAAATTTGACCTATTCAACTTAGGGCTAATGGCCTGAATATTAGATGAGAAGACAAACTTGATATCAAAAGAAGAACTAGATTGATTACCATTGGCTTGGGAACTCAAATTATGACTAAAAAATTCTTCCATGATAGGCCACAAATGAACGAGAAGACTCAACAATAATAAAAAAGGAAACAGGATAACCTAACAGATTATAGAAGACTTTTGATGAATAACTAGACAATAATACAAGAGCAATAACCTAAAAAAATCATTCAAGAACAAATGAGCAGTCAATCAGTTAGAAATAAACATGTATATCTAAAAACAACATATAGTATCATCAGAATCCACTTGATAGATATCAATAGTGTATCCTCTTAATAGACATTAGAACAACATACAATATTGACTAAACAAGTGTCAAACACCAGTAGATCATCTTCGTTTTAGAACATATTATACAAACATACAACCTTATCACCATTAGAAAGCATATAAATTATCATTAATTCATGCAGTTCTAACACCTTCATTATAAAATGTAGCACCTATAGCATTATTCTAGTACTTAGATCAGCATTCTAATCAAACAGATCAGCTATAAAAAAAATACAAAAATTTATACCAATACTTAAACAACATGCAGATCAAGCTTATTTCTAACATAATATTTCAGATCAATATTGAAGTTCAATAGATCAATCATAATGTTGACAACTTGTTTCAAATCAACATTCAGGTTACACAAATCAAGCATATTACTCACTATCAATTCAAGACCTATGCTCAAACAGGTAAATCAACACTTGAACAAAGTAAATCAGGCATATTATGGACAAAAGATTTTACATTGGCCATAAATCAAACAAATTATGAACAAAACATTTCAGATCAAGTATATTATAAGCACAATAATCAAGATCTACAGTTAAACAGATAAGTTAGAACATTTTCGAATTTATTACATGAAAAGAATCTCGAATGAGCATCATTATTAACCAACAATCAATAAAAACAGTATAATCATAGTCATAATTTATCAGTTTAAGGATGTGGTGTATTTCGATCAAGGCAATACAACAACATACAAACTCAATTATGAAAATTACTATTCATTTAACATAGTAGCAATTTGTCTTTCAATTTTAATCAATTAAATGACCTTCAAATCATGCAAATTATATATCATTGGAAAAGACATTCAAAGAGTTTTTAATGGTATATAATATTAATCATGGGAAAGGACTATTTCCCACCCATTGTTTAGTTGAATCTCAAAAGCATACTCACACCAGATGAAAAACCCAAAAACCAACCCAAAGTTTAATCTGTTTGCATCCACCCACATTTGCCGTTAAATTTTTCGTTAAATAGAGGGGTAAAATCGTCATTTTACTGTTTATATTCCACTGATTTAATTCTATCGCCTTTTCCCCCTCTGATTTTAAAAGTTACACTTTACCGTCATCCCTAAACTTTAAAAAGTGACTTTCACCCCCTCAAATCCCTAATTTTTTTTTCATTTTCCCTCCGGCCACTGGCGACGACGTAGCTGGAGGGAGAGTGACGAGGGCTCATCCATTCTCTGGACAATGCTCGTCCCTGGAATGGACTACGATCGTCCATTTTCTGGATGACGCTTCGTCGTCCAAAATAGACGACGATTCATTTTCCAAACTAGACGACACTTTGTCGTCCAGAATGGACGACAATTCATCGTCGAGATCTAGACGATAAAGCGTCGTCCAGATCTGGACGAAGAGTCGACCGTTCTGGATGACGGTCGTCCTTCTTAGACGACGATCGTCGTCCAGAGGTGGTCGACCTCTAGATGAAATCTTCTCAGTCATCGTCAGAAAAAGTGGCTGCATTTCAGGGGGGAAAAGTGAATTTTTTAAAACTTAATTCAGGGGACAAATGTTAGTTTTTCAAATTAAAGGGGAAAAATGAGATAAAATTTTAATTATTTAATTTATTGATGAAATTACTAATTTGCCCCTTAATCTAACTGAAAAAATGTGGGTGGAAACAAACAGATTAAATTTTGGGTAGGTGATTGGGTTTTTCATCTGGCGTGGGTATGTGATTGAGAAACGGCTAAAACATGGGTGGGAAATAGTCTTTTGCCCTATTAATCACAGCTCAATCAACAAAACATTCAAAACTAGTTTCAAAATTTGCTAACAAAAACTGGAAATTGCAAAATCGTACACTGTGAACAGTATTTGAGGCATACAACACATAGTCACATCTTCACACTTTAGATTTCAAGGGTACCAAGGCATAGAGAAAAGTTCCACCAACCTTAGGATCTTCCATCACTAATTCTTCTCTAAGATGAATTGGATAAAGGAACAAACAAAGAAAAGCTACAAAGCTTTGCTTGAAATTTTCACTATCAAAGAAGTCTAAAGTTTACAAGTGAAAAAGCCACACTTATATACAATAGGAAGTGGCAACAAAATGAGCATTCATAGACCATTAATTAGACAAGTAAGCTATGACCTTTATTTAAGCTTAGTCAATCAAATAAACTAATGCCATACCATATTAATGAAGAAAATGACAAAAGGGAACAACTCTTCCTTAAAAAGTGGAACTGTGTCCACCAACTAAAGTTACTTGTTTTCTCTTTAGTTGCAATTCAACTAAATAGGCTTAGTGGCATCTTGGGCTCCAAATTAAGTGATAGATGGTCACCTCATCTACTTAGGCTTCAAAGTGGGCTTGCAGTTAGCTTCTTAGACTCATTTAAGCTTTCATTTTATTAAGGCCTTGAATGCAAGTAATGAGAGTGCACCCAAAAGTAAAGTTGGGCCAAATTGGAGATGGTAAAGGTTTGTTAGGCTTGCATAGAGCTTTTCCCTTATTCCCTTCATTAACTTGGGTCGATGGTGCATGGCTAAGAACTTGGGGGCCGAAAATGTTGAAGTGGCCAGAGATACATCATCCCCCCCGAGTTGGGAAGGACTTGCCCTCAAGTCCTCAAGGTGACTATCCTCTATGTATGATGAAAGATCTCTAACATTGAAGGTGGTCGAGACTCCTCCTATTTCATCCAAAAGATTCACCTTGTATCCATTGTCATTCACCCTCTCAAGCACTTTAAATGGTCTATCAGACTTTGGAGCTAGCTTACTTCTCCTCTTGCTTGGAAATCTCTCTTTTCTCAAATGCACCAAAACCAAGTAACCAGGTTTGAAAATGGATGGCTTCCTATGCTTGTTGACCCTCTTCTTATGAGCTTCATTGGTCTTCATTTGATGGACTCATGGAGTTTCTTCATGGCAGTAGTTTTCTCCTTAGCTTCCTTATGAACTTGCACATCAAGAGGCAAAGAAGTTAGATCTAAAGGAGTTAAAGGATTGAGACCATACACTACCTCAAATGGAGAGTGTCTGATTATAATTCTTGGACTCTTATTGTATGCAAATTCAGCTTAGGCAAGCTTCAAATCCTAATCTCTCAAGTGTTTACTGACCATGGTTCTCAAAATGGCTCTTAAGGTTCTATTGGTTGCTTCAGTTTGGTAATCCATTTATGAGTGATGAGAGGTGTTAAACATGAATTTAGTGCCCAATTTACTCTATAAAGTCCCCCAAAAATGGCTTAAGAATTTGGTATCCCTATCCAAAACTATAGTTCTAGGGATTCCATGAACTCTTACCACTTATTTGAAGAATAAGTTAGCCACTTTGCTTGCATCTTTAGTCTTAGTGCATGGTAGGAAGTAAGCCATTTTGGAAAACCTATCAACCACTACCATTATTGCATTGTTTCCTCTTTGAGTTCTAGGAAGAGCTACCACAAAATCCATGCAAAGATCTTCCCAAGGCTACTGCAGAACTGACAAAAACATGTAAGGACCAGTTTTGAAATGAGATTTGGACCTTTGACAAATGTCATACCTTGTTATAATGGCTTGGATGTCACCAACCATCTTAGGCCAATAGAAATGTTCCTTAAGCATATCTAAGGTTTTATTTATGCCAAAATGACCTGCCAACCTACCACAAGGTGTCTCCCTAATGAGAAACTCTAAAAAAGAACCCTTAAGGATGTATAGTTTGGTTCATTTGAAGAGGAAACCATCTTGAATAGTGTGGTCTTCATAGGCACCCATTAAACACTTCTTCAAGATTTCTCCAAGCTCTTCATATTCATGATAATAATTTTTCATGAGCTGAAACCCAAGGACCCGTGTATCAAGTATTGATAATAGATAATGTCTCCTTGAGAGTACATCAGTAACTACATTAGAAGCTCCTTGCTTATAGGAAGAAACAAAAGAGAAAGATTAAAGGAATTCTACCCATTTAACATGCCTTACACTTATCTTTTGTTGGCTGCTAAGAAATTTCAAAGCTTGATGATCTGAATGGAGAACAAATTGTTTAGACCTTAAGTAATGACTCTAATGATCTAAGGCTCTAACAATAGCATAAAATTCTTTATCATAGGTACTATATCTCTTATTTGTATCATTAAATGTCTCACTAAAATAAGTTATGGGTCTTTTAACTTGAATTAGGACTGCCCCAATGCCAACTCCACTAGCATCACACTCCACTTCAAATACTTTATCAAAGTCATGTAAGGCTAAGATAGAGGTTTCACATAACCTTTTTTTAATCTCCTCAAATGCTTTGGGGGCTATCATGGACCATTCAAACCCATTCTTCTTTATGCATTTAGTGATGGGAGCTATGAGAGTACTAAAATTAGGCACAAAATTCCTATAGAAAGAAGCAAGGCCATGAAAGCTCTTTACTTCAGTAAGAGTCTTTAGTTAGGGCCACATTTTAATGGCTTCTACCTTGGATTGATCTACTTAGATGTCATCTTTGGAAACTACATATCCAAGGAACACAACTTGGTTTACAAAGAATTCACACTTCTCTTCCTTTGCATATAACTTATTCTTTTCAACACATCAAAGACACTCCTCAAATGCAAGACATGATCATCATAAGTTTTGCTATACACTAATATGTCATCAAAATACAAAACAACAAAAGAGCTAATGAAAGGTTTGAATACCTCATTCATAAGCCTCATGAAGATGCTTGGAGCATTTGAAAGGCCAAAGGGCATAACCAACCATTCATATAAGCTTTCTTTAGTCTTGAAAGTTGTCTTCCATTTATCTCATTCTTTCATCCTTATTTGGTGGTAGCCACTCCTTAGATCAATTTTGGAAAAGACACAAGCACCATGTAACTCATTAAGCATGTCATCAAGTATAAGGATGGGATACCTATACTTGATGGTTATATTGTTAATGGCTCTACTATCCACACACATCCTATATGAGCAATCTTTCTTAGGAACAAGTAGGGTTGGAATGGAACATGGACTCATGCTAGGCCTTACAAAGCCTTTTTTAATCAATTTTGCCACTTGCCTTTGTAACTCTTTAGTCTCCATAGGATTGCATCTATAGGTTGGCTTATTGGGCAATGGTGTACTTGGAACCAAGTCAATTTGATGTTCAATGCCTCTTATAGGAGAGAGGCCAAATAGAAGCTCTAGTGGGAACACATCTTTGAATTCGGCCAAGAGAGGTTGAACTAAGGGATGAGCTTTTTTCTTCTCGTGTTTGATCTCTCCTTCAATTATAAGTAATGCAAAGACAGGTTGCAAACTCAAGAGAGCCTTTTCTACTTACTACCCATTCATATACATACTCTCCCTTCTAGCTTATTTCCCTTTGATAGCCTTATTAGCTTCTTGAGGACTAAGAGGTAGCAGAGTAATGGTCTTCCTTTTAGATTTAAAGGAATAAGTGTTCTTTTTACCATTATAAGTCATTTCTTTATCAAATTTCCAAGGTCTCCCTAGCAACAAATGACATGCATCTATGAGAACTATATCACACATAATCTCATCTTAGTAGTGTTTGCCAATGGAGAAGGAAACAAGTACTTATTTGGTTACTTAAAGGCTGGTCCCATTGCTTAACCATTAGAGCTTATATGGTTAAGGATGAGGTATGGTAGACAATCCAAGTTTCTCCACCAATGTAGATAAAGCCATATTTGCACAACTTCTACTATTTATAATCAAATAACATACCTTGCCTCCAATAGTGTATTTTGATTGGAAAATTTGGAGCTTTTGTTTCTCATGTAGAAAGGACTTGGAATGCAATACTCTTCTAATTACTAACATCACTCTTTCATCAACCTTTTGTATGACCTCTTCTTTTTCTTCTTCGGCAGTTCCATCTTTATAGCCATAATCTTTATTTTCTTTATCTTTTTAAAGAGATTCTTCAATAGCTTGAATCTCCATCAATGACAAAGCTCTTCTATTTGGGCATTTGACTTGGAAATATCCATAGCCTTGGCATTTGAAACACTTTTTATTAGAGAGATCAAGTTTTCTTATCTTTGGTTTATTCTTGCTAGGTTCTACCACCTTTTTCTTTCCCTTTCTCCTTAGAAGTGGTTTCGATGGCCCTATTGTTGAATGGGGAACCTTTTTGAAAAGTGGTTCCCTTATTAAAAGAAGGACTTTTGGAGAATGAAGTCTCTTTGGTAAGTGGCTTGGCAACCATAGACTTCATAGCCTTCTTTTGCTTCTCCACCTTAATAGCCAACTTACAAACATCTTCAAAAGTGTAATATGGATGCAACTCCACCATATGAGCAATGTCTTGGTTTAAGCCACCAATGAATCTTGCAATGGTTTGCTCTTTCACTTTTAACAGCTTACTCCTTATTAATAGCTTCTCAAACTCCCTTATGTAATGCTCTACTCCATCACTTCCTTGCTTAAAGGTGTGTAGCTTGAGGTAAAGATCTTGTTTATGGTTATGTAGGAGGAATATTTTATTCATAAGCTTTTTTAGTTTCTCCCAAGATTTCACTCTTTCTTTGCTGTCCATTTTCCTTTGCTTCTTGAGATTTTCCCACCACAAGGATGCATAATCCTTGAATTTCAAGATGACAAGCTTATATTTCTTCTCATCTGAATAACCCTTATATTCAAAAACTCTCTCAATAGTATGTAACCAATCAATCTTTAAACCATTATCATCATCTTTTTCTATCCTAGATGGCCTCTCTTATTCATCCTCACTTGAGTCATCATGAATTATCAATTCCTCCCTATGGTATTTAGGAGGAGGAGGGAAAGGTCTAATATATCTTCTTGGGTGATGTTGTTGGGTTGGGTGAGGCGAAGCAGGGGATATTTAGCTTTGTATTGAAGTTTGGGGTTGTGATAAGGGTACCTGACTTTGAGTGAAGGTCAAGTCTCTCATCATTTGCATCATTTGATTCATTTAGTCCTTAATGGCCTTAAGTTCTCCTTTGACCTCTTCTTTTAGTGTCATGTGGGCAAATTCCCAAGGATGAGGAGATGAGGAAGATGAGGATGAAGTTTTTTTTTTATGGGACATTTTTGGCAATGGTTAGCGGGTAAAGGCTAATGGTTATAAGTGTTTAAGGGTTAGAGGGAGTATTGGTAAATGTTTAGGTTAAGGAAGGTTTGTGTTTTAGGCAAATTAAGGTTCTGTGAATAGTAACTCTATAGTGAACAGTAAATTTCGATGGTGAACAGTTACTCTGAGAGGCAGAAATCAATCAACAAATCACACAAACACCTTAGGCTTTGATACCAAATGGTGCATTTTCATCAAGACAATGCAACAACACACAAACTCAATTCTGGAAATTACTGTTTATTTGGCATAGTAGCAATTTGTCTTTCAATTTTAACCAATCAAATGACCTCCAAATCATGCAAATTATATATCATTGGAAAAGGCAGTCAAACAACTTTCTAATGGTATATAGTATCAATCACAACTCAATCAACAAAGCATTCAAAACTAGCTTCAAAGTTTGTTGGCAAAAACTGGAAATTGCAAAATCATACACTATGAATAGTTTTCGAGGCATGCAACACACATTCACATCTTCACACTTTAGATTTCAAGGGTAACAAGAAAATTAACCAAGGCATAAAGGAAAGTTCCACCAGCCTTGGGATCTTCCACCACCAATTCTTCCTCCAAAATGAATTAGATAAAGAACAAACAAAGAAAAGCTACAAAACTTTGCTTGAAATTCTCACTATCAAAGGAGTCTAAAGTTTACAAGTGAAAAAACTACACTTATATACAAGAGGAAGTGACGGCAAAATGAGCATTCATAGGCCATTAATTAGACAAGTAAGCTATAGCCTTCATTTAAGCTTAGTCAATCAAATAAACTAATGTCATATCATATTAATGAAGAAAATGACAAAAAAGGAACAACTTTTTCCTAAAATGTGGAACTATGTCCACCAACTAAAGTTACTTGCTTTCTCTTTAGTTGCAATTCAACTAAATGGACTTCATAGCATCTTGGGCTCCAATTTAAGTGATGGATGGCTGCCTCATCTACTTGGGATTCAAAGTGGGCCTGTAGTTGGCTTCTTAGACTCATTTAAGCTACCATTTCATTAAGGTCTTGGATGCAAGTAATGAGAGTGCACCCAAAAGTAAAGTTAGGCCAAATTGGAGATGGCAAAGGTTCTTTGGGCTTGCATGGAGCTTTTCCCTCATTCCTTTCATTAGCTTGGGCCGAATGGTGCATGGCTAAGAACTTGGGGGCCGAAAATGTTGAAGTGGCCAAAGATACATCAGGATGAAGGTTACCTTTCACACCGTAAAGCTCACTCACTTACTGTAAACTCCTTTCCAGGACTAGTGATGATAGTCTAGTGCTTTGATACCATGTGGTGAGTCGTGTGAACGATGAGAAACTCACAAAAATAGTGTTATTTGGGGTTTTTGAAGAATTGAATGTGAGAGAGAGATAAGAGAAATTAATAGAAAAGAGAGAGTAAAGTTTTTATTATTTTTATAAAAAAATTACCTAGCTGGATATTTCTAGGTTTATGTACGACTTAATTTGCTAATTACAAACTGACCCACTGGCTCTGGACATATCACAAGACTGCCTAGAGGATAATATCACTCAAGGACAACACTTTGAAAAGTTTACATTTCACTCCATGTGTACCAATACTTGCCAAGACTACCAACGCTGCAACAATATCATAACATCACAAACCTAAAACTAGAAATACTACAATTAATTAGAAATAACCCCAATGATCTCTCATTGTGTTGTTTTTCACATTTTTACCTGATCCCACGGCCACAAGCCACAAGCAACATTCTCAATCCATAAATTGGTAGTACCAAGGCCAATTGAAACACAATCATTACCAGTCCCAATCCTTGTGTTGAGGATTGTGAGGCCACTTGATGATTGCGCATGAATTCCATCAGTGCTTACTCGCAACACTTGTTGCTGCTGCTGCCGTGTTTGTGGTTGTGGTGGTGATGGTGTCATTTGTTCATACTGACTCGTTAATGGTGCTGCGGTTACAGTGTAATTATCTGGAAATGGGAAATTGAGCTTAGCTCTGAACCCGCGAAAATTAATGGCCGCCTTGTCGTAGGCACGAGCTGCCTCTTCGGCGGTGCTGAATGTTCCAAGCCAGACGCGTGTAGCCCTTCTCGGGTCTCTAATCTCCGCCACCCATTTTCCCCATGGCCTTTGTCTCACGCCTCTGTAGTTTGTCTTGGTCCGCTTCTTGTTCTTCCCTGTCTTATTGTTGTTGTCGTTTTTATTGTTATTGTTAAGGTGGTTAATATTTTGATCTTCCACTGGTTGATCTGGCGGGAAAAAGTTGCATCCTAAACACCCTTGAATCTTGCAAACTTGACATGTGTCCAAATCAGACGACACATACAGTAATCCGTTACTAAAACTGTGTGTCATTGGTGTAGCCGTGGAGGAGGAGGAGGTGGTTGCTGTGGCAGTCCAGTCTGGAAAATGAAACAAATCCTGTGAGAGCAGGGGATTCGTGTCTCCCATTACGACGTTTCGGAGGGCGAAGACCATGACGGAGAGTTCTTGTTCTCTAGTAAGGCGCGGAAGTACTGGCGGCTGGATGGATGTCGTGGTGGTGGCGGCAAATTTCGTTCGCCTCGAAGACTTGTGCATAATTCTTGTTTGCTTTGTTGGGCTTGAATTGAAAATTGAGAGATTGGAGTGAGTATGAACGCTTTATACATGGGCTACGGTGTCGATATGGCGGACAGCTGTACGCCGTTCACAGGCGGATTTGAGGGATATCTGGAGGCACGTGGAGGATGTGTTTGGGAAATAATGTGGTCTACGTGATAACAGGGTAGAGGGCCTCAAGGGTTCCATGGCAAGCTAATAAATATACCGAAAATGGAAGCTACTTAAAACAGGCCTCTGTCCACGCATCGAGAAGGGCTTTTGATGATTTAGTTTTGCCATCGGCATTGGCTCCGAAGCTGAGCACATTGTATGTCATAGGACTTGCCAAAAAGGAAGTAAAAAATGGTTGAAATAAGTAAACAAACGAGATTGCTCATTGGTTTTGCCATTAATTTCTTATTGATGATTATAGGAAATCGAAGAAAAGAATACAGAAATTAAGGAGACTTTGAAGGTTTTGTATGCCGACTTTGAAGCCATTGGCACGAAAATGGCTTATTGCATTGGGATATCTATAGGCTTAAAAGCAAAAAATTTAAGAAGATTACGTGTTGCCCATTTTCAACATTTGTGTGCATAGCATGTTGTTAGATAGTCTCTCTATTGTTGCTTGTCATGCAAAATTTCATAATGAGCAAGCAATTTCAATAATTCGGAAGATTAAATTATTTTCCCATTTTATGCACAAGCATGTGAACATTTTTTTTCTAAAAACAGGAATGGGTGAATTTTATCTTAGCTAAGTTGAGCCTAGGATGACTCAAACTTGTATCAAATTCATAATACTTAACTCGAGCTTGTTTAAACTGGCTTAATGCCACCAAAAAGCTATTAATAAGATGAACAGTATTATTGAAAAGTAAACAACATTGTTGACAAAATGAGTAGTGTTATCAGATAGACAAATAAGATGATCTTGAGCTAAGCTGTCAAATTAGAGCTCTATCTTGAAATCGGCTTGTTCAAGCTGAGCCGAATTGGATCTACCCTATGTTACGTCTCGCTCGTAAGTTCATGAGTCATCAAGTAATATAGTAGACATTAACTCCATAGGGATTGTCAGCTAACTACTAGTTTGTTTTATGACCTATATCAGCTAAGGAATTGAATCCAAATGTTGTGAAAATAACTAAATTAACCTCTAAATTAACTAACAATGAATTAACTATCTAACTAATCTATTGTTGTCTTAAACTCATAAATGAATGGTATTTAGGGGTTCAGATTTCACTAACAGTCTTGCATAACTTGTAGTGCTTTTGTATGTTTTTAAATTCACGTGAAACATTGATGGTTGATTATCATAATATAACCTAATTCCTCTCTTGAGGTAGATTAAGTTTATAAACATTAAACAAACACCTACTCTTGTGGTACTCGGTTAATACAAACTTATTAAGATCTGTGACAATCAATGACTCCATAAGGACTTCAACTTATCTCTAAGATTAATTTCCAAGTTTCAATGAATGTATAAACTAGTTATGTACTTATTTGTCGATAACCTGTACCAACCTACAAACATGTATGACATTAGGCCATGAACTCCATGCAGGACATGTAACACTCATTAAATAAATCAAACAACATCATGGTTATATCATTAAATTAAAAACAAAAATGACAAAATTATAGGGATTGAAAAATCCCTTTTAGTTCCTAGAAATAATGGAATTAGCCACCATTATGTTCACAAGAACACAAATTGAGTAATCAAAGGAGATCATAATGTAAAAACTAGGAGAAAGTACTGGAAAATTATTGCTTTATGTCATTTCCTTGCTTCTAGTCGTATTGCATGGATGATGATTCTTCAAACTATTTCTTGCTCTCAAAGTAATCATGAACAACTAAGGAGTCATGAAGTAGAAGAGAAGTCTCTCTCAATCAACATGTGATTTCCTTTATATAAGCAAACGGACAACTATTGCCAAAATTAGGGAACAGTTGGATTTCTTGGATCGTCACAAATTTTGTTTAATACAAGCATAGTTTCTAGTTTTAACCTTCCTCTTTCGGTTCCTTTTTCTGCATGCCACTTGATTTCTTCCAATTTTTCTCTTTTTTGGATTTCAAGCATCCCAAATTCCTACAAAATAAGAAATATGATGCTAAATAAGAAAATACTATGAAAAACAACAAAATTAATGAAAGAGACTTCTCTTGAAATTGGTTTGTCACGTTTTGCTCACAAATGCATAAGTCATCAAGTAATATAGTAGACATCGACTAAACAGGGATTGTCAACTAACTAATAGTTTGTTTTATGACCTATATTAGCTAAGGAACCAAATCTCAATATGTGAAAATTAACTAAATCAACTAACGATGAATTAACTATCTAACTGATCTACTGTTGTCTTAACCTTATAAATGAATGGTATCTAGGGGTTGAGATTTCATTAACAATCCCATATAACTTGAAGTGGTTCCATATGCTTTTAAATTCACGTGAAGTGTTGATGGTTGATTATCATATTATAACCTAATTCCTCTTTTAAGGTAGATTAAGTGTATAAACATTAAACAGGCATCTACTTTTATGGTACTCGGTTAATACAAACTTGTTAAGCTCTGTGACAATCAATGACTCCACAAGGACTTCAACTTATCTCTAAAATTAATTTTCAGGTTTCAACTAATGCTTGAACTAGTTTTGTACCTATCTCTCAATAACCCACACAAACCTACAAACATGAATGACATTGGGCCATAAACTCCATGCAAGACATGCACCACTCATTAATTAAATCAAGCAACATCATGGTTATATTGTTAAGTTAAAAGCAAAGACTACAAAGTTATAGGGATTGAAAAATCCCTTTCAGTCCCTAGAAATAACGAAATTAGCACTAATTATGTTCATAAGAACACAAGTTGAATAATCAAGGGAGATCATAATGTTAAAACTAGAAGAAGGTATTGGAAAGTTATTGCTTAATGTCATTTCCTTGCTTCTGGTTGTATTACGTGGGTGTTGGTTCTTCAAACTGGTTTTTGCTCTCAAAGTAATCATGAATAACTAAGGAGTCTTAAAGCAGAAGAGAAGTCTCTCTCAATCAATATGTGATTTCCTTTATATAGCCAAACAGACACTATTGCCAAAATCACGGAATAGTTGGATTTCTTGGATCTTTATAGATTTTGTTTGATACATGCACAGTTTCTAGTTTTGACTTGGCTTTTTTTTTTTAATTTGTTCTACAAGCCACTAGATTTCGTTTGATTTTGTTCTCTTTTTTGCCTTTAAGCATTCCAAATTCCTACAAAATAAAAAACATGACACCAAATAAGAAAATACTATGAAACACACAAAAAATAATGAAAGCTAATAGAAATTCTTTCCAAAATGTACCTAGCATGCTAGCAACTAGACATTAGATGGGTGTAAGAATATGCAAACATCAAATTCCCCAAACTTGAGCCCTTGTCCTCAAGCAAACTAATGAAAATAGATTAAAAATCGAGGGGTACATTACATGAGTTAACATCTCAAACTTTCAAGACAACCATGCAATTAAAACTAGTAAAAAAATTTCCCCAAAGGCATAAAACAATTTGGTATCTGATCTTAGCTTTTGGGAGAAACTTAACCACTCAATTAAATTAGAAATACAAGATATGACCATCACGACCCAACCTGTTGCACTTTGGATAAGGCATATATATATTCAGCAAGCACCATTGACCTTAAATGCTAGGTAATTTGAATCTCGTAAGCAAAACCAAGCAATCTACCTCCACTGATGTAGATGCAACATCCAAAAGAATACAAGTCTTTTATTTGGTTGTAACATGGTCTGGGTGTGGTTTATGAAATGAAGGGATATAGGAATATTCTCATAAAGGCATGAGCACACTAATGACACTAAGGTCAAAACACTTAACCATATTCTCACATCCACCTATAAATGGTTTTCTCATATTTGAGTTTATATTCCTTATTTCATTTTGGCAGTAAATGGGCAATTTTTTTTTTTTAAATAACCTCTTATTGCTTTCTTTTCTCGTTCCCCTAAACTTGTTTCCTTTTATGGGGATTTTTCTTTCTTTCTTTTCTTCCTTCTCCAAACTTGTTTCTTTTATGGTGGTTACTCTTAATTTTTTAGTGACTAAGCTTCTTTGAATCATATTTCCTTCTTTGAATATATGTCTATTATTAGCTCATCAGCAATGTACTTATACAAGTGTAGGGCTCTTTTAAGTGGCTAGTTTGGCAAATGCAAGTTACGTAAGAAATTTTGCATGGCTATCACAAAATTCATAATTAAGGCTCAAAAGGCTAGCAATTGATAATGCATGTATATAGGACAGTGAAAGGAAATTGTAAAAGGCTATTTGGGTGAATGAAGGAATCAGTGTCTATATCATATCCTTCTTGATGCATGCAAACTAGAATTTCATCTAAAAAGCCTACATGGCAAGTTATAGGACTCGTGGAATACTTGGCAACAGTCCTAAGCATGGTCAAACCTTTTCTATGTAAGCATACACAACCTAAGAGGTTGATCATATGCTTCTATGTCCTAATGAAAATTGCATGCTTTGTAACACCATTGTCAATTTAAGACACCCTTGTATTCATAGCCCTAAAGGTGAAAACGATTTGTACCAAAATTATTTAGGGTTGCTCTTACATCCTTGATCTATCTTAAGTCCATTAAAACATGTGGAAAAAATCTTGTTAAAAGATTTTGTTCAGTTATGCGCTAGGTAGGCTTATGGTATTATGATCATATATGGAATTGTATTAGCCTAATTATTCAATTTTTGCCTTAGTGTATATGGTTTTCATCATTATGCAGTATGGTCAGGATGCATTCTACCTAAGTGCATGCAAACGGCAAAAGGAAAAAAATTCTAATTGAAAGAAAAATGAAAATTTTGAAAAACAAAGCAAGTGAAATAAAAGACTTAAAATTAACAAAACTAAGTACCCCCAAACTTAAAATGCACAATGTCCACAATATGCGAAGCAAATAAAAGTAATAGAAAATATACATGAAAAGATGCACAATGTCCCAAACTTAACTGTTACCTGTGCTATGAAATTGAATATGATGATATCCTGGTTCAATAGCTGCTTAGGTGAGCTCGAATTAAACAAAACAATTTAGGAGATGGATCAACTAAACATGCAGTGAAAAAAAGATCAAAGCAAATGAATAAGTGATAACTAGGCATTATAGTAGGCATAATCACACAACAAACATAAGATAAGAACTAATCATCAACAAAGAATAGCGTGTGCATCCTCAATATTTAGTAACACTAGTCAAAATAAGTAGAACATCAGGCACCTTCAATTAACCAAATATAGTTCAACATCAGGGGTGTAAGCATTTAAAGAACTATTAAAATTTTCAACTTGGTTCTCCAAGTGCAAAACGACTTCTGTTCCTTTGGCCGTTCAAATTTAATTCTTAAATTTTTTCTTTTTTGTTCTATATAAACCCTTCACCCCTCTAAATCACATCCAAAACCTAATTTGTAATTCTGTCTCTACATTTTCTTCATTCAATTTCAATTTCAGGCTCTCTTAAATCTCAACCAAGTCTTAATTATATCTAGCAACTTAGTTTTCGTTTGTTTACTAATTTTGTAAGTTTTGTAATTTTTTTTTTGTGTTCGGTTTGTTATTAATAAAATAATTTTTTAAATAATTATTTAACTTTACTAATTCATATTTCTTTTCAAATTAATATAAGCAATAATCGTAAATAGTAGGTTGACCCTTCAAATCACATATTGTATATATTTTTATATGATGAAAATCATTTTCTATTACTTATTGTCGTATTCTAATTAAAGAAAACTCTTTATTTTATCAATGGTGTCGTGTTGAGGCTATTTCTCTAACTACGTCTTTTTGACTTACCTGACGTTTGAGATCTGAGATAACTATCGTTCATACTCTTTGCCAACAAGAAGAACCGAGAAACTCATGCACATGACCTTCAATAGTGTCACTTGTTTTTTTGCTTTATCTACTGCTTCCATCATTTCCTTTATGTCTAACAATTTAGGTCTTATTTTGGTTTTTCAATTTTTTAATTTTTTTTCTTTAGAATACTTTGGTAATGAATTTAAATGGAAAAAGTGTTTAAGCGATTAGGATAACTTCACTTTTGTAGGCTTAAATGAGAAGAAATAGGTTCAATATAAACTTTATACGAGAGACTTCATAAGAACATGTAAGAGTTTTTTTTTTTTTTATAAGGTCTCTTTTAAAGTATTTACATTATACCCATTTTTAGTCAACTGAATCTACAAAAGTGAAGTTATCTAAATCATTTGAACACTTTTTTCATTGAGAACATATTAAATTTTTTTCATTACCAAAATATTTAAAAAAGGTAATTAACAAAATTGGGAAAAAAATAGAAACTAAGTTGTTAGACATTACAGAAGTGGTGGAAGTAGTAAATAAAGCAAAAATATAAGAAGCGACACTGTCTCACGAGCATGCATGCAAGTTACTCGGTTCTTCCTGTTGGCAAAGTGATGAGTACAGTTGTTATGGCTTAAACATCAAGTAAGTTAAGGAGACATAGTTAGAGAAAACATATCTTAACACAATGTCACTAATAAAATGAAGAGTTTCCTTTAATTAAAATATGACAACAAATATTAGAAAATGATTTTACATTATTTGAAAATATATATAAAATGTGATTTGGATGATCGACTTGCCATTTACGATCCTCAATTATATTAATTTGAAAGTAAATATAAATTACTAAAGCTTAATAATTATTTTTTTAGAAAACTTATTTTATTAATGTAAATTATTGGGCCTGACATGGTATGACCATATATATATAGGGTCATGCTGAGGGTCTTGGCTTTTCTATGGGTTGGCCCAATTCGAAAGACCTGCTACTATGTGGCCCGTAGACATGATCACTTTATAAGTTGGCTTGACACATCTTATTGTTGTGTCTAGAGTTAGTGTAGCAAATCAGTAAGAAGTCCTCATTACTCCTTATCAAAACTATCAACAGAGTTAGGAAAAAACTTGTCTATTAATATTGAGAGTAATGTTTCCATTTTGGGTATTTCATTTTATAGCGTTAGCTAGCTTATACCTAGAGCTTTAACTCTTTAGCAACTCAGTAAGATCAAATGTTTCTACAAACATTCCAAAGGCAATGGCAATAATTTTTCTCTTAAGTAGGGGATGGCAGTTAAACTTCATTTTCAAGTGGTGGCTTAAAAGGGCTAGCAAGGGCATACATTAATTATGTTTTTATTTGATTAAAATAAAATCGGGTAAATGCATAGTCTAGAGTTAACTTATTAAGAATTGTCTGATCTTATTACCAATGTCTATTATACTTCATATTGGGCTTTTTAATTTGAGTGACAAGTGTAGGTTGTTGTAGTTTACTGGGCCTTTTAATTTGAGTGACAAGTATGGGTTGTTGTAGTTTATTAGACTTTTAATGGGAGGATCCAATTATTGGGTTTTTGGGTCACTAGATACTGGCAGGGCAGTGGAATATAAAACAAAATTTAATTACAAACATTAAAGAATACCCAAAAGCCTCAATTAGGATCACTTTATAGGGAATAATTTATATGAACATTCTATTAATAACTATAAGGTGTTTATAAAATATAATACTTACATTTAACGGCTCTTCCAAAACTTTGTTTGGCTGATAAGATCATTGTCCAACCTATAAACAAGGTGTCGCCTCGGTATCCATGCAAAACATAGACTTGGAGAGACTTTACTATGCACAAGCAGCAACTAAAACTTCATTGATAGTTTATATGTGTATTAGGATCTTGTGTGATGACCAGTGTTTTGTTACCAATACTTCTAAATTATGAAATCACATTCATATAAATAAAGAGCACCATGAACGGTTGTATGAATGCGATTTCATAATTATGAAATAACATGCATAATTGTTCCCTTTTACTTAATAAGAACAATCATTAAACTAGTCATCGAAAGTAGGTTGTTTACTTTACCTTAATGATGTGAACCCATGCTTAATTGTTTATAACTTGGGATCTACCAGGTTTGTCAAGTTTGCCTCATAATTTTACTCTTCATGACGAGCCTTTATTGACCCTCAAGATCCTATCTGAACTTATATAATATAAGTGAAAGTTTACTTAACTTAGAGCTAAATTTAACTAACTTGATAATCGAACTAAGTTGATATAGGGATTTGATATTTTGGCCATGTGAGTAACTTAACTATGTAGTTATAACACCTTTCTCCAGATATATACCTCTACTAGAAATAGGTATTCGAAGATATGTGCTAACTAGAGACTTTCTCACATAAACTCATAGTAAAGACAATAAACATGCAGGATAAATAGTTCATTCCCCCAATTCACAAAAGTGTAATGAATCATTCTAAACATAATACCAATCCTAATGTCTGAAATCCAAAATCATAGAATAAAGTGCAAAAATATCACAGATAAACTCAAATACATAAATATAGCCTAACATGTAAAAAGACCAAAATGTTTTATCTGATGTACTACCTCGAGTTAACCTTGTTGGCTCCATCGTCACTGCCTCATTAATCCCAAACCTACTTGCAAGATTACAAATGAACAAAATGAGTGAAATACACTCAATAAGTAGGTAGCATATAACACAATATCAAATGATATTTCCCAAGTGTCTTGTATCTATCCATGTTGTGATAATTCGGATGTTTCCCTAGTATCTCTGACGCCAACCCGAGTAACTTGACACCCAGTGCCTTATTTCCAACAACAACATCATCTTCAATGACTTATACCTAACTAAAGGCATCAATTGGGTCAAGTTAGCCCAAAGCCAAAGAAAATGGCCCAGTTGGTACTGTTCACATAATATTAAAAAAATTAATTAATTAATAATTATAATTTTAAAAATTAATTTGTTATTAAAATTAATCGGTTGGCCCATAGACTACCCCAATGCCATATATATTAGGTGGGGTCGTAGTCTTATACATCTTGTTGGTTGGTCTGCCCCGAAGGTTTGCTACTATAGCAAGCTTTAAGCTTAGCCTAACTCAGCCTATAGGCTTGATAGGTTATGCTAGAGTCAATCCGACCTAACCCATCCCATGGACACCTTTATACCTAATAATATAAAATGATGTTCTAGACGTCTAGTGAAAGCACATGACATCTATAGTGTCATCTATACGGTGTACCCTATATATGTGTCGGTCGGGCTTAAGGTTGAGGTCATATAGATAGTCACACAAACTAACCCTATGGCTTTCATCACCACACTGCCACAACTCAATGGCATAATCACACTACACATAGTTTAGGGGTAAACTAGTCATTTCTAAAGTCATATACTCATATTGAAGCTTCATATACTTTTTATGTACTTCACATCTCTTTATTTCCAAATTTCCCTAAAAGTACATTGGTGTGTATCCATTACACATAAGATGTGTCATTTAATCCAGACGGTAATGCATCATAGACACACAGGGGTATATCTTTGGGGCAGGACATATAGACGTGTATTCTATACTATACGAGCATGTGCATATTCCCAATTTTACACTCACGTGGCTTCAATTAACATAAAGAGTAATTTACCAAAGGCACATGGGCGTGTGTCAAGAAACACATGGGCTTGTGTTGAGGAATTTCCAAAATTATGAACTTAGACTTTTTGTATTTCTTCTAGTTCCTAACACCATCAAAAACATCCCATACATTTTTCTTGTATTACCAATTTTTTATTAATTGCTTTTATTACACTAGAACACGAAATTAACGATTCTAAATACTTAAGTTGCATGGCGAAACAAGATCAAATCCTTTCATTAGGACACATATCATGTAAACTAAAAGTTCATTTTTTTTTTTCTCTTATAAAGCACACAAAATCATCAATCATAGATGTTTATTCTTTCATCATCCCTATCACGAATATATGTAGCAAGTTATTCAAATCACGACTAATATTTGTTCCTTCTAAACCAAGTATATGCATAAGTGTAGATACATGAATTAGCTAAGGAATAGTAATCTTAAACCATGTAGATAGCTCAAATACAACCACAATTACACATGAAATTTTCATTCATAGCAAGGTAGAAGAATCCATATTAATCAAGGGGAAATCGCCTATTTACCTTTCTTTTGATAGAACAAATGACCTTCACATGGGTTAAATCGATCCTCAAAAGCTTCCCTCACATCCAAGGCTCCCCAAGGCTTAAAATCTCTCTCAATTGTCTGTAGTTTCTTTAAAGAATATGAATACCCCCTCGCCAAAACACATTTGCGATTCTTTTTATTTTCACTAAAATTCAAGATACATAGGCATGTACTATTCATTCATGGGCGTGTATATCATTACCTAATAATGGTAGTTTCTGAAATCCCCATGAAATGCATTCTTATCCAAAATTCAAACACATTGGCTATGCATAGGCACCATACACCAGCATGTATCATAGGAGTGCATGTTATCTATACTCAACCAATTATCGTGCATTAAATAGGGAAAAGACTATTTTATCTTGGCCATCACATATACGGGTATGTGGTATTCCCACACGACCGTGCAAGCCCAAATCCACATACATTCAATTTATTAAGCATAATAAATCACAAACAAAGCCAAAAGACTAAAAGAACCTTGGACAAATTTGTGGGTATTACAATAGTCCAGTCCTTACACCACTTTAGACCGTAATCTAACTCAAGCATACTATGCCTTACCACACCCTATCATAGGTAATCGGATTCTAATGCTAACCAATTATCCTACTACAGACATTGCTCTATTATAGGTGGTGTAAGGAGTATCTCATAGGTAACCTCTTATAACGACCCTAAACTAGTACTGATATCATATTGTGCATGCATGCTAACTTGAGCTACCTACCTATGAGCTCATAACATTTTCACCTTTACTTGCTCTACATCTTAGACTCATGAGGCAATATTCTATATCATAGGTTCATGTTGTACCATTAGAGTTTTTTGGATTCATGACTTAACTCTTTAATTTATAGATTGCATTACACATGATAGTTCCCTATCTGGTGAATGGTTATTCATTTTTTAAATAGGCGTGCTTAAACTGATGCACATGCATTCATCACCCTTTGATGCATAACCATCTTTCTTTATCGTGGTCGTTCATAAATCCTAAGGGTATTTTCGTTATTCTATATTATTTATGGTCATTCATTAGGATGAATGGGCATTTATTACGTCTTTTCTAATGATAATGAACAATGAGTAGTATGCATACATATTTGTCCATTATCATGTAGAAAATTTACAAGCCATGAAAAGGCGTTTGCTAATTCCATACATGTGACAATTGTGTATGATTAATACACAATCATTCATGATGTTTGGAATGCCTAAACTTGTATTTTCTTCTCCTAATAGCTACACACATATTGCTTATCGAATAACATCAAATTAAGCATAAATGAAACATCAAATTACTCTAGAATGTGCATAGTATAGAAATAACAACACTGATATATCATCGATTATAACAAAACCATCAAACCATAATTTATATTCATAACCCTTCAAACAAGAATTTAGTCCATGTTCAACATAGCATACTCCATTTACATCACTACATAATCATCACAAAAGCACAAGTCACTACAAACATACCGAGAATCTGGAGACAACGCTATAACCACAATTGTTAGTATATGCATACATATATATAAAGATACTCATATTCAAAATTATCATCAAATCAACACTCACACAACCCACAAAACAATAACAACCACTAAAACCAAATATCCTTTGATTGAATCATATTCAACACAATATCAAAAAGTTTAATAGTCATTACTACTTACCTCTTGCAGAATTAATCAATCAATTTTCTTAGCGGACAAGCCATCTCTCTCTACAATCCTTTCTCCTTATGCTTCACTGGAAACTGTCACCTACAACTAGAAGTTGGAGTATAAAACTTGTTCTCTTTAATATGCACAAGGGCTGGATAAGAACTTTTTTGTGCATTTTGGAAATTCTCCACAAAATCACAGTAAACAATCATTCATCACCTTTTAAATCATAACTTCCATAACCGTATGAATGGGTGTTCGCCTTGTAGGTGAACAATCATTCATCATTTGTAAAATTGTAGATGTGACTTTTACCTAGTCTACTAACATGGAAGACTATGCACGAGCATCTATGGACCCCCAAACAGTCGTGCATAAGCTTGAATTAAGTATAACTTTTTAATTTAAACTCATTTCAATCCATGATTAACATGAGCTCATATTTATTATTAGAAATGAATATTTTATCCTTAATCATACATATGAGTGTTACATTAATATAATTGTATTAGTGTTTGTATTAGCTCCCTAGAATTTCTCCAGAAAAATGTATTTCACAATCCTTAATTTCAATTTCTTTCCAATTTGATTTCGATTAAGTTCAAACTTCACCAAAATACCTACAAACATAATTTAATTTAAAGCATGGAATGAGAAAACATCATGCCCAAAAAACTAAAATTCAAACGAAATTTAGCAAAACTAAATTAAAATCTACAAAAAAACCTAATAACTAGACCCTAAATATGTGTAATTTAGACATACATCACTTTATATAATAGGTGTGGTTTTGTAATTGTTGATCATAAATTAAATTATCGTTTTATAATTAATTTTTTATTACTGATTTTTTGGTCTTTGCTGATACTGCTATTGTGTGCATATTAATTATAATTAATGCATAATTATGAAGAATTAATATTACTTGTACTAATGTTTTGGGCAAGTACACAACTTGAGAGGAACAACTCAAATAGAGATGTAATGCATTGCAAGTAATGGATTACTAGTTTCGTCTTAGTAGACTGAATCCGTTGCATAGTTATAATTTTCCACACACTGTTTCTTATTTATTTATTTAATTGTTTTCGCTCTATAATATTTTGATAATTAATAAATTTATGTGATACTTATTAATATTATACACATTTCATGTTGTAACTTTTCCTGACAAAGTATAATCTGAAATTTTTCTATACCATTTAGTAAAGTTAATGCCTTCTAGGTTATTGTTCTTTTCAAGTTTGGATTGTATGGAGAAGCTTATTGTCGTGGTATAGATAAACATTTGCATTAAAAGTAGATTAGCAATCAAAATTTAAATTAATTATTTATTTAGCAAGAGCTTTGTCAGATAAGTCATTCGTACCTCAAGTCAACAACCCTTTTTGTTTAATTTGGAAAGTTTTGTCAAACTTTCTAATAGGTTAAGATCTCATCGAGTCAATTTTAATGTTTGCTTTGATTAACAAGCTAAATTAACCCGAATAGGTAGGCCAATAAGCCAATCACAAAAGTCCATGATCTCAAGTTCAATAGCTATGTTAATTAAATCATGCAACGTTCAGTAGAGTGATACTATAAATTAGTGCACAATGATAAGTGTATGTCCTTACTCAACATCTAATACACTTTTACCTTCGCTTTGATGAACAAACTAAGTATGTTAGTTAATAGGACCCAATATGAATAAACACTTGATTTTCCACCTAGTAGAAATGTACCTTTCATTTTAACAAACAAGGTTCTAGCAAATAGGGGCTTAATTGAGGTGTTGTATTGGAAGGCTTTAGATTATTTTTTATTTAATATTATTAAAGGTTGTTTCTATTGTTGTCTCACCAATTTTAGCTCATATGTGAGGTGATTATTAAAAATAATAACCTAGCATTTATTCTACAATGTAAATGCTCTTTGAGTCTTCGAGGATGCTCTTCCAATCTTCTTGCTTTGGCCTTCAAATGATTACAAGGGTCTCCTACATACATTTTATTCTAAAAATGGAATTTAGTTCCAATTCTATTTTTACATCTGAAAATGAAAAACCTTAAGTCACATTTGAGGGGAAAGGGATGAGAAAATAATGTACATTGGAGGTTTTTAAGAGAAGATAGGACACACATATCATATCTAAAATTTACAATCATACATATATGCCTAGTATAAAAACATTCATCAATAGATTCTTGACTGTATATCGAACACCATGCATATCCATCCACAAGAATAAATCGAATGATTAAAAATAAAAAATAATTTTAATTATTTACCAATTTGCCTAATTACATTTATACCATTATTTTTGTAGAATTTTTTTCAAGCCATGAAGGTTTCAAAACTTATAGTTTAATCCATATTTTGGTCAAAAAAGGTCAAAACCATATTTTTGAACTACTGCACCAGCCTAGACTCAACCATGGACGATTATGCATGGCATCGAAATTCGGACCCATGTATGGGAAGGATGACAACCCATAAATTAATAAAAATTTGTGTATATAGATTGTTCTTGAATGATGCATGGTTGTGCATCTCAACATATATGAAATTTAGTGAAATTCTATAATAGTGAACATGTAACACCTATAGGTACATCTTAATGGCAAAATAGTCTTTCAATATAAGCTTGAGTTAAGATGTTTTAAAAGTCTAAGTATGAGTTCTAGGTGACACACGACCATGTATAGAAAGGTCATGCCCAAGTTTCATTGCCATATTAGCTAGATAAGAAGATTTTGTGTAAAATTCAAATTAAGTGACACATAGTTGTGTGCCTTAGACACATGCCCATGTATGTTGAATGTGGATTTCGTTTTATAAAAAGCATGATGGCTATGTTTTAGGGATTTTATCCCTAATTAAACACACTCACCATTTAGAAAGAGAAAGAAAAAGAGAGACACACTTTAAGTATAAACTTTCAACTTTTGTTTGGTAGCTTCGACAACATTTCCTGGTAACTCGATCTATGAAAATTTTAGAGAAAAGAGAGCCTGCTAGTGTGTTTGTTTTATATGGAGTTAAGGTAAATAGGTTTGGCCTACTTCGATTCTTTGATGATTTTATGATGGAAAACTTATAGATATCTTTGGAATCATGATGAGTATGAGTTTAGAATGATGCATTGATGATTAAATGCAAAGGTTTTATATATACTTTGATGAAACAACTTCATATGTCTGATAAGTTCATATCTTTGACTATGCCTCTATAATTTTTTTCCTTGGTGGGTTGTAATGGTTGCTTGATAATCCTATAAAGATTATAGAACTGTGGATTGGGATATTCAATAAACTTGATGATGTTGTTGTGTTTGAGCAATCAAATGTGATTATTTGTGACCTATGTATTAGAATAGAAAACTTGTGCCATTAGAACCCTTCTCATTCACTATATAGATTGTTAATAAGATATTGCTAATCCTAAAGTTAGTAGCATGATGTTGCTTGTTTGAATATATGCAAGTATGGATAAGATTTCTTTTGATTTAAGAAGTGTGAGAATAAGGTCTCCCAACTTACTTTTTGGGGATGCCACATGGTTGTGTGGTATAGAACACACGGGTGTGCACATAAGTTCCATAAATTTAGGTTAGGTTTTCTGACATCTCATCGATTATGAAACACTATTGATTGATTAGTGGTTAACCAAGACATGTGAACTTTCCATGTATAGTTTTAGTATGACCATGTGTAAGGGAAAAAATGGCTAAAATACCCTTACGAAGTGATACAATTGAAATGAGTTTAAAAAGGAAAGTGTAAAGTGTGGTTTAAAAGTTGTCTGAGGGTAATTTAGTCATTATGACATGTTATGTGGTATGTGTGGTAATTTGGTGGAAAGGGGCAATTTAGTCTTTTATTGGCTATTTAATCTAACTATATAATGTTTGAAAATATGGGCCAGCATATGAGAAGTGTATTCTATTGACTCCCTTTTCATTCCTCTGTTCTCTGAAATTAGGGCTGTGTTTTTATGATTTAGTTAAGCTAAAGAGAAATCCTCTAGTTTTCTCTAGTTGAGTAAGTGTCTTGAGTCTTCAAGAAGGCTTAGTTTGGTACTTGGTTTCATGATGTACCATAGTCAGTATGGTGTCGATCAGAGGGTTTTGTAAATTGTATTTGCTTATGTTTAATAGTGGATTCGACTAGAGCCTTGTCTTTGCCTTGGATATAAGGTTTCAAATAGAAACCTGAACCAAATATATCTTGTGTTTTTTCTTTGATTATTTCTGGTGCTAATTTTATTTCTCGTTTCTTACTAATCCAGTTTACTAATATTGCAATTCTTGATTAAAGCATTCTTAATAAAACCTAATCTGAAACTAACAGAAAGTAAAATAAGTATTTGAAGGGCATACACCCATGTTAGTTAAGATACACATCCGTGTATCTATAAATGGTGATACATGAGGAGAAGTCATACAACGGTAGACATGTGTGAGTAAAGTAAAAAGACATACCCTTTTGTGTCGAGATACATATGCTTGTGTAGGTATGACAAAAGAAACAAAAAGAGTAAGAGAACTAGGCTAAAGATTTATGGGTTATCCCGAGTAACAATATAAAAATCTTGAGTATGCAGTAGTACCTTACATGTCTAAGAGTTCAGTCATAGTAAGGCATGAGATATATCATTAGGTGGAAGTGAGAACGAGCCAAGTAAGTAAAGGCTTGTGATGCATGCTTCCTAGACATCATAGGATTGTTATAAGGGGGTACTATAAGTATATATTCATTACACCGCTTATAGTAGAACATGTCTATAGTAGGACATCAGAATACATAGGGTATTTGCTTATAATAGAGTCTAACTGAGATATAATTTTTGTGTAATGGAACAAAGAGATAACTTACACAATCAAAGTGTCAAGTCTCTGTATTCGATCCTGACCAATTAGTCTAGTATATAGTTACAGTTTCAACTTCCATATTCAGATGCTTTCACCAAGTTTAGTATGATCATGCTAGATAGGAATTCAAGGGAGTGGTTCCTTAGTCACCAAGCGGGACATAATTTTATCTACGAGTTATGGCATATAACTAAGATATTCCTTAAAGTAGAGTATGAGCATAGAGATAGTATCTATGACCTATCATCATCCATATGAGAGTTTGTTGTCAACTCTGGATGACATAGAAAGTAAGGGTTGAGACCAAGGGTGTTTTAGAGATTTCAATAGAATTTATCAATAAAGTCTCCTGCTTATTAAATGTTTAATCATTCACTCCTTTACTTTCTTATATGTAAGTACAAGTGATCGTGATGGCTGCAGGCGAGCACTAGTTTCCAAGCATAAAGTTGTAAGGGCATTCTAATCATTTCAATTTTATCAGTTTTATTTCCTCATGATTTTACTTATGTATTTGACTATACACATATTATAGAGTTCAACATTTGGTTTGATGATTGGACATCTTTTGTGTGTTTCTTATGAATTCTTTTACTACGGGCATTATGGTCAGTTTTCTAGAAATTAATAAATGATGTTTATTCGAGTTTTACAATAGTTTGTTTATGAGTTTTAAAATGTTTTGAAAAGTCAACCATGCTCAATTAGTCAGTTTAGTGACATCTTCCTTTAGAGGGTAGTACTTTCATAAACCTATACACTTGTGAAATTTTGTTTGTGCGCAAACCTACATACAAAATGTATGACCTTGCACGGTATTATAAGAGGAATTCACAACCTATGAGTTGTGTAATTACACCAATTCATAGGTGTATTCTTAGATATATGGTCATACATAGTGTATTTTTCAAAATTTTGTTATGAAGCAAACATGTTGGAAAACCCTTTGTATTATGGTAACCTATTATTGGAATGCGACGATATGACATGAAAACTTATCTCATTCTAGCAACAACTCTCATTGCAAACAATAACAAATAATGAAGGCGAATGGAAAATCAAGGAACGCAACCAAAAACAATTTAGAGCCTGTATATTCACAATTTGTTCCAAAACAAAATAAAGGCTAAAACTAAGTACTTAAGCAACACAATTTACATTTTTCGATGTCAAAAGTAGGGGTGTTCAAAAATTTCTAATAACCGAACTGGTATTTGAACTGAAAAATAAGTTATCCATAAAACCGTTTCGGTTATCGGGTCAAAATATTAAGAAAACCAAAAATTTGATTCGATTTTCGGTTTACTCAAATTGAAAAATCGGTTAATCGATAACCGATTCAATTTTCAAATTTAAAAAATAATAAAAAATTTATGCTAAAAATTGAAACTTATCCTTTTTTCTTAACATAAAAAGTCAAAGGTTTATTTATAGAAAAAAAAGGTTTTTATCTTTTCCTTTACTTCCATCCTTGACTGCTCTTTTTCCTTCTTTGTATATCTCTAGTCGCCCAGCCAACTAGCATGCAGAATTGTTGCAGTTGCAGAGTTGTCCAAGAAGCAAGCAACCAAGGATCTTCTTTTCTCTTCTTTTTCATTTTCTCTTCTCCATTCTTGCTTGCAACAATCTTCACTGCCATATTTTTTTCTCTTCTCTATTCTTGCAACAGATTTTTATTATTGATTTAGGGCTTGCAAAAAGATATTGAAACCCCACTACAAACCGCCACATTTCTTATAGGTGAGTGTTCAATTGTGAAGTTCTTATCAAAAGCATGAAAATTTGGTTTTCTTAGGTTATTGCCTTTTCTATTGTCTATATGCCATGTGATTTTAGGTGATGTTCTACTTATATTAACCATATGAGTGAAGTTGATAATATATGTCTTTTTTTAAAACCTTTTTTTTAAATGTATTTTCTTAGAGATTTATTGCAGTAAATAATTTCAAACATTAAAATTATCAGTATTTGTATTTCAGACTTACGAATGTGTATCAGCATAAAATAGCAGTACTCAGTTTTACTATTTGTTACATAAACTGTTCATGGATTCTATACTTAAATGAACCCTTACAAACCTTATATGTGATGTGAGACTAATAATAAGGGTATATATATCATAATGTTAAAAGAAAGCCGAGGTAAAAATACAACACACCTTCGAAAAAAATTAGAAATATAAGAGCTCTTCCAAAAAGGCTATCTGGAAAGTGATTATTAATTTATTTTTATTATCAATCTGGTATTTAAGTTTATTATTTATGAGCACCAAATGGTAAAAACTTTCCTTATACAATTTCTAAAGATTCTTCAACAACAGAAAAAAAGAAATGAGAAACCATTTTAAAAAACCACAAGGTGAGGAACCATTTGGTAGCCAATGAGAGGCTTCACTAGCACTGGATAATCTTATTCTTCTCTGTGAAAAATTTTAAAGGAAAATACACTCAAGTCGAAGAGAATATAGTGATTAACGGAATTGCTAGGCCACAACTCTCCACCCAATTTAAACAACAGACCAGATGTTAAAGAAATTAGGGTGTAGAAGTAAATTGAAAATTACAAGGAATAAGACATTATTTAAGCCTATAATAGGGTGGCACATACAATTGAAAAGGCATAGGAATTCAACAAAGAAGAATAAGGATTGATTTACATATAAAGATGCATAATAGAACACTGAATTATTTCTAGCAAACATGCATTAAAGAAATGCATGAATTAAAGAGGCTTGAGCCCACATGTACAGTTGTTAGGCTCTAGGAATAATTTCATGAATTAAAGAAATGCAAAAAATGACAAATACACATTAATATAATTTCAAAGAGGTTTGATGATATTGTTTTATTGTGTTTTATTAGCATGATAGTATTTACAATTTTATATTGCTTACTAACATAATAATTTATTATTATTGTAGATGTCAGCCATCGGTGATAACAGTGGGAATTATGTGGCTCCATTACCAACTAAAGACCTCAAACGTGTAAGTTCTACAAAAACTAGCAAAAATGCTTATGATATGTGGGATCATTTTACAAAAAATGATTGTGAAAATAAAGATAATGTTACAACTTCATGTAATTATTGCGGGGCTATCCTTGCATGTCCTAGCAAAAGTGTTACTAGTTCTTTACACAATCACTTAAGTAGATCTAAAAAATATCTTTTGAATGTGGCAAAAAAGAGACAAAAGATTTTAATATTTCAAAAACACACACATGATCTCTCAAGTGGTGTTGAGGCTACTTCCAAACATCCTTCACTTTACTCTTGGAAGTTTGATCAAGATTTAATTAGGCATGTTGTAACAAAAATGATCATTATAAATGAGTTACCTTTTAGGTTTGTGGAGCGAGAAGGGTTTCATGAAATGATGAGTGTGGCAAACCCTAGGTTTCAAGTTCCCTCACGTATTATTATGGCTAGAGATTGTTTTAAAATTTTTGTTAAGGAAAAAGAGAAGTTGAAGAATTTCCTTGTTAAGTTCCCTCATAGAGTTTGTCTCACAACTGATACATGGACATCTTGTCAGAACCTTAATTACATGTGTCTTACAGCTCATTTTATTGATGAGGATTGGAAACTAAACAAAAAAATTCTAAATTTTTGTCCTATTTCGGGTCATAAAGGTTTAACTATTGGCAAGGCAATTGAGAGTTGTTTGCTTCAATGGAAAATTTCTAAGATACTCACCATAACTATTAATAATGCAAGCTCTAATGATACAGGACTAAATTATCTTAAGCAAAGGTTAGAACGTTGGAATAGTAATGTATTGAATGGTGACTATCTTCATATAAGATGTTGTGTGCATATATTGAGTCTAACTATAAAAGAAGGGTTAAAAGATATAGATGACTCTATTTTTAGAATTCGTTTAGTCGTAAGGTATGTAAGGTCTTCTCCAATGAGATTAAAAAAGTTTAAAGATTGTGTAGAACAAGAAAAAATTGAAAGTAAATGTTTGTTGGCTTTTAATGTTGAAACAAGATGGAACTCAACTTAATTGATGTTGGATGTGGCTATAAAATTTTAGAGAGCATTTGACTTGTTAGAGCTTCAAGATAGTAAGTATCGAGCTGAGCTTAATGGGGATAAGTATAAGGGTGTTCCTACGCCTATTGATTGGGAATATGCCCATTATTTGTTACCTTTTCTAAAAAATTTTTATGATGCAACTCTACGTGTGTCTGGTTCTCTTTATGTTACAGGTAATGCATATATACTAGAAATATATAGCATTGGGTTGAAGATTTCGACATAGTGTAAAAACAATGATCGTAAATTATGTCAAATGGCTAAAAAGATTAAGGGAAAACATGACAAATATTGGGGAAATATTGATAATATTAACCTAATGTTATTTATTGCAGTGGTATTGGATCCTAGGTACAAGTTAGAGTATGTGAATTGGGATATTAATCATTCCTATGATGTTGTTGATGCTGATAAGTTGAAAACAAAAGTAAAAGAGACTTTGTATGCTTTATATGAAGAATACAGTTTGCTTAATATTTCTCATAGCATGCAATCAACTGAGGAATCTCAAGGTATAATCAATGTTGATATTGGTGATATAAATCTTAATCCTGAAGATTTCATGATGGTTATGTATAATGAAGAAAGGGCTGGACAGCTAGCTATACAACCAAAATCTGAGTTGGATAAATATCTAGCTAAAGACATTGATGATGATAAAGACAATAAGTTTGATATCTTGAATTGGTGGAAAATGAATTCACCAACATATCAAATTCTCTCTTTGGTAGCATGAGATGTTTTGGCAATGCCTGTTTCAATTATTATATCTGAATCAGCTTTTAGTACTGAGGGTTGTGTATTAGATCCATTTTGCAGCTCTCTTACTCCTAAGATGGTAGAGGCTCTTGTTTGTGCACAAGACTGGATCTGAAGATGACGTGAACCATTTATAATTGAAGAAAGCTTGCAAGAGGTAACAAACATTGAATCAGGTAAAAAGTAAAATTATTCACAACCATGCATAAATAATTTGTAAATTGTTTATAATACATGTTGTAAATATTATGATTGATTGTGATTTGAGAATAGTTATATTAAATGATATAATCATGAAATGGGTTATTTATATCTTACATATTATTTGTTTTTTATTTTTTGAAGAATTTTCGCCCTCGCCAACGGAAACTACCACTATTCATTTGGAGGATGATTGATACAATCTCTCTAGTCTCAATGCCATTTTGTCATCTTTGTGGTGAGTTATTCAATTCAATCTTATACTTTAGTCTCAAGTTTTTATTTATCTATTTATTTTTTTATTTTGTGTGTTGTTCATTTAGTTACATAGTTATTGTTTAAAAAATTTATTGATTATATGTTCAACATCTTGGTATGTGAAATGAATGATATTGAATTTATATTTTGGTGTAAGAGAATTTTCTAATGCTAGTTTTTTTTAACTTATTTTCTTGATTAATTAATTATCTACAAGTTGAAGATATTGACATAAAGTGCAAAAAGAATATGTTACCGATATACCCTTCTTTAATTTCCTAATTTGTACTCATTTTGTAAATTAATTTAATACTCAATTGAATCATATTTGTATGTATTTATATTAAACATGGTATCATTTAAAATTTACTTAACTTTAGTGTTTAGTGAAAGCTAAAATTAGAAAAGAAAACAATTCTTATTAAAAACTTAATTAAAAATTAATTGTTAAAATTTGGTTCAAAATTGGGTAACCGAAAATTCGGATCGGTTATCCAATAATTTGGTTCGGTTACAAATCAATTAATGTGTAAAACGGTTCGGTGTCGGTTCATAATTTTTATAAAACCGAAAATTCTATTCGATTTGCAAAACCGGTTAACCGGTTTTGTTTACCCCTAGTCAAAAAAATGGACAACAGTACATTCATCAGTCATTATAGGTTTATAAATCCAATATCAAATAGCATGTATTTAAAACAACATACATAATTAATCAAAAAATTTCAAAAACACATTTTTAAACGTGGCTCTGATACAATTGTAGGGAGTTATGACATAAAAATACACAATGCACAATGGAATTTTCAATAAAAAATTATAAATAATAATCAAAATATCATAGCTCTAACTGACATTCGTTTACTCGTATGTAATTACAACAGGCATTATAAGAAATCATACCTACTAGAGCAGCTCCTTCATCTTTCTCAATTGTTGGATGTGAGAATTTATGCTCTTAATCAAAGTACAACACTGCGCCTTGGTATCCACACAAAGCAAAAATGATCAAAAGCTTCAACAGACCCAAGAAATCTACTAGGACATCTGTGAACAGGCATGTGTTTAGAGTACATGGGCATTCTTAATGTGTGTAGGGTAAAACTCGTGTAAAATTGTCAAATTGCCTATTTTTATATAGAGATAATGCACAACCATTCACCATGGTGTATTGTCGTGCACCGAATGTTTATCTTATCTATACAATCCATGATTATCCATATTTTAGGGTAGATAAGATCATGGATAATCCTTATCCAAGAATAATACACGTGAATGCATAAACTATACACATTCGTACATAAGCCAAAATTATATAAATTCACTTTATCCTTATCCAATTAGATAAAGTCCAATATCCACAATTTTTTCTTACATCCAAACACCTCAATATTGTTATACTTTTATCCCTAAATGCAAAAGCTCACACTTTGAGTCCAAAGACTTATGAAGACTCAAATTCATCTTTGGTGTCTTTTTACTTGTGTTTGTAGTTTTATTAATGTGGCATAAATTTAGGTTAATGATAAATGTTTAATTTAAATTTTTAATATGGAGAACGATTGTGCATGAAAAGTATAAACCCGTTCATCCGATGTCATGTAAGCAAAGTGGATAATGTGTCATGTAGGAAAATTTAAAAACAGCGGACAACCTTGCATGTCTAATATTTACACCCATACATTTCGCTTTGAGAAAAATTTTATAATTAAGGCAAGTTATTACACCAATTGGGATTTTATTAGACAAATTTAGTTCTTCATCCTTATCCCTTTTTTGACTAAAAGAGAAGAGAGATCTAATGAGCCTTTTCCAGTGAGCAGGAGAATTCTTCGGTGAGTTACATGTAGATTGTAAATAAAATTCATTTATACAGTGAATTGTTTAAATATCAAAATGTGGAAAATGAAAAGGCATTCATGCGTATTTTGAATTTCAATTTTCTCTCTCTAATTCGAATTAAAATCTTCATTTCCTTCTCTCTCTTCTATTTATATTTTGTTTATTGTCTTTCCTTCATTGTTTTGGTGTTTGATTTTTTCATAGAAACGTTTTGTGCATGTTTACGGAATCTAATTATAAATTTGATTCTTTTTTTTTTTTATTGTTCTAAACATGCGTGATTGTGGAATTAATATGCTTTGTTATTCTTATATATTGTTGATTTCGCTTCTAATGGTCTTATTTTATGTCTTTAATTTCTTGCAAAGTCTAAATCCATTTGACAGTTTATTTCCTCCCTGTCCCCACATTTTGACTAACTCTAAATTAAAAAGTTTTTATAACCTTGATATCTTCACGAGATTGCGTCATTGAGACTGCGTCATTGAGGTAATGTCCATTTCCGTTCAGCTTTCGTTTTCATGTTGTTTAATCTGCTTCAAAAGGTCCTTTTAGATAAGCTTGTATAATTTTTTTTACATTTGCTTTATATTTCCGAGTATCTGAGTCAAAATGTTGATACTACCAAAGCGAAAAAGCTCTCGATAGTCTTCCTTAGGATCTAGTTCACATTCATGGAATCATAACAGCTATCCACCACCAGCATATGTTGTGTTAACATGTTTGTGTTTTGACATAGCCCATTTTTAACAGGTCAATTCAGATTAAGTATTTTTTATACAATTTTAATTTGAATCAAGTTTAAATTGAAAGTTTTTTGACTTAAAATCTAAAATAATATGATACAGATATGACTTAAACGTTCAAATTGTCAAAGTTTAGTTGATATGCTACTCTAATACAATACATAGACGCTTAATTACTTTCTAACTAGGGAGATTAACAACTTAATATGATAACAGAGTTAAAAGTTACAAATTTAAATCTACATATTTCAGTCCATAAAAGAAATAAAACTTGAGGTTCATAAGGCCTATCAGATTAAAATATAAATATTAGAGTAATACTATATATACTTACAACAAATAATAATATAGATATTTTATTATATTTATTTAATTATAAGATGATATATTAATATTATTAAACGAAACAGACAAACTTAGGAGAGAGGCTACAAAACCTCCCCTTCATTTGAGACTCGTGAAGCAGACTAACCATGATGATATGTTAATGTTATTAAATATCTTCAACCAAGTTGGCTAATGGCCTCTTGAACCGAGCTAACTAGGGAGTTTGAAGCAACCTCCGAAACCTTGGGTTATCATTGGTTGAAATTTTAATGAAAGTGTACTATAAAGGATTTAGATGTGATACCGGACTTAAACGGTGGGATTTTTCTTTAAACTTATAAATTTTTTTTATTCATTGTTTTGAAATATTGTTTTAATTTTTTTTAGCGTATTGTCATGTATATGCGTTAAAAGTAAAAATTCTTGGGGGGAAACCATCTGAGATAAAATTAATATTATATAGCAACACAATCTTGTAACGATTAGTGATTCAAAGACACAACACAAATCAATAAATTCTATAACATTTTCCGAAATGCTCTGTAACATATTCTGAAGATGCAAACAAACTTCATGCATTTTTCACTACACCAAACAGCTATTGGGCTGAAGGAAACCGAAGGCAAATCCGCCAGCATGGTTGCAGAAAGCTTCAGTGGTTCATTCTTATAAGTAAGACTCACAAAATCCAAGGTTATCCCAAAACATGGATTCTCCCAACTGCAATCAAACTTCACCGCAACTTCGATCGCAGATGTTCCATGAATATCTTGGTAGGTCACGTCACTTATTTTAACCCCCGAGGCCTGTTACATAATTCAAGTAAAGCGAAAAGTGACATCTAAAATTAACTTGTTATATGAAATGAGTTATCTACGTATAAACTTGTTATGATGTTACCAGTCCAGGGCAATTTTTCTCGTGAGGACAGTAATTTTGATCGATAACGATAAGATTGTCAACATTGTTCATGATGACATGTTAAAAAAGAATGTTTCTAGCAAAACCAGTGCTAGGTCTCCCCCAAGATTTTATCCTGACTCCATTTTGGGTACCCGTAAATGTCACAGTTTTTACACTCACATTTTGTCAGTACCAGGGCCAATTGAAACACAATCATCACCAGTCCCAATGTTTGAGTTGAGGATTGTGAAACCGCTTGATGTTTGCACATGAATTCCATCGGTGTTAGGACTGTTGCCTGAGGCTGAAACCTTAACTCGTGCTTTCACATTGTCGCATTTATTGATAACAATATGGAACTTCTGGCTATTCACCGATGTTAATCCACTTATCACAATATTGTTGGAGTTGGTAAACTCCAGCGTCTGAATATTAAACACAAGAATGGAAGTTTGTCAAGATAATAAATTTAACCAAATGGAAGCCACCTTAAGACTTAATCATCAGTCTTTAAACTTACCGTGGTGCCATTGGGGTTACTTTTCCCTGTCTTCTTACAAGTCAGCACCTTGGCCATCAAGAGTGCCACCATTAATAAAAACGCCATTAACATGTTCAAAGAGAATCCAATTGTCAATATTTCCAAAAATGTTATAATCTGATGGAGCCATAAAAGTGCCATCTATACGTAGGCTGATATCATTATTCTTGCATTTGCCTTTAAACTCAACTTTTCCTAGTAAGAACCTCCCTTGTGGCACGTAGATAGTCACGGCCTCACTCGAGTCACATGCTTCAGTCCATGCATCAAGAAAGGCTTTTGATGAGTTAGATAATTAGTAAAGATATAATTATAATAAAATAAAAATTAACTTATTAATCTTCTAATATTTAAAATAGAAATGGTAATAAAATTGTCTCTTATATTACTTGTTGCATCATTATAGATTATAACATAATCTTTTATTATCTATAAATTAAATAAAGTAATATAAGTAATAAAATATAAGTTACTAGAATAATGTTTTACTACTTTAAACCAAATACTACCTAAGTGTAGATTTTTAAATAAAAAACAGACATATACGTGACATCAACCTATGGTCATTATATTTGTAGATTTTTTTTTTAAATTCACATCAAGCCATGTGAGCCTAAAGGGCAAAAATCCTTGCCGTTACCATGATGATTAAACTGGATTAGATTTCAGTTCATACAATTTCTTGTTACCCATTGATGTCGTAATTTAGAGTTTTAGGTGAAATAAGTTACTGGAACAACAATTAAAGTATGAGAAAACTTAGGTGGGTTTACTATATATGTATGAAAATATACACGGGGATGAATGAAAACCTGTTAGATATAAAAATGAGACAATTGAATTTTTACGTGATTCTGTCCAATGATTAAAATACATATATTTATGGTGTTATCACTAATTCTTATATAGTATAAATGAGATATAGCAATCATTTTTTTATTGTCTAGATCTTCAACTCCGTGCTGTTCTCTTTTTTTGTCTTTCTTCTACACAAATTTTAAAGGGAAAAAGTACCTTTAATCCTCCAAATTTTTTTAGTTCTTAACTTAAGATTTTGAATTTAAACAGATAGAATACGTTTTATTGATAATATTTTATTTATATGAATGTTTACGTATTTATTAGATAATCGTCATGAAAATGTTTTAGCCATGAGATCTGATTTTAGACATTAGTTATTTAATAACTACAAAAGAATTTTCTACAAATTTAAAATAGTCTTATCGATAATCGCACTTGTCTTATTATCCAAACATTTGCAGGTTCAAACCAAGAACCATCCGTTGTTCAGTGCATCTAATTGTGCCTAAAAGATTGACTTCGTAGTTTTTATTAATTTATTTTGTTTTTCGTGACACTGTTATTCTATTTCGAGTCCAAATCATTGCTTGCTCCTGGAACGTTGATAGGCTCACAAGTTCAATGCATAACATATATGAATGTACGCTTGACTGTGGTTCCATGTGTAAAATTTTTGCTGCGGTCGTAAATACAGGTTGCCCTGTTTTGGGGATCCATGTTTCAAGGCAATTGTTCTTTCGGAAATGTTAGCACGAGATTTTTGTAGAATTTTGACCATTCACTTATAGAATTTGGTTTAATGCGCTACATATGCCAAATTTCTGTTATATGAGGGGAGGGTATTCAATAATTCAGAAACTTATAATTGTTACTTGAGTCCCTTTCTTTAGAACATGCACAATTTCTGCTGACCTTCCATCGCTTATAGGTCATAAGTTAGGCACATTGAACTACCTGACTGAATTATACTCAAAAGTTCAACCATCTAGGACAATACAAGCAGAGTCATAAATCATGAATTTTCAATCTCTCCATAGGCCTTTTAAAATTTACAACAAATTTCCAAGAGCCAAAAATTTCTACTAGTCATCTTCAACTTTTAGAGGAATAATCTCGCAGCAATTTAAGCATCTATAAATGCCATTAAATGATTCATAAATAATTTAGATCAAATCTTACTTTGTCAACGTGATAATGGTAAACAAAATGCACACTCAATATAAATGCATGGATGGATAGTCACGGCAGACCTAAAAATAAAAGTTAAAAAGGTCATAATTAAATAAAAATAAAAATATAGAAAAACTAATAAATAAATAATGTAAAAAATAGTATAAAATTTTAAAAATTATATTAATATTAATATTATATGTTGACCTTGGTCCATTCTTTAATATAGAATAAATGGGGATTGTGCATTAGTTATTTTTAATAGGGATAGATTCGATCCGGGTTTAATTGAGTTTGGGATTAGCGTAAGCTCAAGTTTTAATTTATTTGAGTTAATGTATAATGTCACTAAAGATGCAACTTTACAATTAGAGGTGTCAATGGATTTTGTTGTGTCGACTTCAATGCAGCCTATCGTGCTGGTGAGTCGAGTCATGCCTAGGCCTGTTAATTAGTGGATTGTGCCAACCCACAAGCAAATAAAGACATAGACATAACCCAAGGCTTCCTAGGTCAAGCCCTTAGCAACTGACCCAAGGGCTTTTAGCTAGTTGGCCTAGCAATATTATAAAAAATTTAATTTTTATTATTTTATTAAATAATAAAATTTAAATAATTTATATTCACTGTCAACTTAATGAATACAATGATATTACCTCAAAAATTTTATTGAAAATCTCTCATTTATGACGAAAAAATACTGTGGTTGCACGATAAAACAATTAAAGAATTGGATATAATAAAAATAAATTCAATTATAAAATATACAAGTTCCAATTCTAATATATATGCTTTTATTCATCTTTGACATCTGAGTTTTTAAATTCTTCAAAAATATCATCCATTACTCGATTCTACAACTTGAATTTCGTAGTCACCCAATCTTTCATGCACATTATCATCTCTATCATATCAGAGTGTAAGTTGAATCATCTGTCATCTTGCACACATTAGAGTTGGCAATTTTCAACACAACCTGTTACTTCGACATGATACACAAAAAAAAAAAATTAGCTTAGAGTTAAATTTTTCTTACACAAAATTTATTTTGGATCAATCCAATACGACTTGAAATTAAATTGAGCAGTGTTAGGGATCACATGAAAGTAACCCAACATGACACTTATTGACTAGAATGTTTTTGGGGAAATATTACTTTAATAGAATTTGTTAAGGATGAATTATGTGCAATGCTATGTGTACACACTTTTGGTACATAATTTGAGTACACAAATGATGCATCATCATGTAATTAGATATTGTTTTATCTTTAATTTAAGCTTATCTAATTACATAATAACACTTCATTTGTGTATCCAAATTATATACAAAAAATATGTATATATAGTTTATTTGATAAATTATACAAATGTTGAAAGATAATATCAATAGCAGTTGAAATCTTTACAGATTGCATATAGTTATATTTTTATATAATTGTAATTACTCATATTATTTTTTTTATTTAAACATTTTTTATGATTAAACAGTAAAAATGTGATTTGGTTAATTAGATTATTGTTGTGTTTTAAAGGTTTTAGTATGTAATTTTTGGACCATTTGTAAACAAAATAAAATGTCATAATGTGTGCTTTTATTAATAGTAGGTTTGGGTAATTTAGTGAATAAATTAAAATGATAAAAATACTTTAGAAAATAAAAACAATTGATAATTTCGGATCAATTTGGGTTTGGTCAAGTTGGATTAACTCGAATATTAAAGAATTAGGTTAGGGTTAAAAATTATCGACACTCTTCTAATTCAGATTGAGTTAAAGTTGAAGATTTCTAACACAATACCCAATCTAACATAACATGAACATGATTTGATAACATGATCTGTCAGGGCTAGCATGCATCCATCTATATTGAAAGTTGATTTCAATGCTATAGTAAATATTGAAGGTGTTAGTAGATTTTATATCATGACAAAAAACACATGACAAGTGCTTTGATGTGCTCTCAACCATGTTAGAACATCGAAAGAGTCATCTTCCTAATTTATAATTTTATGAAAATAATAAGTATTAATAAAATTATAAAACTTACTATAATTGGAACTTCCACCTACATATTGCTTACCTTAATTTGCTTTGGTTAGACCACAAACCTGACTTATCGTTAGACCAACCACTTAAACTTACCTGTGATTCGAAACCCTATGAAGTTTTTCCATATTTAATTTCATAAAAATTCAAGTAAATATTCTTGTATATCATATATTCTATAAGGTAAAGGTTCTAATAAAATCTCAATTATAAATTCTAATAAAATTTGTACTCCTAAAAATTTTGTTTTGGGGTCTAAAATGATAGCTGCAACTTATAGTAAAAGTATTTGTTCCAAATATTTCTTAAATTTCTTCTCCATCTGTTTCGCAATTTTCTAAAAACATCATGAAACTTATATTCTTTAAAAACAAGACTAACGTTCACCATAAAATATAAAATTAAACAATTGGTGGGAGAGTAAACAACTGAGCATTAATTAGTGGCCATTTTAAAGGGCTCTAATATGTTCGTTATAACAGCAATCATGTCCCAATCATATGCGGTAAAAAAATGGATTTTAAAGATCTTTCAGGTGTACGTTAAAAAATTGTGTTACAACAACTCCATATCTTTCACATCATTTTGACATGAGATATATTAAATTTCACATAGTTTTGACATTAGTTTTTAATTTTTTATATCTTAAGCTCATTTGTTTACACATTTCAGGGTATGATGGTATACGTGCTAATATGAGCAAATATAAGTGGTGACAGGTCTAATTGTACTTATGCGATGTTTTGTTGGACTCATACAATCTTGTAATAATAAATTCATAATATAACATGCATGTCTAATATGAAATAATTTGTCATCAAACAGTAAATTTAAATGATTCATCATTAATTCAATTACTTTATTATTTTGGCATTATCAAATGTAATTAAAAAAGTAGATTTATTTATGTTATATTCTAATATTTGATAAATTATGACACCATAATAAGGATACCTTAATGTCCTAAACACGATAATTTTTTTGTGCAACTATCAATTAAAATTAATAAAGTGGGGCAAATATATCCTAAGTCCTCATTACTAGTTGTCCATAGATAAAAAGTAATAGAAATAACACCATTAAAATTAAGTAATTATTTTATTATTTTTAATTTAATTAATTCATAATTCCTAATGATGTTAAATTTAAGTGTAGACATAAGAATTCTTTTAAATACTAGTTGAACACTATTTTGCATAATTCATTATAATATTTTATCATTAACGTAAGTAAAGGGTTGATTAGAACCGATAATATACCTAATCATATAGTCACATATTTTCAATTGACTATATGTGAAACTTGTCGTTTCTCCCACGATTAAACCACCAGGATTACATGTAGTAGATCTACTAATTGATTGTGATCTTGTGAAGACACATTGTTGTTGTTCTCTCAAGTGGTGTGGTTTTGCTTACAATAGTCATTAATATGGTAGTAAAAATGACTAGAGTTATCCGAACTAGTACATGTTAAAAATGAACTACAATGTTTGCAAATAGCCCATTGAATTAATTTATCATCAATGATTTCTTCGCTTTTATCAAAGTGTTGCCACATTATTGATTTTAGTTTCATTTTTTCCCCCACAATTGTTTTAAAAAAATAAGATAATTGACAAAATAGTAGTTGGACAAAATTAAAAATTGATTGAAAAAAGTTTAAGATTGAGAGAGTTCAAGAAAGTTGAGATAGTGTAAGGTAATGAAAAATGTTGGGGGACTATTAGGTCATTATGAAATCCTAAATCCAAAGTAGAGGTGTTTCCTTTGGTTCAATCCACTAATTATCAGTTTATTTCAACAATGCAATAAGAGTTCCCAAGATTAACAATACAAAGTTATAACAATAATCGAAATAGAGAAGAGTGAAGGAAGACACAACCTTCTCACTGGACCAAGAAACTTAGAACCGATGCATTTTAAGAAAACCAAATGAAATCCAAGCCAAGTATTCGCTTGTTTTGCTTATTTCTTCTCTTAATTCTGCTAATATTTAAAAATCGAAAAATCTTGGGCAAAATTATAACAATGTTAATAGATAAGATGGATAAAATTAGAATAAAATAGGATAAGATAAGCTCAATTCAATATTATTTGAATTTCAAATATATGACAAGATTGATATTGTTGTAACAAACTTATCCATGTATTTATTAGAAGATCAATGATAATAGAAAGATAACCTTTGAGCCTAATTCTTTATGGTATGAAAGCCCTAGTCTAACAACACTTTTTTTATCTCTTTTGGTTCTTGTCTTCTATCTATCTATGGCAACCAAAAATGCAATCACAAAAGCTGCTTCCGGATCTCGTCTCTTCAAATAATTTTCCTTTCCATTTTCAAATGTTTCTCAACAACTATTGAACAAACTCAATTCATCTAGTTATCTCTTATAGAGGAAACAACTTTTACCTTTATTAAAAGGCTATAATCTAATTTGTCATATTAATGCATCTATACGTTGGTCGCATATTTGTTTATTGCCAACTCAAAATATTGCCTTTGCTAAACCATTAACTCAAATTATCAAATTAAAAACACATTTCTCAGATTATTCGATTAAGTCAACACGACCAGATAATGCTAGTGAATTTACATCCAAAACATTTGATGATTACTATATATCTATAGGGATTGATATTAAACATCCAGTCTCACATATCCATTCTCAAAAATGGATTAGCTAAGTCTCTTATTAAATGACTCCTAGTAATTAAACATATTTTATTACAAGAACTCAATTACTAACTTCTATATGGGAACATGCTATATTATATGTTATAACGTTAATTCGCTTACGAGCTGTTTCTTATAATTAATATTCTCCTTTGTAATTAGATTTTAGTCACCAACCTAATATATCTTATTTGAGGATATTTGGTTGTGTTGTATATGTCTTTATTGCTTCTCCTTAACACACTAAAATGGGACCTTAATGTCATTTGAGAATTTATGTTAAATATAATAACAGATGATTTTTTTACTGCATGTTTTATAGATTGTTACTTTAATAAGACAACATTCCTACCTTTAGGGGAAAAGAAAATACCTCTTAAAGTTAGGCATAAGCTTACTTAGCACTTACCTACCATGTCTCATCTAAATCCTAGTACACCTCAAAGTGAAACTAAAGTGCAGAGGATAGTGCGTTTACAAATTATTTCCAACCAAATATCTAATGCATTTGTAGATATGACAAAAATGACAAGATCATATTTACCTACTACCAACACACTAGCAAGAATTAATATGACTATCAAACAGTTTGTACGAGTTGTGATTGATTAATCTACTACATGCCAAAAACATGATAGACTTAATGGATCGAAAGACACTGTCTCTTGAAAATGAAAGGCAAAAAATCAAACAAATATTAATAATGATGATCCTAAAATAAGTGAAAATTTTACACTTTCTAATATTCCTCCATAAGAGGTTATGGCCCCTAAAGAGACTCAAGTCTCTAAAGTGGCAAAAACCCTTAAAGAACATATTAATGACAATATTGAAATATCTATAAATTATACTTATACACAAGAGATATGGAACTATGAAAAGATTAACATTGATGATGTATTCTCATTTAAGTAGCTATTGAAATTATGAATGATGATGATTTTGAACCATGTACTATAGACGAGTGCAGACAAAGACATGATTAGCCTAAATAGGAAGAAGCAATTTGAGCAAATTAGTTTCACTTGCAAAATGTTAAATGTTTCAATTTGTAGTCCCAACACCTAAAGACTTACAACCTATTGGATATAAATGGGTATTTATGAGAAAAAGAAATGAGAAAAATTAGATTGCTAGATATAAAACAAGACTTATAGCCTAAGGTTTTTCCCAAAGGCCGGGTATAGACTTTTATGAAACATACACACTGATGATGGATATAATCATATTCAGATATTTGATTAGCTTAAAAGTCTCAGAAAGACTAGATATATATCTAATGAATATAGTTACTACTTATTTGTATGAAAATATGAATATTGAAATTTATATGAAACTCCTTGAAGGATTTAAATTGTCTGAAGTAAAAATGGTCAATCCAAGAGACATATACTCGATTAAATTACAAAGATCATTGTACATATTAAAACAATTGGAGGAATATGGTATAATTATCTTAGTGAATATTTAACAAAAAGAAAGCTATATGAATGATCATATATACCTATATGTCTTATCAAAAGGTCAAAATCAGGATTTGTCATTATAGTAGTTTATATTGATGACACGAATTTAATTGGGACTCCTAAAAAGCTCTAAAAAAGTATTGAATATGTGAAAAAAGAATTTGAGATAAAGGATTTAAGAAAAACAACATATTGTCTTAGTTTATAGATCAAACACAATTCAAATGGAATACCTATCCATCAATCAATGTATATTGAAAAATTATTAAAATGCTCTAATATGGATAAGGTTTATCCTTTGAGTACCCCAATAGTTGTTCAGTCTTTCGATCCAAAAAAAGATCCATTCTGCCATAAAGAAGAAGGTGAAAAGATACTCGATCTTAAAGTATCGTATCTTAATGTTATTGATGTCTTATTATATTTGACTCAATTCATTAGACCATATATATTCTTCGCAGTGAATTTATCAATTTAATTCAACTCTACACCAACATGTCGCCACAAGAATGAGATCAAAAATATACTTCATTACCTATGTGGAACTAGAGATTTGAAATTATTCTATTATATCAAATCTCCTAAAAATCCTAGTTTGGTTAGATATGCAAATATCAGTTATCTTTCTAACCATCATAAGACTCGCTTATAGATGAGATATTCTTTTACTTTTAATGACACAATAATATCATGATGTTTCACTAAACAGACTTTGGTTGCAATATCTTCGAATCATTATGAGATTCTAACTCTCCATGAAGTCAATTGAGAATGCATATGGTTACAGTTTGTCATCCATCATATTCAGAATATATGCAATCTTCCTTCTATAATAGATATTTCTTTCATATTATATAAAGACAATGTAACATGTATTGTCCAAATTAAAGGTGGATACATTAAAGGAGAAAAAATTAAACATATCTCACCGAAGTTCTTTTACACTCATAAGTTCTGACAAAGCCGAAAGATTGATGTCAAGCAAATACGATCTAGTGACAACCTTAGAGATTTGTTTGCTAAGACATTACTAACATCAATATTTGAAAAGTTAGTATATAATGTCGATATGCAGTGGCTTAGCAAACAACTAAATTAATCTCACTATAAAGACAAGGAGAAAATTTTTTAAGTTTATTACATATTGGACAAAATATGCATTGTACTCTTTTTTCCTTTACTAGGTTTTGTCCTACTAGGTTTTCCTAATAAAATTTTTAATGAGGCAGTTTAAGCACGTCCAACCCCACTTTACAGGACATTAAATAATTGTGTTCATTCACTTTAGTTTTTATCCTACTATGTTTTTTCTTAGTAAAGTTAATATAATTATTTGTAAGTGGTGAAAATCTAAAGAGGAGTGTTATATATCTTGTGGATTTTCCACCACATGCAATGAATTTGGAAAGATCCCATAGGAATGTATTAAATGAAGAGAAAGAGTGGGCAACTACATTTATTATAACTTGGACAATGAGCCTTGGGAGGTGGAATGATTTTATTAGCTAAAGAGTGATGAAATTTGGCTATATAAACCCACCCCTTTCCATTGTATAGATATGAAAAGAAATAAAAAATACTTCTCCCCACTTTCGTGTTCCATTTCTGAATCAAATATTTTTCATCTTTCTTTTTTCAATAATTTATAACACTACAAGTCATGTTCAGCTTTTTAGTATCTATATATGCCATTAAATGATTCATAAATAATTTAGGTCAAATCTCACTTTGTCAACGTAATGACGTAAACACAATGCACACTCAGTATCTAGATAAATACATGCATGGATAGTCACAGTAGACCTAAAAGTAAAATTTAAATACGTCAAAATTAAATATAAATGATCGTTTAACAATTATTTAACATAATTCAAATTGAGACACAAGTCAAGTTTGAATCGAATTGAGTCATCCATCTAGCTCATGAGCCAAACTAACTCAAACTCTTTGTAGCTCAGATTCAACTCGGTTTTAAAATAAGTCAAACCTCTTAATTTGAACTCGATTTATATTTGAAGTAAACAAATTTGAATTGAGTCAAGTTGGCTTTCAAGCTCAAGCCAACTTGATTCAAATCTAGCCTTACCCATCGGTAGTGTTGTAACTTAACATGCCATGTTTGAGATTCTTCGTATAAAATATATTGAGTTTTGTCATTAAAAAAGTATTTAAAAGGATTGAACTAATGTGAGCTTGGATCCATTTGCATTGAATGAAAAAAAAAGATAATTGACAAAATTGTAAAAACAAATTACAACAAAGTAGTTGGACAAAATTAAAAATTGATTGACAAAGTTTGAGATTGAGAGAGTTGAAGAAAATTGAGATTGTGTAAGGTAATGAAAAATTCAATGCGATTATTGGTGTGGTACTCATTGGGTCAGAATGGATGGGAGTTATTGCCCCTTGTCATTTTACTCAATTTTTAAAATTTTTTTCTATACTACAGTATTGGGTTATGTCATGTCTCATATAGGCTGGGTTGAAATTGGGAGGCCTAGAATAGGCCTCAAGCTAGCTTAGCCCCTCTATTACTTCTAATTACAATTGTATATACATGGATAATAATTGTCAAAGGCAAATTCCCCAATTAACAAAATACAAAACTAAAGTTGAAAAACAGTTGCCAATCATAGTTTTTTTATTATGGTTGAATTGGAGTTTATCTGAGTCTATATATAGACTTGCTCGACTTTATCTTGAATCTATAATGTTTGATTCAAACTCGAGCTTATTTGAGTTGGTTAAAGTTATTGGAGGATTGTCAGTGAGATTATTAGTATCACCAATATGATAAATCGTATTGCCAATAAGATAAACAATATCACTAAAAAAGAATTCAAACCAAACGAAAGCTAACTTGACCATAAAGTTTAATTTTAGTTTGCAATATAATGTTCTAGGATAAGCTTGGAGAATGTGAATGTCACATATAATAATCAACCAACTAAGCATCATGTAGCAATGATAACAAATCAGCTTATGACATTGTTTAGCTTAGCATTTGCTTGCTTAAGTACAAAAAGAAAAAAATCATGTAATTGTATCATTATAATTTATTATAACTATTGCTAGCATTTTCAAAATGTTATAGAATCAAGTCATAGAAGGTCTAGAAATATATGGGCCTATGTCATGGTTCTTATATAATTATAGTTTAATAGGTATTTTTCGCTTCAGCCTATGGCATTTGCCTAGTCATATATTTCATAGGCCTAGTTTTGACATCAATTTTTAATGACATCAGTTTTTAATGAACGTTGAGATAGTGTAAGGTAATGAAAAATGTTAGAAGTCTATTGGTTTGGTAGCTATTAGGTTAGAATGGCTGGGAGTCATTGCTTCTTACCATTTTTCTCAATTAAAATTTTGTTTTTTCCTATACTATTATACAAGGGCATGCCATGTCATTTGCAAGTAAGGTTTAAAAGAAGGTTTAGGCCTAGGTGAGGCCTCAAGCTGGCCTACCCCTCTACAACCTCCAATTACAATTGTATATACATGCACAATCAACCTCTAATTACTTAACAAAATACAAAATAACAATTGAAAAATAATTGCCAACCAATTGGGATAGAATCAAGATAAGATTAATATTATGAATGTTGTAATATTAATTAGGTGAGAATTAAGGAAAGATAAGATGTATTACTATTGATAGATAAGATGGACAAAATTAGGATAATATAGGATAAGATTAGATAAGATTAAATAAATGTTATTTGAATTTCAAATATATGATAAGAAAAATGTTGTTGTAACAAACTTATCCATGTATTAGATAACGTTTGAGCTTAATTCTTTATGGTATCAAAGCCCTAACCTAACAACATTCCTTATATCTTATTTGGTTTTTGTCTTCTATCTATTTATAGCAACCAAAATTGCAACCACAAAAGCTATGTTTATATCTTTTGTCTCTTCAAATAATTTTTCCTTTCCATCTCCAGATGTTTCTCAACAATTTTTAATCAAACTTAATTCATCTAATTATCTCTTATGGAAAACACAACTTTTACCTTTACTACAAGGCTATGATCTAATCCACCATATTGATGGTTTTAAATCTATCAAATGGAGATTTTAATTTTTCATATTTACATTGGTTCAAGGAAGATCAAATGGTTTTGAGCTGGTTGATTTCACCAATTTCAAAAAGCTTACCCAAATTGTTAGAATAGAAATCGCGTTTTCTACCTAGACCAAATTAGAAACGATTTATGTCTTTGGCTCATGAACACATGTGTGACATCTTAATAATTGGATGCACTAAATAGTCCTATCAATAATGCTAATTTCATCAAGGCAATTCTTGAAGGCTTGGGTACGACCTATCACCCCTTTGTATGTGCTGTGGAAACCAATTTCCTATGATGACTTATATGGCTTCTTTTAAGCAAAGATTTGTAATTGAAAAATGATGGTGATGTTCCAACAACTGCATAATATGGAAATTGTTATTCATCCTTCTATTCATGTAGAAATGGTTGTCCAAATTCTCAAAAGAGCAAAAGAGGTAAAGGATATAATTATACTTGTGATAATCATAATTTTGCCTCGTCTAGTAATTTTTCAAATAATGATTATGGGAGTCATGATCATAAGGTACACAATTTTTTGGTCAATTATTCTTTTATTATGAATGAAAATTCAATTAAATGTCATAATTTATAGGATTCAAGCATGTTGCTCGTACATGCTCAAGTCCAAAATTTTCAACAACTTCATGTCCAAGTCCTTTTAAGCATGCATCCAATCTAGCCTCAACTGTCAATTCTACTAACTCTCAATTTTGGATTCTTGATTCTGGAGCGAATAATCATCTTGCAAAAAATTTGAAAAATCTGCATCTTTATGCTGATTATCAAGGCACTGATGAGATCACAATAGGCGGTGGTAAAAATATTCCTATCTTTTAGATTGGCTCTTCTACAATTTCACTGAATAATAATTTCTTTCTTCTTAATGCTATCTTGGGTGCACCAACCAAAAATATTCCTATCTTTTAGATTGGCTCTTCTACATTTTGATTCAACTACAATTACTGCGTATTTAAATTCTTCAAAACCAACCAAAATCTATCATATGATTATCTGAGCTCAAACAGGAAGATTAAAGACAAAACAGTTTTTTTACCAAGTTTTGTTTTACCTTAACACTAACAACTTTTACCGAAGCACAAAAATTTCTTTAGTGGCATAAGTCACAAGGGAACCGAATTCAAGTGAATAAGTTAAACAAATTTGAGCCAAGTTCAACACTTCTACACAAACTCAAGCCTTATGCAAGCAAAACACAAACTCTTGATTTATGAAGTGAGTTGAACACAAACAAGTTATTCTCCAGGCTTGGTAAACCTAAGTTGAGCCCCCAAAAAAAAAAAAAAGCCAAAAACGAGCTTCAACCTATTTGAGCTTGGTTTGACACAAATCCATCTTTACTTACAAGCAACAATAATAAAGCTTTGCAAAATTTAACACTTTCTTTAGGCTAAGAGTTTCATTTTCAAGACTTAGGGAGACTTGAGTATTTTTTAAGCATAGAGACTCAATGGCGTAAAGATGGCATATTGTTAACTCAATCCAAGTGCATTCAAGACTTGTTCTAAAAGGAAAACATTCATGAAGCTAATGCAGTTAGCAATCTTATAAGCATAAGTGAGTCCTCAACCAAGAAAAATGACATTCTCTTTCCTAATGCTACCTTATACAGCAATATTATTGGAGGATTGCAATGTTTAATTATCATTAACTCAACCAGAAATATTATTTAGAGTCAAGAAAACTAGCCAATTCACACATTCACCATATGAAAAACACTAAAATTTGTTAAAAAGATACTTCGCTATCTAAGAGGTATTGTGTTTCATAATTCATTCATTAGTAAGTCTAATTTTGATCATATCAATGCTTATTTGGATTGTGATTAGGTAGGCAACATATATAGATGATAAAAAATGAATGATTTATGTGGTTTATCTTGGTGCTAATATGGTCTCACGGTCAAGTTAAAAGCAAAGAGTAGTTTCATGGTTATTCACAAAGGCAAAATATAAGACATTGGTAGCTGCTTGTTCCGAAATCACATGGGTACCAAATCTATTGCATGAACTTGGTTTTAAAGTTAGATGTCCAAAAATGTGGTGTGACAATCTTGGAACAACTTATTTAAAAGTCAATCTTGTATTTCACATAAGGGTGAAACATCTAGAAGTCGATGTTCATTTTGTACATGGTAAGGTCTCTCAAAAGCAACTGCAAGTTATTCATCTTTCTACAACAGACCAAGTCATTGGTATGCTCAGAAAAGCTTTGTCAAAGAATTGTTTTAATTACTTAAAGGACAAGTTGAGAATTTTTGACAAAAATAGCTCAACTTGAAGGGGAATAATAAGGTAGAATCAAGATAAGATTAAAGTTATAAATGTTGATAACATTAATTGGAAGAGAATTAAGGAAAAGATAAGATGTATTACTGTTGATAATAAGATAGATAAAATTAAGATAATATCGGATAAGTTACGATTAATTCAAAATTATTTGAATTTCAAATGTATGATAAGATTAATGTTTTCGTAACATACTTAACTATGTATTTATAAAAGATCAATGATAACAGAAAGATAACATTTGAGCCTAATTTTTTATTGACCTTAGTTTTTTACTAAGGTTGAATTGGAGTTTATTCAAGTCTAAACATAGACTTGTTCAAGTTTTGTTTGAATCTATAATATCTAATTCAAACTCAAGCTTATTTAAGTTGGTCAAAGATGTTGTCAAAAGATTGTCGTTAGGATTATTAGTATCACCAATATGATAAATAGTATTACAAGTCAAGTTAAGTTGGTTCAACTTGTATCCAACCCTATTTTTAGTTGCTTCCACGAACAGTTAGATTGTTGCCTAGAATTTACACATATTATAAACTTATACTTTCTGTTATCGTCTAACAGGCTTCAAGAGTTATAAAATCTGTGAGGTGACATATTAAGATATTCACAGAACCTTTGCGCCCGAATTGACTGTAATGTTCAATTGTAGTTTGAAGTATAATGCTATAGGATAAACTTAGAGAATGTGAAGCTCACATACAATAATCAACAAGCTAAAGCATCATGTAGCAACACTAATGACTTTTGGCATTATTTAGTTTAACAATTATTTGCTTAAGTGAAAACAATCAGGTAATTGTAACTTTATAATTTACCATAGTTATTGCTAGCTTTTACAAAATGTTATCGAATCAAGTCATAAAAGGTCTAGAAATATTAGGCCTGTGTCATGATGTCTATAATTACATTTTAGTAGTTATTTTTTGCTTCAGCTTGTGGCATTTGCCTATTCAGATATTTTGCTTCAATCAAGATAGTCAAGTGACCTATAAACTTGTGAAACTTGCAAGCATGGATTGTATCCACAATATGTTCTATGTTTCGTTGTTGTGCAAATATATTAGAGATTCATCACATGTGCTGAGGATCGAGGAGATTGAGCTGTAAGATGACGTGAGTTATAAGAAGAGACTAGTGCAAATTCCAGATATAAGAGTCAAGGAACTGAAAAACATGCAAATTTCATTGGTCAAGGTCCTCTAGAAGAATCATAAAGTCGAATAGGCTACCTTGGAAGTGGAGCAAGACATGAGGATTTATTATCCCAAGTTGTGTCAATGGAATCTCGAGCACAAAACTCTAATAATGAAGCAGGGACTGTAATATTTATAGGTACGTCTTAAGGGCAAAAATTTCATTTTGCTTGTATCTGTAGTTTTGATTAATGTGGCATAAGGTTATAGGGTTAATGGTAAATGTTTAAATTAAATTTTTAAGACAACGAACAACTATGCACGAAGGGTGTACACCCATTCATCCAATGTCACATTAGTAATGAATAACGTGCCACCAAGGAAATTTAAAAAGGGTGCGCGACCGTGCACGTTATGAAATATTTTATAAATAAGGCAAATTATCACACTAATGAGGATTTTATTCCATAATCCTAGTGCTTCATCCTTATCCCTTTTCAACCAAAAGAAAAATAGCCTTTTTCGGTGAGCTGGAGAATTATTTAATGAATTACATATAGATTGTAAATAAATTCATAAGAATCATTTCATTTGGAAAGTCATTTGAAAATCGTGAACGTTATTTAGTGGATTGTTAAGATATCAAAAGGTGGGAAAAGAGAAGGCATTCATGCGAATTTTGAATTTTCTCTATCTAATTTGAATTTATTGTCCTTCATTGTTTTGGCGTTTTATTTTTCATAGAAACGTTTTATGCATGTTTATGGAGTCAAATTTCAAATTTGATCCTTTTTATTAATTTTTAGGTTTTTTCATTTATTGTTTACTATAATTCTTTTTTTCATTGTTGACTTTCGTTGTCAGATAGTGTTTTATCTTTCACTTGTATGGTATTTGATCTCCAAATTAATATCATGTTATAATGCTGATTGTTAATTTTTTTTCTCATGATGTTGATAATTGGAGAATCATATAACTTCTCACTAAGATATTTATATCTCAACTTGTATTCATCTACAGTACACACACAAAATTTTCATATATGCTTTCTTTGTTTTGCTTTAATTTTTGTTTTTGTTAATTTGGTTGGAAATAGTGGTGAAGATCAGAAGCACAGTTGGGTATTCAATATTCTTGTTGAATTTTCTTTTACCTTAACACCAATGACTTTTACCCAAGCACACAAATTTCTTGAGTAACGTAAAACAATGCAAAAGAAGATAAGTGAGTTAATATGCAATGTACTTGGTAGCTAGTGCTTTACAATAATCAACAGAGTGTAATTAGATGCAAGTGGATGTGTAGAATTAAGCAAAAAATGGATAGGACTATTGACAGGTATAAAGCTCGTTTAATGGCTAAGGGGTTCCATCAACAACTTGGAATAGAATTTTATGATATTTTTGCATCGATAGTGAAACCAACTACAATCAGAATAATTCTCAATCTTCTTGTTTTCCTTGGTTGGTGATGTCCAATAATTGGATGTTAGTAATGCCTTTTCATATGGAAATTTGGAGGCAGATGTCTTCAAGACTCAACCACCAAGTTATGTTGATAAGGATAATCCTAATTTTGTTTGCCACTTGAAGAAATCTCTCTATGGTTTAAAATAGACACCATGACAATGGCATAAGTGTATTGCTAATGCTCTTGTTCACAATGGTTTTATTCAATCTTGCATGGATTCATCACTTTTCTTTTATAAGAAAAATGGTGTTCTTATAAGAAACAATAATAAAGCTTTGCAAAATTTAAAACTTTCTTTAGGTTGAGAGTTTCATCTAAAAGACTGGGGGACACTTGAGTATTTTCTATGTATAGAGGCTCAATGGCGTAACGATGACTTATTGTCAATTCAATCCAAGTATATTCAAGACTTGTTATACAAAGAAAACTTCATGAAGCTAATACATTTAGCACTCCTGTGAGTACAAATGAGTTCTTAACCAGCAAAAATGACATTCTATTTCCTAATACCACCCTATACAACAATATTGTTGGAGGATTGCAATACTTAATTATCATTAACTAAACTGTAAATATCTTTTCCTGTCAACAAAGTAGCCAATTCTTGCATTCACCAAATGAAAAACATTAGGAAGTTGTTAGAAAGGATAATTCGTTTTCTCAAAGGTACTATTTTTCATGGTTTATTCATATGTAAGTCCAATTTTGATTATATCAATGCTTATTTGGATTTTGATTGGGTGGACAACATATATAAATGATAGAAAATCAATGACTAATTATGTAGTTTACCTTGGTGCTAATCTAGTCTCATGGTTGAGTAAAAAGCAAAGAACAGTTCCATTGTTAATCACAAAGGCAAAATATAGGGCATTGATAGCTGCTAGTTCTAGAATCACATGAGAACAAAATTTGTTACATGAACTTGGTTATAAAGTTAGGTGTATAAAGATGTGATGTGACAATCTTAGAGCAACTTATTTAAGTGTCAATCTTGTATTTCATACAAGGATGAAAAATCTAGAAGTCAATATCCATTTTGTACATGACAAGGTCTTTCAAAAGCAACTACAAGTTCTCCATCTTTCTACAATAGACCAAATCATTGGTGTGCTCACAAAGGCTTTGTCAAAGAATTGTTTTAATTACCTGAAGGACAAGTTGGAAATTTTTGACAAAAATGACTCACCTTGCATAATTATAATTTAGTAGTTATTTTTTGCTTAAGCTTGTGGCATTTGCCTATTCATATATTATATTTCAATCAGGTTGTTAAGGTGGCCTACAAACTTGCATAACTAGCAAGCATGGACTGTATCCACAATGTGTTCCATGTTTTGCTATTGCGCAAGTAAATTAGAGATTCATCGCATGAGCTGTAAGATGACGTGAGTTGTAAGGAGAGACTAGTGCAAATTCTAGACATAAGAGTCAAGGAACTAAATAACAAGCATATTTCATTGGTCAAGGTCTTCTAAAGGAATCATGAAGTCGAGCAGGCTACCTTGGAGGTGGAGCAAAACATGAGAAGTCGTTATCCCAAGCAGTGTCAGGGGAATCTCAAGCACAAAAATCCAATAAGGGAGGAGGGATTGTAACAGTCACAAATACGTCTTAAGGGTAAAAATGTTTTTTTACTTGTAATTATAACTTTGATTAATGTGGCATAAGTTTATAAGGTTAAAGATAAATGTTTAAATTAAATTTTTAAGACGGTGAATAACAATGCACAAAGTTTATAAGGTTAAAGATAAATGTTTAAATTATAAGTTTATAAGGTTTTGTGCATGTTTACGGAGCCTAATTTTAAAGTCATCAGAAGCATAGTTGGGTATTCACTATTCTTGTTGAATTTTGAGTTAGTTAAAATGGGTAACATTGAATTTAGAGAAAATGTATTGATAGATTAAGCAATGAAAGAATAAGAACTCAAAAGTTTATCTACTGTTATTTGCAGTAACTCCTTGATGACCGAACTTCGCAAAGCTTTGACTAAATATAGAAAATTTATGGAGTCTACATGCGTAATTGCGGAATTAAGATGTTGTGTCATTCTGATATCGCATCTAATGGTCATGTTTTATGTCTTTAATATCTTGCAATGTCTAAATCCACCGCACATTTTTTTTCCTCTTTGTCCCCACATTTTGACTACCTGTAAATTAAGAAGTTTTTGTAGCCTTGACTTGTTCACGAGGGAAAAGTTCATTTTAATATTAGATAATGGCATTGAAATTGCGTCACAGAGATATCCATTTCTCTTAATTATAGTTACATTTACTTGATAATTTTGAATATCTGTGAGTCGAACAGTTGATGGGGTGGAACACTTTCAATGCGAAAAAGCTCTCGACAGTCTTTTATCGGATCTAGTTCACATTGATGAGTCATAAGAACTATCCACCACCACCATGCGCCTCGTCCTCAAAGGAAAATAGAGAGGAAATATTCAAAGATAAATATGATATCAATTTTTCATTGTTGATTGTACTGTTCTGTACCAAAGTAACAGTAGTAATTTACAACGTTGGATTATTAATTTTTCATTGTTGCTAGGTCTAGTAATTATGCGATTCTAATACCATATATAGCCGTTACTTTCCAACCATGAAGATTAACAACTTAATATGATAATAGAGTTAAAGTTCTAGATTTAAATCTACGCATTTCAAGTGGATAAAAAATATAACATATTACATTCACTGACAACAAACACAAACGATAATGTCTCATTTTGTGCGTTTAATCACACATAATGATACATCAATATTATTGAATGTCTTCAACTAGGCAGACCTATCGAGAAATATATAAGGCTACAAAGCCTCTCCTTCATTTGAGACTCTTAAGCCAGACCAACAATGATGACACGTAAAAGTTATTAAACATCTTCAACCAGATTGGCCAATAGCCTCCTGAACTAGGCCAAATGGGGAGTTAGAAGCAATCTACGGAGCTTTGGATCATCAGGTTGAAACTTCAATGAAAGTGTACTGTAAAGGATTTAGATGCTATAGCGGAACTCTCTCACCTCAAAAGTTAGCTAAAAGGTGAAATTTTTCCTTACACTTAAAGATTTTTTGATTCATTGTTCTGAGAAATAAAACTTCATACTGTTTTAATTTTGTTTTAACGTATTGTCATGTATATGCCTTAAATAAATATTCATCGGGGAAAACTATCTGAGTATAATAAAATTGATATTGTATAGCAACACAATCTTATAACAATTTGCAATACAAAGACATAACACTAATCAATAAATTCTAAAACATTTTCCCAAATTCTCTTTAACATATTCTGAAAATGCAAACAAACTTCACGCATTTTTCACTACACCAAACAACTATTGGGCTGAACAAAACCGGAAGCAGATCCAACAGCATGGCTACATAAAGCTTCTGCTGGTTCATTCTTATAAGTGAGATTTACATCGTCCAAGGTTATCCCAGAGCATGGATTCTCCGAACTGCAATCAAACTTCACCGCAACTTCGGTTGCAGATGTTCCATGAATATCTTGGTAAGTCACGTCACTTATTTTAACCCCCGAAGCCTGTCACATAATTCAAGTAAACCGAAAAGTGACATCGAAAATGAACTTGTTATATTGAAATGAGTTATCCACGTATAAACTTGTTATGATGTTACCTGTCCAGGGCAATTTTTCTCATCAGGACAGTAATTTTGATCGATAATGACAGGATTGTCAACATTGTTCATGATGACATGTTGAAAAAGAATGTTTCTAGCAAAACCAGTGCTAGGTCTCCCCCAAGATTTTATCCTGACTCCATTTTGGGTACCCGTAAATGTCACAGTTTTTACAGTCACATTTTGCACTCCAGCCTCTTCTTGTTCCTTGCCAAGACTACCAATGCTGCAACAATATCATAACATCACAAACTCAGAACAACAAATACTACAATTAATTAGAAATTAATAACCCTATCAGATTGTCTTGTTTATCACATTTTACCTGATCCCATGGCCAGGGCCACAAGCAACATTCTCAATCCATAAATTGGTAGTACCAGGGCCAATTGAAACACAATCATCACCAGTCCCAATTCTTGAGTTGAGGATTGTGACACCGCTCGATGATTGCACATGAATTCCGTCGGTGTTAGGACTGTTGCCTGAGGCTGAAACCTTAACTCCTTGCGCTTTCACATTGTTGCATTCATTGATAACAATATGGAACATCTGGCTATTCACCGATGTTAATCCACTTATCAGAATATTGTTTGAGTTGGTAAACTCCAGCGTCTGCACATTAAACACGAATAGAAGCTTGTTAAGATAATAAGTTTACCCAAAATGGAAGCTACTTTAATACTTTTTTCTGTTGCACTAAGCAAGATTCTTTAATACTTAATCATCAATCTTTAAGCTTACCGTGGCGCCACTAGGGCAACTTTTCCCTGTCTTCTTACAAGTCCACAAGCCAGAACCTTGGCCATCAAGAGTGCCACCATTAATAGAAACGCCGTTAACATGTTCAAAGAGAATCCAGTTGTCAGCATTTCCAAAAATGTTATAATCTGATGGAGCCACAAGAGTGCCATCAATACGCAGGGTGATATCATTGTTCTGGCATTCGCCTTTAAACTCAACTTTTCCCACTAAGAACCTCCCTTGTGGCACGTACATTGTCACGGCCTCAGTCGAGTCACAGGCTTCAGCCCATGCATCAAGAAAGGCTTTTGATGAGTCAGTTTCGCCATCGGCTTTGGCTCCGAAGCTAATTACATTGTAAGTCACAGGACTTGCCAAGGATGAAGTAAAAAAGAGGATTGAAATAAGTAAACAAACGAGATAATTCATTGAATTTTCTATTAATTTCTTATCGTTTTTCATGAGGAATTGAAAGAAAAGAATACAGAAATTGAGGAGACTTTGTAGGTTTAGTGATGGCGTAGAAATGGCTTATTGCATGGGGATATTTATAGGCTTAAAAGTAAGAAATTTAAGAAGATTGCGTGTTGTCCATTTTCAACATTTGTGTGCATAGCATGTTCTTGAATAGTCTGTCTATGGTTGCTTGTCATATAAAATTTCATTTGGAAGATTAAATTATTTGCCCTTTTTATGCACTAGCGTGTTAATTCAATTTTGGCCAAGTCAAGTTTAATTCAATTCAAATTTGAATCAAATTCGTAATACTTAACTCGAGCTTGTTCAAGTTGGGTTAATATTACCAAAGAACTATCTTCAAGACAAATAGTGTCATTAAAGAGTGAACATTATTGTTGATAAGATAAACGATATCATTAAATAGATAAATGAGATGATATTCAGTCAAAATTTGATTTAAAGTTCTAGCATGAAATTAACTCATTTAAGGAATTGCATCCACCATACAAACATGTGGAAAAACAAATGAAAAAGTTGCCCATATGTTTAGCTTTTTGGACAAATATATGTATTCTTTTCAAACATCTGGTAGGCATGTGGACATGTTTTTTTTGCTTTAATTTATACTGTTTCATATTTGTAACATGCAAATTAAGGAGTGAGATTACAGTTTTTGAATAATCTTTAATTTTAACACGTATTGTTCTTACTTCTTACTAAACGTGGGATTTATACAAATGCATGAAAACTATTCGAGCCCCTGTAATAGAGGCTGTATTATTGAGTTGAAAAACACAATACCACAAAGGACGAGTGCACGTGCACGGTTGCATGATATTAAAATATCTGTAATATAATCAATTCAGAAAGCTGAACAAATTGCTTGAACTTTATTGTTTTCCGGCTAATGTTAAGTTATAGGTGTATTGTTGCTTTAGGCACAAGCTCAATGCATACACGATTCAAGGTAAATAATGCCTAAAGAGTACATTTCCATTTTATTGTGTAACTACTAATCACAAAAGTGTGACATCTGATTATATATAAAAGTCATCTTTGTAAAGTTAATTGAGAGTCATTGTAGCATTACAGTTATAAGTAATTGTGTTATTTCGCATTTTGTAACTTAAAAGTTAGTGTGGTCGTGGATATAAACATTATTAGTCAAACCATACAAATATATCTTATTTCGTGTGCATTATATAAGTTTTATTTTGTTCTTGCTTAATTCATTTCCTAACATATTGATCAATCATAAATACAATTCTCACTGATTCTTTCAAAAAAATGGAATGGAAGGTTGGGGTTATTTAATTTTTTAAAGAGTTAGGATGACAAAGGATTTTTTTTTAATGGAAGATGACAATTTTAGTTGAATTTTTTATTATAGGACAAAAAATAAAGTACAAAATAATACTTTTTGAAAGGGGCTCCATTCCCATCCTTGATACTTATTCCAAACAGGCTTAAATAAAAACAAATATACATTGCTATTAAAGCCGAAACGAGAGAATGAGAAATAAATAATATGTTTAGCAAATCTTATCCAGTTTTGTATATCTACATATGGAAAGTTTGAACGTGTACTACTATGGTTCTATCAAAAACTTCCTTTTTCTAAATATATGATCTTTTTAATTTTATTTTTTTTAATAGGAAGATAAAATTTATTTTATTTTATATGGAAAGTACTATTTTCTATTTCCTCTTGACTAAGAAAATCTAAAAATTTAGTCCTTTCAATATTATATGCAAACTTGAGTTTAATTTCTCTTAAAATCAATAATCAATATTATCAGATAGATAAACAAACCGATTACAAACTAAGTTATTAAATTTAAACTCTAATTAAAAATATATTCATTCCGGCTAAGTTAGCTCAAGCCCGATCCACCTCCTCCCAAGCAATTGTAACCACACAAAAATGTATGGATCATACTAAAGAAAACAGTAAATGAAGGATGACATTGTACGCCACCAATAAGAATTTATCTAAAGAATAAGGTCTAAAAGGTGTGGAGTTTGGCAAGTTTCATGGATTTTGTTTCGTCCATATTCATGAATCTTAACTAATTTCCATGAAAACAAACAACAGCATTTCTGTCTAGAGCATGGCTTGATGCAGATAATTTTATAATCATAGGTAGGAATAAATTGAAATTGGACTTGAAACTAATGGATTTGATTCGAGTTTGGTACAAGCACAACACCAAAAATACTATTTAGTGATTGACCTATATATATACACCATATGAATCACACATATTCGTATTAAATCTAGTCATGAGGTTTTAAATCAAAAGATTACTTTATACACTAGTACGATTTTACGATAAGTCATTGACTATAATTTAATGGTCATGTGATTTATCATTATTAGTTATATTCGAAAAACGGTTATCTAACTATTAATTTATACTAATATCATAATGACATGATTATTATTGTCACCTGCATTAATGTTATCTCATCATATTCAAAGAAGATATTTAATATGTCTACAATATGATATAATTACCCAAGTTATGTTACATTCATAAGGAACAATTCGACCACTCATTTTGTATATTAAGTGAGTCAACCAGATAGTTCACATATATATTTTAAATCATTACAAATAAAAGAAACAATTTATACATATAAACAAAAAAACTACTTCTTTTATTGATAAGTCATCGTAAATGTACATACAAGATTAAAATACTTGCAAAATCGACAACACGAATGATTCTTAGGGCATACACTAACATATATGACCAGGACTTATGGATCAAGACATAACGAATGTTAGTATGTCAAAGAAATTGTTTGGTTAATGAATGCCTATGACACTTTAGGGAGAACATTTATGTAAGGACCAAAGTGGAGGCAATCTCGTTTGTATAATGTTAAATGAAAATTTTACCCTTATGTTACATGTAAAGTAGGGATAATGTTAAATGAAAATTTTACCCTTATGTTATATGTAAAGTGGGGATAAGGCTTGAGAGGCCTTTTTAAAGGCAAAAACAAATAGCTAGCTAATTAAACATGCTCGACTATGTGAAAAATGACACAAACCTTGATCAAAACAGATCCAGATCAAAATCAAGAAAGTTGAGAACAATGATTTGCATCGAAATACCCACTAGTTGTGTGTAAAAGTCACATTATATGTGCAAGAATTAGGGCTAAGTGAGTCAAATATCCATAAGAAGCATCACGCACTCAACGTTAAGACACATTAATAGTTCATTTATATTTAGGTGTGAATGGTGAGAAAGAGTTACACAAGTTAGTTACTCACATAGTCAATAAGATGCATTAAATATACGCTCATGGTAAGGGCTATCCCAAGATGGTAATTCAGCTAGCGGTCCCCTAGCTGTGTAAGTGGTAAGGAAGGGACTATGACCAGATTTCTCATATGACTGGGGTATTTAAACTAGTTAGCCTAGAGTCCAATCGACAATGTGTGAGGTACATTTAGATAATAGACATCTGGGATGTCATATACTTTCACAAGGCATTCAAGATGTTGAGATCAACTTAGACACTTGTTATTTGGGATGACATCATTTATGGTTATAAGGCAGATGGGTGCAAAATAATATCCAATAGTAACCTTTTATGTGCAAGGTGTCAGAAAGTCACCTATTTTTTTAGTATTTTTCACTTATGCATTCCTAATTGTAATTTTGTAGGTAGGCTAGGAAAGTAACAGGGCATGTGGAGAGCCAATGGTCCAATTCAAAGTCTTTGCATAAGGTAGGGCATTTTTGTTATTTTGGATTTTATGGGCTAATATTCAAGGAGTTTATGACCATGTTTATGACCATGTTTATGCACATTTATGTTTGGGAATTTGTTTTCAAACACTTGTTATTGTGAGATGGTTGATTGTTTATTTATGAAAATGATGAAATTCAATGTGTTTGTTTCCACACTTTTTTGCATGTATTTAATATTAAGAAAATTATTATCAAGGTTAAGTTTTGTTGTAGGTAAAGATAAGTTTAAGTTGGGCACGTTTCTCTAACTTCATATTTCATCTAGGAGTATGTGTCCAAAAAGACGTGTTACACTACCTGAGAGGTGGCATAGGACATGATGAGTTATTGTCATGATTTGTGTCAAGGGAATCCTAAGGACAAAATTCTAGTAAGAGGGGAGATATTATAAGACCCACGAGTATGTCTTAAGGGTGAATTTGTCTTTCTACTTGCATTTGTAGTTTTGATTAATGTGGCATAAGTTAAGTTTAAAGATAAATATTTAATTTGAATTTTTCAAATGGTGAACAATTGTGCAAGAAGAGTGCACAACCGTTCATCCAATGGAGAGTCAGCAAAATGGATAACGTCTCATGTAGGAAAATTTAAAAAGGGCGCATGACTGTGCATGTCTAGGATGGACACTTGTGCTTCATCCACATCCTTTATTCAACCAAAAGAGAGATGAAGATATGACAAGCCTCATTGGTGAGTTGGAGAATTTTTTGACAAGTTACATTTAGATTGTAAATAAAATTCATTAGGACGATTTCCTTTCGGAAAACTACTAAAGAATAGTAATTGATATTGTATAACAACACTATCTTATAATTATTTTCAATACACAGACACACCACGAATCAATAAATTCTATCACATATTCCTAAATGCTCTGTAACATATTCTGAAAATGCGAAGAAACTTTATGGCATGCATTATTCACTACACCAAACAGCTATTGGGCTGAACGAAACCGGTGGCAGATCCATCAGCATGGTTGCATAAAGCTTCAGCTGGTTCATTCTTATAAGTGAGATTTACATCGTCCAAGGTTATCCCAGAACATGGATTCTCCGAACTGCAATCAAACTTCACCGCAACTTCGGTTGAAGATGTTCCATGAATATCTTGGTAAGTCACGTCACTTATTTTAACCCCTGAAGCCTGTTGCATAATTCAAGTGAATTGAAGAGTGAAATAGAAAATATTGTATTGCGAAAGATGAATTTTATTTACAACTATCACAGAAATCTTGAAAGAACCACATTCTAAAAGGTACGGGTTGAAATTAAAAAGTCTAAAATTATATAAACCCTACATTAAGAGCTAATAATTTCTGATATGAGATCCAAGTCTCACATATTGTACTTGATATCATAAAATATCACCATGCTCAACAGACTTAGTGCCCCTGTGAGCTAACTTTGCACTAGCCCTGAGAGAACATTGTAATGCCAATGTGATGACAACTGCAACTAGTCAGAGATATGAAAGTAGATTTTATACCAAATGATACGAAACCTTGGGAGAAACCATGCATCCAGTTGTTGAGAATTGAGATATATAAACCCACACTAAAAACCTATACTTTTTGGCATAGTATCAAAGTTTCATACTTTGCACTTGTTATAATGATACCTGTCCAGGGCAATTTTTCTTGTCAGGGCAGTAATTTTGATCGATAATGATAGGATTGTGAACATTGTCCATGATGGCATGTTGAAAAAGAATGTTTCTAGCAAAACCAGTGCTAGGTCTCCCCCAAGATTTTATTCTGACTCCATTTTGGGTACTCGTAAATGTCACTGTTTTTACAGTCACATTTTGCACTCCAGCCTCTTCTTGTTCCTTGCCAAGACTACCAATGCTGCAACGATATCATAACATCACAAACTCAGAACTACAAATACTACAATTAATTAGAAATTAATAACCCCACCTGATTGTCTTTTTTTTTTACTTTTTTACCTGATCCCATGGCCAGGGCCACAAGCAACATTCTCAATCCATAAATTGGTACTACCAGGGCCAATTGAAACACAATCATCACCAGTCCCTATCCTTGAGTTGAGGATTGTGACACTGCTTGATGATTGCACATGAATTCCATCGGTGTTAGGACTGTTGTCTGAGGCTGAAACCTTAACTCCTTGCGCTCTCACATTGTTGCATTCATTGATAACAATATGGAACTTTTGGCTATTCACCGATGTTAATTCACTTATCACAATATTGTTGGAGTTGGTAAACTCCAGCGTCTGCTCATTAAACACAAGAAAGGAAGCTTGTTATTGTTAAGATAATAAATTTACCCAAAACGGAAGTTACTTTAATACTTAAACATAAATCTTTAAACTTACCGTGGCGCCACTAGGGCAACTTTTCCCTGTCTTCTTACAAGTCCACAAGCCAGAACCTTGGCCATCAAGAGTGCCACCATTAATGGAAACGCCATTAACATGTTCAAAGAGAATCCAGTTGCCAGCATTTTCAAAAATGTTATAATCTGATGGAGCCACAAGAGTGCCATCAATACGTAGGGTAATATCATTGTTCTTACATTCCCCTTTAAACTCAATTTTTCCCAGTAAGAACCTTCCTTGTGGCACATAGATCGTCACGGCCTCACTTGAACCACAGGCTTTAGTCCATGCATCAAGAAAGGCTTTTGATGAGTCACTTTTGCCATTGGCTTTGGCTCCGAAGCTGAGCACATTGTAAGTCACAGGACTTGCCAAAGATGAAGTAGAAAAGAGGATTGAAATCAGTAAACAAACGAGATAGCCCATTGGTTTTGCCAGCAATTTTTTATTGATGATTATTAGGAAATCGAAGAAAAGAACACAGAAATTGAGGAGACTTTGAAGGTATAGAAATGGCTTATTGCATGGGGATATTTATAGGCTTAAAAGCAAGCTGCCACGACAAGAAATTTAAGATGCGTGTTGTCCAGTTTCAAAAATTTGTGCGCATAGCATGTTGTCGAATAGTCTGTCTACTGTTGCTTGTCATATAAAATTTCATAACACGAGTAATAAATTTTATGTTTTTGGAAGATTAAATTATCTGCCCTTTTTCTGCACAAGCATGCATGTGAATTTTTTTTCATATACAAACATGTAGAGGTGAATTTGATTTGAGCCGAATTGAGTCAAGCTTAGATCAAATCTATAATACTTAACTCGAGTTTGTTCGAATTGGTGCAATGTCATCAAAAGTTTATCTATGAGGTGAATATTGCAGTTAAAAGAATGAATATTGTTATAGGCAAAATAAACAATGTCATCAGATAAACAAATGAGATGATCTTGAGTGAAACTTTCGAATAAAAAGTTTAGTTTGAAATCGGTTTGTTTGAGCCGAGCAAGTTTGAACTGGATCCACTCTACAAACATGTGAAAAAGCAAATTAAAACGTTGCCTTTATGTTCAACTTTTTGAACAAATGTATATACTTTTCAACCATCTGCATAGGCATGTGGACAGGTTTTTTCTTTCATACTGTTTCATATTTTATAACATGCAAATTAACGAGTGAGATTACACCTTTTGCTCTTAATTCTTACTAAACGTGGGATTTATACAAATGCATGAAAACTATTCCAGCCCCTGGAATAGAGGTTGTATTATTGAGTTGAAAAACACAAATGGTTGAACTATGTTTTCCGTAATAATGTTAAGTTCTTGGCGTATGTTTGCTTTAGGAAGAAGCTCAATGCCTACGCGATTCAAGGTAGTTAATGCCTAAGGAGAACATATCCACCTTATTCTGGAACTACTACTAACCATGAACTTTTCAAAGCTCATATCTGAGCACACATCAACGGAGAATCCTGTGTGTCATCAAAGGGCCATTAGTGGGATGGACAATATTGTTAGAAATGTGAAAGTGTCACTGATAGAATGAATAATATTATCAAATAGATAAAAGAATAAATCAAAAGTCAAATTATCAAATTAAAGCTCCAATTGAAAAACAACTCATTCTAAATGAACCAGTTCAGACCAAATCCACCTTTATCTAAGCAATTGTAGCCACAAAAGAATCTTCAGATCATACTAAAAAGGAAAAAAAGGGAGTAAATGAAAGATGATACTCTACGTTACCAACGATGATTCATCTAAAGAATGGTCTAAAAGGTGTGGAGATTGTTAGGTTTCCTGGATTTTCGTTTCGTCCATATTCATGAATCTTAATTAATTTGCAGGAAAACAAACTACGACATTTCTGTCTAGAACATGGCTTGATGGAGATAATTTTATGATCATAGGTAGGAATAAATTGAAATTGGATTTGAAACTAATGGATTTGACTCGGGCTTGGGATATTTATAAATGTCGCTATAATTTTTACCAACATTTGAATAAATGATGTTGAATGTTGTGTTGCCATAAGTTTTAGTGGTTGGTAATTATTTACAATGCCAGTATAAACATAAAATAATTATCACTAAAAGCTAATCAACAATGTTATTTTTTCCTTGAACATACTTTATACTAAAATTTACCATCTTTTCATTAAATAATATTTTTATAGTGACAATTACAAAAGTCACAAAAGTTTCAAATAATTTAATAAATAAATTACTATGACATTTATTATACTCTTGGAAAATATTTTTTGTCATTAATATATGTTTATGCCATTTTAATTGTTGACAAATTGTAATACACAATATATAGAGAAATAGATATATAAACTATTATTCACTTAATTAAAATTTATATTTCCTATTTTCATTATAAATAACAAAATTACACAATATAAGAAGTATAAGTTTATGTTCTTCCAAAACATATATTTAACTAGTTAATCAAAATTTATATACAAAAGTATATGAATTAACAAAAAAAGAAAAAAGCCTTCATTACTTTCAATCTTAATAAACTCTAAGAAGAAATTGAAAAAATGATATTAGAACAAATTAGAAAAGAAATTGATTAAAACAAATTAATTCATTTTATAACCTAAAAATTTCTAAATAAAAAACCATATATCAATTTAAAACAATATCAAGCATTTCAGAAAACATAAATATCTTCAAAATATGGAAATTTAGATTAAAAAACAATTAGAAAAGAAAAAATAATTAAAATCAAACAAAAATCAACAAAATAAAAGTAAAAAGAGTCATCAAACAAGCTACCAGCGATGTATACCAACAAACTATTTGATTTAATATGTAAAAGAAAATCAGTACTAAAAATCTGCAAAACCACAACATTTCCTCAAAATAAAAACGATAATAGAAATATTCTCAATTAATAGAAGAAATATTTTAAAATATAGAAATGTTATATAAAATTGAAACTCATACTTTAAAAAATAGAAAGTTTAATCAATTGAAACTTATACAAAACTCTAAAATTTGTGGAATCAATCAAACTTATAAAATAAAAAAGTAAAATTTTTTATTAAAATTAATCCGAAACCAATTGAATAAATCATGACAAAATATCATTTTTAATATAATAAATTACCTGGTTAATGAAAAAATTAAACTTTATTGGAATCTCTCAGTCCTCTTCTTGAAGCAATAATTTTTCTCCCTTATACAATTTCTCTTAAGAAACAAAAAAAGAAATAATTTTCTTCTTAAAACAATATCTCTTGATAAATCAAATCAAAACTTTATCTCTATTATTCAATGATAATTATATAAAAAAAGGCAAAAATATATGTCAATATACCAATTTTAAATTAATATAATAAGTAAATATTATTTCAGTGACTTTTAATATAAATGTCACAACAAAAATACCACCAAATATTCTTATTGCATCAATTGTAATAAATGTTACAATAAGTTATTAATTTTTTGACTTATCAAATTTTTTTGTGGTTTAAAAAAATGTCAGAAAATATTGTTTTTGCTATAGTGAAGTTTGAGCTCGAATTGAATACTATCAACAATATTATTAGTAAGATAAATAATATCACCAGATAAACAAAGAAAATCTATTTTGATCCAACAAGTTGACGAACTGGAGCTGAAGTCAAAACCAACTCATTCAAATTAAATTGTAAAACCAAGTTAAATCCGTCCCACTAACAAACCTGTGACCAATAAAAACATTTTGCACGTCAACTTTGTTATTGAAAAACTACACATAATATTAAATTTTCATAAATTAATATTTTTTTTCATTAACTTTAGCTAAAAATTTTTGTTATATATTTTCATGAATTAATATAATATATATTACACTAAGGGTGCATTTGCTTCTAGCAATATTTTATATTTAATATAGATTACTTAAAAAATTATTGATTAAAAATTATTAATATATTTGATAAAATTTACTAAAAATTGATAGATATAGATAATTATTGTGTTTGGTTACAGAAAATAAAATAATAATAATATATTATTTTACTTAAGTACCCTTGAATATAATTATTTTAAAATATTTTTATGTTATTTGTTATATTAATTAAAAATGAAGTTATTTTTATTCAAGAAAATTAATAAGTAAAAATATAATTATAACAAAATCAAAATTACCTTATTAATATGTTAATATTTAAGGTAGATGTAATAATAAGATTTCCTCTTATATTATATGCTATATCACTATAGATAATAAAAAATTATTATAATTTTATATTATCTATAAATCAAATAAAGTAATATAAATAATAAAAGATATATTACTAGAATAATGTTTTACTATCTTAAATCAAACACTTCCTAAGTGTAAATTTCTAAATCGAAAATGGACATATACACTACATCAACCCATTGTCATAATATTTATAGATTGTTTTTTAAAATTCACAGCAAATCATGTGAGCCAATAAGCATGAAAATCCATGCCATTAACAAGATGATGAATTTAAATTAGATTTCAGTTAGATACAATTTCTCGTCACCAATTGATATTGTAATTTAGAGTTTTACGTTAAATAAGTTATAGTAACAATAATGAAAGTATGAGAAAACTTAGGTAAGTATGCTACATATGTATAAAAATATATAGGAAAATGAATGAAAATGGGTTAGAGAAAAAAATGAGAAACTTTAATTTTTACGTGATTCTACCTAATGATTGAAATATTATATTTACAGTGTTCTCACTTATTTTTACATAGTATGAGAACGATATAGTACTCAGTAGTGTTTTGTTTAGATTTTCACCTCTATCATTCTCCTTTTTGTTTTTTCTCCTTTAGGAAAGGGAAAAAAAAAAAGCTAGTGGAAGGAAGATGAGATCCGAGCACAGTTTAAATCAAATAAATTTTAAATTTAAGTAAGTTTAAATTAATTATTTAAAATTTAAATTAAACATAAATAAATCTTTATTTAGAACCAATTCATCTCAATCTACCTCTGCTTTTATCCATAGCATTATAACGTCCAAAAACTCATGAAATCAGTAGACCGGAGACAAATTTATGCCTTAATAAGAAAACAAGCTGGTTTTCAAGTCTATGTTGAGTTTCATTGCCCTTCAATGGGATGGAACCAATCATGATTAAATAATTAATGACAAGCCAATAATGTGATTTGGTGAAAAGCACTTTGATTTTGTGAAAAGAAGGGTCAATACTACTTTAATTTCATGATTAGACACATTAATTACATTAAAACTACGTGTCATATCACTGCTTTGTTTGCACATGTAACTTTTAAGCCTAATTATAACTTTTAAGACACATTAATTACATTAAGAAAAATATTTTCCAACTGTTTTCAGAGTCAACAGCATTTTCCTACACTAATTTTAAAAACACCACATATTCACTTTCTCAATTTCCCCAGGCTATATAAACTCTCCCCTTTCTGTTGTGTTCCGTTTTGTGTTCCGTTTCTGAGTCAAATATTTTCATCTTTGTTTCGTCTTTCTTTTTTCAATAATTTATAGCATATTATCAATATAATTCATTCAAGTATATTTTAATATTAGTTATCTTTCAATTATATTATTATCATATTTGTATAATACAACTATAGATATCTCAATTATAATATTGTCCAATTTACAAAATACAAACCATTATTGTTTTTAATTATTATTATTATTTTGTTTAATCTTTCCATTATATTTATTTTTCATTTACGAAAAACAAACTGTAGTTATATCAATTTTTATAATTGTTTCATATTTGTAAATACAAATTGTAATTGTATCTCATTTGCAACCTAAATGTCATTTGAATATATATTTATAGTATAATAATTATATCCGATTTGCAATCTAAAGTTTACAAAATTGTGAGAATAAATAAATATATATATATATATATGAGGTCAAAATCTTAAATTTCATCAAAATATTTATTTATTTTATAATAACTATATTTTTTTGCAACCTGAAGTTGTGAAAAAGATGGACTTGAAGTTCGAAATATCATTAGAATTGAAGTTTTACATACTTTATAATATTTTGAGTACTAATTACAAAATCAAAAGTTTTGTAAATATGAAAAATATTTAAACCTGAAGTTTCAAACATTGATCTCACTATATTCTCTACAAAATAGGGATGACAATTTGGACCCGATTTTAGGAGCCCCGACCCTCCCCAACCCTAACGAGGAAAGGATTCCCCGATAGAGACGGAGATGGAGATGAAAAGAATCCCCATAATCGGGGATGGGCCGGGGATTGAGATCCTCCCCACTCTTCCCCGTTGCCATCCCTACTACAAAACCAAAAGTTTTGTGAATATGAACAATATTTGAATTTGAAGTTCTTAAAATTAGGTGGATAATATTAAATAGACTTTGACACGATTCTCTACCTTGAATATATTAGCCTTGAAAAAGTAATTAAATAAAATGTTTTAGAAAGATACATCTAAGGCCATTATTTTACCCGCATCATATCCCCGAAGGATTGTAAGCTGAATATATGGATATAATGATAAATCCATTAGATTCGTGGAAAAATTTGAAAGATAAATTTGAACATCTGATTCAATAATACTCCTAATGGCTTTGTAATTTAGTACAACTCTCTAATGTTTAGAATCTTTCCCTGATTGGGGTAATATGGAACAAAAAATATTCTCTACCTTTCATTCTTTTCTAATAATATGCTTATATAGTAACAATATCGGGAAAAGAAATTCTAAATTAATATTATATTTTCTCATTAATGAAAAATCATCAACTCATTTCGCAAGAACTACATCACTCCCTAAAGTGAACGTGACAACCAGAAGTAGTTATCAAATCTTAAATAAAATAATTTTTTATCTGAAGATAGCTATAATAGAAAATCTTAGTCATACCACTAAAAGTAGAATAAGATTGAAACAAAATAAATAATAATGTAAAGTAAATCACAAAATAGTATATGTGGTCATAAATGTCATTGGTTACGTACTTATCATATGCATAAACATTGGGTGGATTTATTGTAACATCCGAATTCAGGTGTGTCAGTAAACTCCACTTCCAAAATTACCCCTAGAGTTGATTTTATAATTTTTTGTGTAAAGAAATTGCAAAAGAATTATAGAAAACTACTAAATGAGCAATATTTTTTAAAAGGGGTAAAATGGTCATTTTATAAAGATTCAAGGGACAAAGTGGGAATTAAAATTGAAGGGCACACTTGAAATTATATGGTGGTGCTAAGGGTTTTTGGTAATTGGCTAAGGATATAATAGTAATTTATGGAAAAGGTTAAGGGCAAAATGGTCCAAAAGGCTTATAAACTTAAGCCTATTCATTTCCTTCTTCATTTTTGCCGAGAACTCCATGATTTTAGCTAAGCATTTTCCCTTAACCAAAATTCACCAAAAAAAAACCTAGCTAAACCACCTAATTTCCAAAGGCTCTAGTTATAAAAAGTGTAGATCTGTCAATTCTGATCAGTTCTAAGGTAAGAAATTTAATTTTTAAGATATGTCAAGTTTAGGATTTTGATGGATGATCATATTTTTGGTTGATTAAAGTTGCCAGAAAGAAGAAAAGAAGGTGAATAAGCTTAAATCATCTATTTAGCAAATAAAAGGTAAGAATTTCATACTTTACATACTTGAAGTAAATTTGAGTTAGGTTATTTAAATAACCTTTACTTATATAAGTGTGTAAGGTATTAGAATTAAGGTGATTTATGCTTAAAAGGATAAAGAAATTCATTAGGATTCATGATGTAATTTTTGGCCATAAGGGTAAAAAGGTAATTTTGGCCATAAGGGCCAAAATATCATTTTATGTGATATAGGTTAATTTTGCTTAATTATGTGCATAAAATGTGTGATAACCCTTATATTAAGCCTACATTGTATATTTTGAAATTAATTAAATGTATGAGATATATAAATGCATGAGAGGAGAATATGATATTTGATAAGGAATGAAAAGAATAAGAGAAAACAATGAATGAGCATATTTCATATTATGATTATATATGCATACATGAGAAATCATAGCATATGCATGATTTAGAAAAAAATATATATATATAAAGAAAGAGGAAAAATATTTTCTAAGTCATGCATGCTTTCAGAAAATGAAAAACAAGTGTTTTTTGGTTTTATAATGACGCATATGATACAGGAAAGCAGAAAACATACTTAAAATCCTTACACGTGAGCTGTACTGTGTGGACAGCAAAGAAAATAATTGGTTGTACTGTGTGGACAGCAAAGAAAAATATCAGCTGTACTGTGTGGACATCAAAGAAAAAATATCAGTTGTACTGTGTGGACAACAAAAGAAAAATATCAGTTGTACTGTGTGGACGACAAAGAAAAATATTAGCTGTACTGTGTGGACAGCAAAGAAAAAAAATATATATGCGTGTAAGAGAGAATTGTACTTTGTATGATGACTGCAAGTACTGTCATATGTAGTCTAGACCAGTCAATGAGAAAGAGAGAGAAACAAATTAGTAAATATTTTATGAAAGTCATTTGCATTAGAATTATGCATACAAGCCTGTGTGGCTAATAAAAAGTTGAGAAAGATGTACGATCAAAAAATAGAAATGTCATGACACTCATACATGCATAAATCATAACGAGTGAATCATATCTGTATAGTAAGAAAATGAATAAATGTGTGAAAGAAAAGAATTATGATACGTGTTAAATGCGTGTTCTGTGTCAATTATGTTGTTGTAAATAGCTCAGACACGCTGAGTATGGAAAAGATTAGTACTGGTATAAAATGCTTTAAGTGTTGAGTATGATTTTCTTACTGAGCCATAGTCGCTTACTCCGTTTAATTTAATATTTTACAGGTAAAGAAATACAGCAAAGGTTCCCGGGGAGCACTAATGAGACATGAGGCTGAGGGATGAAGGCACCATATTGTTGTTGATTTGTATGTTTTGATGTATATGTGAATATATGCATATATATACATATACTTGATGTAGATATTGGTGGATATGTATACATTTTGTTTCTTATATATATATATGTGCTTGTGTATAGCTATATCTATATATATATATATGGCTAGTTATAAAAATCGATTATAAAGTTTCTGTGGGTGATAATCTTTATGATGGTTATTATTATGTATTTATTTTATTTATTATGATTATGTGATAAAAATTCAGTCGATTGGTAGGACTGGTTTGTAAGAATTGTTAATTGGGAGTGTTACAAGGCATAATTAAAAAGAGAAAATATTCCCCCGGCCCTCTAAAATAGGGGAACTCATGTCGTTTTTCTGTAACACACCCAATAGTTAGGAGAGGTTACATTTATATTAAGCATCCATAAAAATAAAATAAAATTTGTTTAAGTCTTGTTGATTAAATGAATCTTGATGTTTCAAAACTTCTTTCAAGAATAAAACATGGGTCATTTAACAAGTGACGTGAATGCCCAAAATTTTCATAATTAAAATCCAGTATATATCCTTATTTTGGAGTCATAAATATTATTTTGTGTTTTATTATAATGTTCTCCTTCTTTCTACTATTTTGTGTATATTATAACTAATTATACAATCATAAAGGCAATTGAAACTTATGCAATATCGAATTAGAAATTCTCTTATCCAAAGATTTTTATGCTTTGGTATAACCGTCTAAGTCATCCAAGATCTATAATTATGCATAGAATTGTTGAAAATTTGCATAGACATGCATTAAAGAATCACAAGATTTTATTGTCCAATGAAAAATTTTACACCATCTGTTAACAAGGCAAATTAATAATCAAACTATCTTCCTCCAAAGTTAGAGTTAAATTCTCATCATTCACATAAAAGGGTTCAAAGAGATACATGTGGACAGTTGTTTTGTTATTTCATGGTCTTAATTGATGCATCTGCACATTGGTCGCATGTTTGTTTATTACCAACTTGAAATATTGTCTTTGCTAAACTATTAACTCAAATTATCAAGTTAAAGACACATTTATCAAATTATTCAATCAAGTCAATATGACTATATAATGTTAGTGAATTTACATTCAAGACATTTGATAATTACTATATGTTTATGAGGATTGATGTTGAACATCCAGTCTTACATGTCTATACTCAAAATGGATTAACTAAGTCTCTTATTAAATGACTCTTAATAATTAAACATATTTTATTACTAAGAACTCAATTATACAAGTTCCAATTCTAATCTATATAATTTCATTCATCTTTGACATCCAAGTTTTTAAACTAGTCAAAAATATCCTTCACTACCTGAGTATACAATTTGAATTTCATAGTCACCAAATCTTTCATATATATTATCACCTCAACTATATCAGAGTATAAGTTAGATTGTCTATCATTCAACATGCATCCATTTACAATGAAAGTTGATTTTGTTACTACAGTAGGTATTAGAGATGTTAGTAAATCATATGTCTTGACAGAAAGCACATAACAAGTGCTTTGATGTGCTCTCTCTATTGTGTCAAAACATCAAAAGAGTCACCTTCTTGATTTATAAGTTTAGGAAAATGATCAATATTAATAAAATTATAAAACTCACTATGATTGGAACTTCACCTACTTACTGCTTACCTTAATTTGCATAGGATAGACCACAAACATGGCTTACCTTTAGACCAGCCACCTAAACTTACATGCGGTTCGAAAGTCTGTGAACTTTTTTCATATTTAATTTCATAAACATTCAAGTAAAAATTCTTGTATATCATCTATTTTATAAGGTAAAGGTTTTAATAAATTCTCACTTATAACTTCTAATAAATTTTGTACACCTAATAATTTTGTCTTAGGGTTTAGAATGATAGCTACAACATATAGTAAAAGTATTTCTTTCTAATATTTCTTAAATTTATCCTCTATCTGTTTTGCAATTTCTCTAAAAACATCATGAAATTTATATTCTTTAAAAACAACACTAATGTCTACCATAGAATATAAAATTAAACAACTAATGGGACAGTAAACAACTGACCATCGATTAGTGGCCATTTTAAGGGGCTCTAACATGTTTATTATAATATTGGTCATGTCTTAATCATACGTGGTTAAAAAAAATGGATTTTTAGAATCTTTCAGTTGTGTATTAAAAAATTGTGTTATAACAGTTTCATATCTTTCACATAATTTCACTATAAGATATGATAAATTTCATCTAGTTTTAACATTAAGTTTATTTTTTTACATTTTAAGCCCATTTGTCTACACATTTTATGGTATGTTCGTATACGTGCTAGAGATTTGCAAATATAAGTGATGACACGTCTAATTGTACTTGTGATGTTTTGCCAAACTTATACAATCTTGCAATAATAAATTTCTACTATGACATACACACCTAATATGAAATAGTTAGAAACCAAATGGTAAATTAAATGATTCATCATTAACTTGACTATTTTATCATTTTTTTGGTATTATCAAATGTAATTGAAAAAATAGATTTATTTATTTTATATTCTTAAAAAACGTTTGCTAATGTTTGATAAATTATGACACCAAAATGAGGATGTCCTAATGTCCTAAACAGAATAACTTTTTTGTATACCTATCAATTAGAATTCATGTAATGGACCAGATGTATTCTGAGTCCTCTTTACTAGTTGTACATAAATAGGAAGTAATAAAAATAACACTATCAAAATTAAGTAGTTCTTTTATAATTTTTAATTTCATTAATTCATATTTTATAACAATGTTAACTCAAAGTGTAGACACAAGAACTCTTTTAAATGCTAGCTAAACATTATTTTGTATAATCCATTATAATATTTTATTGTCAACGTAAGCAAAAGGTTGATCAGAATCGACAACGTACTTGATCATGTACTCATGTATTTTCAATTGACTGTATATGAAGTTTGTCATTTCTCCAGCGGCTAAACTGCCAGATTACATGTAGTAAATCTACTAATTGATCGTGATCTTGTAAAGACAATTTGTTACTACCCTCTCAAGTAATGCAACATTTGTTTACAATTTTAATTAATATGGTGACAGAAATGACTAGTGTTGTCTGAACTAGTACATTTTAGACATGAATCACAATATTTGCATGTTGTCTATTGAATTAATTTATCACCAATGATTTCTTTGATTTTATTGAAGTGTTCCCACATCATCGATTTCAATTCTCTTTTTTTCTCCCATAGGTAGAGGTGGATACGAATCAAGCCAAGTCTAAAGACCCCTTGGCTCGAGTTCAATTCGAATAAAAAATATCTTCGTAGAGTCAACATTAAGGGTGGTTTGAGTTTGGTGCAAATTTATAGCTTGAATATGTGGCTCAAATTTATGGCTTATTGACAAAATGATGTCATTTAACAATTATTTAACATAATTTGAATTGAGTCACAAGTCAAGTTCGAATGAAATCAAGCCATCCACCTAGCTCACAAGCCAAACTGACCTGAACTTTCTATAGTTCAAGTTCAACTCGATTTTAAAACGAGCCAAACTTCTTAATTTGAACTCGATTGATATTCGAAATAAACAAATTTGAATCGAACCGAGTTGGCTTTGAAGTTCGAGCTAACTCGGTTCAAATCCAACCCTACCCACTGGTAGTGTTGTAACTTAACATGCCATGTTTGAGATTCTTCATCGAAAATATGTTAAGTTTCATCATTAAAAAATATTTAAAAGGATTGAACTAATGTGAGCTTGGATCCATTTGTATTGAATGAAAAAAATGATAATTGACAAAACTGTAAAAACAAATTACAACAAAGTAGTTGGACAAAATTAAAAATTGATTGACAATGATTGAGATTGAGAGAGTTGAAGAAAGTTGAGATTGTGTAAGGTAATGAAAAATTGTGGGGGACTATTAGTGTGGTAGTCATTAGGTCAGAATGGATGGGAGTTATTGCTCCCAGTCATTTTGCTCAATTTTTTTAATTTTTTCTTATACTGTAGTGTTGGGTTATGTCATGTCTCCTATGGGTTGGGTTGAAAATAGGAAGCCCAGACTAGGCCTCAGGCTGGTTTAGCCTCTTTGTCACTTCTAATTACAATTGTATATACATGCATAATAATTCTCAAATGCAAATTCCCCACTTAACAAAATACAAAACTAAAGTTGAAAAATAGCTGCCAACTATAGCTTTTGACTAGGGTTGAATTGGAGTTTATTTGAGTCTATATATAGACTTGCTCGAGTTCATCTCGAATCCATAATGTTCAATTCAAACTCGAGCTTGTTTAAGTTGGTCAAAGTCATTGGAGGATTGTCATTGAGATTATTAGTAACACCAACATGATATATCATATTGCCAATAAAATAAACAATCACTAGAAAGAATTCGAACCAAACTAAAGCTAACTTGACCATAAAGTTTGATTTTAGCTTTAGTTTGCAATATAATGTTCTAGGATAAACTTGGAGAGTGTGAAGCTCACATATAATAATCAACCAATTGAAGCATCATATAGCAATGCTGACGAATCAGCTTATCGCATTGTTTAGCCTAGCATTTGCTTGCTTAAGTGAAAAAAAAAATCATGTAATTGTATCATTATAATTTATTATAGCTATTGCTAGCTTTTTCAAAATGTTATAGAATTGAGTCATAGAAGGTCTAGAAATATTAGGCCATTGTCATGGTTCCTATATAATTATAGTTTAATAGGTATTTTTTGCTTCAGCCTGTGGCATTTGCCTAGTCATATATTTCGCAGACCTAGTTTTGACATCAATTTTTAATGACATCTATTTTTAATGAAAGTTGAGATAGTGTAAGGTAATGAAAAATGTTATAGGGCTATTGGCTTGGTAGCCATTGTGTTAGAATGGTTGGGAGTTATTGCTCCTTACCATTTTACTCAATTTAAAATTTTTTTTTCCTATATTATTATACAAGGTTGTGCCATGTAGTTTGCGGGTAAGGTTTAAAAAAAGGGGTTTGATGCGGGTTAGGCCTTGGGCTTGCCTGCCCTTCTACAACCTGTAATTACAATTGTATATACATGCATAATCAGTCTCAAATGTATGGATTCCCCACTTAACAAAATACAAAATTTCAGTTGAAAAGCAATGGCCAACTAATGGGGATAGAATCAAAATAAGATTAATGTTATGAATGTTTATAATATTAATTAGGTGAGAATTAACGAAAGATAAGATGTATTAATGTAGATTGACAAGATGGATAAAATAGGATAAGATAAGATAAGATAAGATTAATTCAATGTTATTTCAATTTCAAATATATGATAAGAAAGATGTTGTTGTAGCAAACTTATCCGTGTATTAGATAACGTTTGAGCCTAATTCTTTATGGTATCAAAGCCCTATCCTAACAACATTATTTCTATCTTATTTGGTTCTTGTCTTCTATCTATCTATGGCAACCAAAACTGCAATCACAAATGCTATGTCTATGTCTCTTGTCTCTTCAAATAATTTTTCCTTTCCATCTCCAAACATTTCTTAACAACTTTTGATCAAACTTAATTCATCTAATTATCTCTTATGGAAAACACAACTTTTACCTTTACTAAAAGGCTATGATCTAATCCGCCTTATTGATGGTTCTAAATCTATCAAATGGAGATTTTAATTATTCATATTTACGTTGGTTCAAGGAAGATCAAATGGTTTTGAGCTGGTTGATTTCACCACTTTCAAAAAGCTTACCCAAATTGTCAAAGTAGAAACCGCATTTTCTACCTAGACCAAATTAGAAACGATTTATGTCTTTGGCTTATGAACACATGTGTGACATCTCAAATGAGCATTGAATAAACTTTCTAGAGCGAATGATTCAATTGCTACCTACATGAAACATGGTAAAAGCATTATTGATCAATTGGATGCACTAAATAGTCCTGTCAATAACGCATATTTCATCAAGGCAATTCTTGAAGGCTTGGGTATGACCTATCACCCCTTTGTATGTGCTATGGAAGCACATCTTGAACCAATTTCCTATGATAATCTATATGGCTTCTTTTAAGCGAAGAACCGCAATTGAAAAATGATGGTCTTGCTACTTTAGGTAATGTTCCAACTACATAATATGGAAATCGCCATTCATCCTTTTGTTCATCTAGAAATGGTTGTCCAAATTCTCAATAAAGCAGAAGAGGTAAAGGATGTAATTATACTTGTGATAATCATAATTTTGCCTCTTCTAGTAATTTTTCAAATAATGATTATGGGAGTCATGATCATACAGTACACAATGTTTCATTCAATTCTTCTTTTATTATGAATGAAAACTTAATTAAATGTCATAATTTCAAAGGATTCAAGCATATTGCTCGTACATGCTCAAGTCCACAATTTTCAACAATTTCACATCCAAATCCCTTTAAACATGCATCCAATCCAGCCTCAATTGTTAACTCTACTAACTCTCAATTTTGGATTATTGATTCTGAAGCAAATAATCATCTTACAAAAAATTTGGAAAATTTGCATCTCTATGTTGATTATCAAGGCACTGAAGACATCACAATAGGCGATGGTAAAAATATTCCTATCTCTTAGATTGGCTCTTCTACAATTTCACTAAATAATAATTCCTTTGTTTTTAATGATATCTTAGGTGCACCAAATTCATGTTAAAATCTTTTGTCTTTGAGTTTGTTTACAAGAAATAATTGTGTTTCTATTGAGTTCATTCTTGACTTTTTTATTGTGAAAAATATCCTCACAAAACATGGACTTTACAAAGGTTGGAATAATGGCAGGCTTTACATTATGCATGTTCTAAAATAGACATAAAAATTTGTCTCTGTTCCAATGTCATATCTTGTCTCATTTCAAACTTGGCATTCTCAGTTTGGATATGGATGCAAATCATCTCCTTGTGAAGCAAGATTTTATTTGCCATAATATTTCTTATTCTAATAATAATGTTTCTAGTTTGCATCATGCTTGTCAAGTTAGCAAGTCATATAAATTACCTTTTTGTGATTCTAGTTGTTGTGCTGCAAAACCATTAGAATTAATTTGTTTAGACGTTTAGGGTCTTTCACATGTTCCTTCTTTTACAAGTAATCGTTATTATATAATTTTTTTTTAATCATTATAGCAAATTTTTTTGGATATATTTTCTTCAATATAAGTTTGAAGTGTTCGATGCCTTCATTCAATTTTAGAATTGGTTCAAAAATAAATTAAACTATCGTTGCAAAGCTTATGTTTTTCTTGGTCATAATAATGTACATAAAGGATACAAATGTCTTGATCTTTGTACTAATCGTTAGGTTGTTTCTCGTCACGTGGTTTTTGATGATCAGGTGTTTCCATTTGTTGTAAAGAATGTTGGTTCAACTTCAATCAATAATTCAAGTGCACATTCAAATAACAAAATTGTGGCCCCAAATTAACTAGCAATTCAAAACTTTTTGCCAACACACAATGGATTAGGCATTTTAGGCATCACTCTTCAATCAAACCTGATTCCAAAAAGTCCCAAGATAAATCAATTGATTTCAAACTCCACCTTTTTTCAACCCTTATCTACTTCAAGTCGTGGTTCGCCACTTGTTATTGATTTATCTAAACATTTTGTTTCAACCACAACCACTACATATTTAAATTCTTCACAACCAACCAAAACCTATCATATGATTATCTAAGCTTAAACAAGAAGATTAAAGACAAAACAATTTTTTTTATTGAGTTTTCTTTTACCTTAACACTAACAACTTTTACCCAAGCACAAAAATTTCTTAAGTGGCATATGCTACAAGGAAACCAAATTCAAGTGAATAAGTTTGACAAGTTTAAGCCAAGTTCAGCACTTCTACACAAACTCAAGCCTTATGCAAGTTGAACCCAAACTCTTGATCTATGAAGCGAGTTGAACACAAACAAGTTATTCTCCAAGCTTGGTAAGCCTAAGTTGAGCCTAAGCCAAACCCCCCAAAAATAAGCCAAAAATGAGCTTCAACCTATATGACACAAATATAACCTTACTTACAAGCACAAATAATAAAGCTTTGCAAAATTTAACACTTTCTTTAGGCTGAGAGTTTCATCTTCAAGACTTAGGGAGACTTGAGTATTTTTTATGCATAGAGGCTCAATGGCATAATGATGGCATATTGTTAACTAAATCCAAGTATATTCAAGACTTGTTATAAAAGGAAAACATTCATGAAGCTAATGCAATTAGCAATCCTATAAGGATAAGTGAGTCCTTAACCAAGAAAAATGAAATTCTCTTTCCTAATGTCACCCTATACAACAGTATTGTTGGAGGATTGCAATACTTAATTATCATTAACTCAACTAGAAATATCATTTGTAGTCAACAAAACTAGCCAATTCACGCATTCACCAAATGAAAAATACTAAAAGTTGTTAAGAAGATACTTTGCTATCTAAGAGGTACAATTTTTCATAATTTATTCATAAGTAAGTCGAATTTTGATCATATCAATGCTTGTTTGGATTTTGATTAGGCAGGCAACATATATAGATGATAGAAAATGAATGATTTATGTGGTTTATCTTGGTGCTAATATGGTCTCATGGTCGAGTAAAAGGCGAAGAGTAGTTTCATGGTCATTCATAAAGGCAAAATATGAGCCATTGGCAGCTACTAGTTTTGAAATCACATGGGTACCAAATATGTTACATGAACTTGGTTTTAAAGTTAGATATCCAAAGATGTGGTGTGACAATCTTGGAGCAACTTATTTAAGAGTCAATTTTGTATTTCACACAAGGGTGAAACATCTAGAAGTCGATGTCCATTTTGTACATGACAAGGTCTCTCAAAATCAATTACAAGTTCTTCATTTTTCTACAACAAACCAAGTCATTCGTGTGCTAAAAAATGCTTTGTCAAAGAATTGTTTTAATTAATTGAAGGATAAGTTGAGAATTTTTGACAAAAATTGCTCAACTTGGAGGGGAATAATGGGGTAAAATCAAGATAAGATTTAAGTTATTAATGTTGATAACATTAATTGGAAGAGAATTAAGGAAAATATAATATGTATTACTGTTGATAGATAATATAGATAAAATTAAGATAAAATCGGATAAGGTACATTTAATTCAAAATTATTTGAATTTCAAATGTATGATAAGATTAATGTTTTCGTAACATACTTATCTATGTATTTATGGAAGATAAATGATAATAGAAAGATAACCTCTGAGCCTAATTCTTTACCAACCTTAGTTTTTGACTAGGGTTGAATTGGAGTTTATTCAAGTCTAAACATAGAATTGCTTAAGTTTTGCTCGAATCCGTAACATCCAGTTCAAACTTGAGCTTGTTTGAGTTGATCAAAGATGTTGTCAAAGGATTGTCCTTAGGATTATTAGTATCACCAATATGATAAATAGAATTACAAGTCAAGTTAAGTTGGCTTAACTTGTATCCAACCTTATTTTCAACTACTTCTACAAACAGTTAGATTGTTGCCTAGAATTTACACACATTATAAACTAACACTTTTTGTTATCATTTAACAGGCTTTAAGAGTTATAAAATCTGTGAGGCGATATACCAAGATATTCACAGAACCTTTGCGACCGAATTGGCTATAAAGTTTGATTGTAGTTTGAAGTATAATGCTATAGGATAAACTTAGAGAATGTGAAGCTCACATACAATAATCAACTAGCTAAAGCATCATGTAGCAACACTGACGGATTAACTTTTGGCATTGTTCAGCTTAACAGTTGCTTGCTTAAGTGAAAACAATCAGGTAATTGTAACATAGCTATAGCTATTGCTAGCTTTTACAAAATGTTATCAAATCAAGTCATAGAAGGTCTAGAAATATTGGGCCTGTGTCATGGTGCCTATAATTACATTTTAGTAGTTATTTTGTACTTAGCTTGCGGCATTTGCCTATTCATATATTTTGCTTCAGTTAGGTTAGTGAGGTGGCCTACAAACTTGTGAAACTTACAAGCATGGATTGTATCCACAATATGTTCTATGTTTTGTTGTTGTGCAGATATATTAGAGATTCATCGCATGTGCTGAGGATTGAGGAGATTGAGCTGTAAGATGATGTGAGTTATAAGGAAAGACTAGTGCAAATTCTAGACATAAGAGTTAAAGAACTAAAAAACTAGCAAATTTCATTGGTCAGGGTCCTTTAGAAGAATTATAATGTCGAACAGGCTACCTTAGAGGTGGAGCAAGACATGGCAAGTCATTATCCCAAGTTGTGTCAAGGGAATCTCAAGCATAGAATTCCAATAATGAAGCAGGGATTGTAATATCTATAGGTACGTCTTAAGGGCAAAAATGTCTTTCTGCTTGTATCTGTAGTTTTGATTAATGTGACATAAGTTTATAAGGTTAATGATAAATGTTTAAATTGAATTTTTAAGAAGGCGAACAACTATGCACGAGGGGTGTACACCCATTCATCCAATGTCACATTAACAAAATGAATAATGTGCCGTCAAGGAAATTTAAAAACGGTGTGTGACCGTGCACGTTATGATAAATTTTATAAATAAGGCACACTATCGCACTAATTAGGATTTTATTCCATAATCCTAGTGCTTTATCTTTACCCCTTTTCATCCAAAAGAAAGAGAGATATGACGTGCCTTTTTCGGTGAGTTGGAGAATTATTTGATGAGTTACATGTAGATTGTAAATAAATTCATAAGAATGATTTCATTTGGAAAGTCATCTGGAAATCGTGAATGTTATTTAGTGGATTGTTAAGATTTCAAAAGATGGGAAAAGAAAAGGCATTCATGCGAATTTTGTCAAAATTTGAATTTTCTCTATCTAATTCGAATTATAAGTTTATTGTCCTTCATTGTTTTGGTGTTTGATTTTTTCATAGAAAGGTTTTGTCCATGTTTATGGAGTCTAATTTTAAATTTGACTCTTTGTATTAATGTTTAGGTTTTTCAATTTATTTTTTATTATAATTCTTTTTTTCATTGTTGACTTCCGTTGCCAGATAAAGTGTTTTATCTTTCACTTGTATGGTATTTGATCTCCAAATTAATATCATGCTATAATACTGATTGTTAATTTTTTTCTCATGATATTGATCGTTGCAGAATCACATAACTTCTCACTAAGGTATTTCTATCTCAACTTGTATTCATCTACTGTACACACACAAATTTTTCATTTATGTTTTGTTTTGCTTTAATTTTTGTTTTTGTTAATTTGGTTGGAAATAGTGGTGAAGATCAGAAGCACAGTTGGGTATTCAATATTCTTGTTTAATTTTGAGTTAGTTAAAATGGGTAACATTGAATTTAGAGAAAATGTATTGTTAGATTAAGCAATGAAAGAATAAGAACCCAAAAGTTTATCTACTGTTATTTGCAGTAACTCCTTAATGACCGAACTTCGCAAAGCTTTGATTAAACGTAGAAAATTTATGGAGTCTACATGCGTAATTGTGGAATTAAGATGTTGTGTCATTCTGATTTCGCTTCTAATGGTCATGTTTTATGTCTTTAATATCTTGCAATGTCTAAATCCACTGCACATTTTTTTTCCTCTTTGTCCCCACATTTCGACTAACTGTAAATTAAGATGTTTTTGTAGCCTTGACTTTTTCACGCGGGAAGAGTTCATTTTAATATTAGATAATGGCATTGAAATTGCGTCACAGAGATATCCATTTCTCTTAATTATAGTTACATTTGCTTGATAATTTTGAATATCTGTCAGTCGAACAGTTGATGGGGTGGAACACTTTCAATGCGAAAAAGCTCTCGACAGTCTTTTATCGGATCTAGTTCACATTGATGAGTCATAACAACTATCCACCACCACCATGCGCCTCCTCAAGGGAAAATAGAGAGGAAATATTCAAAGTTAAATATGATATTAATTTTTCATTGTTGATTATACTGTTCTGTACCAAAGTAACAGTAGTAATTTACAATGTTGGATTATTAATTTTTCATTGCTGCGAGGTCTAGTAATTATGCGGTTCTCACACCATATATAGCCGTTACTTTCTACCCATGGAGATTAGCAACTTAATATGATAATAGAGTTAAAGTTCTAGATTTAAATCTTCGCATTTCAAGTAGATAAAAAATATAACATAAGGTTCATGGGGCCTATTAGATTAAAATATAAATATCACAGAGTAATATTACATTCATTGACAGCAAACACAAACGTTAATGTCTCATTTTGTGCATTTAATCTCACATAATGATACATGAATATTATTGAATGTCTTCAACTAGGCAGATCTATCGAGAAATATATATAGCTACAAAGCCTCCCCTCCATTTGAGACTCTTGAACCAAACCAATAATGATGACACGTAAAAGTTATTAAATATCTTCAACCAGATTGACCAATAGCCTCATGGACTAGGCCAACTAGGGAATTAGAAGCAATCTCCAGAGATGTGCTAATGGAACTCTTTCACCTCAAAGATTTAGATGTGCTAATGAAAGTGTACTATAAAGGATTTAGATGTGCTAATGGAACTCTTTCACCTCAAAGATTTTTCTTACACTTTCATTACACTTAAAGATTTCATTGAAGTTTTCCTTACACCTAAAGATTTTTTGATTCATTGTTCTGAGAAATAAAACTTTATACTGTTTTAATTTTGTTTTAACGTATTGTCATGTATATGCCTTAAATAAATATTCGTCGGGGAAAACTATCTGAGTATAATAAAATTGATATTGTATAGCAACACAATCTTATAACAATTTGCAATACAAAGACATAACAGTAATCAGTAAATTCTAAAACATTTTCCCAAATTCTCTTTAACATATTCTGAAAATGCAAACAAACTTCAAGCATTTTTCACTACACCAAACAACTATTGGGCTGAACAAAACCGGAAGCAGATCCAACAGCATGGCTACATAAAGCTTCTGCTGGTTCATTCTTATAAGTGAGATTTACATCGTCCAAGGTTATCCCAGAGCATGGATTCTCTGAACTGCAATCAAACTTCACCGCAACTTCGGTTGCAGATGTTCCATGAATATCTTGGTAAGTCACGTCACTTATTTTAACCCCCGAGGCCTGTTACATAATCCAAGTAAACCGAAAAGTGACATAAAAAATTAACTTGTTATATGAAATGAGTTATCCACGTATAAACTTGTTATGATGTTACCTGTCCAGGGCAATTTTTCTTGTCAGGACAGTAATTTTGATCGATAACAACAGGATTGTCAACATTGTTCATGATGACATGTTGAAAAAGAATGTTTCTAGCAAAACCAGTGCTAGGTCTCCCCCAAGATTTTATCCTGACTCCATTTTGAGTACCCGTAAATGTCACAGTTTTTACAGTCACATTTTGCACTCCAGCCTCTTCTTGTTCCTTGCCAAGACTACCAATGCTGCAACAATATCATAACATCACAAACTCAGAACTACAAATACTACAATTAATTAGAAATTAATAACCCTATCTGATTGTCTTGTTTTTCACATTTTTACCTGATCCCATGGCCAGGGCCACAAGCAACATTCTCAATCCATAAATTGGTAGTACCAGGGCCAATTGAAACACAATCATCACCAGTCCCAATTCTTGAGTTGAGGATTGTGACACCGCTCGATGATTGCACATGAATTCCATCGGTGTTAGGACTGTTGCCTGAGGCTGAAACCTTAACTCCTTGCGCTTTCACATTGTTGCATTCATTGATAACAATATGGAACATCTGGCTATTCACCGATGTTAATCCACTTATCAGGATATTGTTGGAGTTGGTAAACTCCAGCGTCTGCACATTGAACACAAGAATAGAAGCCTGTTAAGATAATAATTTTACCCAAAATGGAAGCTACTTTAATACTTTTTTATTTTTCACTAAGCAAGCTACTTTAATACTTAATCATCAATCTTTAAGCTTACCGTGGCGCCACTAGGGCAACTTTTCCCTGTCTTCTTACAAGTCCACAAGCCAGAACCTTGGCCATCAAGAGTGCCACCATTAATAGAAACGCCGTTAACATGTTCAAAGAGAATCCAGTTGTCAGCATTTCCAAAAATGTTATAATCTGATGGAGCCACAAGAGTGCCATCAATACGCAGGGTGATATCATTGTTCTTGCATTCGCCTTTAAACTCAACTTTTCCCAGTAAGAACCTCCCTTGTGGCACGTACATCGTCACGGCCTCGCTCGAGTCACAGGCTTCAGTCCATGCATCAAGAAAGGCTTTTGATGAGTCAGTTTTGCCATCGGCTTTGGCTCCGAAGCTAATTACATTGTAAGTCACAGGACTTGCCAAAGATGAAGTAAAAAAGAGGATTGAAATAAGTAAACAAACGAGATAATTCATTGAATTTTCTATTAATTTCTTATCGATGTTTATGAGGATATCGAAGAAAAGAATACAGAAATTGAGGAGACTTTTTTGGTTTAGTGATGTGTAGAAATGGCTTATTGCATGGGGATATTTATAGGCTTAAAAGTAAGAAATTTAAGAAGATTGCGTGTAGTCCATTTTCAACATTTGTGTGCATAGCATGTTCTTGAATAGTCTGTCTATCGTTGCTTGTCATATAAAATTTCATTTGGAAGATTAAATTATTTGCCTTTTTTATGCACTAGCGTGTGAATATTTTTTATGTACAAACATGTTCGGATGAATTTGATTTGGCTCAAGTTAAGCCTATGTCAATTCAAATTTAAATCAAATTTATAATAATTAACTTGAGCTTATTTGAGTTGGGATAATGTTATTAAAGAACTATTAAAAAGACAAATAATATCATTAAAAAGTGAACACTATTACTGATAAGATGAATAATGTTATCAAATAGATAAATGAGATGATATTCAGTCAAGATTTGATTTAGAGTTCTAGTATGTAATTGGCTCATTTAAGCCAAGCCGAATTGGATCCACCGTACAAACATGTGGAAAAACAAATGAAAAAGTTGCCCATATGTTTAACTTTTTGGACAAATATATGTATACTTTTCAACCATCTGGATAGGCACGTGGACATGTTTTTTTTGCTTTAATTTATACTGTTTCATATTTTGTAACATGAAAATTAAGGAGTGAGATTACACTTTTTGAATAATCTTTAATTTTAACACGTATTGTTCTTAATTCTTACTAAACGTGGGATTTATTGAGTTGAAAAACACAATACCACAAAGAACGAGTACGCGTGCACGTTTGCTTGATATTAAAATATTTGTAATAAAATAACTTCAGAAAGCTGAAAAAATTGCTTGAACTTTATTGTTTTCCGGCTAAAGAATACATATCCATTTTATTTTGTAGCTACTAACCACAAAAGTGGTAGATTTGATTATACCTAAAAGTTATCTTCGCAAAGTTAATAGAGAGTCACTGTAGGGGAGTTAGTAATTTTTAGTATCTTCTTCCTTAATTCATTTGCTAACATATTGATTAATCATAATTACAATTCCTTCAATGGTTTTTTCAATAAATTGGAATGGAAGCTTGTGGTTATTTAATTTTTAAAAGGGTTATGGGTTGAGGATGACAAAACGAAAATTGTTGTCATGGAAGATGACAATTTAACACAAAAGGATGAGCATGATTTCAGTTGAATGGTTCAGTATTAGACAAAAAAAATAAAGTACAAAATAATACTCTTAGAAAGAGACACCACTCCCTTCCCTTGAAACTTATTCCAAATAGGCTTAAATAAAAACAAATATATGCTAGATATATAATATGTTAGCAAATCTATATGTGGAAAGCTTAAACGTGTACTACTATGGTTCTATCAAAAACTGCCTTTTTCTAAATATATGATTTTTTTTTTTAATTTGATTAAAATGCTAGTTGAATTTAAAGATAAACTTAAAAGTGCTATTTCCTCTATAGACTAAATTTTATTTTATCTTTTTTAATAATATTACAATGAAAAAGTTCCTTTTCTCTAAATATATGATTTTTTTTTAATTTGATAAAATTGCTAGTTGAACTTAGAGATACTTAAAAGTAGTACTTCCTCTACAGAATAAATTTTATATATATATATATACACACACATACATACATACATACATATATATATTAATGATATTACAATGCAAAAGTTTTTACATAAACGCCTGCTTCTAAAGATCCGTTTTGCTACCTGTTGAATTTAGATAGGCCGCACAATTGACGCCCTCAGACTTTTTACCCTTCACTAAAAGGTTTTGTTGGTCTTTTTCCTTTTCAATTTAACTTTTTTTTTAGCCAAATTGGTTAAACTTATAAAATTTTCTTATAGTAAAGATCAAAGTTTCAAAAACTTTTATTGAAAAAACCAATCTTTTTTATTTTTTATTAAAAATACCAAATAAATATAATTAAAATTATTGTTTTGTTTTGTTTTGAAAGTAAGATGAGTAGTACAGTATATTTAATAGAAAATAATAAAAGTTTGATCTTTTTAATAGAAAAATCTGAAAGTTTGATTTTTTCAATAAGAAAATTTGAAAGTTTGATTCTTCAATAGAAAAAAAGTTCAGTTTCTTCTATAGAATTAAAATGATATTTCAATACTTTCAAATATTATTATCCCATTCATGAAAAACAAAATTTTGTTTATATGTCATAATTTTAATTTATTATGATGAGAAGGTCCAAATTTTGATCACGAGCTTTAGGGTGCGATATTATCGAGCTCAAGCCTCTTATTTCTTGTAACGAGGAGGATTGAATTGGGTGTTGTTGTTCTATATATATAAAGCTTGAAAAAAATCAAAAGTGATATAGTTTTAACCTATGTGCACCAAAACGATATCGTTTTGACCTAAAGTTAATATCGCAAGCGAGCTTGAGTTTGATTCCCCTCAAGCCAAGCCAAACCAAACTTAAGCTTGATTTAAGGGAAGTTCATCGAACTCAAGCTAGACTTGAGTTTGACTCCTTCAAGCCAAACTGAACTTAAAGTGACTCAAACTCGAGCTCAATTTAGCTTAAATTGTTAGGTCTTCTTACAAAAATCCCTACCTTCATGTCTATTTGTATCTAACAATTCTAACATACACAAAGACACAAACATGGATAGAATTCGATTTAAGTCAAGCCTAGACTCAATTAGAGCTCGAATCAAAGCCATAATAGCCACTCAAGCTTGATTGTTATATAAGGATTATTGATGGGATGAATAATATTGTTAGAAATGTAACAGTGTCACCGAATAGATACATATATTAATCATGAATTGAATTATTGAATTAGAACTCTAACTGAAAATAGATTCATTCTAATTGAACTAGTTTGAACCGGATCCACCTCTACCCAAACAATTGTAACCACACAAAAATGTATGGATCAAACTAAAGAAAACAGTAAATGAAGGATGATATTGTACGCTGCCAACGAGAATTCATCTAAAGAGTAAGGTCTAAAAGGTGTGGAGTTTGGCAGGTTACATGGATTTTGTTTCGTCCATATTCATGAATCTTGATTAATTTCCATAAAAACAAACTGTAAATTTCTGTCTTGAACATGGCTTGATGGAGATAATTTTACAATTAAGGCAGGAATAAATATTGAAATTGGATTTGAAACTAAGAAGGAAGGGTGAATCTGGTTTGAGCTAGGTCGAGTTTGAAACAAACTCATGCTTAGATTGAATTTATAATATTCGATTCAAGTTAATGTACAATATCACTGGATCGTTATTAATAAATCAAACAATATCGTCAGGAGGGAATAACATTACTAACAAAATAAAGAATTTCATTGGATAAACAAATGAAATTGGAGTTTAATCTCAAATTCAATTTGTTCAAATCAAATTATAGATTTGAGTTAAATAAATTTGAATCCATCCCTACAACAAGCCTGCAACCTATAAAAAAATTTTGTTGATCAACTTTGTAAGTGAAGAATTACACATATTATTAAAATTTCAGAAATATTTTTTTGCTTAACTTCAGTTAAAAACTGTCATTATATATTTTCATAAATTAATATGATATATATTACACTGAAGTGCAGATTTCGTAATGGAAAACAGACATATACATTACATCAACCTAGTGTCATAATATATTTTTTTTTCCATCCAAAAATCTTCTCTGTCTGTGACATTTGTAGTTTTTTTTTTTTTTTAAATTTCACAGCAAACCACGTGAGCCTATAAGCACGAAATCCTGTGCCATTAACTAGATCTCTTTAGATATTGCAGTAATTTTGGTTTAGATTTTTAGAGGATAAAATTATTCCTCACCAATTGATATTATTATTTAGAGTTTTATGTAAAATAAATTACAATAACAACAATTAAAATATAAGAAAATTCAGATAAATGTACTATATGTATATGACAATACATGTGGAGATAAATGAAAATCAGTTACAGAAAAAATTAAGACATTTGAATTTTCACATGATTTAATTTGGTGATTAGAATGTTTATGTTAACAGTGCTTTTACTAATTTCTATGTATTACGAGAAAGATATAATAATCACTAATGTTTTGTTTACATTTTCAGCTCTATCACTCCTCTTTTTTTTTTTTTTTTTCTTTTATACAAATTTTACAGGGAATAAATAACTTTGAATCCCCTTTTTTTTTTTTTTTTGGGTCTTAGCCAATAATTTTGAATTTAAATAAATGAAGTGTATCTATATTGACGACCTTTCATTTATATAATTATTAACATTTTCACTAGGTAACCTTGAGATCTAATTTGAGACCTTCTTTGATAATTGCAAAAGAAAAATCTTTTACAAATTTAAAATAATTTTATCACTAATAGTAAGTCTTAGTATCCAAATCTTTGAATCTTCAAACTGAAAAGAATAGATTAGTAGTTATCCCTTGTTCAGTGTATTTTAACTCCATAACTCTGTTAGTGGTTATCCAAGATGATTTGATGAAATATTGCAGTTCCTGGAATGTTGCTAGGCTCACATGTTCAATACATAATATGTATTACTTCATGCTATCGTAGAAAAAACAAACCTAAAACATGCCTGTGTACAATAAATAATACATGTTTAGACAGTATAAATGTACGCATGGGTCTATGTCTTCATCGTGGTTCCATGTGTGAAATTATTGCTACGGTCGTAAATACAGGTTGCCTTGTTTTGGGGGTTCCATGTTTCAAGGCAATTGTTATTTTGGAAACTTTAGCGTCAGATTTTTGTAGAATTTTGACCATTCACTTTCAGTACTGAATATGTATAGAATTTGCTTCAACATTCCGGATTGAATAAATGCAGCTTGCCTAGTTTTCAGGCCTTCCTTGTTTCAGGCAATTTGAATAATTTATTGGCCTGTGATTTCTTTTGACCTTTCATTGCTTATTGGTCATAAGTTAGGCTCATTGCAGTACCGACTAAATTATATTCTAAGTTCAACCATCTAGGATAATACTTACAAAGTCATAAATCATGATTTTTTAATCTCTCTACAGGCTTTTTAAAATTAAAAAAAAAAAATTCCAAGAACCCTTTGATAACACAAAAATAATTAATCCATATTAAGTTAGACCTTTGCAGTATTTAGTGTATAAATATGCCAAATTTTGAATATATATATATATGTATTATTTATTTATATGAAGATAACTATATTCAACTGACTCTACTGTGAGAGCCACCTAAGATTTTGTTTTCATCAACTATCACATGTAAATATACAACAACATTAACTAACATAAGAGGTAGATTCAGTGTGAATTGAATTAAGCTTGGGTTCAATTCAAACTTAGAGTAAAGTCATAATATCCAGCTTGATATGATCTATAATGCTACTAATTGATATGATAAACAGTATTGTTGTCAGATAAGAAGTATCACTAGATAAATAATTAATAAGACCATCTTGAAATGATTCATCCTCAACCAAAAGTAGATTATATTGTGTCTATTTAAGTTATAATTATATAAATATACATTTACCAAAAAAAAATATTCTAAAGTTATCTTCATCGTTTAGTGGAAAAATCTCGCAGCAATTTAAGAATCTATATATGCCATTAACAGATGCATAAATAATTTAGATTAAATCCTACTTTGTCAAAGTGATAATTGTAAACATAATGCACACTCTGTTTAGAGATTAATGCATATATAAACATTGAACAGTACGAGGGAGTTAGATTTAAAATTTAAAAAGATCAAAGTTGAGTAAAAATAAATATTAAAAATTATATTAATATTATATATTAAACTAAAAAATTTTCAAAGCCCAACTGATTTTGGCCGGTTGCATAATAAAGAATGAACAGAGAACGAGCTTAAATTGTTTTGCTTCAGGATTGTGCGTTAATTACTTTGGTGGTCGGCCATTTGGATGCCCTATTTCTTACTCAACTCAGGTCTGTATCTAGTCCTATTTGTGACTGCTTTCTACATCTAGATTTCTGAATATATATACATGTATAGCTTGGGATTCAAGACTGAAACAGTATAATTAAAACATGATATATTTCTGTCAATTGCTTCTTCTGATCAACATAAATCGTCCTAACCTTAACTATATTCAACTAACTCTACTGTAAGAACCACACTTGGATTTTGTTGTCATCAACGGCCACATGTAAATGGACAACACCGTTGACTACCAGAAGGGGTGAATCCAATTCAATTTAGGGTTGGCTCAAGTTTAAATCAAAATCATATTATTTAATTTGAATTTAAGTTTGAGTTGATAGATAATATCATTAATTGATAGAATGAACAATATTATTAATAAATAACAATATCACTGAATATATAAACAAATTTTTAAAAACATTTCACTCTCAACTAAAAGAAGATTATATCACACATATTTATGTTATATTTATATAAGTATAATTTCGCCAAAATTTTCTAAAGTTATCTTCAATTTTTAGAAGAATAGTCTCGCAGCAATTTAAGCAACTATATATGCCATTAACAGATTCATAAATAATTTAATTTAGATCAAATCTTACTTTGTCAACTTGAAAATGGCAAAACCAAATGCACACTTGGTTTTGAGATTCTAGCTTGGTATATCATATAAATGTATATTAATATGATTTTCACTGAACTGACTTGTCAAATGATTCACATAAAAAAATAAAACAGCTGAAGCGTCGTGTTGCAGTGCCCATGGATCAGAATTTAGCTTTGCTCAGCCTAACAGTTACTCGCTTAAGAGAAAAAGAAAAAATCAAAAGCCTAAGGTCAAATTTAATCTGAGTTGAGTTAGGTCTTAAGTCAGCTTAAGTTTAAATTGAAGTCATATTGTTCAGTTCAAGCTAATATACAGTATCACTAGAAGATATTTAATAAAATAAATAATATTATTGAAAAAATGAATAATATAACCAGCATGATAAACAATATCATAAAAGAAAAAAATGAATCGAGCTATGGAGAGTTGGAGCTCCAAATCAAAAGCAACTCTTTCAAACCGAGCTATAAATTTAATCTAAACTAAGTCGAATAAGATCTACCTATCTTTGACTATAATATTATTGTTAAAGTTATAATTTTATCTACAAGTTGAAGCTTAATGACAAAGGTTAATGTTATATTCAGTTTTAACATGATTTCTCATTAAGAAAATTTCAAAAAAGTAATTATTATATTGAGACCATTTTTAGCTTGAAATTAGCTTTCCAACTCTATTTAGGTCATCAAAAGTAGTTAAAACTCTTAAATCTATAATAAAAATGTAAGAAACTTTTCTAAACGTGGGCAAACATTAATCTGATAACAATTTAATAAAATTAAGATAAATGTATAGTTTAGTGAGTTAATTTATATGGATATTCCTTAATAAATTTTGTTGAATGTCCAAGGTACTTTATAAATAAAATCTATGTTATAGCAATTTGACTGGAGGGTATTGAACTCATTAAGTTTTTAATAATAAGGCGGTCGAACAGCTATTAAAGAGACTAGGTCTCCTTTGCCAATGCAATCAATGATAAAGAAAATATCCCACTCTAAATATCTTTATTTTGGATTATTTATAAAAAGAAGACTAGTTTTATTTGATCAACAATCGATCAAATTTGTAATTAATTCTACACTAGCAATGGTGCATCAAGTTTGTTTGAATTCTTATAAATTTTAATTACAAGTATTCTATAACCTTTATGTATAGGATTTTGAGTTGTAAAGTTTAAATTTATTGAATGTATCAATATGTTGTCAGAATATATGTAATTTAATCCAACATAAAGTATCAAAACGAAACATATTGGGTTATGGATGTAAGTTTTTACAGGCTTCATGAGCAATGAAATAGCAATTTAAAAATTCATAAACATCAAACTAAACGGTAAACACTCCATAGGATCCATTCGTAAACAGTTATTTCACAAAAATGGCAAAACATCCAAAGGGTGATTTGAAGAATTTATAACTACATTTGGAAGCTCCTTTGTCTTTAATAGTGTAGAAAATGAAGACAACTGCTTTGAATCCCAGGTGTAAGGACATACCTTTCTGTATAGGATTCTTACTTATTGAGTTCAAACTGATTAAATGCATGGATATGTTTGTGAGAATATGTGTGATTTAATCCAACATGTGGTATCAAAGTGATACATATTAGGTTTATAGGTGCAAGTAGCCTTCATAAGCAATGAAATAGCAATTTAAAATGTTATAAACACTCCACAGGATCTCATTCGTAAACAATTATTTCACAAATATTGCGAAACATCCATAAGGTGATTTGGAGAATTTATACCTACATTTGAAGGCTCCTTTTGTCTTTAATAGTGTAGAAAATGAAGACGACCACTTTGAATCCAAAGTATAGGGACGCACCTTGGTACCCATAGAAAGCATGAATGAAAAGAGGTTGTTTCACACACTCATGATCTGTTGGAACGTGATACATGAGCAATGGTGTTTGGTGTATGAGCATATGTAATGTGTTTCAGGTGAAAAAGTATGAAATTATGAATTGTGTCTGTATATAAAATGTATTGTCATGCATGAAGATGTACAATTGTATTTTAGCCTTATACATATCGGGTACAATCCATGATATATCTAAATTTCAGGGTGGATATGGATTATGGATTAGCCTTATCCAGGGACCATAAACACTCATGCATGATCCTTGCACAATTGTGCATACACCAAAGTTATCCATCTAGGTTTATCCTCATCCAATTGAATAAACCCTAACTTTTACAATTTCTATCACATTCCAATACCTCAAAATTATTACACTTTAGCCCCTAAGTGCAATGAATTGCACCCCTAGCCCAAAAACCTTTTAAGACTTAAAATCATCTATCTCAATTCCAAACCAAATTCATCTCAAATAATTCAATGCCTTGAGAGTTTGACAAACTCTTATTGTATGTGACTCATAGACTCATTGTTAGGTCGATAATCAACAAATTCATATTAAGCTTTCGACCCAACAATCAAAAGATTGGCTTTTAACAAGACATCATAGCCACCCAACTAACAAAGTGTCAGCGATTGACTTATAAACTTTTTAATAATATAGTTACTCATACAATTCAGACCTTTCATTATATGATGATATTTTTTGAGACTAAATTATAGATTAAGTTTCTCTCTCAGGAAACCCTTGATACACTTGGACTTACTTCTTTCAACAACTAGATGATATCAAATTAAACATTAATTCAATCCCACTATGACCACAAATTTAGGTACTCATTATCATTCTTTAGTGGGCTTATTTGAGATATTGACTTTTGTGCTTAAGAATGATGAATCATTTGTTGATCCACTATAGTTTTTATACATATCTTAATATGATCAATCATTACCTTTCTAGTGACCTTCTACAAGGACTACGCTAAACTAGTGTTATATGTTGCACTAAAAATGTGCACTCACGTATAGTGTCTAAAGGCTAAAAAATTATGCATTTTAGTAATAAATTAGTTTAGGGTTTTAATTAAATAATAATAAATTTCCTAGATATTTTATTATTCTTTTTCTATTTGTAGGAAAAAAAAGTGTAAATTAGGAAGAATTGTGAAAAAAAAAAAGTGAAGAAAATGGAATAAGCTCAAAAAGTTTCCTAATCATATTAGGACTAAACAAGTGCGGAGGGAAGAATCAGGAAAGAATTTGGATTTGTCAACATCAACAAATCTAGAAAAAGCATATTCACCACTAAACAAAATTAGGAAAAGATCCACAACAGTCCTAAGCGCATAAGGAAAAAAGTGTATGTAAAGACACCTAATTTATCAGTGCAAGGGACTAATTCTATTAGAGCCCTTCAGTGATAACTTTGAGCAATTCATTGCCCACATTCCATAAGCCATCAGGAGTACTAGTAGTAATGCAAGATAGCAAGCAATAATGACAACCAACTATTTAGGGCATGTATACATATTCATATATGATCTTTCTCTAACTTTGCTTAGAGTACAACGATTTTTTTTTTTATATTTGTCATTGAATGCATGTTTTTAGTATGAGTGGTTAAATTTCTCTGTTCTAGGAACTAAAGGGAATTTAATAACCCCTATGAGTCTATAATACATTATTTTATAAATTTATAAACCATTATATTTTACTTTATTAAATAGCTATTTGTTGCTCATCCTAAAGATATAGGCCCATCTTTACGCATGTTAATAGACTCATGTAAACTATCAAAAAGTAAATGTTGGGTTAGTTCATATATTCATTGAACTTGGATGACTAATAGTAAAGATAAGTCAATTCCTTGTGAAGTTGTTGGGTTTTCAGGGAGTCGATAATTGGTAGCGTAATGAAATTTAAAATTTTTAAATTAAAACAATCTTGAAAACCCTAATCAGGATACTTATTTTATACATATAATTCATGAACATGCAAAACACACAAAGGGTGTTTTAGAGTTATAATTGTGTTGGTAGCTCATTCAAGACTTCATGTGGCTTGAGACAATACATTATCTAACCCTCCAGAGGTTGTTTCTTGGTATCCATGTGGAGCACGAATACAAAAGAGACAAAACCAGGTGAAAAGGCTACTAGGACTCTTTGGCTAAAAACTATAAAGAGAGAGGGGATAAAAACTTATGGTAATTAAAGCTTCAATGTTTTATGTGATGTACCTCTTTTTAAAATGAATGCATGCCTTTATATATATATATATATATATATATATATATATATATATATATATATATATACAAGTCAAGTCTTTATAAGGTTGGAAGTCCAACCATGTATGCCTCTCCTTTAAGACACATGTACAACTAGCACAATTTATGTGTGCCAACAAGCATATTCCTTTTCACATGGCACCAGTTAGTTTCATGCATGTGGAACAGTTGACATATGCATCACCAAGTTACATGGTTGGTTGGCATCTTATATGGCCATAAACTTAATCAAGGCATGATCAAACCGAGCACTTTTAACCCTATCGAGCAACCCCAGTCCATTCATAATCTCTCCCTTGTTGTTAAGCGCTAGGTTTTTTTACCAAATAATCCTTACCTTTAAGTTTGATTCAATTCCTTTGTGCGTGTGACTCATAAGCTCTTTATCAAGTTAACAGTGATTAGATTAGAGTTGAATCCAAACACAAACTAAGATTAGCCTTTAGTAAGGCATCATGGCCACCTAGACAACAGAGTGTCAGTGAACATTTCTTAAGCTTTTTCAACATCATAATTATATGCAATTTAATCCTTTAGTCAACTAATACCTCTCAAGATTGAGATATAGATGTGTATCTATCTCAATTGTTTCTCGGTATGAACTGATATGCATCAATGACCAATATGGATTAGGCTATAATCTATCCCACTATGGCAATTGATTCAAGCAGTCATAAATTTTTTTTAGTATTCTCATGTGAGATATCTTCTCATGTGCTTAAGAGTGACAAATCTTCTATTGATTAACCATAGTCTCCATGTATCTCATGATATGATCAATTGCTACCTTTATGGTTACCCTAATTACTACGACACATTGGATAACATCAAACCCTAAAGATCCTTACACAAGATGGTCCGACAATCTTCAGTCAAAGGATCACATGTATCTATGGTGCTCAAAAGATTTATTTCATAGAAACTGGAGCAACCATCCATATGGATATCCTCTAATTAGGTCAGTTTGGTGAACACATATATAATATACACCTATATGTTATAACAAGTTGTGTACAACAGTTTTGATACATGAGAACTATAGCCATCTTTAGTGGGGTCACCAACACTATGATAATCCTATCATCATTACATGTGTCTTTGTTCACTATAATGTCAGAATTGTGAATGTTTCTAAAATGGCCACTGAATATGCTTATAAGGTTTTCACGATCAATCGTCTGATCTCTTGTTATAGTACTACCATCCTAAGGACTTGTTATTCATACGATCATATAAATAATTGTCATATGAATTGAATAATAATAAATCATTTATTAATGATTAATATAAAATTACAACTACAAATGTCAAATACGATTGACTTTAAGACACCTACCCTAATAAGAGTAATTGATATCACAGAGCATAATAGATAGAGATTGTTTTAAGTTATCATGAAAGTAAAAACTTGCTCAATAGTTGCATGTTTAGTCAACCTTGCAAAGGGAACGAGGTTGACTTTGGATATCCAACTAGTAAAATACATTACAATTAATTTAATAGTTTTATTAAATTATAGATTTAGTAGAGGTTATTAATGAACTTATAGTCTTAGAAGCCTTTATTTATATGAGCATCAGTAACAGTGTTTGATATTATTTCACTATTTAGTTGCACATTAGTTTGATTTAATTTTCATGTTAGTAATAGTGGCATCCATAAATTTTACTATCTTTTATTACAATCTTCTTAGCTAATATAGAATTTGAAATAAATTAGTAGTTAGTTTTCTAATCCCTGTGGAATCGATATCTATTATATTACTTTATGACTTGGACACTTATGAATGGGACATAACATTAAACCATACTGATCTTTGTATAAGATAGTATGATGACCTTAAGTCTAAGAATCACATTTGTTGTCATTCAATTAAAGGATTTATTCTATAGACACTATAACAACCATCCATAGGAAATCCTTTTGATAGATCTGTTTGGTAGACATATCTACAACATGCACTCATATATTGCACCAAGCTATCAATAAATAACTTTGACACATAAGATCTATCAACACGTTTTGATAGGTTGTTCAACATCATTATAGTTCTAACTATATTATTTATGCTTTTAATCAATGTAATATCAGAATTATAAAAATTTTTAGGATAATCACCAAATGTAAACATAGCGTCCTTACAATTTGTTGACAAGCACTAAGTCCCTCATCACTAATATGTGTATGAAATACACACAAATAAGGTTTATAACAGTATGTCTGTAAGTGAATTTTGATTTAATTTGTTCAAATTCTTTAAGTTTTATTTCTTCTTAATGACTTGATATTATTGTTTAAAAATGAAAGCTTAAAGAAGAAAATAGGATAACTTTGTTAAAGAAGGTAGTGCTTATTTGTGGTCAATATTATGGTCATAATTATGCACATAATTATTAGACAAAAAAGAAAAAAAATAGAATTAAAAGACTAAGTCGCACACTATATAAAGAAAAATAAGGTTTTTCTAGCCACATATCATCAAAATACAACAACTAAAGGGTTTTTAGTGAGAGAAAAATTTAAGAAACAAGGAAAAGATTCAAGATTCAAGATCAAAGGAGGAAACCCCAAGAGAATCAAGATTTAAAGAATCTAGAGTTTTTATTCTCTCTCTATAAATCTTCTTTTGTTGATTAAAATGTCTCTTTCTTCAGTTATATCTTATTTGACATTATTGGTATAAGTAGCTATAACTCTTTTCTAGGGTTTATTATAGAATTACAAATTCTCAAATTTTATGTAATAGGTTTTGATTATTGATCAATAATAATGAATGTTTGATTTACCACTTTAAGTGCATCCACCAAAGTTCATACTTAGTTCTGGTATATGAAGTCTATCTAAAATTTCATGGCTTTAAGCCATTTCTTAGAGTCTAGACTCAAAATAACATTAGCTTAGGTTATAGGCTCATCATCATAGATGACCAATATGCCACCTACTTAGTCATAAGAAAACTAAATCTTTTTGGCTTATGGCATGCTCGGCTCGATCTATGTTGCTCTTATGTGCATTGAGTTGGTTCACTCAATTCTACTTAAGATAGAGTGACCTCCTCACTATAATCAACCATCGGTGATGGCACATTATCTTGTCCATCAACTATGGTATCTTATGACATTGGAATTTCACCAAGTTCTAGCTTCCTCCCATAAGTTACTTAAGAAAGAATTTTTTCTCAAGAAAAACACTAATTCAAGCAATAAATACTTTTCTCTCTTCCAGGTGGTAGAAGTATTATCCTTTAGTTTCCTTCATGTATCTTGCAAAGATAAACTTTTCAAATTTGGTGCTCAGCTTGTTCAGATTAACTGATTAAGTGAATATTCAAATCAATCACAAAAAACCCATGATCTCTAGTTATGTGTTACCCCAAACAATTATGCGACATCATTTGTGACGTTTGGTATTAGTAGGGTAGATATTACATATCTCCTTGCATAAAAAAAAATGCATTCCCTACTCTACCTCTAACATACTTTACCTTTGATTTGGGAAATAAACAAAGTATATTAGTTAAGTCAAACCCAATATGATTAACATCTGATTTTTCACTTGGTAGAAATTTACCTTTTGCTTTAGTGAATAAGAATCTAACAAATAGAGGCTTAATTGGGTTGTCATATTAGAAGATACTGATAATATCTTATACTTAATATTTTAATTGAGAGATTTATTTAAATACCTCACCAGTTTTAGTCCGCATGTGAAGTGTTATTGAAAAATAAAATCTAAGCAAGCATTCTAAAATGTACAATAAAATTGTGTCGGCATACAACTTTGTTCTAATGTCAAATCCCTTAAGCCACAAGTGGTTTGGCTGGTCAACCTAGGTCTTGCTCTCCGGGATCTTTAAGATACCTCTTTTATCTTTATCCTTCAAAAGTAGATGGTTTTGTTACCTAGTTACATATTTTCTAAGGAAAAAAAAAAATTAATTCTAAATTTACATTTAATAAAATCACAAAGTTCAAGTTACATTCGAGGGTAATTAGATAACAAGAAAAGTACATTGAGAGAATCTAGAGAAGATAGGATATGTAGAGCCTATTTTCTAAAATTAAATTCATAACCCCAAAAATAAATATGAAGCATTTATAGGTCTTTAAATTGTATATTGGGCATTATGCATATAATTAACATGCATACATGCATAACATAATCAAAATTAAGACTAATTCATTTTAATTATTTACCCAAGTGTCAAATTACATATTGATCCCTTAAGTTTTATAATATTGTAATTCAACCCTAAAGCATTAGAATATTATAAGTAGTTCCTATTCAACAAAACAAGGTTAAAGCTATAAATTCAACTATGAACAAACATGCATGGCTTATGCACATTCATTCATTGTCTTGCATTTTGAATTCATCAAAATTCCATAACCGTGAATAAAAGACAAATGAGTTGCAACAGTCAAACGAATAATTGAATTTTCAATAGGGAATGAATGTTCATCAAGGATGAACGATTGTCCTACTCATAAAAAACTTAGTGATGAGGAATATCCATACACATTTATATGGTGGAAAGCATCAACGAATGATCATGCACCATCATGTGCATACTCATTCATGACATGTTTCCAAGCTTTGTAGTGACACAATCATAATAAAACTTCCTTAAATTTGACTTCCCCATATTTGTTACACCTTCTTATAATGAGGTAATTTGTCATGAATGTCATCCTCATACCAATAGCAACCCTTAAGGCGCACAATAACGTGCATCAAAGGTGATTTCATTTAATAACATGAAACCTAAGTGGTAATCAATCGGATCTTTCAACCTACAAAAACACCTACAACCCTCAAGGAAAATCAAAAATCAAAACTCCATAAATTTAACACATCTTTACATTGTTTCATGAAACTGATTAATTGTATTAACAATTTTAACACAACCATAAATCGTATTAATAATTTTATAAAAACCTGATTAATTGGCAATATGCATTACCATACAATTAATCATGGCAAGTGTAAATTTCATGAAATTATTCCTAAAAAATGGCTTTGTTACCACCATTAGGTTTTTAGGTCATCAGATACCAACAGGGCAACAAAATATATAATAAAAAACCTTTAGAGAGAAACATGAAAACCCTAACTAGGATCACGTTTTAGAAAAAAATTTCATGAACATGTAATAAACATCCATAAGGTGTTTAGAAACCAATACTTGCACTGGATGGCTCCTCTAAATCTTTACGTGGCTATTAGATTATTATCCAACCCTCAACAAGGCAATACCTTGATATCTACACAAAGCAAAGACTTGGAGAGATTAAAACTATTCACTAGACGTTGTTTGGGCTTTGTGAATAAAGAATGTGTGAATTGGGAATCTTGCTTGATGACTAGGGCTTGTAAAGACACTTCTGATTTTTGAAATCATGTTCATATAAATAGGGAACATCATGAATGGTCATGCATAAATTGCATGAATGATTATTCCGTTTTACTTTTCATGAACAGTCTTTCATGTCACATAATTGGTCATTCATGGTTAAGTAAAATTCAAACTGAGCTAATTCATTTATATTGGAAAAGCCCAATTCGATCCAAAATTCATACCACCCACAAATAATCTTATGTCTTAGAGTCTAAATAAACTTTTATATGCATGCAACTCACAAGCTCCCTATCAAACCATTAATGTTCAAATTTAGATTAAATTCAAACACAAATCAAGATTGGCATTTAACAAGGCGTCATAGCTACTTGATTGATAGAGTATCATTAAACTACTCTCAGCTTTGTCAACTACACGATTGTGTATAATTTGATCCTTTCGTCAATTAATATATTTCAAGGCTAAGACATAAATATGTGTTTATTTCAGTGTCACCTCGATATGAATTGATACACTTCAATAATTGAATAACTTGGACTAGGCTACAACCCAATCCTATTGTGATAATAGATTTGAGTGGTTATAATGTCTTTCAATATTTTCATATGAGATATCAACTCTATGCTCAGTGAGTGACGAATCCTATATTGATCCATCATAGCTTTCATACAAATCTCGATATGATAGGTTACCAATTTTGTAGTTATCCTATTTATGGTAGTACTTTAGATAGTGTCGAACTATATAACCCTTGTATGAGATAGTTTGGTGAGTTCAAGTCTAAAGACCATATGTACCTATGTGTTTGAGGATTTATTCCCATAAACACAAGAGTAACTATCCATTTAGAAATCCTTTTGTCAAGTATGTCTAATGAACAAGTCTATAACGTGCATCCATGTGTATTACCAAGTTGTTAACTAATAGCTTTGACACTTGAGATTTATTGTCATCTTTCGATGGGGTTACTTAACACTATAATAATCTTATCATTACTATTTGTACCCTTGGTTATAGTACTATCGAGATTACAAATAATTTTAGAATGACTATGTAATGTGTCATAATCATTCATCTAATCCTCTTGTCATGATTCTAACATTCTAAAGATATATTATTCTTATAAATATATTGTGTGAAATAAGTAAATTACATAGTTACAAATGTACATATCGATTGACTCTAGGGCATTACCTCAAAAAACTCCCACTTACACTATAACTAATCTCTCATATGTTTTATGTCATCTACTGTTACATGTCTATCATACTTTTGTTGTGATATACGGTTGGTCAGTAAGTCTGTCAAATAGTCATCTATATCAACCCTTGTAACCTATATATCTGCACACTCAATGATTTTTCAAATAAGGTAATATCATATAAGTATATGTTTGGACCTCAAGTAAGACCTTAGTTTCTTTGTTTGGGCAATGGCTCTATTATTGTCACAATAGAGCTTAATCAACTCGAGTATGCTAGAACCTCTCCAAGTTTTATAATGAAGTTTTTGATCCAAGTAGCTTTCTTTACCGTTTTAGAGAAGACAATGTATTTAAAAACAAACTAACTACACCACTATTAAAAAAAGTACAAATCCATATTGGGATTTGAAACTATCTCGATTAGTTTAAAAACTAGCATTATTGTATCCTCATACAATAAACTCAAACTCTTCTTCATAAATCAAGTAAGTAGCGTTAATCCTTCTCAGGTACTTTAAGATATTCTTGACAGCTCTCTAATGTCTTTCACTTAGATCAGATTGATATCTACTATAAATGCTTAAGACTTATAAAACATCAGTACTTATACATATACATGATAGATCTTATAGTTGATTTATACGGAATCTAACTCATTATATCCCTCTTAGTTTATGTTTTAGGATACATCTCTTTCAAGAGATATATTTCATTGGTCATGGGGAGGAATCTTTTCTTAGACTCTTTCATGTTAAATTTAGTCAGCATTTTATCTATGTACATGTTTTGACTTAAACCAAACAGCCTATGAGATCTATCATGGTAGAATTTAATGTCAAGGATGTAAGTTGTTTATCCCAATTCTTTCATAAAGAAACACTTGGATAATGATTGTAAGTTTGATATATCATTTCCAATAATAAATATGTTATCGACATAAAATATCAAAAATGCTATAATACTCCCACTGACCTTTGTATACACACATGGTTTATCTTTATTCTTTTATAAGGTCGAACTCACATACATCTTGATCAAAACAAATGTTCCAGTTCATCAAAGCCTTTTTTCAATCCATAGATAGACTTTTGCATAGAAAAAAGCCATTAGGTTATGCCATATGCCCATCTTCTACAAGGTTACTATTTAGGAAAGTAGTTTTGACATCCATCAACTAGATTTCACAGTCGTCATATGTAACTATAGCAAGCATAATCCTAATAGACTTAAACACCACAACCGACAAAAAGGTTTCATTATAGTCAATGTCATGCTTCTAAGTGAAACTTTGGCAACTAGTTGTGCTTTATAAGTATGCCTGATACCTTTCATGTCAATCTTCTTTCTAAAAACCCATTTGCATCTTACAAGTTTTGTCCTTTTAGGTGTATCCACCAAACTTTATACTTGGTTCTAGTATGTAAAGTTTATCTTAGATTTTATGGCTTTAAGCCATTTAAAAAAATCTAAACTCGAAATAATATAAGTGTAGGTCATAAGCTTGTCGTTATAGATGACTAGTATGTCACCATGCTAAGTCATGAGAAAAATGAATCTTTTTAGCTCGTGGCATACTTGGATCAACTTAGTAACTCTTTTATATGTTAAGTTGGTTCACTCAATTCCACTTAAGGTGGAATGACCTACTCACTATGATCAACAATTAGTGATAGCATATTATCCTATCTGACATCTGTAGTTTCTTATAGCAATGGAACTTTATCAAGTTCCACCTTCTTCCTACTAGTTCATTTAAGAATGAATTTTATCTCATGAAAAACACTTGTTCAAGCAATGAATACTTTTTGCTCTTCCAAGTGGTAGAATTAATGTTCATTAGTTTTCTTCAGATACCCTACGAAGATACACTTTTTAGATTTGATGCTCAGCTTGTTCGAATTAACCAATTAGGTAAATATTCAAATAAATCATAAAAACTCATAATCTAGACTTATGTGTTATCTTAACTAATTATGCGACAGCAATAGTGACTCTTTGTATTAGTATGGTGGATATTATATATCTCCTTACATCAACAAATGCATTCTCTATTATGTCTATAACATATTTTACCTTCGTTTTGGCAATCAAATGAAATACATTAGTTAAATCAGACCTAATATGATTAACATCAAATTTTACACCTGGTAAAATTGTGTTTATAAGAGATTTGACTAATTAACCTAGGTCCTGCTTTTTTGGATCGTTCAAGATACCTTATTCATCTTCATTCTTCAAGAGTACTTTGTTTCACTTCTTAGTTACACATTTTCTAAGAAAAGAAAACAAAATAAACTAGTTCTAATTTTTACATTTAATAAAAGGCCAAAAGACTATTTCTCATTTAAATTATGCTGAATTCTCAAAGTTCTCCCTATTAACTATGGAAATATCGTTTACCCACCCATGGCCGGTTAAATTTAATGAAACCCTAACCTCTAAAAATTTAATCTCATTTCCCCTCCTAAAAGTTTAAAAACTAACATTTTTTTCTTAAGCTAAGTTTGAAAAGATCGTATTCCCCCCCCCCCAAAGGTTTAATTTCAAAACCGGTTCACTTTCACTGATGCCATCGTTAGCCGTCTCTCCCTCTTAACGGTTTCTCTTCCACTGACAGTCTACCTCAACTCTATCCTAACCCATCTGACATTGAAAGATGTCGTCTGGGAAGAGAAATCATCATTCTAGATGATGAATCGATCTAGGAAGACGATCATCTTCATCGTCTAGGAAGACGATCATCTTCCCAGATAAAAACGACCGGTGATAGCACCGGAGAAAGTAAAAGAGTTTGGAAATTAAACCTTAGGGGGGAAATGTGATCTTTTCAAACTTGGCTTAGGGGAGAAAAGTTAGTTTTTTTAAATTTAGCGGGGAAATAAAATCATATTTAAGTTTATTTTTAATATTAAATATAAAATAGTGATTTTACCTTTACGACCGTTAATTTTAACTGTTCATAGGTGGGTAAACAGTATTTTCATAGTTAATGGGGAGAACTTTGAGAATTTAGCCTAGTTTAGATGGGAAATAGTCATTTGGCCTTAATAAAATTAGAAACCTCGAGTTACATTCTAGGGGAACTAGATGAAAAGACAAGTATATTGAGAGAATTTAAAGAAGGTAAGACACACATGCCCTATTTTTCAAAGTTAAATTTACATCCGCAAAATTAAATATAAGGCATTCATAGGTCTTTAAGTTGTATACCAGGTACATGCATATACTTAACATACATACATACATACATACATAATTAAAATTAAAATTGATTAATTTTAATTATTTACCCAAGTGTCCAATTACATGTTGTTCCCTTAAATTTTATAAAATTACAATTTTAACAAAGGTTAAAGTCATAAATTCAACTATGAATAGGCATGCATGGCTTATGTACATTCGTTTATTGTCTTGCATCTAAAATTTGTCAAAATTCTAAAACCATGAATGAGGAGTGAATGATCAAGTGAATGGCTAAATTTTAACAAGGAATGAATGTTCATCAAGGATGAACGATCATCCCATTCACTGAAAAGTCATTGACAGGGAATATCCACACACATTCATAAGGTAGAAAATGTCAATGAATGATTTTGCATAGTCATGCGCATACAACAATGCAAAACCTAAGGGATAATCAACTGAATCTTTCAACCTACAAAAGCACCTACAATCCTTGAGCAAAAAAAAGAAATCAAAACTTATTAAATTTAACACACTTTCACACTATTTCACAAAACTTAATGATTTTACAACAACATAATCACAAATCATATTTACAGTTTTATAAAAACCCGATTGATTGGTAATATGCATCAACATACAATCAATAATGGCAGGTATAAAATTCATGAAATTATTCCTAAATAATAGGTTGATACCATTGTTAGGTTTTTGGGTCATTAGAGATTGGTAAGTTAGTAGAATATATAACAAAAAAACTTTGGAGAAAAACTTGAAAGCCCTACCAAGGATCACATTTTAGTAAATAATTTCATGAAAATATAATTAACATCCATAGGGCATTTAGAAACCAATACCTACGTTGGCCAGCTCCCTAAAATCTTTACGTGGCTATTAGACCGTTATACAACTCATAACAAGTCAACTTCTTGGTATTCATATGTAGCATAGACTTGGAAAGGCTGGAACTATTCAATAAAGGTTGCTAGGGTTTTATGAATAATGTATGTATGTATTGGGAGTCATGCATAATAGTTAAGGTTTATAAAAGACACTTCTAAATTTTGAAATTGTGTTCATATAAATAAAGAATATTGTAAATGATTGTCCATAAATCGCATGCATGATCATTCCTTTTTAGTTATCATGAACGGTTATTTATGTCACATGACTGGTCATTCATGCTTAAGTAAAAGTCAAATTTAGTTAATTCAATCTTATTAAACTAGCCTAGTTCAATTCAAAATTCATATCACCCCATATACACCAGGATTATCATCAAATAATCATAGCCACCATATTAAATAAGTGTCAATAAACTACTCTTGACTTGGTCAATTAAATAGTTATGAATAATTCTATCTTTTTGTCAATCGATATCTCTCGAGGTTAAGACACAGATGTGTACCTATCTTAATGACTCCTTGATATGAATTGATACACATCAATAACTAAATAACTTAGATTGGGCTATGACCCAATCTTAATGTAGCCATAGATATGACTGGTTTTAATGTCCTTCACTATTCTCACATGAGATATCACTTTCCATGTTTAGTGAGTAATGAATCCTCTATTGATCCATCATAGTTTTCATACAGATCTAGATATGATAGGTCATTACCTTTATGGTTACATTAGTTACGGTATCAAACCATATTAATCTTTGTATGAACCAGTATGGTGACCTCAGGTCTATATATATGTATTGCACCAATTTATGTAAAACATTTAGTTTCCTTTTTCATGTCTTCCCTAAAATTCGATTTGATTCTTCATCATTATTTCACTAAAATTCATAACTTGAATTGGTGATTTTGCCTATTATTTGAATAAAACAATGTCGTTTTATCAATAAGCCATAAACTCAAGTCATGAATTTAAACCATAAATTTAAACCATTGATTCAAACTATAAAGGGTTCATTTGTAGTTGGACTAGTAGTTTATTGCAAATTTATTGTTGAAAGCTATTTAAATCCTGTTTGGTTTAGTTTCAAAATATTGAAATGAAAAAAATAAAACATAAAATCATTTTATGTTTATAGTTTTTAACATTTTCCTGCCCTAAGAGTCATAACACCTAAACGAAAACGTGACTTCAACCCTTTCTTACACCATCAGACATGAACATGCCCCCGCCCCAGATCCCACCTTCAGGTTTAACTCTAATGAAGAAAACTTGTTCCGTTATTTGGCTCTTCCTGTTGATTTATTGACGATGAAATCGGTTGCAACAACGATAATAGCACTAATAAGTTCTAAAGACCTTTAATGAGTATCGATAATGTCGATTGATATGTCAAATTATTTCTATGAAAAAGGGCAATTATTTTGATAAATATTTCAACCTAAAATCTGTTCACATTGTTTTGCCTATACAATTGATTTTGCATTATTCATTGAATTATAATAAATATTGATTCTAAATTATTTTTAGTTAATGTTATGTTTTACTAGTGTTCAATGTAGTGTCTTTTGTTTGATGTTATGTTGAAATGTTGTGTTTTGATTTGTGTTGTTTAATGTAATAGTTATGTTACAAGGTTTCTTTTGTTTAATTATAAAGTGATGTAATTTACCTTTTTAGTACTAAACTGGAGAAACACATTTTTATGTGTCTTTCCTTTTAGTTGAATGAAATGACACAATGAGGTAGTGAACTTGCACAAAAGAAACCTATTTCCTTGTCTTTACCTTAGCTATAGCTATTGAACAAAGTAATACAAAGAACTAATAAACTACTAGATAGAGAAAACATCAAATTGTTAAACATTTCTACCACTGAACTAGATAATACAAGAAGTTAAAAAGAATCCTCAAAAGCTATTTATATTGGATTTTGTTAACTATAAATTATGAATCTAACAACTGTATGATGGATTTAAACTTTACGATAAATATTCATCTTTAGGTACATACAAATAGTTTAACATTGCATATATCGGTTGTCATCATATTACCATAAAAAGGCAAAACCTTGTGTTTTTTCTAAAACTAAAACACCATTTATTTTTTTCCCCTTCTTCAACAAACTACCATCCTATTCCCATACTGACTTTAAAACAAGACAAAATTGAATTGTTACTTATGTTTTTCTTAATTATTGGTTGATGTGTTTATCAAAATTTTTTTGATTTGAGCTAACATTAATTATAATTTTGGTTTAATAAAACCAAATAATTGAATAGTTTAATAACAATTTATAGATGGGCTTAAATAATCAATAAAAATAAGTCTAGTATACTTAAAGGTTATAATCTGAGTGAACAACATTAATGTGGGTTGTAAGCTTTATTGGACCTTTGATGGAAAGGTCAATTAATCTACTATATATTAGTTAGGTTCCTACTCTAAAACCAATACATTATAGCTTTTTCCATTGAAAGTTGTCATTACTTTGAATAAAAATACTATTCATTGCTTTAATAACTGCCATAAAACCCTTACACCATCAAAGGATGTCCATACATAAATGTAGATACAAACCAAACATAAATATAAAGTGTGGCCTTTACATCTCAAACTTAAATATGAACATAACATGAACATAAACAAGCTTAACAAAAATGCCTTTATATAGCCTCTATACTTGTTAGTTGCTCACCCCATAACTATGACAATCACCTGTATCTATAAACATGAAAATAAGGGAGTTAGTGATAAAATACTTTATAAGTAGGAGACTTTACTATTAGGTTATTCATAATTCCCAAAATTCCCTTGGCTTTACCCATCATAACTTTGTCCTTTGGAATCTATCCCTAACTCTTATAGTGAGGTTAATTGGGTCATGTTTCATATGACTGTACTTGGAAACCTCTAGGCTAAATATATCATAACCCTTGGGTCAACTTTGTCCCGCTAAGTCATTAAGGAATTACTTTCTAGATCCCAAACTAGTGAGACCATATAATTTCTTAATGAACGTACTATCATTTATAACCTATGTGCCATAGTTGTATACTAGGCTAATCAGACAAGATCAAATACAAGGATTTGACACTTTGACTATGTAAGCACTTATTATACAATCCATTCACCTATACAACTTTTGGATCGCTAAACTGTAACTATATTATGTTTTATTATGAGTTAGAACCTTATTGTAGGTTTGATGTTCTACTATAGACATGTTTTACGATGCCTACTTGTAATAACCCTATGAAGTCGAGCATGCATACATTTTGAGTGTTATATTTTCTCAGACTCACCTTAGCTTTCACTCTAAACATAATTTGTGCCCTAACATTATCTTATCTCTTAGGTATAAAAGGTACTACTTTTTAGGACGATTCTTAACTTCTAACCTAGTTCTTTTTTATGTTTCTTCACTTTGCCCTTATACATGAGCATATCTCATTAGGATACATAAGTGTTCATTTCTTTATGCATAAGACACGATTATCCCCTCAAGGGCATGTCACATGTGTTCTATAGAGACAAGCATGTTACCTTTAAAACACAATCGCCCTTCTTCTTCAACCCATGAATGAACCTTTATCACTATATACTTTCCTCGTGTTCTTTTACAAACACATATGGGTATATGAACCTTTAAAGAAGTGTATATGCCCTACTTTTTAGTTAAATTCAACCTACTTAGCTTTATCTCGACTTCATTACTTCTCATGGGTATTATTGTCATTTCACCTAATAAATGGTCATATTTAAAACATAGATGGGTGAACTTTGTGCCCTAGTTGATAAGTAATCAATCAATGGTGTCCAAAGTTATAGGATCAAAAAAAAAAACTTAAACTTAAAATTGGAATTCACACACACGGGTGTATGTCCCATGCCACATGGTCGTGTATGACCAAAAATAAAAACGCTTCTAGGAAATACACAATCATGTGTAATACAGGTTAGCATGCATTAACCTGTTTTCATACCTTAATTATCTTTACAAAATTCTCACCCCAACAAACTATACTTCTACATAATTTTATAAGTAAAAAACATGAGTTATAGCCTTAAAATGTTATCTCAAGTAATCACCCTAAAAAATCGAACTCTTGAATATAATACATCCATCATTCACACTATAATAATACCATTATCTTCAAACATCCATACTCTCACAATTACAGAAAATCTCATAAAATTTGACCATATAAACTTAGCAGTCTTAAACAAAGCATAAAATTATTATAACAACAATGCATCAACTTCAAACAATAAATTAGTAGCACCTTTAATCTCAAAAATCAATCCACAATTCCATCAAACCTAACAACTCATATGAAAATACTAGATGACATTCATTACTATTTGAATTTGTAATCATAGTAGAATGAGATTGTAACCTAATATGTTTTAATCATTAATGTGTGCTAGTTTAAATTGAGGAACCATTGAGATAGACACACGTCTATGTCTCAATCTCAAGAGATATTAGTTAACAAAAAAATTGAATTACATACAACTATGATGTTGTAAAAGCTTAAAAGATATCTATTAACACTTTGTGATTTGGGTGGCCATGATGTTTTACTAAAGGCTGTTCTTGGTTTGTATCTGGATTCACACTGAATTCAAACACTACCGATTCTAAAAGAGCTTATAGGTCTCACGCATAAAAAAAGTTGACCGAACAAAGAATCTTGCAATCATTTAACTTCCAATCATATGATGAATGCGAATTGTGCTTATTAGGTAAAATGGCCAAAACACCTTTCACTTGACATTGTGAAAAAGGCAACTGAACTATTAGGGATCATACACAGTGATATATGTGGGCCAATGATAGTGTATGATAGATATAGGGAAACTTACTTCATCACATTTACTGATGACTTCAATAGATATGGTTATGAGATTTTGATGAAACATAAGTTTGAATGTTTTGGTGAATTCAAAGAATTCGAAGAATGAAGTAAAAAAGCAACTTGCGAAATAAATTGAAGTCTTCCGAAGTGATTAAAGAGAAGAATACTTGAGTGTTGAATTTATAAAATACTTGAAGGAAAATGGGATAGTATCTCAACTCACTCTTCATGATACTCCATAACATAATGGTGTATCTAAACAAAAGAATAGAACCTTGATGGAAATAGTCAAATCCATGATGAGTTTTATCAATTTACCCATGTCTTTTTAGGGTTATGCCTTAGAAACTACTATCTGCACATTGAATCGTGTCTCATCTAAATATGTGGATAAAACTTCATACGAGTTATGGACTGGTAAAAACCTAATCTAGATTACTTGAGGATTTGGGGTTATAAATCTTATGTCAAGAAAGTGACTTTAAATAAGCTAAGCACTAAGTCTAAAAAGTGTATGTTTGTGAGGTACCTAAGGTTACCAAGGGATATTACTTTTATCATTTAAAGAAGCAAAAAATCTTTGTTGCACACATTGGTGTGTTTCTTAAGAATGAATTTATTCTTACTAGAACCAATGGGAGAAGGGTGGAATTTAATGAACTTTAGATGGAATAACGTCAATACACGCAAAAGCTATATTGGTCTATTTAAGTTCATCACGATCCAAAGAGTTTGATTTCTCTTCACTCAATACGATGATGTACTGGTCATTAATAATGACAAACCTAGACATACAATAAGGTTGTCTTAAGTCTAGACTTTGATAAGTGGTTAGATGTCATAAAATTTGAAATAAACTCCATGTACTAGAACCAAGTATGGACTCTAGTGGATAAACATAAAAGGGTAAAACTAGTAAGGTGTAAATGGGCTTTCAAAAAAAAAATTGATATGGAAGGTAACGTGCATACCTATAAAGCATGATTAATTGCTAAAATTTTTACTTAAAAGTATGCTATTAACAATGATGAAACCATTTTGCCATTCGTCATGCTTAAGTTTATTAGGATCATGTTTGTAATAGTTGTATATTATGGCTATAAAATCTTTCAAATGGATGTCAAAACTACCCTATTGAATGTTAACCTTGTAGAAGACATCTATATGGTGTAACCTAATGGTTTTGCTCTTGTTAGATAAACAGATACAGTATACAAGTTGGAAAAGTCCATTTATGAACTTAAATAGGCTTTGAGAAGCTAAAATATTCATTTTGATGAAGTTATTCGTGAATTCAGATTCATAAAAAATGAATATGAATCGTGTGTGTATAAAAGGTCAGTAATAGTGTGATTGTATTTCTAGTATTGTATGTTGATAATATCTTGATTATTAGGAATGACATACCAAACTTCTAATCAATAAAGGTTTGATTATCTAAGTATTTCTCCATAAAAGACTTAAGAGAAACAACATATATCTTGGGATTAAAATTTATTGAGATAAAAAATATAAACTGTTTGGTTTAATTTAAAGCATGTACATAAATAGGGTGTTGACCAGATTCTATATGGAAGAATCCTATAAAGGATTTCTACCCATATCTCATGGTGTATATCTTTCAAATGATATGTGTCCTAGTACATAATCTAATAAAGATAAAGATGAGTAGGATCTCATATGTCTCAGCTATAGGATCAATCATGTATATCATATTATTTACTAGGATTGATGTGTTATATGTCTTAAGCATTTATAGTACATATTAATCTGATCTAGGTGAAAAACACTAAATAGTTGTCAAGAGCATCTAAAATACTTGAGAAGAACTAAGGATACATTTTTGGTTTATAGAGGGGAATCTGAATTCACTGTTAAAGGTTATAGTAACATTTGTTTCCAAACTAATTAATATAATTACAAATTTTAATCAAGGTTTATGTTTTATTTAAATGGTGGTTCAATTAGCTGGAAAAGCTCTAAGCAAAGTGTAGTGGCTGATTCTATAGCAGAGTCCAAGTATATTGCTTCTTAAAAGTGATAAAAAAAGTTATATGGATCAAAACGTTTGTAACTGAACTTGGAATGGTTCTAAGTATCATTGAGCCGATTAAGCCTTATTATAACAATAATAAAGCAATTGCTCAGGTTAAAGAGTTATGATCTCATCAGAAATCCAGACATATGCTAAGACAATATTAATTTATCTAAGAGATCATTTAATGAGGTGACATACAGATAGCAAGGATTGATATATATGATAATTTGGTTGACTCATTAACAAAACCTTTATCACAATAGAAGCATGATAGACATGTAGCTGAGCTTAGTACTAGATATATGACCAATTAGCTATAGTACAAGTATGAGATTGATAGGATAGGTGCACTAGAGCTAATTGAATTTGGCATTTGTAGATGTAATTTTATATTAATAATTAATAAAATGATTTATTATTATTCAATTCATGTGTTGTTTATATGATTATACAAATAACATGCCCTTAAAATGGTAGAACAGTAACAAAGGGATCAGATGACCGATCATGAAAATCCTACGTACACAACAAGTGGCCATTCTATAAATGTCCAAAATCTTGACATTATAATGAGTAAAGACAAATGCAATGATAATATGATTATCATAATGTTGAACGACCTTACCAAAAGCGGTAACAATTCTCACATATGATTTTTTGACTTGAGGTTGTTAGACCATATTGTGTAAGGATCAATATGGTTTGATGTTATCCAACATACTATTATAATTAAGGTAACTATAAAGATAATAATCAACTATATCATGAGATACATGAAGACTATGGTTGATTGATAAATGATTCATTATTCTTGAGCATAAGAAAAGATAACTCACATGAGAATACTGAATGACATATAGATTGCTTGAATCTATAGCTATAATAGGATGAGGTTGTAGCCTAATCTATGTCAATCATTGATGTGTGTTAGTTTATATCAAGAAACCACTAAGATAGATACATTTCTATGTCTAAGCGTCGAGAGATATTAGTTTATGAAAGGATTGAATTACATGTAATTGTGATGTTGTAAAAGCTTAAAAAATATCCATTGACACTTTATCATCTGGTTGGCCACAATGTTTTGCTAGAGGCTAATATTGGTTTGTGCTTAGATTAGCCCCAAATATAATACTATCATCTCGATAGAGAACTTAAAGGTCATACACATAAAGCAATTGAATCGAGCTCAAATGAGTGGATTGTTTATTGACAATCCTTGTGTTCAGAGTCCAGAAAAAGATAGCGAATGGATCGAGTTTGCCCAAACGAGTTAAGAAGACCTCGTTTGACCATGTCTTGACCAAGTGCCAGTCATGCACTTGATGTGATGGTGTTGACCATGTAAATGCATGATGTTAGTGAACACCTTGTGACAAAACTTGTCAATCAACACATATTTGTGTGCTAGTCATCCAAGTTGTTAGCCATGCTAGTTAGCACAAATTTATGTGTCAGTCATGCAAATGGCCTTAGGATATGTCGGCTATGCATTTTACATACTAGTCATGTATGTATGTTAAAGGCATTGCATACACTTAGAATTCTAACTATGCTCAAATAACTACATATATAAATATAAGGCATGATTTATTCACAAAAAAAATAGAAAAAGTAAATAGAAAAGATAAACCTTCACCGTTGTTTTGCATCATCTCATTTTATCATATATAGCAATTCCAATCAAAAGCCTTAGTAACCTCTTCATATGGATTTCTTTTGTTTACATTTATACTCTAAATAGATACCAAGACACTACCTCATGAGGGTTGGATAATATACTTTCTTTAACCATATGAAGTTCTAAAAGAGCTATCAACGTAGTTACAAACCTAAAACACCTTATAAGTGTTTTACATATTCATAAATATATCTTTTTTAAAACAGATATCTTGGTTAGACTTATTTGATTTTTAAATTTTGAATTCTATTGTGTTGCTCATTATGGGTACCATAAAAACCTTACATTGGCAACATACTCACCTAAATCCTCTTTTATACTTGTTTATTAGAAACTACTATTCAAATCTTAATACATCTGTATGCCCCTAGGATGGATAGTGTACAGAGAATTATATAACTTTGAAAGAGTTTTTTGTTTTAACTCATTTACAAATGAAAAACATATCGTGCCCATGAACTTGAGAACACTATTATCAATATGAAAATTTGACTCAAAACTATCCTAAACTCTCTGAACGTTTTGCCTACACCAATCATTAACAACTTAAGTAGCTTTGATCTCCTCTACCAAAATGAACTTAATCTCTACTCTAGATAGAACCCTAGTAAACAACTTTATTTGTTCTTAACCTAGATCTATTTGAATCGCTCTCTAAACTATCAACTTTGATAAAAACATTTTCCTACTGAAGGCATCTATTATTATATTTGCCTTGTTAAGACATACTTAATATCATAATCATAATCCTTCCCTAACTCAAGCCATCTTCTTTGTCTTATCTTTGGCTCTTTTTAAATGAAAAAGTATTTGAGACTCTTATGATTAGTCTAGATATTACATTGCCCCATATAAGTAGTGCCTCAAAATATTGGGAGCAAAAATTACAACTACTAATTCTAAGTCATTTGTTAGGTATTTGATCTCAAAATCTTTCAACTATCTTGAGGTATATGTTATAACTTTCCCCCACTGTATTACATTTCTCTCAATCCATTATGAAAGGAATGAGTGTAAAATTATACTTAACCTTATCCTTCGATAAAACCAACACTAGAGAAGAAATCAATCTTTTCTTTAACTCTTGGTGACTTCCTCATATGCTAACACTAAATTTCCTTGTTTGTGAGAGCTGTGAAAGATTTTGCTAGCCTAGCAAACCCCTCCACGAACCTCTTATACTACCAAGCTAAATCTAGAAAACTTTGAACCTCTTTGATAATCTTTGGCCTCTGTTTATCTAATACTACATTTATCTTGTTTGGATCTAAGAATGCAACTCTGTTTAACCAGAACTAACATTTCAACAACTTTTCATACAATTGTTTCTCTTTTAATCTCTGCAAAATAAACCTTCTGTGCTCTTTATACTCTTCGTGACTTTTGGAATGTAATAAAATATAATCGATAAACACTATAATGAACTTATCTAGGTAGTTTTGGAAAAACCTGTTTGTTAAATCTATAAACACTTAAAGGGCATTCATTAGTTTGAATGGCATAATCATAAACTCAAAATGTTTATATCTCATTCAAAAGGTTATCTTAGGTATATCCTACTCAGCTACCCTTACTTAATAGTAGCTTGATCTTTTATCAATCTTTGAAAATACAATTACTCCTCCTAATTGATCAAATAGATGATTTATTCTTGTAGAGGGTGGTTATTCTTAACTGTCACCTTGTTTACCTCTTAATAGTAAATACACATTCTATTAAATTCGTTTTTCTTTTTGAAAAATAAGATAAGAGTTCCTTAAGAGACTGACTTGGCCTGATGAACCTATTATCAAGCAATTCTTAGAGTTGTTTATTTAATTCCTGTAATTTAGTTGGGACCATCCTATGGGGTACCTTTGACATAAGTGTTATAACCAATGTTAGTTTAATACTAGACTCAATCTCCCACTCAAGAGTTAATTCTGGTAACTCTTTTGGGAACACATTTAAAAACTTCCAAACTATTAGTGTCTTATCAATACTCGAGCCCAACTTTTTCTTACTCACCATATGAGCTAGAAAACTTGTGTACCCTTTATTTTGTATTTTTCTCACCTTCATTATACTGATCATCATACTTCTAATACACTACTCACCAAAATTAGATTCATCACCATCTTCCAAACTAAACCAAAACTTTTTATGTCAATAGTTTATTTCAGCTTTATACCTCCCTAAAAAATCTATCTATAGAATCATGTTAAAGTTTGCGCACTAGTATTGTCTGACTATGGCTTTAATACGGGTATAGGACTAGGTTTTTCACACATCCTTTTAACAAACACCTTTAAAGCAGTTGTATACCCATCATCACATCTTGGGCTCTAGTTAAATCAAGCCCATATACAAATTTCTCCATGTGCCTAATCTTTGCAATAACTATCTCAAGGGCATACCTTACTAAATTGTTGAACTTATTAGTGTTTTCCTTCACTGTGTCTAAACCCTAAGATAAGGCAATGAACTCCTAGGCCCTAACATAAGTCACATCTACACGTATATATTGTGCCTCAAACTATTCCTAAAGTCTAACCAAAATATCTCAAAAATCTTGGCTATCAATCTATTCAAGTTCCATCATACTCACATATCAGATTTAAAATAAATAGGTGGCATATATGATTCTTTCCTAGTACATCATGTCAAATAAAGCCATGGCACTCTTAATTGACTCTAGTCACTTCTCAACCACTATGAGATCCTTTGCACCTATAAATTTCTAGGGTTAGTACATGGCAAATTGTAAATAGGTTGCAACTAAGTTTTTGTCGCCACTAGGATCTACGTGGATGTCTCCTACATTGAGCCCTAGGTTAGTGGTGTTTGAACTGACTCATTTGCTTGTATTAAAGCACTTACATGTTCCTTCAGTACCTCTCTAATTAAACCTTTGATATCATTGGCATTCAAGATTGCCTAAAAAGTTAGGGGAATTACCCCTTTCACTATGTGTCCTTTGAGGGTTTCTTATCTGATCATTTCTAGTAGTATAAAGAGAATGTTCTCACGGTACCCCCTCGTAATGACCCTAGGATGTCTAGCATGCATGCATCTTGAGCCTAAGATCACTTTTAGCTTATCTTAGCTTTCACCTCAAACATAATTTGTGTCTTATTATTGTCTCACCTATTCGCCAAATAAGCTACTACTGCATACCTATAACCTTTATACGGTCTTTTGGATAACTCATATCTTATAGCCTAATTCCCTTTTATTTGTCTCTACTCTACATTTATACATGAGTGTCCCTCATTGGCATACACAAGTGTTCATTTTCATATGTATGAGACACGATTATCAAGGGCATGTTGCTTTTGTTCTACAAGGATGATAGTGTTACCTCTAAAACATAGGCAACCTTATTTTCATGGCATGAAAATCTTTTTTCACTATGTATTTTCCCTGTGTTCTCTCTTAAACACACACGAGTATATGTGCCTTTTGGGATAGGTGTTTACTATATTTTTTACTTAAACATGGCAAACTTAGCTTTATCTTGAATTGGTTACTTCTCAAGGGTATTCTTATCATTTCATCTCATACATGGTTGTACTTAAAACATGGACGAATGAACTTTATTCCCTAATTGGTCAGTAATTGATCAATAATGTCAAAAAATTATCAAATCACTAAAAAAAATTAAGCTCAAAATTTGAATTTGCTATATTTGAAAATGAATTTGGGTTAAATGTTGGATATCTCGACTTGTATCGATGTCTATGGATTGTTCTAGAAGAGAAGAAAATCTTGTATGTTGTAATACAAGACTTACCTATTATGCTCGAACATGGCATTGTAATGAGGGCATATGATGCTTTCAAAAAACATAAAATGGTGCAAGACTTGCATTAAACATCATATTATCTTTATTGACCCTCGATATGCAAACTAACAGTTTATCTGATAAAGATATAGTTGATCATTTATGTAAAATCTTAAAGGTCATGCTTGTTTAGAATGATATCAGGTAATTAAGCAAATGCTTAATCAGAAAATGGATAACAAAGTAGAGAATGAAACTCACGTGTTTAATATAATTAAATTAATTGAGAGAGCCAAAACTCTAGGCTTACATATGATGAATAACATGGCCTTTAACCTTGTTATCTCATCCCTACTAGAGTCTTACACTAAGTTTGTTATAGACTTTTTGAAGGATAACAAAATAGAATCCATTAAAAAACTGTTAAGGATGGTAGTGTATACTTACGTAAACATAAGAATGGCTAATAGGTTGAAACCAGTTTGAAAAAGAAGAAAGAAAGAAACAAGGCTAAGTCTAAGCTAGATTCAAAATCTCAACTAGTACACCAAGACACACTGAACCTGTATAATTGTGCAGTTGGCAAAAGTATGGTAATTTGCTTTTAATGTGGTAAACCTAACCACTAGAGCAAATGCTTAAAAACCTTATCGGCCAACAAAAAGAGGAAAATCAAGTCTTTCAACTTTAGGTATGATTGAGACTTGAACGTTTTCTCAAAATCCCACATTATTTAACTTAGGATTAAAATTATCACATTCTATTGATGTGTAGGAACCAAAGTATAGTGGTCACAAAAAACTAAATCATGACCAAAATTTTGATTCATTCAATTTTTCTTGAATCGAATAGCGGATACTAGTTATGTCTTTTAGACAAAGGTGACTACATCAACCTTTTATTATTTTTAGTTGGAGCATTATTCAACTATTGAATTTTGTCTAAACATCGAGAATTAATAGTTATTGTCAAGCACAACAAATTTTGAATTTCATTTGATTTGTTACAAATTCCCATGAATATGATTTGCAGATCTTTGGAAATACAAATTTGAATACCTTAAAGAAATTTAAGGAATTCAAAAATGAAATAAAAGAATTTGTTAATATGTGTATTCAATCATTTGGGTTAAACCAAGATGGTGAATACATAAAACAAATGGTCTAATTTACTACCTAAGGTGTAGTGGGGCTTTTAATACTTGTTCAATGTTCTAATGTAACACCTTAGAGATTGTAACCCACATTTATGCCTATGTGTATAACACATTTTATGTGTTGTATGCATTGGATTAAAGTCTAATGATTTATTTAAAAATGGTTGTAAAACTGATGTTAAGCAATTAATTTGAGTTAATTAAACCATACATGAAATAAATTATCTTATGTGATATTCTAAAGAAAACTTAAAAATATTACCTTTCTAGTACCTGATGAAGTTTAAAATTTGTTTTAGAAGATTCTTTTAGATGTCATTCTCTAAAAGATTTAATAGGTGGACAATAGAATTGAACTAAGTTTTAGCTCACAATAAAGATAGACATAAAATACAATATAGGAATGATGAAATTTGTTTTGAGTTTATAAGAATTAAAATTCTCATAAACTCTTGATAAGTGCACTGGTCATTTATGATATTAAAATATGAGACCTATAAGTGACACTAAAATCAAGATGTGCTCATAATTGCTGCAAACCATTAAGGGCAGTTCTAATGGATAAAACCTAGTTTTGTTCTAATTATATCACAAGTAATGGTATTAACCTTGAATAGGAGATAGTTGGGTATGCAAGTTGATAAGTTCTATTTAAGAACTCATGTGAATATCAAAATCTAAAAATATTCATACAAATGAAACCATATAATTTTTTTGTTTTTTAGATGTATATGATATTTGTATGGAAAAGCAAGTTGTAGTACAATGACAATTCTGACATTACATATCTATACAACGGTATATGTATCAGAATTAAATGTCATATTTGTAGTTGTCATAAGAACTTAGACTAATTAATCCATATCCTTACCTGATTTATTATTGTATATTGTATAGATTACTAAGTTTAAGTTTGAGTGTTTATAACATAATGAGGTTGAAAGGATTTAACAAATAAGAATCCAAAAAGATTCTCCTTCATTATGATGATACATGCCTCTTTTGGATTAAAAGTCAATGAACACATAAATTAAGAGACAAAGATGGTTAGATTTCTATTAGCGTCAACTACATCCAAATAAATGTCATTAGATGGCACAACAAAAAATATCCTTGAATTCCTTAAAAACAATATGGATAATTCTTAAGATTTTTGAAGGATAAAGTCATTGAGTGAGCAACAGTGATATAGGATAAATTAAATTGAAAATAATGAATATCAATTCAGAGGATAAGTCATATATATATATATATTGAATAAATTCTACGTTGAAAGGCAATTATGAGGCGTTTAAATAACAAGACCTTTAACGGTATATTGGATTATAAACCTTGACTTTTTGTATCATTAATTTGGTACTATTAATACTAAACAAATGTTTTATAAAAGTCATGGTCTCACTAATCGGTCTAATTGCATAGTCTAGCGATTTCACTTTGTCAATAATAATTAACAAGAAGAAAATTAGTTAACATTTGAAAAATTGAATGAACAAACTATATCAATGAATGTCTGTTGTAGAAAAAGTAATGATGGGCATGTACAGTCATCCACTATTATTAGGATAAATGATTAGCTATAGTATAAGTGGGAGATTTTTGAGGTTGGTGCCTAAAAGCCAATCCACATGGTGATACAAGTTATTGCATATTAAGATATGTTTAGACAAATCTCCTAAAAGTTGTCTATTTTTATTGTGGCAAGACAGGTCACTAGAGGAGACATTACAAGGCCATTCTAGAGAACAAGAAGATAAAGGTAGCTAAAGTCTTTACTTCAAGTATATTTGTCATTGAGATAAACTATTCTCCTCGTTCATCTTGGGTTATAGACATAAGATGTAGTTCTTATATTTGTTCTAATATACAGGGACTGTGGTAGAGTAAATTGCTCACCAAATGAGTGGTTGACCTAAATGTTAGAAATTGAGCACATATTGTTACATTAGCCATAGGTGTTTATTATCTTAGGTTGCCCACTGGGCTAATTTTAGAATTAAAACATTGTTACTATATTCCTTTTGTTTCTAGAAACTTAGTTTTTGTGTCTATTTTGGACAAAAGGTGATATTCATTTTTTATTATTGATGATATTATAACTATCAGTTTAAATAATATTCTCTACAGTTGAATTGCATAATGGTTTATATATTCTAAAATTGGATAATGAAATTCTCAATGTGCAAAATAATAAAAGATTGAGTGGTGTTGTAAGGTAGGCCACATAAGATTGAAACGTATATTAAGGCTTCTTAAATAAAGAGTCTTGTAATTATTTGATTTTCAATCATATGATGAATGTGAATCATGCCTATTGGGTAAGATGGTCATAGCACCCTTTATTAGACACAGTGAAAGAGTGACTAAACTGTTAGAAATCATTCACAGTGATATGTATGGGCCAATGACAATGTACAGTAGATATAGGGAAGCTTACTTTTGTCACATTAATTAATGATTTCAATAGATATGGTGATATGTTTTTGATGAAATACAAGTCTGGATGTTTTGATAAATTCAAGGAATTTAAGAACGAACTAGAAAAGCAACATGGGAAACTAATTAAAACCCTTCAAAGTGATCAAGGGGTGAATACCTAAGTATTGAATTTAAACAATTCTTAAATGAATATGGGATAGTATCTCAACTCACTCTTCCTAGTACTCCATACCATAATGGTGTATTTGAATAGAAGAATAGAACCTTGATAGAAATAGTTAGGTCTATGATAAGTTTTACCAATCTACTTATGTCTTTCTAAGGTCATGTCTTATAAACTATTACCTTTACACTGAACCATGTTCCATCTAAATCTATGGATAAAACTTCATACAAGTTATGGATTAGGCGAAAGCCTAATCTAGATTACTTAAGGATTTAAGGTTATCATGTTTATGTCAAGAAATTAACTTTAAACAAGCTAAATGCTAAGTCTAAAATATATGTTTTTGTGGGGTACCTAAAGATCACTAAAAGATACTACTTATACCATCTAAAGGAACAAGAGGTCTTTGTTGTTCATACTAGCGTGTTCCTTAAGAAAGAATTTATTCTTAAGAGCTCCATAGGGAATAAGGTAGAGCTCGATGAAGTTCTTATACCACAAGATATTATATATTTAAACAAGACAATGTGCTCTTACAGATGGTTAATTATAATAAGGAAGTTTCTTCACTTCTAGTGAAACAACCTCAATGCACATAAGAGTTATATAGGTTTACATGAGTACGTCACAAGCCAGAGAGATTTGTTTTTCTACTAACTCAACATAGGGATGCACTAATCATCAATGATGACAAGCCTAAAACATATAACGAGGTTGTTTCAAGCTCAGATTCTAATAAATGGTTAAATGTCATGAAATCCAAAGTAGACTTTATGAACTGGAACAAAGTATAAACTCTAGTGGACACACTTGAAGGGGTAAAACCCTTAGGGTATAAATGGGTTTTTAAAAGGAAAACTAACATGAAAGGTAACATGCATACTTATAAAACACGATTGGTTACCAAAGGTTTCACTCAGAAATATAACATTGATTATGATGAAATCTTTCCCTAGTCATTATGCTTAAGTCTATTAGGACTATGCTTGCTATAGCTATATACTACGACAGTGAAATTTTTCAAATAGATGTCAAGATTACTTTCTTAAACGGTAACCTTGTAAAGGATGTCTATATAATGCAACCTAATGGTTTTATTCTTGCTAAACAGACAGATAAAGTATGCAAGTTAGGAAGGTCCATTTATGGATTTAAGCAAGTTTTAAGAAACTATAATATTCATTTTGATGAAGCTGCTCGTGAGTTCAAATTCATAAAATATAAAGATGAACCATATGTATAGAAGAAGGTCAGTGAGAGTATGATTGCATTTCTAGTATTGTATGTCAGTGACATCTTGAATATTGGAAATGACTTACCAAACTTACAATCAGTAAAGATTTAGTTATCCAAGTGTTTCTCTATGAAAAACTTAGAAGAAGTAACTAGCATTCTTGAGATTTTACCAAGATAAAGAGTGTAGATTGTTAAGCCTAAGCCATAACACGTACATAGATAAGGTATTAATTAGATTTAATATGAAAGAATCCAAGAAATGATTAATGCCCATGTTCCATGGTGTATATCCTTCAAAGTATATGTGTCCATATACAATCTGAGAGAGATAAAATGAGTAAGATCCAATATGCTTCGATTATAGGATTTATCATGCATGTCATATTATGTACAAGGATTGATGTCTAATACATCTTAAGTATTTGTAATAGATATTAATCTAATCCAGGTGAAAAACATTAGATGGTTATCAAGAACATCTTGAAGTATGTGAGAAGGACTATAATTTGAACTCACCAAGATAATTACAAATCCTAATTAGGGTTTATGTTTTGTTTGAACGATTGTACAATTAGCTGAAAAAGCTCCAAGCAAAGTGTAGTGTCTAATTTTACAATAAAGTCTGAGTATATTGTATTCTAGAAGCAGCAAAAGAGGCTTTAAACAATGACCATGCATGCATATCATATTTAATTTATCTCACAAACATTTTAAATTCTTAAAATATTACTTTTACATTCATATAATACTTTATATGATGTTACCTTTATTACCTTTTGGAAATTTCTAGTCAATCTCAGATACTCAATTTTCACTCTCTGAAATGTTTAGTTCATTAGTATGACTCATAGGTTTACTATGTTGTAGTCGTGAGCCATTTTTTGGACAATCCAAAATATGTTTGGCAACTCAATGACTCTGATAAACATTTGGCAATGTTTCATAGCTCCTAAACCATGATGAAGTAACACTCCATCGAACCTAATTTTATAATCATACATTTTGTATAGGTAAGATTATTCCATTGTTAAATCTTGATTGAGTTCGAGCTTATGGTTTATCAAAGCTCTAATTTTGATAATCTATGAATTGTCAAATCGATATATTCAGAACATGCAATCACAAACATCATTTGTTTGACTCACATTATACTCTGGACATAAATTTTATTTTTCAGTATTTATTAACATTTGTGTATAAACTCAAAATTAGATAAAGTCAGTGGATACTTTGAATCCAATAACTCTGAGTCAATGGATCAACTCTTGATCATCATTCTTTTCCACATACAAACAATGCATAACCAACATGGTCTTTTCATATGGAATTTGCCTAATTTCGTATATATGCATCATATGAACCATACACATCGGTACCGAATCTAACCATTTTATCTCAAGTCAAAGGATTAATCTATTTACTAGTATAATCAATGATAAGTTATTGACTACATTGCAATGATGTGACTTGTCATAATTGGTCACATTTAAAAAACTGTTCACTAATTGTTAATCCATATTAATGTCCTATTGACATGATTATCATCATCACTTACACTAATATCATCTCATGATATTCAACAAAGACATTCAACATGCCTAATACATGATATTGTTGCCCAATTAATATTATGTCCCTAAGAAACAATTTGATCATTCAATTTTACTCTTAAAGTGAATTATTTAGACAATTCACATACATACTTTATATTTAAACAAATAAAGAAAGCAATTTACACACGTGAACAAAAGAACACTTTCTTTTATTAATAAATCATATTTGCATATATACAAGATTAAATGTCTTTGAAACTGACAACACGAATGGTTCCTAGAGCATACACTAACACTACACACATATTTTTCAGTAATTTACTTATAGATATCTTTTGACGTTTTCGCTGAATGAAAGATTTTATGGTAAATTTTTATGAAATGTTTTATTTTTGCATAAAGTAGCACTTCTCTTTGTAGAACAATACTTCTGGATAAGGGTATTAAATATTACATATAGAGTGAGTCACACTCAAATACCATGATTTTGAGCTCAGTTAACAACTGTCAAGAATCCAATCATATTATGATAGATGTCATGTTCAATCTTTGACCTAAGTGAAATAAATTAAAACAGTATGGGCCAACGGTGATAATCCACAGTTGAAAGGTTGAAATAACATATTGAGAATTTTACTTTGGGTTGACTTGGGTTAAGTGTTCAATATAAATTGAACACTTTTCCATCATTCAATAGAGCAGTTGTCCCACCCTAAAGACACAGAGATTTTTCTGTCAAATTCCAAAAGAAAGTTCTTTCACCCCAAAATCATTGTGATCTAACAATAGGAAGTGCTTCTCAACAACTTTGACAAGTTCTTGTGTTCATGGCAGCCTCTATATGGATGAGTAGAGGTCTTACTACGTTATATGGAATTGCGGAAGTACCAAAAACAAATTCAAGATGCAATTCTACAAGGTGTAACCTTCAAACATAAGTTTGATGCAAAAAAATGAATATATTGTATGTATAACAGCCTTAGATCAATGGAGATGCGCTTGTGATCTATATTTTATAGTTTTAATTATTAATTCCATTGTTTTTTATGTATATGGATCAAAAAACCCTTTCACAAACATTGTGGCTCTTACTTAACTTGTGTGAGTTTGGGTAGAAATGGACATCTTCATAGGCATGTCAACAAACATTGCAAAACATATCAGAACACATAAAAGAGTGAATAGGAAATTTTGTTCAAAAGATCAAGATGAGTATGTAAATCCTCTTCTGCTAATCCATTCAGCTCTATGATGGAAGAAATGTCTAACTTCACATATAGTAAATGAAACATGAAAAACTATATAGTCAAGTATGTTGTCACAGTGATGATAGTATCTTAAAATGGTTTATGCAAAATAATGTTCTAACCTACATTTAAAAGCGTTCCTAGAAGCACATTTAGAACTAATATAGTTAAAAATTATGCACTAATAAAAATAAAAATTATAAATGAACTTAGTCAGTTCAATAAAATTTTTTCAATTACTTCTTATTTATGAGTATTTAGCAAACAAGATTTAGGATATATTTATATAACGACTCATTATATTAATTATAAATAACAGTTAACTTTTTTTTGTATTTAGAGTTTTAAAATATCAACATACTAGCTTAACCATTTTTGGATAATTAGCTTATATTTTTAATAATATTTTTTTTTTTCCATCACATTTAATAATGCTAAATCAAATGATAAAGCTATTGAGTTAATGATGAACCATTTAAATTTACTTTTTAATGATATATAATAAATTTAATGCACAAGACGAAACAAGTTTAGCACAATAGAAATAGGAACACTTAGACATACCATTACTTATAGTTCATTGTCTCCTTCACATTTACAAGTAAATCATTTTATATGTAAACAAACTGGATTAAAAGGAAAATTTTGAATATGTTGGAACTTAACATATTTAATATTAAAATTTTATGAATGTTATGAAAATGTAATTGCTCAATATTTTAATAAGCAGTCAAATGATTTTAAAAATTATACGTCTTTTACTAAATGTAATTGAGAAATTCATTGTGTTTTAATAAACAATAAAACTATGTATACCTACTTTGAATACACAAATGTATACATATTTATATGTGTTATCATGTGATTAGATTAGGTTTATCTACAGGTAAGACATGTCTCTAGTCTGTCCTTACAAAATGCAAACAACCCATAGGTTCAATTTTTAATTTTGGTCCATTTATATATTATATTAATATTAATAATTTAAATGATATAATTAGTGAAAACGGTAATTTGATATTTTTGCACAGTAAAGAAGCAAATAAAAAACTTATTCTAGAGTTCGTCACGACACATGACTTAATAACTCTTCCAGTGTCTATCATAACATTAAAATCAGGTTTTAGTGTAAGTACATGTGTCTTCAATGATAAAAGATTAAGAATACACTCCAATATAATTAAAAGTATTATGCGTTTGAAAGACTGGATAATAACAAATTTGTCATTGAAGATATATTTAAAGATTTTAAGAATTTAAATATGAAAAAAAACTAGAAATGTTTGATACTTATATTGTAAATTGTAATAAATATGAGTTTATTTTTTTCATAATTAGGGCTTCTTAATAAAATTTTAAAGATATTTTCTTTGTTTATTTTAAAATAAAAAAATAATATTTGACAGGCGACTCAAAAAGCACACATGCTAGATTGCAAAAAAGTAAGAGGGGCATAACCCAAGGGACTATAATATAGGTCATGCCTTGGACCTTAGATATGTGGTAGACCTTGGCAAGTCATGGCTTGACACAACATATGGCACGACAGGCCACACTAAATAAGGCTTGACCTAGCTTGGCCAATAGACAAGTCTAATGATACTAGGGTTTTAAGGTATTCAATTATGTATTTACATACTTAACCCTTTCCCATTGTCCTATCAATTTCATACAAAAAAATATTAACAACATAATAATAAATTGTAAACTTCTAAACAACAGATCAAACCACTTTAAAAAACATTACAATTTCTATTATTCTTTGTATTGATTTGTACCTTAAATTTTTGTTTATTTATTGATGGTGTGATTTTTCACATCAATAAACAGGTATAAAGATTGCATATTCGAAAACCATTTTGCTACTATTTTTAATGAAATTTAATGCATATAAAACACATTATCGAAGTGTATTGTATAAAATAGTTACAATAATATAAGAGGATTATGCTAAAAGATATCAATGATAAGGTTTCAAACTTTGAAGGCTTGTTTGCAATGAAAAAGTTAACGTCTAATTTTAATTAGAGATGACAATGAGATCAGTATGGACTGAATACTTAAATTCCCTTCCAATTTCCATCTTCGTCTTTACAAGAGAAACATCTTTTTGTTTCTATCTTATCCTTGATAAAGGGATGATGAGAAATCTCTATTCTCTTTTGTTAAAAAATTTCTCTTAGTTTATCCTTTCTATCCTCATGGGTAAAATGTCTACGCTTTCTCTTCCCCAACCCTACTAAAAAAAAAATAAAGAAATGTTTATTATGTGTTAAGGTAGATTTGTGGGTTTAGGAAATAAATAGGGATAAACCAGAGAAAGAATAGATTAAAAATATATTTATCTTTATCTTTAATTACCAAGATTTTATTTATTTTCATCATTATTCATGTCTTTATTTTTATTAAAAAATTCTCTCTTCATTCAAAGAAGGGTGGACCAAAAACTCAGATTAACGACCAAATTGTCATGTTTAATTCTAATCTAATCCATGGTATACTACGAAATTCTCTTATTATTATTACAAGTGAAAACTATTGGGGCTAGGTTATTTTAGTCCTTAAACAGTTAAATTATAAAAAACTTAAATTAATATTTTCAACCCAGTTATCGTCTCCATGATGCTCTTCTTCTCTTCATCTTCATCCTCCTTCAAGCCCTGCCACATCTTTATCTTATTCGTCCTCAATTCTGCACTTACTTGCCTTGATCCTTTTTTCACGCTTTGAACTTTTTGACTTTCCACATTTTCCCCTGTTTAATTTTAACTTTTCGATCTTTTCTCTCGCAATTTTTCTTCCACATGGCGGCCCTTTATGTTCATCTTTGTGTTTGAATCGTTTCCTCATATGGGTTGTCTTCATTTTCTTGAAATCGGATGATTGTTGTCAAAGTTCTGATAATTTAAGCTCAGGATCACGATTTAGAGACGTTAATTTGAAAAGGCAGAGGTGATTATTTTTTTAAACCTTTTTCCTTCTTTTTATATTAAAATTTGGGTTGCATTGGATATTCTTTTTTTGCGATTGGTGGCTTTGTTTGATTATCTGGATTCAATCTGTGTAGTTATTATCAATTACTCTGTTTCTTTCCCCAGAGACTGAAGAAAAATTAAAAAAGAAAATAAATTCTATCAATCGAAGCTTATTTCAATACTAAACTTTGTTGAATCGGGTCAACTTATGTTTTTATGGTCAATTATAAGGTCAATAACATTTAAATCTTAATACATGTAACTGATGTAAGTAGAAAATGTAATATTGAAAAAATGATTTCTGGAAGAATTGATGACTGGATAAGTTTGAAGAAGTTTAAGATTAATTGCTAAGCTTGGAGTTTATATAATGTAACTCTTGACATGTTTTGTAAGCAATGATCAATGAATTGGTGCTAAATCAAACTTAATTTTGATTAAAGAAGTAAAGCAATCTTATTGCTTGTTAATTTTGGCAGGCTATGTTGAAATGTTGAGGATATAGTTGGTGTTTTTGAATTGTTTCCAATGGCTAACGTGAAACCTGCAACTACTAAGACTTCAGGAAATGCCAATCTGTATGCTATCAATTTGGACAACTTCAGTAAGCGGCTCAAGATGTTGTATTCACACTGGAATCAATATAACTCCGATGTGTGGGGTGATTGTAGTGCTATTGCTATAGCAACTCCTCCGGTTTCAGAGGATCTGCGGTATTTGAAATCCTCAGCATTGAATATTTGGCTGGTTGGTTATGAATTCCCGGAGACGATTATGGTTTTCCTGAAGAAGCAGATTCATCTCTTGTGTAGCCAGAAAAAGGCTTCTTTGCTTGACGTTGTTAAGAAGTCTGCTAAAGAGGCTGTGGGTGTTGAAGTAGTAATGCATGTGAAGGCAAAAAATGATGATGGAACTGGTTTGATGGACAAAATTGTTAGTGCTATTAATGATCATCCGAAATCTAGTGGTCGTGATGCTCCTGTTGTGGGACACATTTCAAGAGAGGCTCCTGAAGGGAAGCTTTTGGAGTCTTGGAATGAAAAATTGAAGAATGCGAATTTTGAATTTTTTGATGTAGCAAATGCATTTGCTGACATTTTTGCTGTAAAAGATGATACTGAGCTTACAAATATCAAGAAAGCTGCTTTTTTGAGTTCATCTGTGATGAAGCAATTTGTGGTCCCGAAGCTTGAAAAGGTCATTGATGAGGAGAAGAAAATATCCCATTCAACATTAATGGATGACACAGAGAAGGCCATTTTGGAACCTTCGAGAATTAAGGTCAAGTTGAAGGCCGAGAATGTTGATATTTGCTACCCTCCAATTTTTCAGAGCGGAGGAGAGTTTGACCTGAAACCAAGTGCATCGAGCAATGATGAGAACCTATACTATGACTCTACTAGTGTGATTATATGTGCAATTGGATCACGATACAACAGCTACTGCTCTAATGTTGCTCGAACTTTTCTGATTGATGCCAATGCCATGCAGATCAAGGCTTATGAGGTCCTCCTTAAGGCCCATGAAGCAGCAATTGGTGCTTTAAAATCTGGGAACAAGGTCAGTGCTGTATATTCGGCAGCAGTTTCAGTAGTTGAGAAGGATGCTCCTGAATTGGCTGCAAACTTGACAAGAACTGCAGGAACTGGAATTGGACTTGAGTTTCGTGAATCGGGGCTTAGCCTTAATGCCAGGAATGACAGGGTTTTGAAACAGGGAATGGTTTTCAATGTTTTACTAGGTTTTCAAAACTTGCAGACAGAGACCAAGAACCCAAAGACACGGAAATTTTCAGTTTTGCTTGCAGATACTGTTATCATTGGTGAAAAGGCACCAGATGTTATCACTTCTAAAAGTTCAAAAGCTGTGAAGGACGTCGCATACTCATTCAATGAGGATGATGAAGAAGAAGAACGACCAAAAGTCAAAACTGAGGATAAAGGTGGTGAGCCCATTTTGTCTAAGGCAACTCTTAGGTCAGACAATCAGGAAATGTCAAAGGAAGAGCTTCGAAGGCAGCACCAGGCTGAACTTGCCCGACAGAAAAATGAAGAAACTGCTAGGAGGCTTGCTGGTGGTGGTTCTGGGGCATCAGATAATCGCGGTGCTGTGAAAACTATTGGTGATTTGGTTGCATATAAGAATGTAACTGATCTGCCCCCTCCAAGAGATTTAATGATCCAAGTTGACCAGAGGAATGAAGCAATCCTTTTGCCAATTTATGGCAGCATGGTTCCTTTCCATGTGGCCACTGTAAAGAGTGTGTCCAGCCAACAGGACAGTAACCGATCTTGCTACATCCGTATAATTTTTAATGTGCCTGGTACTCCTTTTAGTCCTCATGACTCAAACACTTTGAAGTTTCAGGGATCAATTTATTTGAAGGAAATTTCATTTCGTTCCAAGGACTCGAGGCATATAAGTGAGGTGGTACAGCAGATTAAGACACTCCGGAGACAGGTCACTTCCAGGGAGTCTGAAAGAGCTGAGAGGGCAACTTTAGTTACTCAGGAAAAGCTTCAACTTGCATCAGCCAAATTCAAGCCAATAAAATTGTATGATTTATGGATTCGTCCACCTTTTGGTGGTAGGGGAAGAAAGTTAACAGGTTCCCTAGAAGCACACACAAATGGATTTCGATATTCAACCTCAAGGCCTGATGAGCGTGTTGATGTAATGTTTGGTAACATCAAGCATGCATTCTTCCAGCCAGCAGAGAGGGAAATGATCACACTCCTTCACTTTCATTTGCATAACCACATAATGGTGGGAAACAAAAAAACCAAGGATGTGCAATTTTATATTGAGGTAATGGATGTAGTTCAGACTGTGGGAGGTGGAAAGAGATCAGCCTATGACCCTGATGAGATTGAAGAAGAACAGCGTGAGAAAGACCGGAAGAATAAAATTAACATGGACTTCCAGAACTTTGTGAACCGGGTGAATGATATGTGGGGTCAACCTCAATTTAAAGCATTTGACCTAGAGTTTGATCAGCCTTTGAGAGAGCTTGGCTTCCATGGGGTTCCCCACAAAGCGTCGGCTTTCATTGTCCCAACATCAACCTGCCTTGTTGAGCTGATAGAAACGCCTTTTGTGGTGATCACCCTAAGTGAGATTGAGATAGTGAACCTGGAGAGAGTTGGTCTTGGACAGAAGAATTTTGATATGACTATAGTGTTTAAGGACTTCAAGCGTGATGTACTTCGGATTGATTCTATTCCCTCCTCATCATTAGATGGCATCAAGGAGTGGCTTGACACTACAGACCTCAAGTATTATGAGAGCAGATTAAATCTAAACTGGCGGCCTATACTGAAAACAATAACTGATGACCCAGAAAAATTCATTGAGGATGGAGGATGGGAATTTCTAAACATGGAAGCCAGTGACTCAGAATCTGAGAACTCACAAGAGTCAGATCAAGGGTATGAGCCTTCAGATGTGCAGTCTGACTCTGGATCAGACGATGAGAATGATGACAGCGAGTCATTGGTGGAGTCAGAGGATGATGAGGAAGAGGATTCTGAAGAAGACTCAGAGGAGGACAAGGGAAAAACATGGGAAGAACTGGAGAGGGAAGCAACCTATGCTGACCGGGAAAAAGGGGATGACTCAGACAGTGAGGAAGAGCGAAAGCGGAGAAAGATGAAGGCTTTTGGGAAAGCTCGTGCACCTGACAGGAGAAATCCTGTTGGCAGTGTCCCTAAGAGAACAAAATTGAGGTGACAGGTGAAAACCAGCGTAGCAACAGCTTCAGTTGCAGAAATTTAAAACTTTAAAAGACTAATCTTTTGAGAAGTAAGTTTTGAATTTTGATAGGCTTGTGTTGCATCTCTGTATTCTATGCGTGGTAAACAATCTTTGTTAAGTTAAAAACTCCTACTCTGAAAAATAACAAAATTATGTAAATGTGTGTGCATATCTACCTCTTCTACTAATCGTTGGTTTGCTTGAAATTTCTCCAGGCGAATAGGCAGGAGGAGAAAATTAAAACCGGAGAATTTAACACCTTAGCAATGGTATGAAAAGTTTGGATTTTCTCTCTGAATTATGATCTTATAGATGGTACTGGTTTGTTCGATGTTTTCTGTCACCCTTTCAGTGTTCTTACAAACTTAATCACACAACACAATGAATATAAATCATGCTTGGAACAGTAATAAGAACCTAAACATTTAAACTAGCATCGCAGAACACATTCATTGAATTGCCTTTTTCTATATTATATTATCTGGGAAACGGATCAATACTTGATCTTAAAACAAAATGGGACAACTATCTAATAGCTAATAAACAAAGAGAATAATAGAATTCTGATAACAAGAGAAACTAACACTAATTTCCAGTGATGTACAATGCAAAATCTTTGTCTTCCAGGCAAGACACACAATAATCTAACGCCCAACTACCAGCCACTAAGAATTCAGAAATCCCTAGCCAATTTATGAAAAACTGCATTTGTAAATTATCAGCTATGGGTAAAACTTGGCGACAAATCTTAACCTTAACGTCATTTTCACACGTTTTTGGAAACTGCTACTTGGAGGTGCTCATGACTTTCCAAAGGCTGCATCAATTGAGCCCTTTCAAAAAGCTTGTTGGACCATGCTCGTGAGAGACACAATCCTTGGTAGAACATTTCTATAGCTAAAGTGTTATTATTGTCTTATCATTATTTTCTCAAGCTTAAAAATTATCTTTCAAGTGCAGTTCTTTACCTAATTCAACTTGTTTTATAGCATTTGGATAGGAAAACTGTTTCTCTAAAGAGTCCATGATTTTTTGACACCACCTGTTGCGTTATGATTAGCCATGGCTTTTTATAACAAGGGTAATTTGCAAAATAGGATAAATTTATTAACTTGATAGATCATGTACAATGGTAAAAATGTGGTCAAGGAAAGAGGCACATATTTATAAAGGAGGGTTTGTGATTTCAGTTGGACGGTTCCCACATTAAAATAATTGTTGTTGGGCATTGAAAGATGAAAGATGGTGCAGAGGACTTTCAGGATTGCATTGCGACGGCCTAGTGGCATAATGGTGCTTAACATGGTGGTTAACATCCTTCTATATAAGATGCTAGCAATGTAGCGATTTTGTGGCCTTGTGGAATGGAACAACAGTTTAAAAATTCAAATAAACAGTACATATATACCGCAAAACCCTAATATGGATTATCCTCATAATAAGATTAATTCACAAGCATGCAAATAACACGCATAAGGTATTTTTGATATCCCTATATTGGCAGCTCCTTCGTCTTTCTCTAATGGCGTGAGGTTGCAAAGTCCTGTTTTTAGAACTAAGCGTAGATTTGTTTATTGGTATCTATACAAAATAGCAACTCAAGAGAGGCTAATACTGTGCTCAAGGTTTGCTAGAACCTGAGGGCAGTATGTATTTCAGAGAGAAAAGTGGGAATTTTCTCTGGGCAACTAGGTTTAGTTCTGTGTATAGTGTTGTGTACCTGCTTAGGCATGTGTGTGCCTGCTTTGGCATTGCACGAAGCACAAGTGGGCTTTATGCAATCCAATTGCACCCCCCGGGTGATGAGAATTACTCACACCCGTGCTTTGCACAAATCCTGAGTGTACATTAAATATTTCAATCCCATGATTTTAGTAATCAACTAAAATTGTGGGCACATATCTGGATGGGACAAAATCCTGTCCTGCACTAGTTTGAATTTTGAATTGTCTAACTAGGATATGATTTATCCAACTTGATAAACTCAATTCTCACAACACCCCTAGCCTTCAGAATACACTATTCTGGTCTATAAACCTTTTCAAGTCTGAAAATTCTCCATTTGAATTCCATACCAAATCCAATTTGAACAATCCTTATGCCTTTAGAGTTTATCAACTCCTTTTATTTGTGACCTATAAGCTCTCGACTAAGTCAATAGTGTTTAGATTCGTGTTACACTTTTGACTTGGCATTCACTCGGACACAAATTAAAATTAGCCTCTAACAAGATATCATAACCACCCGATTAGTAAAAATCAACATACGACTTCTTTTAATCGATCAGTGATACAGTTACTCATACAATTTAATCTTTTCATCATACAATATCTCTTCAAGACTAAAATATATATAAAACGTCTCCCTTAGAGATCCTCGAATTCAAGAGACTAATTTATGTTAATGACCAAATAATATTGAATCGAGTATCAACTCAATTCTATTATGGTCACAAATTTGATTAGTCATTAACATCCATTAGATAGTAGACCCAAATTAAGATATCAGCTCTCAAGCTTAGGAGTGATGAATCTTTTATTGATCCATCATAGCTTTTGCATAGATCTCAATATAGTCTATCACTTCCTTTCTAGTAATCCTCTGATCGCATTACATTAGGCTGGTGTCAAACCATATTAATTCTTATACAAGACAGTTTAATAATCTCAAATCTAAAGATCACATGTACCTCCATTCACTAAGAGGATATTTTTTATAGACACTAAATCAACCATCTACATAGAATCTACTTAACGGGTCAGTTTAGTGAACACGTTCATAATGTGCACCCATGTGTTACACCAAGTTGTCAACAAATAACTTTGACATATGATAATTGTCATCATCTTATAATAAGGTCATTCAACACTATAATAACTCTTTCACTATTCTTTGTGTCCTTTATCATGATAATATCAAAGTTATAAATGTTTTAACAACTACCTAATATGCACATAAGATTCTCACGATTAAGTGTCGAGCACTGATACCCTCATCACAGTTTAAATATTCTTAGGACAAATATATATTTTAAATAAAATACGAATAATATAAATATCATTTTATTAGTTAAATATTAAAGATTACTCAAATATTATTTGTGACGGTTGTTTTTAGGGCACTACCCTAACAAGCAAGTTAATATCCTCATTAGGGGTGGATTTGAGGTGAACCATTCTTGAGCTTGGGTTAAGTCGAATTCAAGAACCTTTAATAAAGCTAAACTCAATTTTGAGTTCGATATTATTAGCCAAACTCGAGCTTGGCTCGAAAGCTCAATAGTATAGCTTAGAAAAATTTTATTATAAATTTTTAACTTAATAATGATTAAATTTAAAAAATTATGTTTCCTAATTAAAAAAATCTTAAAAAAGATTGTAGCATTATAAGAAACAAATAAACTAGACTTATTTATAATATGTGAGTTGCGTTCGGATTCACTCAAGCCAATCTAAAAATCAAACTTAAGTTAACTCGATTTGAATCCAATTCTAATATTTATCATCTCCCCGTTTGCCAAGTGACTTCCTAATATTCACAATTTCTAGGCCCATTTTATGTCTTATTTCCATTATGTACATTTCTTATCCAATCCATTCTCAATACTTGATTTGTTCTGGGCCATGATATATTGTAGTCTCATATAGATTTTTTTTCATTGGTTTCTTCAGAAAAATTTGGCTCTACCTGCATCATAATATACCTAATATCGACTAGTATTCATTTTTTCTTAGTTGAGTGCTTGTAGCCTTGGATTCAAGCTAAGCTAACTCGAGCTTATGTGTCAACTTAACTCAATCAAGCTCGAAATGAATTGATAAAAGGTGAACTTGAGCTTAAGCTTCAAGTGTCTGATGGCTCGAGCAGTATGTTGTTTTACTTGTAAGCCTCTTGCAAATTCAAGTTAAACCATATCGTTTTGCAAAATTCAAAACGAAGTTATTTTGATCTACTATGTACATTATGTAAGTGTAAGAAACAATGTTATTTTGTTTGATAACTTAAATTAAAAACAACGTTGTTTTGTTCTAAGTTCAATAGATGCAATTTTCTTTTTCGTTTTTAGTCTGACACTTTCTCTTAACAAGTAATGTAAACATATTCCATAATTTCTCTCAAGCATCGACTCTCCCAAAGCAAAACAACTTGCATCATGGATCAAATTTAGAGTTTGTCTGTTTGTTCTTTTTTTTCATTATCTATAACTGATAAGATATTTAATTCCCTCTAAATCTTTTGGTTGTTATTCTAGATCGCTAAGATGAAATGTATGCTTAATATGATTTTAGGAGAGTGAAATGTTTGATATGAGGGGTGCCTAACTTTCAAATGTTGTGTGTGTTTGAGTGGTTTTTTTTTTTTAAAATCATTGTTCAATTGTAACATGGTATTTTGATTCTTCAGTATTCAAGCTCTAGTACCTCCATTAACATAAAGTTTAATCTCAAGCTTGATAACCCTAAACTCATTGAGCTCAAATATACACAAATTTGAACTCAATTCGACTCTAATTAACCTTTTTTTTTTCAACTTTTCGAAGTTTTGAAATAAAAATATTAAGATAATAAAATTATTTTTTATGACAATTATATCCACAATCAATAAGAAGATGGAGAGACTAAAGACAAAAAAAATGGTGAGGGCTAAAAATCATCTCCCAAAAATGAATTATTACGCATTGTGAAAACGATATTTGTTAAAGGCAAAATGGGATTATGGCTTTCTAATTTATTTATTTTATGAGTTGGGCCAATTAGAATACGGGCTTGGTTTTCTTGTATTGTCCTATTATTTAGAAGGTAAAATTATTATTTGTTTACAAAATAATATTATATATACAAATAAATTGTATAAATTAAGGAAGTAGTATCATTTTTTTTCTAAGCAAAAATGAATTAAAAAAGAAAAAAATACGTAGGCCTAAAAGAGAAACCTGACCATAACCTAAGCCAGCCTACCATAAAGTAGGACAATAAAAAACTAACAAGACAAAAGTCAGCAACACCATTGAGTGGACAATCCTCTTGAGCACCCAAAAATTAAAGGTCTAAAAGGAAATACACAGGGAAAAGCACGACTAAAACAAGGGGATACAACCAAGCTTGCCCATGAACAATAATCTATACAACTTTATATAACCAAGCCACCAAAATAGAAAATCCCAACAAACTTTAAGCATAAAACCTAAGCTATATCAACAATCCTTACAGGATCTCTCGTTAAGGAAGCACACGCACGACTCATAAAAATGAGGATAGAGATCCAGGAGCCAAAGGAGTTGGACCAACAAACCAAGAACCCAAACAGAGAGGGACAGCAGAAGAGGCTTCTAACAATATCCGGCAAAAACCAGAAGAGAGTGGACTGTAGGACACTGAAGACAACAGCCAAGAAAAAACTCCAGCAGGCAGCAAAGGTGGAAAGTAGCAAGCAGAAAAGGCAACACAAAGGCAAGTCAATGGTATAAACAACACAACCAAGGCCACCTAGGCACACTTTATAATCAACACAGGAAGCAAGGTAGCAATAGGAGGCATGAACCTGGACGTAGGAGAATGAAGCTCCAAAGGAAGAAAGCCTGGAACCTAGAAACACCTAAGACTAGAAAGCACATAAGAGCTGTCCAACAGAACCAACCAAGGCACCCAAGAAAATAGAACCATCTAGATGAGGAAATGCAAACAAACAGTAGAAAAACCAGGCTTGGCTACTAGGAGGACAGCTCTAGAAAGAGGAAAGCTTTGGAAACTGCAAACAAGGAAAAATGTAGGGCTTTTCAACTGCAATATCCATGGAAGCAGGCACAGAGAAGAAAAGTAGGTTGGGCAAAGGGAAGCAATATTGGGCAGGGAACAAAACTGAGCCACAGAGAATGGTAGTAGACCACAGCACCCAATAACAACATTACCAAAATACAATCCCAACAAGAGAAAACCTAAAGGGGAATAATCTACACAAGAATACATCAGTTAGAAGAAAAAAATTACTACCCAGCTCCATCATCCAAGGAATTGTGTTTGTAAATTCTGTTTTGAACATACACATAGGTAATCTCCATCTCTTGGCTATTATCACATTGCTCTTGGATAGACGAACCTTTGTAAGCTCATCACCCTTATCTTGCACAATTTTCCTAACATTGTCCAAAATTTTTTCTTTGGTTTGACTACCTCTAGCAAACATTGTGATGTTTCTTTCTTTTCAAATGGCATAGACTGTAGCTCCCAGACACATCTTCCCTATCAAATACTTCAGATTGTCACCTCTCAACTAAATGCAAATATCTCTAATGTAAGTGTTCCAATTTTGACCCCCTCATCAAAGACCACTTATTTCAAGCACTTTTTCCCATACAAACGAGTTGAACTCATATCGGATGAATAAGTGGTTAGCATCTTCCTCATCTCTATCACATAGAACACATGTTGCTCTTGACACAAACCCATACCTCAATAGCTTATCCTTTGTCATCAACCTTGTCTAATAGCCAGTCAAAGAATAATGAAGCGTCTTGGAATTATCTTCTAGTGCCACACCAACTCAACCCATTTAATGTCCCCTTTCCTATTTTGATATTCATTCAAAGCTGACTTTATGGAGAAAGCACCAGAAGGATTAGGAATCCATAATATAGTATCATTTCCTCTTGCAGCATTGCCTTTCAACTATACTATAACCTCTATCAAAGCACAAGAGTTAGCAACGGTCTGATTCCAGGTTTCCCCATAAATGATCTTCTTCACCTTTGCAATTCTATTAAGACTAGAGTCATGTAATAATCTATCTCCGTACCTGTCAAGAAAATGACCAAGAGAGTGCCAATTATCCATCCAGAGATTTGTGTTCTCCCCATTCCCTATACGGTATTTAATTTTCCTTTTCAAGTCACTTCTTAATTGAAGCAACTTTCTCCACCACCAAGGATTGTCATTAACAACTCTAATATCCCAAATACTTTTGCCTTTTAGATGGTTAATAGAGATCCAGTTAACCCAAACAGAGTTACCTATATTATAGCAAATATCCCAAATATGTCTGACCATCACTAGTTTGTTCCAATCTTTGTTTTTCATAATGCACAATCCACCTCTTTTGTGGGTATGCAAATGTCATCCCAAGCAACTTTTCCCTTGTTTTGATTAAGGTCTACAGCCGCCCAAAAGAAATCTCTAAGTTTGTCATCAATGATTTTATGTAGCTTGGATGAAAGAATGAAATGAGAAGACTAGTAAACTGGAATGCTAAAAAGAATGGCTTTGATAAGCATGAGTCTCCCTGCATATGAGAGGAACTTGTTTTTCTAAGAAGTAATCCTAGCCAAGTTTTTGTCAATTAACGGTTAACAATCCACCAAGGAAAGCTTTGAGGAGGCCATAAGGCCACCAAGGTACTTGAAAGGAATGGAACCTTCCTCAAATTGCAAAATGTCTTCAATGTCTTTACAAAATTCTTTTTTTTGTGGCAACTGAGGACCCGGCCAGATTGGTTGAACGAATAAACTCAGGGTACAGTGACTGAACTCATAACCACTATACCAAGTAGTCAAGGTTTTATAAGTGTGGCAAAGGCTCGAACCCAAACGTTCTCTTTGAAAGTTTTTTTACTTTACCAGTTTTGCTAACCTTTGGCTTTACAGAAAATGAAAAGGTCATCAACAAAACAAAAGTGAGTAACTTGGCTCTTCTTGCTCTTGTAATGAAACTCAAACTCCTTTCTAACAGTTATTTATTCATGGACGTAAGATAAAACCTCCACGGTTATAAGCTGAAATAGGATCCCTTTGTCTCAAGCCTCTAGTGCTTTTGAAGAAACCCTCAAGCTCCCCTGTAATACCCTCAGGTATATTTCAAGGGCAATTATGTCTTTTGACCCTGTTTTGAGATCTTTCTCATTTTAAATATATATATATATGGGTGTGTTTTTTTTATATACATATATATATATACATATGCATAAATAACTATATATATATATATATATATATATATATATATATATATATATATATATATATATAAATGCAAAAAGTCAAAAAAAAAAAAGGGAAAAGAAAAAGAAAAGGAGATAAGATCAAGGGAGAAAAACAAAAGGCAAAACCAAGACTTTTTCATCATTTTCGTCCACATTCCAGCAGCCTCCAGCAGCCACCATTCTTCATATTTTCCTTTGCTTTCTTGAAGAAAAAGGAAGGATTTGAAGGAGTTGGAAGATAAGAAAAGAAAAAAAAAAAAAAAAGAAGCACCTTGGAAGCTTTGGTAACCAAAGATCTCCTTCCTTTCCCTTTCATCTATGTTTATATGCATGTTATGTGAATGTGTTAGTGTGTTTTGGTATTGATTTAAAGTGATCTTGGTGATAAAGGAAACAAAACAAGGAGAAGGAAGTCAACTTACAAAGATTTGGCTTGAAACAAGGTAAGGGATATCATCCTTGATATGTGACATGTTTTAAGCTTTTGGTTCCTTATATCTAGGTTATAAATGTTGATTTTGATGTTGAGGAATATTGTTTTGCCATTTGGGATGTCTATGTATGTGATTTTGTTTATGGCAGAAAGTTGCATAATATTTACAGTTTTTGCCACTGCGTTCGTCCCATGTTTTGGCTGCCTTATCTGATGAATTATGAGTGCTATTATATCTTTTTGGAAAGCTCTTTGAATCATATTTCCAATGATATATAGCTTGTATGAATTAGAGATCATTTGGATTGTTAAAGATTGTATAAACCGAAAGGACTGTTTTACTAAATAAACAGAGGAGGCAGTTTTGTCACTGAGTTTATCTCACGTTTTGACTGCCTTATATATGGAATTATGAGTGCTATTATATCTTTTTGGAAAGCTCTTTGACTCCTCTTTCCAATGACATATGGCTTGTATGAATTAGAGATCATTTGGACTGTTAAATATTGTATAAACCGAAAGGACTGTTTTACTAAATAAACAGAGGAGGCAGTTTTGTCACTGAGTTTACCTCACGTTTTGACTGCCTTATATATGGAATTATGAGTGCTATTATATCTCGTTGGAAAGCTCTTTGAATCCTATTTCCAATGATATATAGCTTGTATGAATTGGGGATCATGTGAATTGTTAAATATTGCATGAAACACAAGGACTGCTTTATCAAATAAACAGGGGAGGCAGTTTTTGCCACTGAATTTATCTGCTGTTTTGACTGCCTGATTGAATGAATTATGAGTGCTATTATAGCTTGTTAGAAAGCTATTTGAATCCTCTTTTCAACGATATATAGCTTGTATGAATTAGGAACCGTTTGGACTGTGAAATTGTATGAAAAAGAAGGCTGCCCTGTCAAATGAACAGGGCTGTGAACAGTATTTCACAGTTTGGAAAAGAAAGAAAAGAAAGAAAAGGAAAAGAAAAGAAAGGAAAGGAAAAAAAAAAAGAAATAAAAGTAAGAAAAGGTTGGGACTCAAGATTCAAGGGTCGTCCCAAGAGTAATGTCTGGTGAGTTATAAATAAATTTAGATGGAAGCGAAATTAGTAAGATATAAGACTCGCATGCATGCTATAAACTATGAGGGGGCACTTTACACTACACCGCCCGTAGTAGGGCACGTCCGCAGTAGGACACGTCCGTAGTAGGACATAGACCCCTAGTAGGGTTCGCTCGCAGTAGAGCATGCTCGCAGTAGAGCTCAATTCAGATTCAGAAATAGTGTAGTGAAAGAAAAAGAGCTTGAGCTTAGAAAAGTGTCAAATCTCTATAGTTAGCTTCCAGAAAGTATTAAATAGACACCAGATGGGACAAAGTATAGCCCAAATAGTAAAGAGTGAACTAAATTATCCCCTCAATCTCTTATAGAGGTTAGGATGTGAGGTTGAGTCCCAAAAGTGAGTTAGAACAGGAAAAAGGGATAGTTTACTTAATTTTTCCCTTACTGAGTGTTCTTATTACTCATTCCCTTTTCTTTCCTGATTGCAGGTACAGGTGATCGAGGTAGCTGCGAGGCAGGGTCAGGTCAGCGTAGGTAGATCCGAATGGAGCAGGTTATCTCTGGTTTATATTACATGCATACAGTGGCATGTTTTTATCGACTTTTGACTTTTTGAGATTATGGTACAGTTGCATATGATTACTCCTTGTTTTCAGATACTTTCAGATGAGTTTTCATATGAGTATATACATCTTTTGTTCGCTTCCAGATTTTCAGTTTTCTTGGAATACTTTCTAAACACTTTTAATAATGCATTTATTTTAAAGTATTTTAAAAAGAAAAAAAAATAGATGCTACGAATATTAATTAGTAACATTTCTCCTTCGATGGATAGTACTTCTAGGGAGGGATGTTACATCCCCATTAACACTTAGAGAAAAAGACGAGGTAGTGATGCATTCCTCTACCCATTTAACAAAACTAGGATGCAACCTAAACTTTCCAAAGACCTTTCCAATGAAGCTTCAATTCACCATATCATAAGCTTTCATTAAATCAACCATGATAGTGCATCTCTTTTGGCTGTTCATCTCCTTGTTGTACTTAACAATTCATTTCACATAAAAATATTATCCCAAGTTCTTCCCCTTTCCCCCTATCTAAAGGTAATTTATGTTTTGTTGATGAACAAAGGAATAATGGTTTTAAAATGAGAGAAAAAATAAATAATTATATCATTCAATTATAAAATACTATTTCAGTTTATACAATTTGTTTAAACATATTATTTTATTTCTTATAATTATTTTAAAGTCATATAATATTGTGTGGCCTTTACCAACCCTTCCTTTGGCTCATATTGGAATTGGTACATTCAAGGAAATATTTTGTTTTATATGTCGAATTATATGATCCTTCAAAGATTTCATACTATCCATTCAAAACTATAAATCTTTGAAATTTTACCATCCAAATACAAATAGAGATATTAAATAAATCACGTAAATGAATATTAAATTTGATTTACCTTCCTAATATTTGGGGGCTATTAGCGTATTGGCTATATTATTAAAAGAGAGGGAAAAAATTAAAAAAAAAAGGTAAGCATATTTTTAAGACTTCGAAAACCTTCGTAATTGTCAAAATAATTAATTGATATAATGCAATAAGCAATGCTTTAGTCATGGGAACATCACTTAAAACATGTTTGTTGGAATAAATTGTCGAAAGCATTCTAGCCGATGGATTATGGTTGATGATCAGCTCTATGGTCATGATCTAAGGATAAGTATTGACCCTTTCTAATAGGCCAAAAGACTTGTTCCCAAGGTAAATGTAGTAACAAACTCAGACCCACTAATTTTTAAATCTCAAACGTTCACCTATAAACAAAAATATGTTTAAAAACCCAGTTAAAGTTAAAGACAAAATCATTATTTAATACAATTTTTAAAAATTAAAATTTTATTATATTCCCTCCCCCCCCCCCCCCCCCCCCCCTCAAACCCCTAGTTAGAAAACTAACCATTTTTTCCACCAAAAATTTGAAAAGTAATAATTTTTTCTCTAAGATTTTGAAACCATTGTCAGAGATAACAAAGTTCATAACCTTCGGCTATGTTGGCTCTCTCTCCTAGCTTATCTCTTTCTGCTGATCAAACCCTACCCATAAACGACATTGATTTCTTCTAACAAAGACAAAATTATCTTCATCAAAGTATCTTTATGTCAGACAAAAACACTCTAACAAAGATAATTTCATTTTAATCGGAGCAAATCAATATCGTCAGTGGGTGGGAATAAGTCCGTAGAAGGAGATAAGCTAGAAGAGAAAGTCAATACAGTTGGAGACGATGAATTTCGTCATCTTCGATGATGGGTTTAAAACCCTGAGGGGGGAAATTATCATTTTTTTAAATTTCAAGTCAAAAAAATATTAGAGTTTCAAACTGTGAGAGAAAAATATAATAAAACTTAAGTTTTTAAAATTTTTTTTGTCAAATAATGGCTTTATTCTTAATTTTAACTTAGTTTTTTAAACCAAATTTTACTTATAAATGGAAGTTCGAGTTTTTGAAAATTAGAGAGTATGAGTTTGAGATTACAATTACCCTTGGGTGGGAACTTTTGACCTTTCTAGTATAACAAAGATGACATTTACATTTCTTCATAAATATTATTATTATTTTATAATTCAAAGTTTTAAAATAAATAAATTATTAAAATAATAATAACAACACCAACCATTTGACTACCTCAAATTTATACTTTCAAACATTAACCAAAAAAAAAAACACCGCACTCTCCACATGAATAACCGAATTCCTTGTTTGTTACCAACTATACTCCCATTATTTTCCTAAAATGTCAAAGCCAAAAAGGCAGTTTCCTTGTTTTGATATTTACTATTTATTCTTTTGGACATAAAGTATTTTAATCAATAGAATTTCAAAAGGTAAAAAGGCATTGACAGTTTAACACTGCCATAAATAAGAGATCAAGAATATTTTCTTTTTAAAATGTTCGTTTTTTCCATTAAAAATCCTTATAATCAATTTTATTAAAATGTATAATATTTTCTTGGTTTTTTTTATTTGACATTTCTGAAATACTAGTGTTTATATTTTTCTATCGTAACTTTTGTATATTAGCGTATTTATTCCGAAAAACAAACCTGACTTAAATTGCATTATTATTAATGACTTCATTCCTTTATAAGTCAACTACATTCATCAAGTATACATTGCTTTCTCTGACATTTAACGATAATAAATGCAAACCTCACAAATTTGAAGCACTTATACTTTATTCCAAAATTATAAATTGATAGTATTTAGTAATGCTTTTAAAACCGGATTACATATTGATTCGGTAAAAAGGATACTCTGATCAAACCAGAAATCGAATCGATTAATCGGTGAGTAGATCGGCTAATTATTTAAAAAAAATTTATATAATTAATCATTAATTATATGAGAGAAATTAAAAAAAATACTACAACATGGACCTGTCTATATATTTTTATCATATTTTTTATACACATAACAAATATACTATAAAAAGTGCATAGTTTCAAAAATACCCTTGTGATGAGAAAAGATTAAGAACCATACAATTGTTCTGTTCGCACATGAAAAGAATTTTGCAGGTGATTCTCTTATGTAAAGTAGAAGAATTCCTGCAAAACACATTTGTAAGAAGTCACGTTTTGAATATAAAACCCCAAGGCTATTCACCTTCCCCATAGTAATAAAAAAATCTTCTCCCTTTCCAAGCCTCCAACAACTCACTTTCCAAGCTTATCCCTTTCAAAGCCTCCACAATGAAGAAGAAGAAGCCAACCCGTGAAGAAGAAAAAGCACACCGAGTTTTGTAAGATAGTGTTTTCTACTTAGATTTGTTTGCTGCGATTTTGTTGATGTATTTTATAAATTTTCGTGTTTGGTGTTGGTGTATAAATAGATCTATAAAAAAGGGGGATTTTTGTTATGTTGATTATGTAGCTTGGGTATGTGATAATTAATTTTGATTTGGTTTTAGTTGATCTAAAGAGTTGATTGTGATTTGGCTGGATCTGAAAATTTTGAAGAATAAACAAGGCAATATCCTGAATATCGCCTTGTTTATTCTCATTGCCCAATACGTTTTTCTAAATGCAGAATTCATTTTGTTTTACATATATGCTTTAATGTTGATCATAAATAAATAAAAATTAAAAAGATAAAAAGATAAGCTGCTAGTTGGTGCAGGTTTGGGGTATTTGTTTTTCTTTCTTTTGTTTTTCCATTTGTATTCCAAGAACACCGAATCAATATCCTAGATGAAGCATACAGGTTTCATGAAGCATATAAATTTAATGTACAAATGACTATCTGAATAAAAATGGATGTTGTTAGTGTCATAAACCAAAAATTGACAATAATGCAATAAGAGATATTTCAGACGACTTGTTTTAGCCAATTCTTAGGTTTAGAGAAGACTCGTTTTAGTGTCATTATGATGCATGCAATTTTTTTTGTTTAATTAACCGAGGGCAATATGATAAATAACTATGGTTCCGAATAAACGGTATGGAAGTACATTTTTGGCTAATAGAGTTTGCACTTGTCATTGGTCTTTTATTCAAAGATGGCATTAATGTGTCGCACTACATGAACTACTTAGGAACTCTTAGATTGATGCTACAATACTTCCCAGGGCTTAGTAGATTATTACGGTATCAAAACATCAAGGGGTGATTGATGACTAGATTTGGGGTGACAATGATGAGGGTGTCGTAAAGTTTGTTGTTTTGAATTTAGCGCATTCCTTCTTTTTGGGGGCAGACAATAGAAACGTGGAATCCAATCAAATGTTGCACCTCATTGACGATCTAGATGCATTTAGTCAGTATCCATTGAGTCTGTTATCATGGAATAAGACAATAGACTTCATGTGGTGGGTATAAATGAAAGATATGAGTATTGTTTGCAGAAGTATTATGCATACACAAGGCCACCCCTTGTTGTCAATTACTTGTAATAAATATGTGGACATTTGCCTAACTCTGATCAAATCTCAGACGATTACATATTTTGCCTATAAATCCTTTGAAATCAACATTTATCTCCTTCCCACCTACATATTTCACTACATTATCATCACCTGCAATCCAATTCCCTCTAAAACGAACAATAAATCTGGCTTTTTCCATTTTTACTTATTTGTATTGTCAAGCAAACATTCAAAGTTTTTGTTGAAAAATGAGCAAGCGAGGTTGCTGATTAGATGGGATCTCACCTATAGTCAAGATCCTATCATTAATTATATTCTTTCTAGTATACAAAAAAGCAAACTACAAATATTATTTTCAGTGAACATCCACGTCCCATTTGACCTACCAGTCAGTACTCTAACTCCTTTAACATACACATATAACAACATTCAACAAACAAAATAAAGAATAAATGTTACCATTTTTACAAATTCTCTAATTGCATTACTTACTAAATTTTATAGTAAATCAACTACTTTAATATACAATCTTTGGTTTACAACTATTACACCAATAAATATAGAAAAAAAGGGGTATAGATCAATATTAATTTTGATTAGGATAAATTATCTGCAAGATCTTTGAAAATATATTTTGTTTTTTCAGTGTTGAAAAGAACGTCTGTTGCTTGTGTTTATAAAAATAAAGATATGAGTAGTTTTGGTATTTAATTAACAAATTGGTATAATTGTTAAATGAAAAAATGTGTGATAAAACTGTATAGATGGACCCCAAAAGTGGTATTTTCTTAATATCTCATTATATAATTTGACTTATTTAATATTAAAATAAGTTTAGTTTGATGGTATGTATATATTCAAATGTGATAAATAAGGTTTTGAGTTTAAGTTTCTATAATGAATTTTTGAAAAAAAATTAATTTTTTATATTGTCGAGTCAAATCTAATTTTATACTCAATTTAACAAAACAGTTTAAATAGTTTAATTTAAATTAATTGGGTTAATTTTAAAAATGGTTTTCAAACAATTTAACCAATTGGATTGATTTGTCTGATTTGATTTTTAAAACCAAGCTCTTTAGTATTAAAAAATTCAATAAAATCCAACAAAACCTCCGTCTTTTTATAGGTAATGTTAATAATAAAATATTTTATCATATGATATAATAAATAATTATCACACTAGATCCATATTATATTAAATAGTAATATTATATTTATATATTACTCTAATTTATTTATGCAACTTAATGTGATAAACTCTTAATGATTGATTTTGAAAAATTTCAAAACAAAAAAATCCCCCCAATTATTTGGTAAATAGTTTCTCCATGCAGATAATAAGATTTGTGTGAAAGCATGTTTTTATTATATGTAAATTAACGCAAAGAAATAAATAGGGGCATGAAGGGAATTAAAAAAGAAAGAGTAAGTAGACATTTGGCTCCTAAATGTTAACGTCTTCCTAAGTTTGCACCAACCAAACCAAAGCCCCATCAAGATTGATTTCTGTTCGTGGTTGTATCTGGCAGCATTCTAAAGCCTTTAATTTCAAGCGAAAATACTAGCCAAACTCTTCGAAATTGTCCTATAAAACAAAAACAAAACTTCCCTTTTAGCTTCATTTCGTGGGTTTTGTTGCATTGATCCCTATGGCGCGCAAGAAGATCAGGGAGTACGACTCCAAGAGGCTCCTTAAGCAGCACTTGAAGCGCCTCGCGGGTTTTGATTTACAGATCTGCTCTGCTCAGGTTGAACGTTTGTTCATTTTTTGTTTATTTCTCCATGTGAACTTGTCTATGTGTAGTTTGAAGTCTAAGTGTGTGGAAGTTTGTGGAAAAGCTGAGATTTGATGTTGGTATTGTGTGGAATTCGTTGATTTTGATGATCACTGAGTGGGTTTGAAGTTTTGAGATGGTCTATTCAGCGGAAGAATTTTCGTATGCATTGCGTCCTTGTGGTTATGGATGTTTAAACTTTGTAGTATTGATAGAAATTTGAGATTTCATCTTAGTATTTAGTGTCATTGATTTTGATGATCACTTAGTGGATTTGAAGTCTTAAGGTGATTGATTAGTCGGTAGAATTTAATTATGTGCAATATATGATTATGTTTTTATATATTCAACTGTGTAGTATTGATAGAATTTTTGAGATTTGATCTTGGTATTGAGTGAAATTATTTATTTTGATGATCAGCTGGTGGATTTGAAGTTTTAGAGTGATTTATTTAGCGGGAAGAATTTGTATTTGCAATGTATGTGATGCTTCTGGAAGTTTGACTGTGTACCGTTGGTAGAAAATTTGAGATTTCATCAGGTTTTTAGTGTGAAATTCATCATTTTGATCATCATTAAGTGGGCGTGAAATTGATGAGGCAGATGCTGAGTTTTTAACACATTATTTATTTGTAAGTTGTATTTGCCTGTGTGTGAATGTGTGCTCATATTTTTGTATATGTTGCTGTGTACTATTGCTAAAAGTGTCAAGTTTCATCTAAGTATCATTTGTATCTTTGTGAGAAAGTTATTTAGCGTTTAACATGATTTTGGTTTTTTTTTTTAATTTAAAATATGTCACTAGGATTTTATTTATGTCTTTGATGGTTTCTTTCATAAGTGGTGATAATTAGTCTCTCTGTGTCTTTGTGCCCAAATAACCAGACTTGATTATAATTTCTTAAGTTTTAGATTAGTTGGCCGAATTAGGATTGGATCGCATGCGTAGGACCTGACCAGGTTGTTGTTTGAGCAAAGTTAGGTTTTCCTTTTGATGTTATTGTGTTGTTCTGTATACAAGGTGAGATTTAGTTAGATATGTGATTAGGCTAACTAAAAAGTGGAAGGTACAGGCTTTAAGAGATTCAACTTATGTTTTTTCCGTTTCCTTAGGTGCTTTAGCTTTTTCTGCATAACAGGAAGAAAGGGTTCTGCTGCATTGGCATGCAAGAAACATTTGGTTTTATAACAACCTTAATGAATCAGAAAAGTGAAAATTTTGTTTTCTCTTTATGCCTCAAGAATGTAAATTTAGATGAATTGAAAAATCAAATTGAAATGTGATCATGAATACTGCTTTCTCTGGTGCCATTGTGATTTCTCTGCTATATTTCTATGGTGTGTATAAGTTTTGGTATCTTTTACTGTAATCGAGTACTGATATTGTCATTGAGTTCACTCTGTTGTAAACTTTACTTCTTTCAACATATTGAAAAATGTAGTAAATTTAGACTAATTATTTTATTTCTTGTTTAGGTGACACAATCTACAGACTTCACAGAGTTAACAAACAGTGAACCATGGCTTTCATCCTCAAGATTGGTTGTCAAGCCTGATATGCTTTTTGGGAAGCGTGGGAAAAGTGGTTTGGTAGCTTTGAACTTAGATCTCGCTCAAGTGGCTGAATTTGTAAAAGGACGCCTTGGCACTGAGGTGATCAGTCAATCCCATAAAACAGAGATTTCTCACTGTTATTTATCTCATTTCATTAACTTGTGAATTGAATTTTATTAGGTCGAGATGGGTGGTTGCAAGGGACCCATAACCACTTTCATTGTTGAACCATTTGTTCCACATGACCAAGAATATTACCTTTCAATAGTCTCTGAAAGGCTTGGCTGCACCATTAGCTTCTCAGAATGTGGTGGTATTGAAATTGAAGAGAACTGGGACAAGGCATGACCAAAATTATTATTTTTTTTTTATGGTTGCACTAGCTTATTTTACATTATTGATGTTTCACATTGCTCAAATATGTAGCTTGAGAACTTGATCTGTATCTGGTTTCTGATTCGAACAGGTGAAGACTATATTCCTTCCAACTGAGAAACATATGACACTGGAAGCATGCGCCCCATTGATAGCTACACTTCCTTTGGAGGTGAATTCTTTTCCAAGCTATTTACAATTTCAACATAAGTGTGTTTGGAGATATCAAACTGAACTTTCGTCCTTAATAGATGTAATATGATAATTGATACCTTTTGTCAAATTGATATTAGCATCTCTAATGTCCTTGGATGCCAGAAACAGTTGGCCTTCATTCATATTTCTCATGATTGAGGACCTTCATTATGCTCTATCTACCATTCAATGCATTCTCTTTCAGTTGTATAGATTTATGCACACCTAGTATTCTGCTGACTTCAGTTCTATATTATTTTAGGTTCGAGGAAAAATTGGTGACTTCATAATGGGCGTCTTTGCTGTATTTCAAGGTATGCAAAATTAAGACCTTAAATCTTCCATTCATACTTGTGGGATGTTTGGTGTACCTGTGAGATCACATTGTGGAAGAGATTAAGAATCTTCTTTCAAGTTTAATCTAGTTGTTTATGTATGCTGATTTCCAGTTAGACCTCATTCTGGTGGGAAGTTACCATTGAGGACAAGGTTTTTCTAAGCACTGGAAGAAGTCATATGCAAAATTATTTAGGGATCATTAACATACAATAGCTATTAGCATCATCAATAGGATTTTTGATGGGTAAAAAATAAATAAAATTTAATTGAATATGTTTCTCTACTGATGACTAGAAGAGAAAGAGGGAGGGTTACTTTTTGTTCAACTCTTTATGTTTAGAACATGTTAAATTCACCAGTGTTTTTTTTTTTTTTTGGGTAAGTAATTAATTAAAGATTTCACAAGTATGGTAAAGACTCGAACCCTGAACTTCTCCCTAGAAGTTTTAATGTTCTACCAATTTTGCTAATCCCTCTAAATTCACTAATTTTCACTTCTTTCTTTAATCTAATTTTCTCTGTAGATCTCGACTTCAGTTTCATGGAGATGAATCCCTTTACATTGGTGAATGGGGAGCCGTATCCACTGGATATGAGGGGAGAGTTGGATGACACTGCTGCATTTAAGAACTTTAAGAAGTTTATCTGTTTCTTAGCTTTTGTATTTTCTGACATGCTACTGTCCTCAGGTATATTTCATTGAGAATAATATCTTATCTAAATAACTTATGCTTTCAGGTGGGGTGATATAGAGTTTCCACTGCCTTTTGGAAGAGTCTTAAGCTCAACTGAAGGCTTTATTCATGCATTGGATGAAAAGGTAATAGCTTACATGCTCCAGTTCATAGTTGGAATTTTGCAGCTGCACTGCAGAAGATTATGTCTTCATCCTATTTTTGTTTCGAATCACAGACAAGTGCATCTTTGAAATTCACTGTTTTGAACCCCAAAGGACGTATATGGACAATGGTTGCAGGAGGTGGTGCAAGTGTTATTTATGCAGACACCGTAAGTATGCTTGGATATAATAGAAGTCATTGCTCGTTCATCTTATCTCTTGCCATATTCTGTGCATAACGAGGGCACTCTCGATAGTTGTGATTGTAAGGATTTATATGTATTGGTCAAATTTCAAGAACATACTCAATTCTGGTTTTATTAGGTTGGAGATTTGGGTTATGCATCAGAGTTAGGCAACTATGCAGAGTACAGTGGAGCTCCAAACGCGGAGGAGGTGTTGCAATATGCCAGAGTCGTTATTGATGTAAGAGATTTATAGCTTTCACTTGTTTTTTTTTTCTTTTCAGTGCCCTGATTTCTCCAAGTTTCTAACCAATCTTGACTTCTTTTTCTTTGGTGTTGCAGTGTGCCACTGCAGGTCCTGATGGCCGGAAGAGAGCCCTTCTCATTGGAGGTGGCATTGCTAACTTCACTGATGTTGCTGCAACTTTCAATGGAATTATTCGAGCTTTGAGAGAAAAGGTATGATCCAGTCAAAATCATATAAACTGCGTTCCACTTATAGTTTCCCTTCATTACAAGCTATCGGACTCACACCATTCTTACTCTCTGCTCCTGATAGGAATCCAAACTAAAAGCTTCAAGAATGCACATTTATGTACGAAGAGGTGGTCCAAACTATCAGATTGGTTTGGCCAAGATGCGCACCCTTGGTGAGGAACTAGGTGTACCTCTTGAGGTATGCAATGAGCTTCATCTAAGTAAAAAAATGCTAACTACTCTCAAATTTTCTTTGCTTCTAAAATTTATTTATTTATTTGTCAGGTTTATGGCCCGGAGGCCACAATGACAGGAATCTGCAAGCAGGCAATTGATTGCATAATGTCAGTAGCATAATTTTACAATTCTTAGTTAAAGGTTAGGCTAGAGGAGAAAGCAACTCTGCTTTAGGCCATTTTCTTGGAGGGTGGTGTTGGATTTTTTTGTATTGAGCAATTCTTTTGAACTCTTTATATTTTGAGACAATTTTCCTGAATAAAGCACGTACCAAATTAGTGAATTTTGAATACTCAATCAAAATTTTTGTGGGTATTTGATAGTGTGATTAAATAAAGAGGTTTAAACTGATATATAGAGACAGGATAGAAGATGGAAATATCGATTAAAACATTAATAATATGGTTGATATAACTTTTGAACTATTTTTTAAACATAATTACTATAAGTTTTGATTTTTTTTTAAGGGAAATACTGAACTAATCTTGCAGCCTTGCAGGGAATCTTGAAATAATGCAACTCTTGTGCAACTTTGCAAGCGAATATTACAGAAAGTCTTTGATTTTTGCAGATGAATATTTGCAGGTGAATCTTTGCTTCTAAGATTTGGCCTTGTATGCCAAAGAATCTCTTGAAACTTAAATTTGGTCTTGTGTGCAAGAGAATCTCTTGAAACTTTGTGGTCTTTGTAGGAGAATTTATTTTACCAACTTGCTCTGTTTCTTGATAAAAAAACATACTTTAATTAATTTGCATCAATTTACGTGAGATTTTCCTTTTTTATAGAATTTTGTGATTTGTTTTTTATCTCTTTTGTTTTCGCCTCTAAGATTGTTAAGTTAATATTACATCCTTTAAGTAATTTTGAAAATAATTTTAATCCAATAAATAACATTTGGATAAGTTCAAATAGTGAGAGATTTTTGTATAATTCTCTCAACTCCAAAATTTTATCAAATCTTTGATAATCTATGTGGATTATGAACTCTATATATAATATAGTTTTATGATGGGTGAAAATGCTTTCATACCGACGAAGCCCAGAATCTAAAGATTATTTCCCCTTTTTAAATTTGTGATAGATTAAAATCTCTACTCCAAAATAATTTTTTCTTATGGGAAATTATATTAAATGCCTTAAATTAAGGGGGTCTAAAAAGATTATCCAAAACAATTAGGTTTAAACAAAAATGCCCTCTTTTTATGAAATAACAAAACTGCCCCCATATATAAACCAAGAATTTTACGCATTTTCCCCGTTATTTTCCCACGCTTTCACTGTACAAAATTAAAGAATTTTGTGTCTCCCACAGGCCTTCTATGGGTGAAGCGATTTTTGTCGATTTTCATGTTTTTTGACGACCAAAAATTGCAAAGAAGATTAGTACATCTTCCCTACTCTTATTTGAATTAATTTATTATTAAGATTATTGAGATTTGAAAGAGATTTTGAGGATTGAAATTTTAGGGTTCTGATTTTAAACAATTTATAAAATGTTTTGATTTTTGGTTGTTTTGGTTAAATTTCTTGAGGGGTTTTATGTTATAGGTTATGTAGATTTGATTTGTGTTAAAATCGAAGGCAGAAACAATGATTTTTTAGTCAGAAAATGGGTTAGAATCACTGGTACTCAGGTCCGTGGGAACAGTGGATCTCATGGACCAAATGAATTCTCTCACGAGCAGCAGAGATCGCCCATGGGTTGGGGGGGAAGTTAGCTTTTTCAAAATTCTAGGGACTGGGGGAAGAAGGGGTAGTTTGCTAGGGGTCTTATTGAAATTTTTCATCAAACTGTGGACTAATGCCATGAAAACCATGGGTTGGGGGGAAATTGACTTTTTTAAACTACAGGGCTCTAAGAGATTAGAAAATTGTTGAGGGAAAGTGGAAAAATTTTGGACCTGTTTGCAATAGAATTTTTTTAAAGGGGTAAATTGATATTTTTCATATCTAAGGTTTTTAAACGTGTAGTTTTTTTCAAATTTGATATCTTTTTTTTTTCCTATTTTAGAGTTTTTCGATATATAGTTTTTGTATTTAACATTTGGTTTTTATTTTTGTGCCTTTTAGGCACATTTTACAATGTAATAACAAAATTTTAATCAACATTTCATTATTTTAGGATATATCAACTTGTACTTATAGATTTTTGAACGATTTTTCGATTGTTGATATTATTAGATATTTCAACTTATAGAATTTGAATTTCAGTTTTGTTTTTTCAAATTTTGTCATTTTAGGATATATTGACTCGTATTTTTAGATTTTCGAATGATTTTTTGATTATTCACATTCTACGATATTTCAACGTATAGAATTCAAATTTTAGTTCTGTTTTTTCGAATTTCTTTATTTTAGGATATATCGACTCGTATTTTTAGATTTTTGAATGATTTTTTGATTGTTCACATTCTAAGGTATTTCAATATATAGATTTCGAATTTCAGTTTTATTTTTTTGAATTTCATCGTTTTAGGATATATCGACTTGTATTTTCAGATTTTCGAACGAATTTTTGATTGTTTAGGGTCTAAGGTATTTCAACGTATAGAATTTGAATTTGAATTTCATCTTTTCAAATTTTATCATTTTAGGATAGGGAAAAAGACTATTTCCCACCCATTTTTTAGCCCATTCTCAAAAGCATACCCATACCAGATGAAAAACCCAAATACCCACCCAAAGTTTAATTAGTTTGTTCCACCCACATATTTTCTGTTAGATAAAGGGGTAATTTCACCATTTTAGGATGCATTGATTCGTATTCTTCAGATTGCTGAGTGATTTTTGGATTTTTGATATTCTAGAGTATTTCGGCATATAGGATTCAAATTTCAATTTTATTTTCCAGATTTTTTCATTTCTAAGGAGTATCGATTCATATTTTTTAGATTTTCGATTCATTTTTTGATTTAAAAATTTTAAGGTATTTCAACGTATAGATTTCAAATTTCATTTCTCTTTTGATTGGTCTTCCATTTTTTATCTTTTTATGTTTTTTCATTTTTCATTTTCACATTTGTTTAGGGATCCATTTTTTTATGAAATTCTAGCCAATTTTCTAATTTTTTATAGGATACTTCTCATAAAAGGAAACATGTCAAAGGCAAGCTAAAAATCCTCGATGAGTCAAGCCACTTTCAGGCAGAGGTTATATGTTATGCATGGCGGACCACCATGTCTAAGATTAGGTCAACACTGACCCTAGATTAGCTTCAACTATTTGAGAGGACATGTTTTGGGTATCTCCTTCGTCTACCTAATATCAAATTTTTCGTAGTATTGGTGCATGCATTTCTCCTATGACAGCTATATCAGCCCTCCGTTAGAGATGAGTTATGGTTTGGGATTAACGTGAGATTCAACCTGTTTGAGTTTTCATCATATATTCCTCGTTCATCTAGATATAAGATCAAAGATACATACTTTTGAGGTTGTTCGAAAGTGTAATACCATGACATTGATCATGTTTTTTTAGCTAGGTCATTAGAGGATGATGACATTGGCACCGTCAAGATGGCCTTACTATGCTGCATTCATATAGTGTTATTAGGGAATGATCGACGAAAGAAAGTATCTATCAAATACTTACAGTTGGTTGATCATTCAGATGGGTTTAATTCATATCTATAGGGCATTGTCGTGTGACAGATGACGTACGAGTCGATGTCGTAGGTGAGTGACAAAGTCTGCTCCAGATAGATGCCTGAAATGCGTAAATATGACCTCTACGGATTTTCTTTTGTATTTCAAGTAAGTTTAAATTTATTGATTATATATATTAATCGGCAAAAATACGATTTTATTTATTTTAATCATTAATGGTTATATTGCAGTATTTAATATATGAGACGTTGGACACCTTGTATGATTAGGTTGATATGATTAATATCCATGCGTCTCAACGAATGTTTAGTTGACATACGCGGGACATTCCTACTTAGAGTCATATGGGCACTATTTTCACTAGTGATTAGGTATGTAATCATTAATCATTGAGTCAATTGATTCACTGAATATTACAATTATGTTGAGTTATATATCTTCATGAATAGAATGATGTCATATTTCTGTTTCGTCTATCACCGATTGAGGAGGCTCTACCATGGTATGCGGACATCTGTGAGTACACCGATATGTCGAATGTGCATTCCTCCTTATGGTCTTTAATGCCTCCCCCGATAAGAGATGAGGTTTCTCTAGTCATGCCACCTTCAGATATACTCGTCGGTACACCTGGGACACTTGAGAAGCCTACTCAGCCCTCTGTTATAGAGCAACCTTCATGTCCCTCTATAGTTTAGAGCCTAACAACCAAGACCATACACTTCTTGGGGTTGAGGATCATGCCACCCATCCTGTCACAGAGGAGTGTCCCTCGTCTGTATCACCCAATCTATCCATAGTAGATGTTGTATAAGTGCACTGGGGCACTATGATTTTACATGAGATTTCATGTTTCTGTGATGAGGTGTATTCACAGATGACTCAATTACGTGACGACATGTCCTCTCAGATGACTCGATTAAAGGATCGTCTAACTCGTTTGGAGAAAATCGTCATATGTACACGTCCAGCTCCAATCGATCAAGTTATAAAACCACATCTCATTTATTCTTTATATAAATTGTATTTTGTTATTGCTCTGACATCTATATTAATTTCATACAGGGTACACATGACAGTATCAAGACAACCTCTCCCATTGATAGGTCATCACAATCCCATCAACCACATGAGGTCTATATTTAATTTCTTACAGATATTTAATGTTAAATGTTGTTATTATATTTTTATTATGTTTTTTATGAAATGTCACTGATCAAGTTACTGTTACATTACCCTAGAGTAGTCGCTACGAGGGGGTATTGGTTGTCCTTCTGTTACATCACCTCTCTAATATGAGGTATGTCATTTATCGTTCACTTTATTTTTTAATTAATTGTCATTGATTAATTTATTTTATATATTCGTATAGGGTCCTGCTCATAGAGGCATATCGGTCAGACTTCTAGTTGTTTCAGATCCCCCACCTAAGGTATGACAATTATTATATTTTATATTAAATATAAAATATCATTTTGTTCTTTTCATTCGTATAGGGTACTAGCCTTGAGGTGTTATCGATCGAGAGTTCTCCTCATACACCTTCCTCGATCGTAAAGGTAGTGTTTTTTTATAAAATATCATTGAACAATTTAGCTTTCCAATTATTATGTTTATTTAAAAATGTTTTGTCTCCTTTTCAAGATGAGCGGTTGTGGTTATTTATTGATATCCCTAGCTCTAGCAAAAGGGCAATGGATATTAGTTCATAGGGGGAGGACCTATAGGAGGATGTTTCCACTGCAAACCAGGTTGAGATACATCCATTATAATTAGTATATAAATATTCATATATACTGATCACTGATAATTTCAAAATTATAATTTTCCAGTCCGTCAAGGGGGTACGTTTGGTTGACTTGACTACAATAGAGGATTCTCCAGTTAAACCTCCTCCGATATACACGGATAAGGTAACATTATCCATGTAACATAATGTCATAGTTTTCAGCCTTTAAGAAAGTCGGATATCTCTTAAGCCCAAATAACATAATTGGTATCATTAAAGATGTTACTGATAGTGTTTGAGATATTTATCTTATCTATAGATATGTCCAAATACTACTTATAAGACTAAGTGCAACTAATCTAATGTCTAACACAATCCAAATAATAATCCAAGCCTAATCCAAGAAATATGCAACCAAACAACACAAATAATAATCCAAGCCTAATCCAAGAAATATGCAACCAAACAACCAAAGCCAAGAGTGAAATAAACCAAGCAACCAAACATCCCAACCAAGAATGAAATAAACCAAGCAACCAAACAACACCTAAATAGCAAACTCATAGGTTTTTCAAAAGCTGAAAATCCTATTAGAGATACTAGAGTAAAAGATGGAATTGTTGGAGAGTTAGATCATTAGAAGTCTAGAAAGGTCCCCTTTGTCACAGGAGGTCGAAAAGAAAAGCGTGAAACTAGAAAGTTAAGTGGTGTGTTTTGTCATTGAAAAAGAGTTCTTCATGTCAAGAAAGTGCTACTATTGGAAGACACTCACTAATGTACACGTTGATCACCAAAAACTGATGGAATAGTCAGAAAAACCAAATAACTCAAGAAACACAAAAAACGTCAGAATAAAGAAGAACTAGTAAGAGCAATAGTGGAAAAGAGAATATAGTGTTGAAAATTAAATAAAAAATCATAAATCCAATGATATGAAACTCATAGAGACACTATGCAACAATTGAAAAAAAGGAGGAAAACATTGGCAAGGTACTATTCGAGTTAAAGAAATTACTTCTTGTGTTAGGGTAAAATTGACAATTCTCAAAGTAAAAGGTGAAGGCTACAATTTAAAAAAAATTTGAAAACCCTATTTTCAATGGTGAAAAAAACAGTTCTTAAACTAATAAGGTGAGGAAGGCAATATTGGGTTTTGATACCATGTGAAAAATTAAAGGGAATAATTTTTGTATATATCTCACTATCTAAATTATACATGAATTTATACACGTTTTAAATATTATAAAAGAAAACAAAATCAAACTAATCAATAGACAATAATATATAACAAGAAACCATATATTTAGAATATATTGTAACAAATAGAAGGCTTATTGTTTATGTAACATTTACATGCTTGATGGGGGGATTTTCTATCATGCACCTATGTTGAAAGTTAAACTATCATACAATATATGTTAAAAAAAGAATAAAAACCTATAGAGTGGATGGTTGGAGCAAATGCATGCAGAAAATGCTATGCAATTATGGTGAAACTTGAAATAATCTTTAAAGAAGGTAATAACTGTTTACTTGGCCTAATACAAGAATGTCCTTGTGTATATCTCTATATTGTGACATAGGCATTAAGTAGTATAACCAAACCCAACACTTTGGAATATGCTGCAAAATGAAGAGTATAACATGTAAATTTATATTACCAAATTAAGGCAAACAGTTTATCACAATACTGCCTAATATTGTAATTCAAAGAAATTCATAATATAGACTCACATAAAGATGCAAAATATTCTCTTAATTTTAATATGCATCAAGTTAATGTGAAACTTTAAGTATCTGTAAACATTGTTCTTGAATTTTACTAACCCTAAACTTGCCTTAATTCTATTCTCAAGAAATTAAAACTTACAATTGTTACATAGTAATTAAGTTTAGACATACCAGACTTCATTGGTGATTTTAGGTTGATTTTGGCTTGATTTTGAAGTGATTGTTGAAGAACCCAGACTTGGTTTTTCTCTCTTTCTCTCGGGGTCTTTTTGGTAAAACTGATGATGAAATAAAATAACACGTCTTACATAGTTATTAGGAAAACATCATTTACACTCTCATCAAAGTGTATTATACTATACAAATTTTCTAAATTAATTAGTAACACTTTATCCCATATTTTATTATTCAACTTATAATTTATGTTAATTACGCAAGGACTACATGAATGAAAATATTCTTATATTCTCCTACTTGGTCCATAGTGTCATTAAACAATTTATGGTTTAATAATAAAACATAATTTGCAAATTAAGGCTAAAGTTTTTCTTAAATTAATCAACATTAAGCAAAGACTTATAAGGATCATAGCAGTCATATGTCATTAAATCGACATAATTCCTTTTATGTATCACTATATAAGTTTTATACTTAACATGATATGTAATAAAGGATATCATAATGGTCCAACAATCATGTCTTTACTAAAGACATATCTTGTTAATATTCTCATAAAATATTCATTAAATTATATATACACAATAATATAACTAATAGCAAAATAAAACACATGTATAATTCAGAAACAAGATATACAAGAGCTCACAATGTAAACTACATAATAACACAATGCATCATAAATTATTACTAATAATGCCCATTCTTTTGACATGTTCATTAAATGTCTTAAGTGGCAATCCTTTAGTTAATGATTTCTAAAATTCTTCCTTAATGGCAAAATATTTCAATTTCATATGTTTAACACCCTAGAAGTACTTGTCGTTTTTAAAGAAGAAAACTATTGTGACATTATTTCAATATATTTTCGGCAGGCTTGGCAATATTGTCAACAATCCAAACCCTAAAATAAAATTTCGAATCAAAATCCTTGAACAATGGCCTCAAAGCATTCCACAAACTCAACCTCCATAGTGGAAACAACATTAACAAATTGCTTTGCTCTTTTCCACAAGACCACTCTAGCTACTGATAAAAATAAATACCTAAAAGTGAACTTTTTGGTATTTGTACATCTAGCAAAATCTGAATTTGAATAACCTATAACCTTAAGATCATCAAATCTCTTGTGAGTAAGCATGAAATCTTTCATTCCTTGTAAGTATCTCAGTACTTTTTTTGTAGCTTTCCAATGGCCTATCCTTGGATTACTTTAATACCTGCCTAACATCCTAACAACAAAATTGATGTCTGGTCTAGTACAAGTTTGAACATACATTAAGTTTCCTACAACGGACACATAAGGAATTTGTTTCATTTGAATGTGTTCCAATTCATTTCTTGAGCATTGTATATGACTGAATTTATCCCTTTTCTGAATTGGAGTCCACCATTTGCTATCCTTAATTTTGTCAAAGTTATATAATAATCATTATTTCTGAAATTCTATACTTTGGAGGGATAGAAAAATTAGTCATCATCTGCTGGTCATTACATTTGATCACACTTTGAAAGTTGATTTCAAATGTGATTTTTTGAACCACACAAAAATTATCTCTTAGTTCACTTGGAACTTTTGAAATGTAATCTCAATCTCTTTCATTTTTAGTAAGAAGAGAACTTCAAGAATATCAAAAAAATTTCTATCACGTGAAGAGTTCACCATATCTTATCGTTTTTTTTTTTTTTTTATGTTGCTTTGTGAGTATGGTAAATGAAAAGTTCCACTTTTAGTAAGTGTCAAATGTTCCAAATATTTTTTAAAATTATTAAATATTTCTTAAAATTATTTTTTTTTAAAACTCTTATAGTATGAAAAATTTGTAGCAAAATAATTTGTGGTTTTCAAAAATCATAATACAAATAAATGACATTTTTATTTCTCATTTATATATAAAATTAACCCTAACTCATAAATATTATATTTTATTCACTCTTCAAATTAAACAAACACACATCCCTGGTGAAACAGAAGGGTGATAGGTGATACGAAATTTATGATATTGAAGAGTGAATGACATTTATGTTACCTTTATTTTGAGTAATATTTTATTTAAAAAAATGAAAGATTATTACAAAAATATATTATAAAAAACATTATTTGATAAATTATTACTATGTTTTATAAAAAAAAATTAATAATTATTTTATTTAATTAGACGTAATAAAAGAGTATTAAAATATTATTTTTTAAAATTTCTTTAAGTATAATTATTCTAAATATTTTTATATTACTTATTATATTAATTGAAAATAACAGTATTTTTATCCTAAAAAATTAATAAATATATATATAATTATAATAAAATTTATATTATTTTGATAATCTTTTAATATTTAAGGTAAAGGTAATAATTAGATTATCCGTTCTATTACCTAATATAGCATTATCGATAATTAAAAATTGCTGAAATATTTTATTATCTAGCAAATTAACTAATTAATGTTAATAATAAAACATAAAATATCAAAATAATTTTTAAATACATGATTCAAACATCACGTGATACTCTTATATTGTTTTTATTAGATTAATGACAGAGACAAATTAAAGTGGCTAATTTTTATGTCAATGAAGACTTTTCTCATTCATCAGTCCTCATGGACAAAAAATATTAGGGACATTGAATTTTTTGCCTCAAAATGGGTTCACCTATATATTTATATCTTTTTTTATAGCCTAAACTTTTTATCACCTTATATACTAGAATATCTAAATTATCCTTATCTTTAACTTTATAAACACAAGGGAGGGAGAGCCAAAAATTTCATTAGATAATTCACATATTTTGCAAAAATTTCATAGCAAAATAATTGAAATCCAAGTCAGTTTTGATTCAATCTCTTATGTTATGTGTTTTCTTGTTTAACAATTGAAAATCAAATAATATATAGTAGATTTATGTTTATGACTTCATGTGAAATATAATTTTATTATGATTTCATGTTGTTATATTGTTTAATATTGTAATTTTATGTCGTTTAATTATTTAATGTTATTATAATGTGATTAGAGTATTGATGAGTAAAACTAAGAATAAGTTAACAAAGATCTAGGTCTAAATAAAAAAAACACATAAAGAACGGATTAGTGTTGACGCCAAGCATGACATCTTAGTGGGAATGTCAACTCTTGGCATTAACGTTAAACATTTTCAGGCACCGTTCTTCCCACACTTCCAGCAACCAACAACTTTAAATCCCTTCAATCAATCCATAAACAATGATTCATTCAACAAATTCATAAACAACAATACAATTAACATGCTCATAAAAATCAATCCATTAAACATGCCAAAAAAAGGGGAAAATTAGAAAAAAAAAAAACTCACTGTCATCCTGTGATTACATCGTCTCTGTAAATTTAAAAAGTTTTGTCGTCAGCCAATGATCGATAAAGTTGTTGGTTGATCATCATTTAAGAAATCACTCTGATGACCTATGAATTTTGATTGCTTTAACGTTTTAAAACCTATTAGATTATTCTTGTTCATTTACGGGAAAAGCTTGTTGCATTCTTCTTTTTCAATCAAAGCAAACCTGCCACTCAACCAGATTCTTGTTGCACACTTGGCCAAATTCTTGTTGCACTCTTCTTCTTATTTCATGGGAAAGCAGGTCAGTTTTGATGCAAAAATTATTGTTGCTACATTCTTCTTCTTCATTCACGATATCAGTAAAGCTGTCACGCAGAGATTCCTCTACTGCAGTGTCGCGTTAACAGGTAAGGGTATTTTTTGATTTTTAAAGTTTTTGTGATATCTTTGTGAAACCAGTATAAGGTGTAGTATATTTGTATGAATAGACTTATTCTGGGATAAAAAATTCAGTATTTTTTGGATTTCCATACATAAAACCAATCGTCAATTTGGTCGGCTTTACTTTGATTATCAGTCAATTCAATTTTAAAATATTACGTAATGCAATTCGGTTGTTGAAATTTGTCCTTTTTAGATTTGACACGTTTTGCAAATTCAATTGCTTCACAATTCGTCCAACATTTGTCAAATATTGAAAGGTGTGACATTCCCATCAACGAAATCAAACTCAATTTCGTTTGGATTTTATTTGTTCATCAAACATATTGAAATTTCAATGTGGGTTGAACCTTCTTTCACTTGATCGACTAAGGAACATTAATAATTAAATATTTTTTATTCCAAATATATTTAGCAATTTAAACTAGGTGAAATGACTGTGTCCCACCCATCGTTTGGTGAAATGACATAGTCCCACCCTTTAAATTTAGAAAAGCTACTTTCCCACCAAATTGTTAAATTTGTTAGAAAATTATGTTAATTTTTTATAAAAATATTGAAAAAACAAAAAAGTCTTCTAACTAAATGACATTGTGCTCCCAAAATTTTATTAAATAAATTTTATACTCCTAATTTATATTAATCTCAATCAAAAATAAAAAATTATTACTATAATATAAGCATAGGTAGGAGTGCCAATGACATATAATCATTTGTTATATTTTAATTTTTCTAATTTTTAAAGGTGATAATAAAAATTCTAAAGGGTTTTTATAAATTCTAGAAAATATAGGCATATTTTTTTAATGTGCCTCTCAGTGGTTTCAAAAATTACAATTACACCCCAAAGAAATAAATAAAATGTAACAAAATAAGAGTATACATGTCAAATTAAAACTATTATGACTATAAAATATTTTATATATTATTTAAATATATGGGATGAATATAATAATTTTTTAAATAAGATAGGGTAAATATTCATTTCCACTAGTAAGTTTTAAAAAATAACACTTACACCTCTATTTACACTTCATATTATGATGTTTAGACAAACTGAATAAATACCCTTTAACTCTTAAAACTAGCGGTTAACTTTAATAGTTGAGTGAGAAATTAGTTTTTTTAAAATTAAAAGTAGGAATATATATCATTTCACAAACCTTTGGTGGGAAATGGTTATTTGGTCTTTAAACTAATATTATACTATAAAAATTCAGGTTATATATTTAGTTTTAATGGCCATATTTACACGTAAATTGAAGATTTTTATTTATCTTAATCATTGGTTTAGAGGAATGTAAATCTTTTATCTTTTTTTTCCTTAAAATTAATGGATAATTAACAATTTTATGGGAACATTTTAAAAGTTTTGTGTATTTTTTCAATTAAGTACCTTTAGATTAATCGGTAAATTATATTGAATTTGAACGATTGAATCTAATAGGACAATGATTTTAAAACGAATTGAATTTCAATGAGTAAATAGTTAATTTAAATTAATTAATTGTTAATGATAGAATTAAAAATAATAATAATAAAAGGATGCCATGTCACTGATCAGTGGAGACAAATTTGGCTGCTTCTTATATAATTAGTGGTAATTGGTTTGAAGCACACGCTCCTTCCCCCTCTCTCTCTCCCGTCCCCCAACCCAAAGGCAAAACTCAAAGCCACCACAATCTAAAATCACACATTTTGAGCTCCTATCAGAGTTTCTTCAAAAATAGGGCTCAAAAAGTGGGAAAAAGAGTAATAAGACATGAAGAGCAAAAGAAACAAACAAGCTTGCCCAATAACAACAAACTATACAAATATTTTTATATACAAGCCAATGAAACACATTGTCACTAAACCGTGGCTCCAAAATAATGCAAACTGACATTTTGATGCCAAAGAACTTTGGAGCAGCAACCCGGAAGCTTTGGAGACAAGGCAGCAGAGCAGACTGCTGGAAAATTTGCAGCAAAAAAAAAGCAGAGGAGAGTTGTCATACACGAATGGAAACCGACTTTTTTCCAGCAAGCAGAGTGCAGGAAGGACATCACAAGTAGGCAAGGGCAGCAGTAGCACCTTATTACAAACACCATTTAAAACTTATAAATTTTTAGGTACATTCATACCATATTATCATTTCTTCAAAATAAAAAAACATTAATTTGTATTGACAATATGTATTATATGTATGTTATATCATTTTAATTTAATATAACTTATTATACATATTATTTTTTATCTATATCATATCATATTATAAAAAATATATAATTTATTATAGAATACAAATAATAATTAAGAATGAAATTATAAAAATAAGATAACTGACGAAGGTTAATATCCCAATTAATTCGTTAATTAAATATATTTCTAGGATTAACTAATCTCACAAATGGTCCGTACGTCATCACACTATCGCATTATTAAAATATAACATGGATGGTCCCCTAATTTGGCAACCAAAAATAAACCAAGCAAAATTATTCAAACAATTACATGAAATATCGTTACATATGCATGGGTCATCTCTTGCTCGGTTGCTTTAATTTATTCTTCGATGGCTTTTTCGAGTTGGTATTTTATTGAAAGCTTGTAGCCCTTGGCAAAGCTTGCAAGATCAGTCTCGGCGGAGCATTGAAACGAACATGTTTTGGCTTTTAAGTTTGGTAAATTTAATGAAGTCCAATACATAGCATTGCTTCTAAAAAAGATATCATGTTGAATATTTTGGGTATTTAGGATTTAAATTTAGTAAGTCCATCATATGATCTCATAAATTTAATCTAGTGATAGGCTCATTAAAAAGACATTAAAGTTAATTATGCTTTAGAAATTTTTTGAAAGGGCAGTTATTATAATAAAATAATAATACTTTCAATATTTATTAAAAAACTAATTATTATTAAATATATATTGATTACAACTTACCAGGTTGATTATAATTAATTAATCAAGAATTTAAAAAATAATTATTAGTTAAACATCAAATCAACATTTTTTAAGAAAAATACAGAAAACGGGAGCCGGTGAAAACCGCGTAGATAAACAATAAAATTATTCCCTTAAGGTCCAAGACTTTCGTAGTTTTCTAAAAAGCCCCTATCATATGAAACCATGGCAGAAATGTCCTTAATTTTAGAGCGACAAAATGTAGGTTCCCTTCTGTATTACGGAAGCTTGTTGCCAAATTACATATAGGTCAACTTTATAAATAATTAATTGAAAAATATATGAGGTGTCTGTTATGACAAATTTTAAATTTCTTATAATTATAAGAAATTAGATATAACCCATGCGGATAGATTAAAATAGGTTTTTTTTTTCCAATATTTTTTCTATTATTAATCATTTTAAAATTTAATTATTTTAAATCAAAAATTAAAAAAATATATGATTTAAGCTTACTGTGGTGTATCAAAAGTAGTTCTTGAAATCCTTCGATTTAAAAGACTGCAGCAATCTACTTCTCCAATGAACAATTCTGAAATATGTTTATCAAGCACATTTTGAGGCTTGTGGAATTAGTGATTATAAGAGAAGATACAACAACTCCAAATTCACCCTTTATTTATTATGTGAAAATTTTATTTTACAATATAGTGGGTCTTTATTTTATTGTTTTTTTTTTAATTTATAACATAATATTGATTTGATTCATTAATTAGAATTGATAATTTTCAATACGATCTTTTAACCTGATATGATTAAAAAGAAAGATTAAAGTTGAGTTTTTGAACACAAAATCTAGTTTAAGTTACCCTAAACACAACTGCCTCTATGATTATATGAACACAAAATCTCATTTTCAATAGTGAGAAAGAGATTTGGTTATCAAAGTTATTGACATATTTTAAAGGGTCTTAATACCCAACTTTTTAGGTCATTATAAATAAAACAAAATGTTATATGATATGTTTTATTAATAAAGTAATATTATGTGTACTCATTTTTTATACATAATTTATGTACATAATGATGTGTCATTATGTAATTAAGTGATTTTAAAATATGTATCATCATATGATAAAGAAACATCAAATCATATGATAACACCTCATTTGTATACATAAATTATATACCAAAAATAAGTATAATTAATAATATATTGCAATAATTTGAGGAAAAAAATTAAAATGTTAAAGACACTCAAAAGATTGAAAAATAACACACAATTTTGGGTCATATTAGGTCAACAGAAAAATAATTTGGATCAGATTAAAAATAAAAGACTTAAACATGCTCTAATTCATATTGAGTTAGGATATAAAATTTTTTACCCAAAACCTGAAATGGTACGATATGGATAATATGGTTGTGACAACTATATTATACTAGTCAGTTTGTAAATCAGTCATTCAAACAAAAAATTGAAGTAAAAAAATCGTTTTTAACAATATTTTAGAATAGACCACAACTAGACTAAGGATTTAACACCGGCTTATGGTTTAAAACGGTTGTAAACTAATCCAGTTCAATGAATTATATATAATAAATTTTAAAAATTGTAAAAACAGTAAAACATAATTCATTCGACTGTGCATCTTTGGCCTAAACTAAACACACCCAGCCGGCCCAAAACTTGCGGAATTTGACGATATTTCACTATTCTTCGTGTTTGTGTCGTTCAACCCAAGTTTGCTTCTTCAAATTCGGCTCTTTCTGCCAAAAGTTTACTATAGATAGTGGCGCTTCTTCATCAAGTCTACTGCTACAGTTAAGTCTCTCTTCAAACTCATTTTGTTGACTCTCATTTTTTAATATTGAAGAATCGGAAATCTTGAAAAGGGTGGTTTTCCCAACTTCCAAAGCAATATTATTATATAATATATATTATTTATAGTTTACAGTTTAAACATTTAATATTATATAGTATATTATTAGATAATATATTATTTTGATATTTTCAATTGAAGTTGACTTATTTCTATTTAAAGCATTCTATTTTTTCAAGTTTTTATCTTTAATTTTAAAAATCTTAAATACCTACTTATAAGTGGTTAAAGTTAACAAAATTTTAATACCATCAAATTTAATATATTTTTCTTCCTTTAAACCGTAAAAACTAATAGTTTATCCCTTAAACAAAGTTTTAAAAAATGATATTTTCTTCTTAGGGTTTAGTTTTTAATACCCGATATCATTGTTAATAATGAAGAGTCTCCAACGTATCATTATGCTTTGGCGATCTCTCTCCTCTCCTCTGAAATGTCAGCCGACGAAGATCTCATTTAAAAAGGTGGAGACAAGATCTTCATCTTCATCTTCTCAAACAAGGTTTTCATTAGTTGACGTCCCAGATAAAGGGAGAGAGACCGTCAGAGCATGGTAATGCATCGAAAACTTTTTGTCGTTGGTGACAGAGATTAAAAACTAAACCGAAGGGAAGGAAGATCATTTTTTAAAACTTGAGTAAACTTTTAGTTTTTAGGATTTAAGAAGAAAAACAGATTAGATTTTAATTTATTTTTAATATTACAAATAAAATAATGATTTTACCCTTAAAACTAATAAATTTAATCTCTTATAAATAAGTATTTGAAATTTTCATAATTAAGAGGGATATTTAGAAAAACAAGATACTTTGAGAAAAAATAAGTCCTTTGGCGTATGTAACATACTGTAGTATTCTCAAACTAACCACTGCCCAACCATGGTTTTCCCAACTTCCCAAACAATATTATGTACAGTTTCAACATGTTTAAAGGAGCTAATACGTGGTAGCTTCATTTTAATATTTAATAATATTGTTAAATTGATTTTTAATGATACGTGGAATAGTGAATAATTTGTGTTTTATTTAATCTATTCTTGTGTTTTATTTAATATAGTAAGTTTGATTTGTGTTGTAATGGTTATGTTGCATAATTAATTTGTAGTAGTACTTTAACACGTGTTTTTTTAAGTTTTAATTAAAAATATGTATTGGTTAAAATTTAGAGTAATACTATGTGTATCTATTTTGCGTATATAAATATATACATACTCATATGTGTCATTATATGATTGGTTATTATTTTATTCTTAATTCAAAATCATCCAATCACATGATGACATATATAAATATATACATATTTATGTATTCAAAATAGATATACATAGTTTTATTATAAAATTTAATATATAAAAAAAATATAATTAAATATAATTTTTTCAGATTTTTACATAAAATTAAAATTTTAGCTGGATTAATACTAAAAAGGGTTTATACTTTGGTCTAATTTTTAAAACTTGATTATGTTATTAATTATTAAAATTAAATATTTAAATTAAATACACATAATTTTGTTGTTGTTTATAAGAACCACGGAGGTTTAAGGATTTAAATTTAGCAGTCAAAACATTAGGGATTGAAACGAAAATAAGACAACTAAAGCCACAGAATTCGCTGTCTTCTGTCGTTTTCCCTCACCGACTCTATCGAATCTCAACCCTCCATCTAAATTCATCCAACGGTTGTTACTCCTCCCTCTCTTATCCGGACCCACCAAGATCCAACACGTTTAGAACGTTATTCTTTTTGGCGAAAGACCCCCCAGTCGTCCTCTATAAATGCTCCGCCTGGCTTTCGGTGTAAGTGTAGTCCTCGTTCTCATCTTTTCTTACGCTGCTCTCTTTCACAGGTAACCTCTGTCTCTATTAGGCTCCTGTTATTATCACAATGTGGATTTGAACTCGTCATTATAATTTATAATACATTTTTTGTATTTTATTGTAAAATATTCTGAATTTAGTCCATACAATATGGTATTAAATTATGATAATGGCGGGGATGATTCTTTAATTGCATTAGTTACATGTTGAATGTTACTAGAATTATGGAATGATAGTTTATTGCTCTTGTTCTGGTAATAATTTAGTGTTTTATCTATGAATAGGCTTTTGTGTGTTTAAAAAAATGGAAAATTCTGGATATTGTGTTGAATTTTGTTACGTTTCGTTTAGATCTGGGTGAATGGGGTTGACTTGTGAACTGTGGTTGTGTTGGTTTTGAGAGATCTAGGTTTTCTTTTTGTGGGTCATTGAGTTCGGGGAATTTTTGTTGAAAATTTGGTGTGTTATTTGCAGATTTTGAAGGCAAAAATAATGGAGACTTTCCTATTCACATCTGAATCTGTGAACGAGGGTCACCCAGACAAGCTGTGCGATCAGATTTCTGACGCAGTTCTTGACGCTTGTCTCGAACAAGATCCGGATAGCAAAGTTGCCTGTGAAACTTGTAGCAAGACTAACATGGTTATGGTTTTTGGTGAAATCACAACCAAAGCTAATGTAGACTATGAGAAGATTGTTCGTAACACTTGTCGTAACATCGGATTTGTTTCTGATGATGTTGGTTTGGATGCTGATAATTGTAAAGTTTTAGTTTGTATTGAGCAACAGAGTCCCGATATTGCTCAGGGAGTCCATGGTCATCTCACCAAACGCCCTGAGGAAATTGGTGCTGGTGACCAAGGTCATATGTTTGGTTATGCAACAGATGAGACACCAGAGCTTATGCCTCTCAGTCATGTTCTTGCTACCAAGCTTGGAGCTCGTCTTACCGAGGTTCGGAAGAATGGAACTTGCCCATGGTTAAGACCTGATGGGAAGACCCAAGTCACTGTTGAGTATTACAATGACAAGGGTGCAATGGTTCCTGTTCGTGTGCACACAGTTCTGATCTCTACACAGCATGATGAAACTGTTACTAATGATGAGATTGCTGCTGATTTGAAAGAGCATGTTATTAAGCCTGTTGTCCCAGAGAAGTACCTTGATGAGAAGACTATCTTCCATCTGAATCCTTCTGGCCGTTTTGTTATTGGTGGGCCTCATGGTGATGCAGGTCTAACCGGCCGTAAGATCATTATCGATACTTACGGTGGTTGGGGAGCTCATGGTGGTGGTGCATTCTCTGGGAAGGATCCAACCAAGGTGGACAGAAGTGGAGCTTATATCGTCAGGCAGGCCGCCAAGAGTATTGTTGCCAGTGGACTTGCTCGCCGGTGCATTGTCCAGGTCTCGTATGCTATTGGTGTACCTGAACCCTTGTCTGTGTTTGTCGACACATATGGAACTGGAAAGATTCCAGACAAGGAGATTCTCAAGATCGTCAAGGAGAACTTCGACTTCAGGCCTGGTATGATTGCCATTAACCTTGATCTAAAGAGGGGTGGCAATGGCAGGTTTCTGAAGACTGCCGCCTATGGGCATTTCGGAAGGGAGGACCCTGACTTCACATGGGAGGTGGTGAAGCCTCTCAAGTGGGAAAAACTGCAAGAGTAAAAAGGGTGCCTTTCAATACTTTGAGGTGGTCAATAATATGCCATGCTTATTCTCTCCACTCGCAGCTTAACTGAAGAGTTTGAGATATTGTTTTGGTGTCATTGTGTTTTTCTTGTTTGTAATTCTTTTTTATTTCAACCTTGCGATTTCTTTTATATGCCTGTGCCATATGTATACAAAAAGGATATATGCGGTCCTGAGTTGTTGTCACTGAAAAATTTAGAGAGAGCTGCCGTGATTGATACCCATATGAGTAGGAACATGTAATAGGGAGCTAGAATGGTTCAGTTGTGCAGCGGTATTGATGTATTATTATTATTATTATTATTAATTTTATTATTGATGCATTTCTTTGTTGCAATGTTATAATGATGATTATTGATCTACATTTGCTTCAATAGTTGTTTTTGTTAGTATATTTCTGAACAATCTGAGAGTGATTTTGAATGATAGTTACAATTTTAGTTTTCAAGCTTTCTGGCTCAGCTCTTGGAGATTGGCCTTCTATGTGGGTTAAATTTTGCACCGAGGCAAAAATTGTACTGTTTACTCCAAGAGATTGCTTTTACAACTTCTGGTAAATGAAGAAGGCAAAGACGAATCTTTTTCTGGGTAATTTGGAGTTGGCATGAAAGAGATTGTCCAATGTTTGAAGAGATAATAGGAGAAAACATTTGTCATGGTTGATGTTTACATTGTTTTGTTAGGAATAATTATAAATATGAGATCAGTTAAGAATAATTAGAATCGATTGTAATTATTTTGTGTTTACATTGTTTCCTTCTCTTTAGAATCAGAGACAAGCATACTAAATTGCCGGTTAACTAGAGGAAGAAAAGTTTTTGGAACAAGTGAGAATTAATTCTAATGAAATTGAGAAGTTGAATCTTTTCTGGGATCCTTAGAAAAACCCTGAAGCACAGACTTATTGGCACATTCAGGTGAGTTTTATATTTCCATTCGTCTTGGATGAAATTAATGGCAACTCTTGGATCATAAATTGGGCGCAATTGATCACGTCTATTTATCACAAAAATTTAAAAACATATACATCTTGTTGGAGTAACAAAAAAAAATTGTCACAGTTCATCAACTACTATTGTTGGTAGGGAAAAGGACTATTTCCCACTCAAATTTTAGGTCATTCTCAAACCTACACCTATGAGAAATGTAAAACTCTTTCTCTCACCCATGGTCAAACTGCCATTTAAAATTGCAGTTAGAAACAGAGATAAAATCATCATTTTACCTATAAACTTTAAAACGTTAAAATTTTATCATTCCCCCTCCAAGTTTTAAAAACTAACACCTCAACCCATCCTCAAAGTTTGAAAAGTTTAAATTTCACCCCTAAGATTTGTTTCCTTCTTCGGCCACCACTGACAGCTGATGCATTCTACCGATCTCTCATCTCTAACTACAAAGAACTACTCTTCATCGCCCAGATCTGGACAATGAAGCATAATCCAGATTTGGAAGAACAGACGAAGGATGATGACTTCATCGTCTGGGTGATGCGACGAAGAGAGATATCGTGTGACGAGAAGATGAAGATCTCTTTATTGCATCACCATTGCCACACCAAAAGGAGGAGGTCGGAGATGACATCGAAAAATGAAGTTGAAGAATAGAGATGAAATTGCTATTTTTTAAAGTTATGGGGGGCAACTGAGTTTTAAAATATTATTTTTCAAAGTTTAAAAACTTTAGGTAAAGGTGAAATATTAGTTTTTAAAACCTGGGGACGTGGGCTGTAATAAGTTTTATAACTTTATAATATAAACAGTAAAATGATTATTTTATTCTTAATTTTAATAGAAAAAATTAACAAAAGTTTGGCTATGGGTGGGAGAAAGAGTTTTTCATCTCTCATAGGTATAGGTTTGGGAATGCCTAAAATTTGGGTGGGAAATAGTCCTTTCCATTGTTGGTATTGGAGACTTTTGAAATTACCCCTGCGCCCGGCCCATACCTAAAGATGTACCTTATATCCTATAATTTTCGAGCAACTTTGCCCCTATACAAAAAGGTGTACATAGTCGATGATTTGTGTTGTTTTTTTATGATTGCACTGAAGTATTTTGGATTTTTCTACTCAAAACATAAATTACTATAATATCAATACAATTCTCTCAAATGTTCATATCATGATACAAACTCAACTTAATGTTGAAATCAAAAAAGGTTAAGGTCTAATAATGCTGGAGGCTACTTCAATCAAATTTTAACCTTATACTTACGAAAAGAACAAATGGTCACATACTTGATACATATTAATTTTAGTGTCTATAGTTATTAGTATCTTACAACACAATACAATATAGATAAAAAAATAATATATATCATAAAATATATTAAATTAATATAATATAATAAATATATCATATGATATGATGTATATTACATATACAAATTAATATACTGTTTTAGAGAAAATGATGATGTAGTAAGGATATATATAAGAAATTTAAAATTTTTAAAATTGTTTGTAATATTTTTCAAAACGATGATATGTCAATTAAAATTTTTTATGATTTCATTAATATTTTATGATTTTATTTTTTAAAAGACTTATCATATGATACGATACACGATATGGGACGCAACACACCTATCATGTTAGTGCCCTAAAGCTAATGGATTATATGTATAAAAGAAATTTTGTCTATAACAAATTAATAGAGATTTTATTTGTGTATCATTATTTATGTCCTCTTTACATTGACGTATACTGATTCTATGTCAAGCAAACAACTATGTCTTGACTATCATATACTAATTTTAGAATCATATATATGGGAGTTGTATATGCAAAAAGACACAATTCGAAAGTGATAATCAAAATTCATAATCTATAATCGAGAAAATTAAGATATGTACTTCTTCAATTATAATGTAGCTTGAATCTTGTATAAAACCATTTATCTTTGCTATCGAAGCAATGACTCGTAAGTAGGGGCATTGATACATTTTTGGTAATGAAAACGTGTATTAGACTTAGAGCAAAAATGTAATCAATTCACTAGTAATTTTGTTTTACTAAATCAATTCATTTTGAGAATCATTCATGTGATTATCTTACTCCTCAGTGAATAATCTTTACGTTTATCGACTTTTGTTTTTTGATATACCAAAGGCTGACAACTCAATGAATCTTGCTTCTATAGATAGCCAATTTTCAAGGAGACATTTTGTTGAAAGGTATAACAATTTGAAGCTCCAAAAAGTTAAAAAGTAAAACAAATCAAAATTAACAATGAAGTAGGAGATAAAGTAGTAAAAATATCATTGCTAGGAATATGTTATGTTAGATGCAAATTTTAAAAAGTTACAGCATAACCATTTACTGTGATATTGTAGTAATTTGCATCCTCTCCAAACGTTTCACCTTCTGAGAAAGTTCAACCGTCCAATCAAATATGCAAAAAGAGAAGCATAGAACAGGGGAAATGCAACAAGAACAACACCAGTAATAGCCAAACGATCATGGCGAAAACCGAAATAATCTTTGATGAAGGAAGATACACTTACTGATTCCCCAAACACAGTAATTTCCTTGCTGATATCTCCATATTGTGAAGTGATCATAGCGTTTAGTGTCCACGAAGTAGGAGTTAAATAATACAACCAAATCCACCACTTCGGAATTTGCTGCAAAATTATCAGTAGTTTCTGTTCAATTTACATGAAATATTGATTTCCAATCATCCTGCTTCCTAGTTGAGTTTAGTAACCTACCGGTTGAGGCATGACAAATCCCGAAAATAGATTGAACAAAGTATAGAAAACTGAGGATAGAATAGCAGCAACCATTTCATTTGGTGTCAAAGCCACAAGAAGCATGCCCAAATAATTGTAGTACAACATTGTCATGAACATGGCATACAAATTCCAGAAAATCTTATACACCGACCAGTAAAATCCCATCATCGGATAAGTGATTAGTACAAACAAAATTGCTTGAACAAAGATATAGGGAATTTCAACTGCCACCTGCAAAATCAAGTCATGCATGCTTATATAAGAAGATAAATTTCACTATGCTTTTCCAATATATAATTGGTTGTGAAGATTATTGTACCTGCGCAAATGCATAAGCCCTTGGGGAGTACATCCCTGCAAATTTTTCGCGATACATAACAGTTCGCTCTGTTGCAACATATGACATGACCGATGAACAGTTGTTTATGCCCAAGAATATTACAGCAACATATAATGCACCGAATATGTTGAATAAACTCTGCTGGTCATTCCTGGAAAGGAATAGGCAAGAAATTTCTTGAGCAAGAAGTTATCCCATTAAGATGATAAATAAATAAGTAAATTTGAACTTACATATTTCTTCCTTGGTTCCAAAAGAGTACACCAAAAAGAACAGATGCTATCAATACATGAGTGATTCGATGCAAGTTGTATGATGGGCTTCTCCAATAAGACAAGTACTGTTTCCATAGGCACTTCTTGAATTGCCCCCAAAAGTTTTGCGAGAAGCGTGTTGGGAAATGCAGATCTGTTGAATCGGGAAGCGGAAAACTCAACTCCCTTACAAGCTCTTTATTTTTCCTTCAAAACAGTAATTTTATATAAGTACAATATTAAACTCAGCATACTGCACACAACCACATCTGAAATCTTTGAAAGTGAACTTACTCATTTAGAACAGAATCTTTGTATATTTCAGCAAAATCTACATTAAGTTCAGCTTCTGCAGATGGAGAAGTGAGTTCTAATATCCATGTTGCCGGATTATAATTATCCTTAATCTTCGTTACCCCACTGATTCTCTGTTTGAAAAAGCAGTTTTGTCAAAGGTACAAGAAGCCACAAGAAAATTTAGGAGGAAATGCATATCATCAGACAAGTACATTCATAGAAAACTAACTTGGAAATATTCTATTAGCTTGCTGGAATGCCTTCCCAATTCTCCAGAATAGACGACACGCCCACCCCTTTTCAAAAGGATCAACTAAATATGACAGGTTGTCGTATCAGTAAAGCCTTAAAACATAATGAAATGATAGCGAGAAATATCAGAATTTAACAAGGTGTAAAATCCATTTTTTTACCTCGTCAAATGCTTCAAATATGTCAATACTTGGTTGGTGGATAGTGCACACAATTGTCCTTCCAGTCTCAACTACATTCTTCACAACTCGCATGACAATCGCTGCTGCTCGTGCATCTAAACCAGTTGTGGGTTCATCCATAAAGATTATAGAGGGATTGGCAACAAGTTCAACAGCTATTGTGAGGCGCTTGCGTTGCTCCGTTGATAGACCATCACCTGGCAAGCCAACTAAAGAATCCTTAATTTCATCAAGCTCAATGATCTCTAGGACTTCATTTACAAATGCCTGCCAGAATAAGCCATTACCAACTTCAATTAGCTTGCATTATTTCAATGCAAAGTGTGAAAATGTCATATATAAGGTGTGTTTACAGCTTTAGTTTTTGAGTCAATCTCAGGAGACAACCGGAGCCATGCAGAAAACATCAGAGATTCTCCTACTGTGATTCGAGGAGAATGTACGTCAGTTTGCTCACAGTAACCTGAAATTCTGGCAAATGTTTCTTGAACCTTTGGATACCCACCGATTTTAATATCCCCCTCAATATAGCCAGTGGTTTTTCTTCCTGCAAGAACATCAAAAAGAGTGGTTTTCCCAGCTCCACTAATCCCCATTAGTGCTGTAAGAACACCAGGCCTTAATGCACCTGTAGCATCAGAAAGTAGCTGGAGTTTCTTGTCTGCAAAGCCTTGTTCTCTCATTTCCTAAAACAAAGTAAAAATTTTACAATTTGATCCCACAAAGGCAATGATGGCGAATCCAGAATGGTTAATGAGGAGTACCAGAGGAGTGTCAACAAAGTAGTTCATGTTCTGAAATGTTAGTGTTAGTGGTTGAAAAGGTAAAACCATCCTGCCTGAAAACATTAAAGAAATGTCATACATTAAATTGGATACAAATATGACAGAACAGGCTACAAAATGAGGAATTAAATTAACCTTTATTAGATGCTTGAATAGGTTTATTTCCAGTATTTCCTTCAACAAGATCGACATCATTGGAACTTGGCCTTCTTTGTATCTTGGCAAATTTTTCCCGTGAAATCATGGTACGAGATGATCCAGGAGCTGCATTTCCATTCGGAATTCAGTTAAGAAACTGGTGCTAGTATGATTTTTCTTAAGTTAAAACATGAAAGCCAGAACAAATGGCTTACGCTTCAAAAAGCTTAAGGCCAAGACAAAGCCAAAGTTGAAAAGTAGAGCAAATCCGAACAAGGCACCAAGTGATATCCATAAGAAATATCCTTCATAGTTTAGTCCGCGGCTGTCAAGTATTGCTTTCCCTATTGTAGCATTTGAAGGCACCATCTATGATAACATCAAGAATTCAGGTTCTTTCTTCAGATATAAACTGGTAGATTCATTGTGCTCATGGATTACTTTGACAGCAAAAGATAGTTTAAAGAGGTAATAACTTCAGCAATGAGAGACTCACCTTTTGCCACCGAGGAGCAAGAAATTCATTTCCAGAAACACCTATCTCTGCATATGTAAGAGGAGAAACCCAAAAACCCCACTTTAACCACACTGGCATAGAGGCTGCAACCGAAAACACAAGATAAGTTTATCCCTTTGGGTGAAAATTCAGCAATCAAAGATGAGAACGTCTCAAAATCCTTACGATGTTTGATAATGAAGCCGCCAAATATCATGACTAGTAATAGTCCAAAACCACCAGCTGTCATAGCAGCACTTACAGTCTTGCAGACTGATGCCACAAATCGGAACATGGATAATGATGTCAAGTGCACAGCAAAAAGTAGAATGAGCTGACGGAAGAACCTGAAATCAATGCAAACAAAAACATATCAGAAATCTAACATTTGCTCGACAGAATTAACTAAGTTTATAAATGGTGCTCACATGGAACTTACCTCGAGGCCTCAGGGGTGTATCCGATGACATAGTAGGTAAGACATGTCCAAACTACAGATTCAATTAGTGAAAGGGGAACTTTCAGAATAGCTGTTGGAATTGCATATGCCCAAGCAGGGTAGAAGCGCAGATCTCTCTGCTTATAGAAAACAGGAAGTCTTTGAGTTGTCATACTCAACTCTGGAATACCATCAACAAGAAGTATTACTAATCCGAAGAACAGGGCTCCCATGTAGTAACTGGCATGAAGAACATCAATGTCCATCCGAGTCCTTATGAAGACAGTCATTGTGATAAGTGCAATGATGATAATCTGTAACAAGAAAGCACTTACATATATAAAAATTTTACGAGCCAATGCACAAAAGGTTAAATCATAAAAGGCTATAAACGATAAATCATAACCTGGATGGTTTTGAATGCATAGAGAAAAAAATTTCTCTTCATGAGAAGAAATTCCCTTGACATGCAAGCTTTAAGCAATTGCCATTTCGAAAGAGAATACACATCGAAGGAAAGAGCATTCTTTTGGCTTTTCGAATTATCGAATGGCACTGAGAGATCTTCATATAGCTTCTTACCAAGAGAAGATTCCTTGAAATTCTGGCAGAACACATCAACTGGAATATAATGATAGGGATCTTCTGTCTGGTACCAGTATTGTGCTTGGTCCTTCTTGGATATCACCTGCCAAACAAAAAATAAAAGAGGTGAAGAACTAAAATTTGAGAATAAAAAAAAAAGATTGTTAGCTTTTGTAATACAATTACCTCCTGGAGAAAGTCAGCTACACCTTTTCTTTCAGGACACCTGAATCCACAGTCCTCAAAAAACTCTATAACCTTATCACGTGGTCCTTGATACACAATCTTTCCTTCTGTCATCAAAATGATGTCGTCAAAGAGTTCAAAGGTTTCAGGCGCCGGCTGAAGAAGTGAAATCAGTCCTGTAGCATCTGTGATATGCACCATCTGCTGGAGGCAGGCAACAATTTGATATGCAGTTGAACTGTCTAAACCATTTGATATTTCATCCATCATTAGAACTTTTGTTGGACCAACAATCATTTCCCCTGCATAATTTAACAAAAAATAGATCCTCAAAGGTACACATAATATCCTTTGAGGTTAACTAATGAACCACCAACCTCAGTGCTAAATTTACCTGTAGTCAATCTCTTTTTCTGACCACCAGAGATACCTCTTCTCATGACATCTCCAACCATTGTGTCAGCACAAATATCAAGTCCAAGGATCTTGCAAGCCACAAATACAATTATAAAATTAACTAAAAAAGTATATTTACAACTAAATTAAAGAAATTACCTTCAAAACATAGTCTGTTTGAAGAGTTCTTTTTAGTCCTTCAACAGAAGTCGCCTGTTAAAACAAGCCATTAATATGGGCACCGCTATTGTTATATCGTTTAGCTAATAAAAATAGAATGAACCTAGACAAGAATGGTAAAGTTACCTTCATATAAGTATCCACATCTGGATTTGGCACAATTCCGGCTTCTTTCTCTCTTCTACTGACCTCGAGCATGATATCTGTGTAAGCAAAAGAGAGATCTTTTTGTGACTATCAATTAATTTTGAAAATCGATAAGGTAGCTACTAATATGAATTCATTGAATTAAACTTAAGGGGACTTACCTGCTCGGCTTCCAATACCCTGACATCGGGCTGAAAAGTCGAGTGTTTCCCTCACTGTCATTTCTGCTATGTGCAGGTCTTCTTGGCTTATATATGCTGAAGTTTTTTGGGGAACAAACTCATCTAGCCTGTAACTGTTGTAGGAAATTTCCCCTGCCACCTGTTGAAAAGAAATACAGAACTTTCAGCTTCATAAGTTTTGTGAACTTTTACAAGCAATATCTGAATTAAGTAATCTAGGCACTTCATAATTGAATGAGTTTCTTGGATAATCGATACAGCAATATTCCAGTTGAAAATAAAATGACGAGGAACCATAAAGAAATTATGAAACCTCTAGAGATTTGTCAAGATTTCCTGAGAGAGCCTTCAAAAGGGTGGTCTTCCCACAACCTGGGGGGCCAAGAAGAAGAGTTATCCTGCAATGACTCCCAAGCAAAACTAAGTACAGATTCAGTTTCTTATTGCCAACAACTTTCCAAATTTTCCTCTGCAGAAAATTCTCCTAGCAATAAACACTGTCTTTATCCACGATTTAGCCATAACAACAAAATATTGCCACATAAAATTTCAAGCACATACCTTCCAGGCTTTATGATGCCACTGATATCATTAATGATGTTTATCTTTGCTTCTTTTGACTTGGTACCTGGAAACCTTGAAAAAACCTGTGAAAAAAAGGTCCAATTAACTAATAATGCATGGGCTAATCATTTTTCAGAAGATGAAAGTACTTACAGAAAGTGAAGATTTTACAGAATTCCAGAGAGTTGGAAGTGGCTTTCCCTGGACAATCTCACACTCGGCGTCCACACCCAAATTCTTAAATCTCAACTCTACAGAAGGCAACTCTACACCAACTCTACAAAATCGAAAATCAGATTAACAAATAACAAGTAACACATTGAGCTTTCAAACATATTACTTAATCGGTCAACTTGCTTTTCGCATACCAAAATATAAAATGAATTAGTAAAATCAAGAAAAACACATAGCAAACTGAGCTCTCAAACATATTAGTTAAGTTATCGTCACAAAGGGCATTTCAGCATCAACTCTACAAAACTGAAATCAGATTACTGGTGTGTATACAAGTCTATACAAACATTAAAAAAATTATAAATAAAGGCATTGAGTAAATTTTAAAAACAAATTCACAAAATTGTTACGAGAAACTGCTAAAAGTTACAGGATTATCTGAAATCGGATAAGGGACACTGGTGCAGGTTTTATATGATTTTGGCTCTGTAATCTCTTCTGTTAAGGGTGTAGTTTCTCAAGGTTACTATCATTTAGCATTGAAATCATCTTCATATATCTTAATTGTTATCATACTATACAAGCGGTAATTTTGATATTGCAGTGTTGGTCGTCTGTGACTAACAAGAAGTTAACTTAGAGCCCCCACCTATTTGCACCAGGACTACGTAATGATCTCAAATATAAAGTATAAGTTTTTGCTGTGAGATTAGATAAAGGTTTCTGGTATGGAATTGTGTATGTCCTCCAAGGTTTTAATCAGTAACAAATTGAGCTTCCAAGCATATCAGTAATCATTCAACTCATCTATCGGAAACCGCTACAAGAGACTTACTTGTCAATTCTTGCTCTGATTTTCTTCAGCAACTTGAGGTTATCATGCTCAGTGTGCTTGATGAGCTTCTCTATAAGAGTGTGCCTCTGAAGAGGATCAAGCTTGGTTACATCAACCACACTTTTTCCTACAGTATCAACATCGAACAAGGATGATTTCAGCCTGTCATAAGTAGGCAATCTCTCAATGGTAGCCCACTGCATAGCATATTCAATATCAGCATCATTGTCACTCCTGACTGAGCCGCTTCTGAAATTTGATGTTTGGCGCCTGAATGAAGACCTCAGGCTCCTTCCAATCTCTGCCAACTCGATTCTCAGTGACTCTATGTCATCTGAACCAACCATTTGAGCCATTTTTTGAAGGTTAATTTTTCTTTGCAGCTTCAAGCTTCAAAACTCTTATGGTTGATTATGATTCTTAAGTCATAATGCTTAGCTTTACTGGTCAAGAATATCGACAGATTTAAAGATGTGAAAAGAGAAAGAAAGGGAAATTTTCAAAGCTTGTCGTTTTAACTTCAAGTTTCAGTAAGTTCATAGTTGACCGTCATTTTATTATATAATGTTCTAGTTTCATGCAAGTTTACAGGTATGCAGTATAATCACATTTTAAATTATTTGAGATAACTTATGTGAATTATAATCACATTTTAAATTATTTGAGACATCGAGTAATTTTTTGAATTATTGCAGTATGACCTTTCAGAGACCTTTTTAACCAATTAAAAGAACACAATCTTTTAACACAGCTTAATAATCAACCTTACAAGTTATTTGTCAAACTATAACAAGTAGATTGTGCTTGTTTATAATTTAACAATCATAAGTCATAGTTTTCGAGCACTTAACAAGCTTTTAATCTTTTCTAAATATCCGTGTGTGTATGTATAATTCAGATTTATAGTTTTTTGAAATGGCCAAAAGGACTATTTTCTATCCAAGTTTTACCGCAATCTTAAAAGCACATTCGTAATAGTTTAAAAACTTAAACACCTATTTATGGGCTAACTTTTATTAGAGACAAGGATAAAATCATCATTTTACTACTAAATTCTAAAACCCTAAAAATTTATATTATTTTCCCCCCTTATTTTAGAAAACTAACAATTTTCTCCCCATGATTAAACTTCGAAAAGATGCATTTCCCCCTAGGGTTTCACTTTTTGTCTTCTCCGGTGACAAAGTTCCTCTCAGGCCAACTTTTCCTTCCCACCCATCTTCTCTAGCGATGAAGTTCCTTCTCTGGCCGAAGAGCAGCCACACTAGTTTGACATATCGATTCCCACCTATTCTTCTTTAAAAAACCCTAAAAGGCTAATAATCCTAGAAGAGGGTGAATAGGATTGTTTAAAAGTTTTTAACCAAATAAAAATTTTGAACAAATTTCCATTCAATCACAATTTCACAAAGAATTTCAACAAAGATATTCAAACTAAATTAATGTCCAAAAAGTTTACTCAAGTAATCAAACATAGATAATATTCAACAATTTATCAAAAACATATAACATAAATATAATACATAAAGTAAAGGGAGGAGGGAAAGAAAATGTTTAAGATTTATTGTGGTTTTGAGCTTTCTTTTCCAAGTCTCCTACTTCCACTTCTTCAAGCAATCTACTTGAAGTTCTACTAGTAAAAAATCCCCCCTTTATAATAATTCTCTAAGATTTCGTCCACGTTTATTAGTTGATCCAAGATTTTACCCAACTCAATAGTTATTCGAGATTTCACTCAAGTTTGTTTGAATATAGAAATTTTGAGGGTAAAATGCCTCTACAAGGCTATTACAAAGATTAGGTGTAAGTTGTCTCTCAATTATATGAGTTATAAGCTTTTAGAGAGAATTTTAGAGAAGAGAACAGTATAAGATTTTACATTATTATTCTCTAATGCATTCCTTATCAAAGAGTCTTCAATTTATAGTCTTGGATGGCTGAAATAGCTTAAGTGATAGTTGGTTGGGATAATGTATCCATTGAGCTTTGAAAATGATGTTTTGGCCTTGAAAACACGATGGGACAGGCATCCACTTACACATTTTGACTTTAGCGGCTTTGAATCAAACATCCAACAGTCAAATTTTTTAAATGCACCACTTGAGGGATGGGCGTCCCTTTTTTCGAGATGAGCATCCTACCTTACACCTTTAGAATTTCAAAATACTTTAGACGTGAAGGGATAAGCGTCTTTGTCATGGGCATGGGCATCCCAATCATTGGGATGGGTGTCCTTATTCATTTGGCAAAAATTTTTGAAAGCTTTAGACTTGCAAGGATAGGCATGGAACAAACAAAGAAATCGGTGTCCCACATTTGGGGATGGGCATCCCTTATCTAAAAAGTTGAAAATATAAATTTTGTCCATCTTTCACTCATAAGAATTTTATATCATAGACTTAATTAGTTAATTAAATATAAATTAACAACTTTAAATTTAGTTTAGACATAATCAAAACATCTAGGGCTCTAATAGTCTTTGCTCTCTCTCATTTCTTCATCATCAGTCGAATCGAATTGGGTGATGGTAAAGAAGAGGGAAGAGGGTCAGGAGAAGAAGAAACTAAGGAAAACAAAGAGAAAATGAAAAAAATAAAAGTATATAATAATAAATATTTTTAAAAAATTAATTTAAGATATTTTCATATTTTCTAAATAAACATATATAAATTGATAATTGACACTTGTATTAAGTATTAAAGGTTTTATAATTTTATAAAGAAAAGGTAAATACGTACTTTACATTGAAATCAAACAATTTATACTACCAGAATTGACCAATAGTTGAAAAAAACAGATTTTTAAACTAAAAAAGTGAGAAATTACCATTTTATTAAAATTTAGGTGAGAAATTATCATTTGACGTCACTTAATTGTTAATTATTTAATGAATTATTATATTTATTGGGTATTCTCAAAGTTAATTATATTATAGTAATCAGTGATTTTTTTTTTTTAATGTGGTTCCCATGCTCATCCAAACCTCAAAAGCTCTAGTCTATCTTGTTAATTCACTATGTTAATAAAAATGTAGAAACACTCAAAGATTAAGCAAAAATTTCTAGCTAATACAATCCAAATCAATACACTCAACAGTATTATGTATATTACTGTTAACATTCTAATTAGAATTTTCTTTTCTTTTCTTTTCATGTGGGAAGGTATACTAGCTATTGTGCTGTATAATTTATACTGTATTATTGCTTGTCATGATTTTCAAATAAAATATTGGTAGCGTTTTATAATTAGTCTTTGGAATTCAAAGTAATGGTGAATGAAAGAGAACATAACGTAAGAAACAAAATGAAGACATATTAAAATGAAACAAGATTATTCTTATAAAACAGTCTATAAAAAAAATATTTTTAACTAAAATGTTTTCTTTCCTATTCTAAGTAATGAAAGAGAATATAACAATAGGAAAAAAAAATTCAACATATTATAAAAGAAGATGAAGTATTCTTATTGTACTCTATAAAAATAAGTATTAAATAATTATGATCAAACGTCTTCTTCACTGTTAGAATTATTCGTTCTTCAGTAGTCGACACTAGAATGATCTTGAAGGCTTATTTTTTAAAAAATCCAGATTTTATCAAAAACCTTCCTTCTGCTTTACACAATTCTTAAATACTCAATATAATCATAGTTTCAATGTTAACCATGTTGAAAATTTGGGAAAATTAAAATAAAATAAAACTATAAAGAAAAAAAAAAATGTTAGATAAAAATTTGGTAACAGCAGTTAAGCCTGGCAGGAAATTATCTGGTCAAGTCTGGCTGGATAAATATTATGCATGGCATCATGATTTTGCCATGCTTGGCCATCCTACCAACTTTTTAAAGGTTTAATTTAAAGACCATTTTGTCTTATCAGAAAATGGCACATAGGGGGTATATGAGGATTATGTAAACCGCAAGAGAGGTTTTTGATGAAATCTAATACTTGTTTTGCTAATTTAAGGATGTATTTTTAACAATAATGGGCAAATATTAAAAAATTATTTTAGTAATTCATATTTTATTATTATTTTATTTTATTTGGTTTATTAAATGATAAAATATTTCGATAATTTTTTATTACCAATGATAATATAATAAGTAATATAAAAAGTAATATGATTACCACATTCATGACAAGTATTAAAAAATTATCAAGGTAATCTTAATTTTGCTATAATTATATTTTTTTAGACAAAAAAAATCATATTTTCAAATAATATAACAAGTAATATAAAAAATCTCTATGAATAATTATAGTTAAAAATATTTAACTAAAATAACATTTTAGTATTATTTTATTACCTTTAACTAAATATAATAATTATTTACATCTACCGATTTTTACTAAATTTTATCAATCATAATAATCATTTTTATCTAATAACCTTTTAAATAATTCATCTTTATAATAATTTTTATTTTTGATAATAAATTATTACTTAAAACAAACACATCCTAAGTCTAATTTGTTACAAATGTCATAATAGAAATGGAATGTCAGATTCTTTCACGTATGCATGTAAATAAAATATGAAAGAGAAAATGAAAATTTAGGCAAAATGATTAGTTTCCACCCAAACTTTGATAAAAGTAATTTCACCCTTTGTGTTTGAAAATTTCATTAGTGTAAACCATTATATATAGAGAGAAAGTTCATTTCAAAAGTTTTATAAAAAGAAAAATAAGCAAATTTTATTAATATATATAAAATATGAAAGAGAAAATGAAAATTTTAAAATAAAAGGGTGACAAATTATTTCATCAAAATTTGGGTGGAAAATAGGTATTCAGCCTTCTATAAATCAGAAATTAGGAAAACAAACAAAAAAATTATCTTTCTAGTTTTTTATATTATTTTATAACACAAAAATATCTCCAATTTTCTTTTTTCTTTTTTCTTGTTGGATCACATCTGTGAATTTGTTTTATAGATTCAAAGATGTTATATCATTTACAAATAAATAATGTTATATATACACATTTTGAGTAAACAAAATTAATATATAGATTATGTGTTATTAAATGATTGAAAGTTATTTTATTTTTAATTCAAAATCACCCAATCACATAATAAGACATTATCTGTGTATCTATTTTGTGTATTTAAACATATAGTTTTATTGTTTACAAATAACAATGGTAATTCAACTATCTACAAGTTGATCAATGTCAACATAACAATGCATTAAAAAATTATTGCATAATTGAATAATTATGTTTCATGGTTCTTAAGAGTTATGCAACCAAAACATAATGCCATGCAAGAAAGACACAAAATGGGAATCTGTTAATACAAGATTTGCTATAAACATACAAAGGAAAGCAACAACATTACCGACTAGAAAAAATATGGTCAATTGATTTTTTTATATATACACACACACGCACACGCACACGCACACAAACCCAACATTATATAGACAAATATGAAGGCTATAATACTATTATAATTTTCTTTTAATCTGTTATGTCCCTGTAACAATGGAATCCAACACAAGAACAAAACTCCGGCAAGAAGAGGAAAAAGAAACAAAGGGTTACAAAAATAGAGAGGTAGAGAATACATAAGAGATAAATTAACTTAATTCTGGGATATCCCTCCCTTCTGCCATCCAGCTCTTTTTTATTTAAATGGAATCATTTCAAACAATTCAATCACACATAATCATTCATTCAATCAATTTTACACACTCATATCATAAACGGCTCACAGAACGTCAATTTAATCACTATAATCTAATATAAATACTTGGTTGGTCTTTTAATTATGTGTTTTGGTTTATCAGGACTCAAGATAACACTCATTAGTAGCTTCTCTCGCCTGCAATTGTTATTCTCCCTCCTATGTCGGCTCACCATAATCACTTCCATTACTATGGCTACTCCATCGGTTAAATAATTGATTAATTTCGAAATTTTTAGTTATCTAAATCAGAAAAATATCAATGAATGAAAAACTTTCGATTCATATAAAGTTCGATCAAACAATAAATAGTCATATGCATTTGTTTTTCGTTATAAATTGAAGGATTTATGAAGCAATAGTAAGTAATCATCATCTTCTTTCTCTAGCTAGTAAATTCAACTCAAATGACGGATTATTATTTGTTATACATATTCAATTTTTAGGTATTTCTTGTAAAAAGGTTCTCGTTTATATTAAGAAGATATTTATTTTAGGGAAATTAATTAAATTACCCTATTTTTAACGGTAATAAAAAATGTATCCCTAATTTTGGGGTTTAAACCAAAATACTCATATTTTAAAAAATTTAAACGAAAATATCCTAAGTATAAAAAAAAAAAACCAAAACTATCCTTCCTTTATTTCTATATAAATCATATCTCTTCCTTTATCTTTAACATATACAATTTTATTTATTATTTGAGAGAAATTTTTGGAGAGAGAAAAAAAGTTCATGATCAAATTTCAAGCAAAAAAAAAAGTTTATGATATTGAGTTATTTATACATACTATAACTTAAATCGTTATTATTTTATTGAAAATGTAATTATATGTAGTGTTTTATATAATAAATTAGAATTATGTGTAAAAAGTATATTGATAAAAACTATAGGGGGTATTTGTAATCATTATAATAGTATGAGGTGAAATGATATTTTACAATAAAGAATGTTAGAGAATTAGATTAGATTAGATAATACTTGGAGATAAAATGATATTTTACAATGAAGGGTGTTAGAGATATATTAGATAATATTTGGAGGTAAACTGATATTTTACGATATAGGGGTAAAATAATATTTTCACAAATTAGTAGCACATTGATCAAAGTATATTAATAGTCACAATATATAATCAAATTATGAAATAGGTGTAACTGTGCAATAGAAATAAAATCACGAAATTTAAACTTAATAATAAAATAATATAACACAAATCTGTAAATAATATTTTCAATCATGTTTTTATGTTGATTATATATTTTATTGTAAGATTAATCTAAATGGCTGGATATGTTTCAATTAGATTTGGGGGGAGGGGGGGAATAGATAGAAATGGTGACAATGTAATAAAATATGTTGGAGGTAAAAGAAAACTGATTAAAATTTCAGAACACACAACATTCGAGGAATTAATCCAAATGGTGAGCGAAAAGTGTAACATAAATTGAAGGATATTTAACATTTAGATTAGCATGAAACCAAAGCATCTTGATGATAACATCCCTATTGAAATTTCAAATGATGAAGATGTTGAGATTCTAAATGGTTTGTCTAACTTCTTTAAAACATGTGTTCCAATTTTTGTAACAGCTATAATTAATGATGATAGTAATGAGGTTCAACAAACAGATGAGAGTTTACAAGATAATGAGCCGAGTAGTTATCCAGAAGATCAAGAGATTAGTTTAGGAGAGATTCAAAATATCAGGATCAATCTGAAACAAGAATTTTTTGAGGAAGATTTTGCATACTTAAATGATGTTGATGTTAATGAATTGTATAGTGTAAAAGAATTTGTTCGTGGCAATGAAGAAAAATTTCTAGAATGGAATGAACTTGATAAGAAAGTTATGCATGATATTCCTATCAAGGAATCGAAGTTCGAAAAGAAAACACATGTTAATGAAGATATTTGAGGTACAAGTATTTTCCCACAAACAAATCTTGATTGTGAGAATGTTCATACAGTTGTCACCTTTTCTTGACCAACCATCTACATTCAGAAAAGCAAAAATGCAAAGAGATAGTAATTCTCCAAAAATTGGTACATTATTTTCAAGTAAAAATCATTCCATTGATGCGATAACTCGAGATGTTCTTGAGAAGAGATATCAATTTAGAGTGCATAAGTCAGACATAATCAGATGAGCGGTCAAATGTCGTAATGAACAATGTAAGTGGCGTGCACGAGTAATGAAGCTGGGAGAAAGTAACAGTTTTGAACTATGTCATATAGATAACTATCACACATGTTCTAGAAATCAAATATTACCTCATCATAAGTAAGTAGGGCCTGAACTTTAGGGCAAATTTTGAGGACAAGATTGTTATTGGTTGATCGGGTTTATCAACCAAATGAGATTATTGCGGATATCGTCGACCAATATAAAATTGATATATCATATGCACAAACATGGCGGGCAAGAAATTGGTCACTTCAATTATTGAGAGGCACATCTCGTTTATGTTATTGCCAGAGTATTGCTACAATTTAGTATGTTGTAATTCGAGAACTGTGACACATACATTAACAAATGAGCAAGATCGATTTAAATACTTTTGCATGACATTGGGTTGTAGTATTCATGCATTCCAACAACATATTCGATCAATTATTTGTATTGATGCTGCCTTTTTAAATGGTAGATATCTAGATCAATTATTTATTATTGTTGCATTGGATGGTAATAATCAGATATACCTATTGGCTTTTGGCATCAGTCCTAAGAAAGATCATGACACATGATGTTGGTTTTTAACAAAATTGAAGGATTGTTTGGGTGAGGTACTTTATTTAGCAATGATTTCAGATCAACATATTAGTATATTCTCTACAATGACTGAAGTATTCCCAACTATGCACTACAGCTATTGTTATCATCACCTTCATTGTAACATGTGATCCAAGTACAAGAAGAATGCAAAAGTTGCGTGGATGTATTGGAAAACAACTAAGGCATACATGGAGGATGAATTTCGAGAGATAATGAAGTCGTTGTCCCGAATGCACCTTGATGCAACAACGTATCTATGTGAGGTGGGTTTCGATCGGTAGGCAAGGGCATACTTCCCAGGGCATAGGTACAATATAATGGTTATCAATATCGTTGAGTCATTTAATGCACTTGTCAGACATACTCAAGATTTACCCATTACTATACTTATCGAGTTCATTAAAGGTATATTATAGCCATGGTTTTATGAAAGGAGAAATCATGCAAGTAAGTACATATTCAGTATTATAACATGTTATAAATGTGTTTATGTACACTTATACTTAATTACTTATCATACATGTTTGTATTTATATGATTTGCGGATGTTTGTATTAGCCTAGTAATACCTTGGGCAGAGAAAAAAATTATCAAATATATGCGAAAGTCTTTAAACTTGGAGATGTGTTCTATTATATTTGAACAATACAAGGTTCTTGGTAGTGGCCAATATGATGGTGTGGTCGACCTTGCAGAGCAGGCATGTACATGTAGAAAATTTCAACTATCACAAATTCCCTACATGCGTGTTATTGCCATTGCTAAATATATGAAGTTGACAACCTGTGTTCAATAGGTGCATCCATACTACGACAATGCCTTTTGCCATTCAATCTATGCAGAGGTCGTCAATCCATTAGGAGATCAATCAGATTGGATCTGTGTAGAGGAGGCAAGTGTTATCCATCCACCGTTCATCCATTGTCATCGCATGGGATATCCAACAAATAAAAACAGACATCCCTCACAAAGAGAGGTCATTGAACAACTTATATTTGTAGCCGATGTCACAAACCTAGGTATACGAATACAAAATCACAAGAGTCTTATTTCAATGCCTAGTTCCATACCATCAAGTTCAGAAAGTAAAAAGAAAGATGGAAGATAACTGCACTTATAATTGTATTTGTTCATTTTAATATAAAAGTTATGATTGTACTTGTTACTTTAAATATAAAGTTCGCGATTGTAATATATTTTGATATAAAGTTGTTACTTCATATATAAAGTTGTGATTATGATATATTATCTTTAAAACTTGTGATTGTACTTGTTAATGTATCTATAATATTTCGGCTTGTAATTGTTATATATGTTAATGTTGATTTCATATATCTATTTTTAGTCTTTTTTTGTTCACTAGACCTATCACTTATAGTAATTATATAAAAGACATACGCATATAAATGAACAAACATATAGATATACTTACACATAAAACATATGAATGAATAAACATATATACACATAAAATTACTTGTAATATAATAGTCAATCAATATCCTAAAAAAATAGTTGTGTGTCTATGTCAAGCAAACAACTACATTTTGACTATCATGTACTAACTTTAGAATCATATATATGGGGGTTGTATATACAAAAAGACACAATTCGAAAGTGATAATCAAAATTCATAATCTATAATCAAGAAAATTAAGATATGTACTTCTTCAATTATATTGTAGCTTGAATCTTGTATAAAACCATTTATCTTTGCTATCGAAGTAGTGACTCATAAGTAAGGACATTGATATTACGACTGGGGACATTGATACAGTTTTGGTAATAAAAAAGTGTATTAGACTTAGAGCAAAAATGTAATTGATTCACTAATCATTTTGTTTTACTAAATCAATTCATTTTGAGAATCATTCATGTAATTATCTTACTCCTTAGTGAATAATCTTTATGTTTATTGACTTTGTTTTTTGATATACCAAAGGATGACAACTCAATCAATCAAAATTCCTATTGCCAATATATTAGAACATGACTCATTAAACGATGAGAGCTTATTCATAAATATGTAATCCACAAGAGTTAATATAATCCTCTTAGTGATATTACTTGTGATATTGAAAATGAAGTGAACCTAAGATTATCAGTTTATGTATATAGAGCAATCTTATATGTATATATTTTGAGTACACAAAATTGATACACAAATAATATGTTATTATGTGATTAAATGTTACTTTATCTTTCATTCAGAACCATCCAATCAAATGATAACAAATTATTTGTATACTATTTTGTGTACTATGATGATTTACTAATCATTTTATACATTATTAGAGCCTTTTAGTATTTTTCAAAATAACAATATATGAGATTGTTATGTATAATTTTCTTAATAAGCAGTATCAATGTTAAGGATCTATCACTAAATCTTTATCAATAAAATTATGTGTATAATTTTATGCACAAATAATGATATGTTATCACATGATTGTATATTGTTTTATCTCTAATATAAAACTATTCAATCATATGGTGATATTTTATTTTTTATATATAAAATTATACGTGTGGGTTGTGGGCATAGTTTTACTTAATCTTTATATCTATTGCGATAACGTAGAATAAATACACATAAAAGAGGTTGGAAACAAAGTGGTTTTTTAATGTTGTTCCATTTGCTGCATGAGAGCTTACGTTTATAGTTATGCCACCAGTGACTATGGGTGAATGTTTCGACAAGGTATGGTATAAATTACACGATAAGTGTTTTGAGTAAACCCTAGTTTTGGATAGAAATTTGGAAAAGAATTGTTAGATTTTATAATAACCTTCTCAATTTAGGATGAAACTAATTTAACTCTAAGCATCAATTATTTGATTGGTCCCTCTGCTCTGAGTAATATTCTTTATTTAATTTAAATAATAACTTTTTAACCAATTACATTTACAATATAAGATAACAATCCTGAATTGTTAAAAAATGAAGTTATTGTTTTATATATGATATGGAAAAAATGCCAACGAGTAGATTATAAGTAGAATAACAATTTGTAGCTGCAAAAAGTTAAAAAGTAAAATAAATCAAAATTAATAATGAAGTACGAGATAAAGTATTAAAAATATAATTACCAATAATACGTTTGGTGCAGATTTAAAAAAGTTACAACATAACCATTTACAGTAATATTGTGCTAATTTGCATCCTCTCCAGACGTTTTACCTTCTGAGAAAGTTCAACCGTCCAATCAAATATGCAAAGAGAGAAGCATAAAACAGGGGAAATGCAACAAGAACAACACCAGTAATAGCCAAACGATCATGGCGAAAACCGAAATAATCTTTGATGAAGGAAGATACACTTACTGATTCCCCAAACACAGTAATTTCCTTGCTGATATCTCCATATTCTGAAGTGATCATAGCGTTTAGAGTCCACGAAGTAGGAATTAAATAATACAACCAAATCCACCACTTTGGAATGTGCTGCAAAAAAATCAGTAGTTTCAGTTCAATTTACATGTAATATTGATTTCGAATCATCGTGTTTCCTAGTCAAGTTTAATAACTTACCGGTTGAGGCATGACAAATCCTGAAAATAGATTGAACAAAGTATAGAAAACTGAGCATAGAATAGCAGCAACCGTTTCATTTGGTGTCAAAGCCACAAGGAGCATGCCCAAATAATTGTAGTACAACATTGTCGTGAACATGGCATACAACTTCCACAAAATCTTATGCACCGACCAGTAAAATCCCATCATCGGATAAGTGATTAGTACAAACAAAATTGCTTCAACAAAGATATAGGGAATTTCAACTGCCACCTACAAAATCATGACATGAATGCACATATAAGAAGAAAATTTTTACAATGCTTTTCCAATTTATAATTGGTTGTGAAGATTATTGTACCTGCGCAAATGCATAAGCCTTTGGGGAGTACATCCCTGCAAATTTTTCGCGATACATAACAGTTCGCTCTATTGCAACATGTGACATGACCGATGAACAGTTGCTTATGCCCAAGAATATTACAGCAACATATAATGAACCTAATATGCTGAATAAACTCTGCTGGTCATTCCTGGGAAGGAAAAAGCAAGAAATTTCTTGAGCAAGAAGTTATCCCATAAAGATGATAAATTCGTAAGTGGATTTGAACTTACATGCTTCTTCCTTTGTTCCAAAAGAGTGCACCAAAAAGAAAGGATGCTATCAGTAAGTGAGTGATTCGATGCAAGTTGTATGACGGGCTTCTCCAATAAGACAAGTACTGTTTCCACAGGCAATTCTTGAGTTGCCCCCAAAAGTTTTGTGAGAATTGTGTTGGGAAATGCAGATCTCTGGAGTCGGGAAGTGGAGTACTCAACTCGCTTACGAGCTCTTTATTTTTTCTGCAATAGATTAATTTGATATGAAGTACAATGTTAATTAAACCTAGCACACAGCCACATTTGAAGTCTTTGAAAGTGAACTTACTCATTTAGAACAGAATCTTTGTATATTTCGGCAAAATCGACATTAAGTTTAGCTTCTGCAGATGGAGAAGTGAGTTCTAATATCCATGTTGCCGGATTATAATTATCCTTAATCTTCGGTACCCCACCGATACTCTGTTTGAAAAAACTGTTTTGTCAAAGGTACAAGAAGCAACAAGAAAATATAGGAGGAAATGCGTATCACGAACAAATACATGCATAGAAAACTAACTTGGAAATATTCTATAAGCTTGCTGGAATGCCTTCCTAATTCTCCAGAATAGACGACACGCCCACCCCTTTTCAGAAGGATCAACTAAATTTCACAGGTTATCGTATCAGTAAAGCCTTAAAACATAAGGAAATGATAGCGAGAAACATCAGAATTTAACAGTGTAAAATTCATTTTTTTACCTCGTCAAAAGCTTCAAATATGTCAATACTTGGTCGGTGGATAGTGCACACAATTGTCCTTCCGGTCTCAACTAAATTCTTCACAACTCGCATGACAATCGCTGCTGCTCGTGCATCTAAACCAGTTGTGAGTTCATCCATAAAGATTATAGAGGGATTGGCAACAAGTTCAACAGCTATTGTGAGGCGCTTGCGTTGCTCCGTTGATAGACCATCGCCTGGCAAGCCAACTAAAGAATCCTTAATTGCATCAAGCTCAATGATCTCTAGGACTTCATTTACAAATGCCTGCCAGAATAAGCCATTACCAACTTCAATTAGCTTACATTATTTCAATGCAATGGGTGAAAATGCCATATATAAGGTGTGTTTACAGCTTTAGTTTTTGAGTCAATCTCAGGAGACAACCGGAGCCATGCAGAAAACATCAGAGATTCTCCTACTGTGATTCGAGGAGAATGTATGTCAGTTTGCTCACAGTAACCTGAAATTCTGGCAAATGTTTCTTGAACCTTTGGATACCCGCCAATTTTAATATCCCCCTCAATATAGCCAGTGGTTTTTCTTCCTGCAAGAACATCCAAAAGAGTGGTTTTCCCAGCTCCACTAATCCCCATTAGTGCTGTAAGAACACCGGGCCTTAATGCACCCGTAACATCAGAAAGTAGCTGGAGTTTCTTGTCTGCAAAGCCTTGTTTTCTCATTTCCTAAAACCAAGTAAAAATTTTATAATTTGATCCCACAATGACAATGATGGCGAACCCAGAATGGTTAATGAGGAGTACCAGAGGGGTGTCAACAAAGTAGTTCATGTTCTGAAATGTTAGTGTATGTGGTTGAAAAGGTAAAACCATCCTGCCTGAAAACATTGAAGAAATGTTATGCATTAAAGTCAATACAAATATGACAGAACAGGCTACAAAATGATGAATTAAATTGACCTTTATTAGATGCTTGATTAGGTTTATTTCCAGTATTTCTTTCTACAAGATCCACGTCATTGGAACTTGGACTTCTTTGTATCTCGTCAAATTTTTCCCGTGAAATCATGGCACGAGATGATCCAGGAGCTGCATTTCCATTCGGAATTCAGTTAAGAAACTGGTGCTAGTATGATTTTTCTCAAGTTAAAACATGAAAGCCAGAACAAATGGCTTACGCTTCAAAAAGCTTAACGCCAAGACAAAGCCAAAGTTGAAAAGTAGAGCAAATCCGAACAAGGCACCAAGTGATATCCATAAGAAATATCCTTGATAGTTTAGTCCACGGCTGTCAAGTACTGCTTTCCCAATTGTAGCATTTGTAGGCAGCATCTATGATAACATCAAGAATTCAGGTTCTTTCTTCAGATATAAATTGACAGATTCATTGTGCTCATGGATTACTTTGACAGCAAAAGATAGTTTAAAGAGGTAATAACTTCAGCAATGAGAGACTCACCTTTTGCCACCGAGGAGCAAGAAATTCATTTCCTGAAACGCCTATCTCTGCATATGTAAGAGGAGAAACCCAAAAACCCCACTTTAACCACACTGGCATAGAGGCTGCAACCGAAAACACAAGATAAGTTTATCCCTTTGGGTGAAAATTCAGCAATCAAAGATGAGAACGTCTCAAAATCCTTACGATGTTTGATAATGAAGCCACCAAATATCATGACGAGTAGTAGCCCAAGAACACCGGCTGTCATAGCAGCACTTACAGTCTTACAGACTGATGCCACAAATCGGAACATGGATAATGATGTCAAGTGCACAGCAAAAATTAGAATGAGCTGATGGAAAAACCTGAAATCAACACAAACAAAAACATATTAGAAATCTAACATTTGCTCGATAGAATTAACTAAGTTTATAAATGGTGTTCACATGGAACTTACCTCGAGGCCTCAGGGGTGTATCCGATGACATAGTAGGTAAGACATGTCCAAACTACAGATTCAATCAGTGAAAGGGGAATTTTCAGAATAGCTATTGGAATTGCATATGCCCAAGCAGGGTAGAGGCGCAGTTCTCTCTGTTTATAGAAAACCGGAAGTCTTGCAGTAGTCATACTCAACTCTGGAATACCACCAACAAGAAGTATTACTAGTCCAAAGAACAGGGCTCCCATGTAGTAAGTGGCATGAAGAACATCAATGTCCATCCGAGTCCTTATGAAGACAGTCATTGTGATAAGTGCAATGATGATAACCTGTAACAAGAAAGCACTTACATATATATAAATTTTACGAGCCAAGGCACAAAAGGTTAAATCATAAAAGGCTATAAAGGATAAATCATAACCTGGACAGTTTTTAATACATAGAGAAAAGAATTTCTCTTCATGAGAAGAAACTCCCTTGACATGCCAACTTTAAGCAATTGCCATTTCGAAAGAGAATACACATCGAAGGAAAGAGCATTCTTTTGGCTTTTTGAATTATCAAATGGCACTGAGAGATCTTCATATAGCTTCTTACCAAGAGAAGATTCCTTGAAATTCCTGCAGAACACATCAACTGAAATATAATGATAGGGATCTTCTGTGTGGTACCAGTATTGTGCTTGGTCCTTCTTGGATATCACCTTCCAAACAAAAAATCAAAGAGATGAAGAACTAAAATTTGAGAATCGAAGAAAAAGATTGTTTGCTTTTGTAATACCATTACCTCCTGGAGAAAGTCAGCTACACCTTTTCTTTCAGGACACCTGAATCCACAGTCCTCAAAAAACTCTATAACCTTATCCCGTGGTCCTTGATACACAATCTTTCCTTCTGTCATCAAAATGATGTCGTCAAAGAGTTCAAAGGTTTCAGGCACTGGACGAAGAAGTGAAATCAGGGCTGTAGCATCTGTGATATGCACCATCTGCTGGAGGCAAGCAACAGTTTGATATGCCGTTGAACTGTCTAAACCATTTGATATTTCATCCATCATTAGAACTTTTGTTGGACCAACAATCATTTCCGCTGCATAATTTAACAAAAAATAGATCCTTAAAGGTACACATAATATCCTTTGAGGTTAACTAATGAACCACCAACCTCTGTGCTAAATTTACCTGTAGTCAATCTCCTTTTTTGACCGCCAGAGATACCTCTTCTCATGACATCTCCAACCATTGTGTCAGCACAGATATCAAGTCCAAGGATCTTGCAAGCCACAAATACAATTATAAAATTAACTAAAAAAGTATATTTACAACTAAATTAAAGAAATTACCTTCAAAACATAGTCTGTTTGAAGAGTTCTTTCTAGTCCTTCAACAGAAATCGCCTGTTAAAACAAGCCATTGATATGGGCACTGCTATTGTTATATCGGCTAGCTAATAGAAATAGAATGAACCTAGACAAGAATGGTAAAGTTACCTTCATGTAAGTATCCACATCTGGATCTGGCACAATTCCGGCTTCTTTCTCTCTTCTACTGACCTCAAGCATGATATCTGTGCAGGCAAAAGAAAGATATTTCTATAACTTTCAATTAATTTTGAAAATTGATAAGGTAGCTACTAATAAGAATTCATTGAATTAAACTCAAGGGGACTTACCTGCTCGGCTTCCGATACCCTGACATCGGGCTGAAAAGTCGAGTGTTTCCCTCACTGTCATTTCTGCCATATGCAGGTCTTCTTGGCTTATATATGCTGAAGTTTTTTGGGGAACAAACTCGTCTAGCCTGTAACCGTTGTAGGAAATTTCCCCAGTCACCTGTTGAAAAGAAAAACAGAACTTTCAGCTTCATAAGTTTTGTGAACTTTTACAAGCAATATCTAATTCAGGTAATCTAGGCACTTCATAATTGAATGAGTTTCTTGGATATTCGATACAGCAATATTCCAGTTGAAAATAAAATGACGAGGAACCATAAAGAAATTATGAAACCTCTAGAGATTTGTCAAGATTTCCTGAGAGAGCCTTCAAAAGTGTGGTCTTCCCACAACCTGGGGGGCCAAGAAGAAGAGTTATCCTGCAATGATTCCCAAGCAAAATTAAGTACAGATTCAGTTACATATTGCCAACAACTTTGCAAATTTTCCTCTACAGAAAATTCTCCCAGCAATAAACACTTTCTTTATCCACGATGTAGCCATAACAACAAAATATTGCCGCATAAAATTTCAAGCACATACCTTCCAGGCTTTATGATGCCACTGATATCATTAATGATGTTTATCTTTGCTTCTTTTGACTTCGTACCTGGAAACCTTGAAAAAGCCTGTGAAAAAAAGTTCCAATTAACTAATAATGCATGGGCTAATCATTTTTCAGAAGATGAGAGTACTTACAGAAAGTGAAGATTTAACAGAATTCCACAGAGTTGGAAGTGGCTTTCCCTGGACAAGCTCACACTCAGCGTCCACACCCAAATTCTTAAATCTCACCTCTACAGAAGGCAACTCTACACCAACTCTACAAAATCGAAAATCAGATTAACAAATAACAAGTAACACATTGAGATTTCAAACATATTACTTAATTGGTCAACTTGCTTTTCGCAAACCAAAATATAAAATGAATTAGTAAAATCAAGAAAAACAGATAGCAAACTGAGCTGTCAAACACATTAGTTTATGGTCACAAAGGGCATTTCAGCATCAACTACAAAACTTAAGCAGATTACTGGTGTGTATACAAGTCTATACAAACGTTAAAAAAAATATAAATAAAGGCATTGAGTAAATTTTAAAAACAAACTCACAAAATTGTTACGAGTAACTGCTAAAAGTTATGGGATTATCCGAAATCTGATAAGGGACACTGGTGTAGGTTTTATATGATTTTGGCCCTATAATCTCATCAGTTAAGGGTGCAATTTTTCAAGGTTACTATCTTTTAGAATTGAAGTCATCATCATATATCTTAATTGTTATCATACAATACGGGTGGTGATATTGATATTGCAGCGTTTATCGTCTGTGACTAACAAGAAGTTAACATAGAGCCCCCATCTATTTGCACCAGGACTACGTAATGATCTCAAATATAAAGTACAAGTTTTTGGTGTGAAATTAGATATAGGTTTCTGGTATGGAATTGTGTATGTTCTCCAAGGTTTTAATCAATAATAAATTGATCTTCCTAGCATATCAGTAATCATTCAACTCATCTGTCGGAAACCGTTACAAGAGACTTACTTGTCAATTCTTGCTCTGATTTTGTTCAGCAACTTGAGGTTATCATGTTCAGTGTGCTTGATGAGCTTCTCTATAAGAGTGTGCCTCTTAAGAGGATCAAGCTTGGTTACATCAACCACACTTTTTCCTACGGTATCAACGTCGAACAAGGATGATTTCAGCCTATCATAAGTAGGCAATCTCTCAATGGTAGCCCACTGCATAGCATATTCAATATCAGCATCATTGTCACTCCTCACTGAGCCGGTTCTGAAATTTGATGTTTGGCGCCTGAATGAAGACCTCTGGCTCCTTCCAATCTCTGCCAACTCAATTCTCAGTGACTCTATGTCATCTGAACCAACCATTTGAGCCATTTTTTGAAGGTTAATTTTTCTTTTCAGCTCCAAGCTTCAAAACTCTTATTGTTGATTGTGATTCTTAAGTCATAATGCTTAGCTTTACTGGTCAAGAATCTCGACAGATTTAAAGATGTGAAAAAAGAGAGAAGGGGAAATTTTCAAAGCTTATCGTTTTAACTTCAAGTTTCAGTAAGTTCAGAGTTAACTATCATTTTATTATATATTGTTTTAGTTTCGTGCAAGTTTACAGGTATGCTTTTCTCAGTGACTCTATGTCATCTGAACCAACCATTTGAGCCATTTTTTGAAGGTTAATTTTTCTTTGCCGCTCCAAGCTTCGAACTCTTGTGGTTGATTATGATTCTTAAGTCATAATGCTTAGCTTTACTGGTCAAGAATCTCGACAGATTTAAAGATGTGAAAAAAGAGAGAAGGGGAAATTTTCAAAGCTTGTCGTTTTAACTTCAAGTTTCAGTAAGTTCATAGTTGACCATCATTTTATTATATACTGTTTTAGTTTCATGCAATTTTACAGGTATGGTTTTCTCAGTGACCCTATGTCATCTGAACCAACCATTTGAACCATTTTTTGAAGGTTAATTTTTCTTTTCAGCTCCAAGCTTCAAAACTCTTATTGTTGATTATGATTCTTAAGTCATAATGCTTAGCTTTACTGGTCAAGAATCTCGACAGATTTAAAGATGTGAAAAAAGAGAGGAGAAATTTTCAAAGTTTGTCGTTTTTAACTTCAAGTTTCAGTATGTTCATAGTTGACCATCATTCTATTATATATTGTTTTAGTTTTAGTTTCATGCAAGTTTACATGTATGCTTTTCTCTCTCTCTCTCTCTCTCTCTCTCTCTCTCTCTCTCTCTCTGTCTATTTGAGATAACTTATGTGAATTATAATCACATATTAAAATTAGTTGAGAGATCGAGTAATTTTTTGAATTATTGCAGTATGACCTTTTAGAGACCTTTTTAACCATTTAAAAGAACATAATCTTTTGACACAGATTAATAATCAACCTTGCAACTTGTCAAACAATAACAAGTAGATTATGCGTTATAGTTGTTGAACACTTAACAAGCTTCTAATCTTTTCTAAATATCCGTATGTGTATATATAATTCAGATTTATAGATTTTGAAATGGCCAAAAGACTATTTCCTATCCAAGTTTTAACCCAATCTTAAAAACACACTCGTAATAGTTCAAAATTTTGAATATCTACTCATTGGTTAACTTTTGGTTGAGACAAAAGTAAAACCATTATTTTACTACTAAACCCTAAAACTCAAACAATTTATATTATTTTTTCCCCTTATTTTAGAAAACTAACAATTTTTTCTCTATGATTAAACTTTAAAAATTTACATTTCTCCCTAAGGTTTTTCTTTTTGTCTTCTCCGGTGATAAAGTTCCTCTCCAGCCAACTTTTCCTTCCCACCCATCTTCTCTAGCGATGAAGTTCCTTCTTCGACTGAAGAGCCGCCACACTCATTTGACTTATCGATTCCCATCCATTCTTCTTTGAAAAACCCGAAAAGACTAATAATCCTAAAAGGGGATGAATAGGATCGTTTAAAACTTTTTAACCAAATGAAAATTTTGAACAAATTTCCAATTAATCACAATGTCACAAAGAATTTCAACAAAGATATTCAAACTAAATTAATGTCCAAAAAGTTTACTCAAATAATCAAACATAGATAATATTCAACAATTTATCAAAAACATATAATATAAATATAATGCATAAAGTAAAGAGAGTAGGGAAAGAAAATGTTCAAGATTTATAGTGGTTTTGATATTTCTTTTCCAAGTCCCCTACTTCCATTTCTTCAAATAATCCACTTGAAATTCCACTAGTATCCCTCCTTTATAATATTTATCTGAGATTTTGCTCATATACCTTAGTTGATCTGGGATTATGCCTAACTCAATATTTATCTGAGATTTTTCCCACCACAATAGTTATCCGAGATTTCGCTCAAGTTTATTTGAATGCAGAAAGATTGAGTGTAAAATGTCTCTACAAGGTTGTTACAAAGATTAGGTGTAGGGTTTGTCTCAATGATATGTAAGAGTTATAAGCCTTTAGAGAGAATTTTAGAGAAGAAAATAGTATAAGATTTTACATTAGTATTCTCTAACATATTCCTCATCAAAGAGTCTTCAATTTATAGTCTTGGACAACTGGAATGGCTCAAATGATTGTTGGTTACGATAATGTATCCACTGAGCTTTAAAAATAATGTTTTGGCCTAGAAAACATGATGAGACAGACATTCACTTACACATTTTAACATTAACAACTTTGAATCAAACGTCCAACAATCAAATTTTTTAAATGTGCCACTTAAGGGACGGGTGTCCTTTTTTCCGGGATAAGCAACCTACCTTACACCTTCAAAATTTCAAAATGCTTTAGACATGAAGGGATAAGCATCGTAGTCATTGGGATAGGTGTCCTTATTCATTTGACAAAATTTTTTGAGAACTTTAGACTTGCAAGGGCAAGCATGGGATGAGCAAAGGAATCGGTATCCCACATTTGGGAATGGGTAACCTATATCTAAAAAGTTGAAAACATAAATTTCGTACATCTTTCAATTATAAGAATTTTATATCATGAACTTAATTAGTTAATTAAATATAAATTAACAACTTTAAATTTAGTTTAAGCATAATCAAAATATCTAGGGGTCCAATAATCTTTGCACTCTCACATTCCTTTGGCGTCAATCAAATCGAATCGGGTGATGGTAAAGAAGAAAGAAGAAGGTCAGGAGGAGAAGAAATTAAGGAAAACAAAAAGAAAATGAAAAAAATAAAAGTATATAATAATAAATATCTTTAAAAAATTAATTTAAGATATTTTCATATTTTCTAAATAAACATATATAAATTGATAATTGACATTTGTATTAACTATTAAAGGTTTTATAATTTTATAAAGAAAAGGTAAATAAGTACTTTACATTGAAATCAAACAATTTATACTACCAGAATTGACCAATAGGTTAAAAAAATAAAAAATTTAAACTAAAAGAATGAGAAATGACCGTTTTATTAAAATTTAGGTGAGAAATTATCATTTGATGTCAGTTAATTGTTAAATATTTAATGAATTATTATATTTATTGGGTATTCTCAAGGTTAATTATATTATAGTAATCAGTGATTTTTTTTTTTTTTTATGTGGTTTCCATGCTCATCCAAACCTCAAAAGCTCTAGTTTGGCTTGTTAATTCACCTTGTTAATAAAAAATGTAAAAACACTCAAAGATTAAGCAAAAATTTCCAGCTAATACAATCCAAATCGATGCACTCAACAGTATTATGTATATTAGTGTTAACATTATTATTAGATTTTTCTTTTCTTTTATTTTCATGTGGGAAGGTATTACTGCTTGTCATGATTTTCTAATAAAATATTGGTAGCGTTTATAAGTGGTATTTGGAATTCAAAGTAACGGTGATGAAAGAGAACATAACGTAAGAAACAAAATAAAGACATATTAAAATGAAACAAGATTATTCTTATAAAATAGTCTAAAAAATAAATATTTCTAACTAAAATTTTTTCTCTCATATTAATGAAAGAGAATATAATAATAAGAAAAAAAGTCAACATATTACAGAAGGAGACGGAAGTATTCTTATTGTAATCTATAAAAATAAGTATTAAATAATTCTGATCAAACGTTTTCTTCATTGTTAAAATTATTTATTCTTCACCAGTCGACACCAGAATGATGTTAAAGGCTTATTTAAAAAAAAAATCCAGATTTTATTAAGAACCTTCCCTCTGCTCTAAACAATTCTTAAATACTCAATACACTCATAGTTTCAATGTTAACTATGCTGAAAATTTTGGAAAATTAAAATAAAATAAAACTATAAAAAAATATTAAAAACTAAAAAAAAATGTTAGATAAAAATGCGGTAATAGCAGTTAAGCTTGGCCAGAAATGATCTGGTCAAGTCTGGCTAGATCGATCTTATGCATGGCATTATGATTTTGCCATGCGTGGCCATCCTACCAACTTTTTAAAGATTTTGTTAACGTCGTTAATTATTGTTATTTTAATTTCTAATTCTCTTATGTTGTGTGAAAATTTAATTCAATCTAATGGAATTATTTATCTTTTGCATTTAAGAAGTTTTAAATATTTTTTGAAGTAAGTTGGGTCAAGAAGATTAAAAATCGGAACACACTTATTAATCTATAAAATCCGTGATGTTGACTAGGCGTGGGCACATGAAATGACGAAAGCATAATTCGAAAATTAAATCTGGGCATCCAAATCAACTGAAAAAGTCCACAAAAGTCAAGATTTGTTTCCTAGAAAAAAGATAATTATTAGCTGAAAAGGGGGATTAATTAAGATAGATAAGGAAAAATATTTTTGGAAGAAGTATATACATTAAAATATATATCTTTTCCTTTCTTTTTGGGAAAATATGTATCACCTTTGCTTGGCTGGATTAGGAGATTAGTATTATCTTTTATTTTCAGATTTTAATAAGGAGAAAATATATATATTTTTATTTTTATTTTGCTGGGGATTCATCATTGTAATTTAAAGGATTAGAGAACCAAATATGGTTTACGATGGCTAAATATTTTCTTTTAGTTGAAGGGATCTGATCATGAAACTACAAGAATTGTGAGATTAAGTTTCGTTTTTTAATACATCTTTTAATTATTCAAGTATTGATTATTTTACTAGATTATTTATTATAATTGTATTAGTCGATTACTAAGGTGTGTGATTAGTTAATTGATTAATATGATCTATTGCTAGTTTAGATGTTGAATCCGTAATTATTCAATCCATCTAATCGAAGTAGCAACTGAGATTTATTGTTTGCTATGTCAGAAACAGTAATTTTTAGGGTAAATATTCAACTAGATTAAATGCAACATGGTACACTTGTGTAGTCTTGCTTCGTTGGTCTTTCTAATTTTTAATGTTATTGCTTAATTAAATTCGAAATCGTATCCAAGTTGTTAATCAGTAAGGGTTAACTAGAATACATGTTTTTGGTTAACTAATCATAAGGAAAGACAGATAAATTTAATGCCGCAACAAATATTTGAATAATGAATTGATATTTTGGTTGTCGATGATCAATCGTAGTTCCAATAGTGGATATAACGGTAGACCAAGATTTGTTAAATTGATTAATTCCTTTCAGATTACTTCACCGAATTTTTATTTATTTATTTTTAATTATAAATCGTATTCAATTCAACCTTTTATCTCCTTATTTTGATTAATTTATGACGATGTACTAATTAAAAATCTTCAAGGAAACGATCTCTACTTTTCTTTACTACATTTTTGTTGTAGAAATTTAAAATTTTAATTTGGGTATCGATGACAACACTTATCAAGTATCATTTAAAGACCATTTTGTCCTATCAGAAACTGGCACATAGCGGGTATATGAGTATTATGTAAACTGCAGGAGAGGTTTTTGATGAAATCTAATGCTTGTTTTGTTAATTTAAGGATGTCTTTTTAACAATAATGGGCAAATATTAAAAAATCATTTTAGTAATTCATATTTTATTATTTATATTATTTTATTTAGTTTATTAAATAATAAAATATTTCAGTAATCTTATTACCAATAATAATCTGATTGTCACGTTCACGACAAGTATTAGAAAATTATTAAGTAATCTTGATTTTATTATAATTATATTTTTTTAGACAAAAAAAATCATATTATCAAATAGTATAACAAGTAATATGAAAAATATCATAGAATAATTATATTTAAAGATATTTAAGTAAAATAATATTTTAGTATTATTTTATTACCTTTAACTAAACATAATAATTATTTACATATATCAATTTTTATTAAATTTTATCAACCATAATAATCATTTTCATCTAATAATCTTTTAAGTAATTCATCTTTATAATAATTTTTATTTTTAATAATAAATTATTACTTAAAGCAAACACATCCTAGGTCTAATTTATTACAAATGTCATAATAAAAAAGAAATGGAAAGTCAGATTCTCTCACGTATGCAACTGTTCTGACAACTCCAATCACATCTTTAAATTTATTTTATAGATTCAAAGTTGTGATATCATTTACAAATAAATAATATTATATATACATATTTCAAGTGAATAAAATTAGTATATAGATTATATATTATTACATGATTGAAAATTATTTTATTTTTAATTTAAAATCACCTAATCACATAATAAGATATTATTTATATACCTATTTTGTGTATTCAAACATATAGTTTTATTATTTACAAATAACTATGGTAATTCAACTATCTACAAGTCGATCAATGTCAACATAATAATCCATCAAAAAATTATTGCATAATTGAATAATTATGTTTCATGGTTCTTAAGGGTTATGTAACAAAATATAATGCCATGCAAGAACGACACAAAATATTGGTATTATCGCTCGTCATGATTTTCTAATAAAATATTGGTAGCGTTTATGAGTGGTATTTGGAATCCAAAGTAATGGTGATGAAAGAGAACAAAACGTAAGAAACAAAATAAAGACATAAAAAAAATGAAACAAGATTATTCTTATGAAATAGTCTATAAAAAATATATTTCTAACTAAAATGTTTTCTCTCATATTAATGAAAGAGAATATAAAAATAAGAAAAAAAAAGTCAAACATATTACAGAAGAAGACGGAAGTATTCTTATTGTAATCTATAACAATAAGTATTAAATAATTCTGATCAAATGTCTTCTTTATTGTTATAATTATTCGTCCTTCACCAGTCGACATCAGAATGATGTTGAAGGCTTATTTTTAAAAAAATCTAGATTCTATTAAAAACCTTCCTTCTACCTTACACAATTCTTAAATATTCAATCTACTCATAGTTTCAGTGTTAACCATGTTGAAAATTTTGGAAAATTAAAATAAAATAAAACTATAAAGAAAATATTTAAAACTTAAAAAAAAGTGTTAGATAAAAATGTGATAACAACAGTTAAGCCTGGTCGGAAATGATCTGGTCAAGTCTGGCTAGATCAATCTTATGCATGGCATCATGATCTTGCCATGCGTGGTCTGATCGGTGCATAGCATTGCTCATATATGTAGCCACACATGGCCTTGCCAAGCCAATTCTAGGCACCACCGATCGGAATTTGGCCAATGGTGGTGTTTTTGTAAAAATTTTGTGTGTTTTCCCACCAACTGTTGAAAGATTTAATTGAAAGGCCATTTTGTCTTACCAGAAAATGGCACAAAGGGGGTATATGAGGATAATGTAAAGCGCAGGAGAAGTTTTTGTGAAATCTAATACTTGTTTTGTTAATTTAAGGATGTCTTTTTTAAAATAAAGGGCAAATATTAAAAAATTATTTTAATATTTCATATTTCATTATTTATATTATTTTATTTAGTTTATTATATAATAAAATATTTTAATAATATTTTATTACTAATAATAATTTAACAAGTAATATAAAAAGCAATTTAAATACCACATTTACGACAAATATTAAAAAATTATTAAGGTAATCTTGATTTTTATTATAATTATATTTTTTTAGACAAAAAAAATCATATTATCAAATAGTATAATAAATAATATGAAAAATATTTTAGAATAATTATATTTAAAAATATTTAAGTAAAATAATATTTTAGTATTATTTTATAAACATTAACCAAATATAATAATTATTTACATCTATCAATTTTTATTAAATTTTATCAACCATAATAATTATTTTTATCCAATAATCTTTTAGATAATCCATCCTTATAATAATTTTAATTTTTGATAATAAATTATTACTTAAAAATCAAGCACACCCTAACTCTAATTTATCACAAATTACATAATAAAAATGAAATGGAATGTCAGATTCTTTCACATATGCAGCTGTTCTGACAACTCCCATCTTGCATGGTACACTATAAATATTTAGGCTACATCACTATTTTCCACCCCAAACTTCGATAAAAGTAATTTCACCCTTTTGAAAATTTCATTAGCGTAAACCATTATACATAGAGAGAAAGTTCATTTCAAAATTTTTATAAAAACAAAAATAAACAAATTTTATCAATATAAATAAAATATAAGAGAGAAAATGAAAATTTTAAAATAAAAGGGGGTAAATTAAAATGAAAACAGAAGTGTTCTTATTAAAATGAAAGAGAAAATAATAACAAGAAAAAAAAAGTCAACATGTTAAAGAAGAAGACATAAGTGTTCTTATTGTAATTTATAAAAACCAGTATTAAATAATTCTGATCAAACGTTTTCTTCATTGTTAAAATTATTTATTCTTCACCAGTCGGCATCAGAATGATGTTAAAGGCTTATTTAAAAAAAAAAAAATCCAAATTTTATCAAGAACCTTCCCTCTGCTTTACTCAATTCTTAAATACTCAATATACTCATAGTTTCAATGTTAACTATGCTGAAAATTTTGGAAAATTAAAATAAAATAAAACTATAAAGAAAATATTAAAAACTAAAAAAAAAGAATTAGATAAAAACGTGGTAATAGCATCATGATCTTGCCATGCATGGCCATCCTACCAACTTTTTAAAGACTTCATTCGAAGACCATTTTGTCCTATCAAAAAATGGCACATAGGGGTATATGAGGATTATGTATACCCCGGGAGAGGTTTTTGATGTAATCTGATACTTTTTTTTGGTTAATTTAAGGATGTCTTTTTAACAATTAAGGGACATTTGGTTGAAATATTAAAAAATTATTTTAATAATTTATATTTTATTATTTATATTATTTTAATTTGTTAAAAAATAAAATATTTCAGTGATAATGTAATAGGTAATATGAAAGATAATCTGATTATCATATTTACTATAAATATTTGAAAATTATCACAGTAATTTTGATTTTATTATAATTATATTTTTATTAATGTTTTCAAACCAAAAAAATCATGTTTTCAAATAATATAACAAGTAATATAAAAAATATCTTAAAATAATTTATTTAAAAATATATAAGTAAAATATTTTGAAAAATTGAAATTTTTACCTTCATTTGGGCCCACGTATACATTTATACTATACTTTTTATATTCTAAACATTTTTACCACTTTATGTAATAAAATATCTAAATTGTCCTTATTTTTAATCTTAAGAAACCAGAACAAAGTTTACAGTATTATCATTTTTTAATACACTACAAAGAGAAAATATATATAGATATTTAGTGTCAATATTTGAAACAAAATTTATATATACGTGTTAGATAAGATTAAGTAAATTTAAAATTATTGAATTTAAATTTTTTAGATTAAATATACAAAAATTATAAACTCAATTAAGTAATTTAATCTAAATTCTATGTAAATTTATTTAATTTAATTCAATTCAATTTGAATTCAATTAAATAAATAAAAATATTATTACATATTATAATTTTAATAATATTATTAATTAGTCAATGGTTACAATTTTAAAATAAAAAAATTATAATTGCAAGGGTTGGCAGCACAAATCCCATGGAAAGGGGGTTGGCGTCATCAACACTTTTATTTTTTAAGGGGGTGGCAGGTTGCCCCTCTTATTAAACTTATTAGGGGTTAGCAACATCAACACGCCAACCCTTTAATTTAAATTTCTAAGGGGTTGGCAGCGACGCTCTACCAACCCCTTAGCGTTATTAATTGGTTGGTGTTAGTAAGTTATTAAAATAAATATTTATTTTAATAATATTTATTAAAATAAATATTATTTTTAATAAAATAATATTTGGTTATTCAACATCTATTCGGTATATAAAGTATGATATATAAATAAATATATATAATTTTTTATTTGATTAGAATAAATATTAAACAATATTATAATTTTAAACAATAAAATAATATGAAATAATAATATTTTATCACCTTTAACTAAATATAATAATTATTTACACTTAATAATTTTTACTAAATTTTATCAATCGTAATAATTATTTTTATCCAATAATTTTTCAGATAATCCATCTTTATAATAATTTTTATTTTTGATAATAAATGATTACTTAAAAAGCAAGCACATCCTAGGTCTAATTTATCACAAATTACATAATAAAAATGAAATGGAAAGTCAGATTCTTCCACATATGCGGCTGTTCTGGTAACTCCCATCTTGCATGGTACACTATAAATATTTAGGCTAAGTGACTAGTTTCCACCCAAACTTTGATAAAAGTAATTTCACCCTTTTGTGTTTGAAAATTTCATTAGCGTAAACCATTATATATAGAGAGAAAGTTCATTTCAAAAGTTTTATAAAAACAAAAATAAACAAATTTTATCAATATAAATAAAATATGAGGGAGAAAATGAAAATTAAAAAAAAAAAGGTGTAAAATTATTTCATCAAAATTTGGGTGGGAAATAGGTACTAACCCTTCTATAAATCTGAAATTAGGAAAAGAAACAAAAAAAAAATTATCTTTCTAGTTTTTTATATTATTTTATAACACAAAAACATCTCCAATTTTTTTTTTTAACTTCTTATTGGGTCACATCTTTGAATTTATTTTATAGATTCAAAGATGTTATATCATTTACTAATAAATAATATTATATAAATGAAAGTTATTTTATTTTTAATTTAAAATCACTCAATCACATAATAAAATATTATTTATGTACTCATTTTATATACTCAAACATATAGTTTTATTGTTTACAAATAACAATGGTAATTCAACTATCTACAAGTTGATCAATGTCAATCCATCAAAAAACTATTGCATAATTGAATAATTTATGTTTCATGGTTCCTAAGAATTACGTAACAAAATATAATGCCATGCAAGAAAGACAAAATATTTGTATTATCGCTTGTCATAATTTTCTAATAAAATATTGGTAGCGTTTATAAGTGGTATTTGGAATTCAAAGTAACGGTGATGAAAGAGAACATAACGTAAGAAACAAAATAAAGGCATAAAAAAATGAAACAAGATTATTCTTATAAAATATCCTATAAAAAAAATATTTCTAACTAAAATGTTTTCTCTCATATTAATGAAAGAGAATAAAATAATGAATAAAAAAAGTCAACATATTACAAAAGAAGACCGAGGTATTCTTATTGTAATCTATAATAATAAGTATTAAATAATTTTGATCAATGTCTTTTTTATTATTATAATTATTCATCCTTCACCAGTCAACACTTGAATGACATTGAAGGTTTATTTTTAAAAAATCTAGATTTTATTAAAAATCTTCCTTGTGCTTTACACAGTTATTAAATACTCAATCTACTCATAGTTTCATGTGGTAATAGCACTTAAATGATCTGGCCAAGTCTGGCTAGATCGATCTTATGCATAGCATCATGATCATGCCATGCATGGCAATCCTACCAACTTTTTGAAGATGTCATTCAAAGACTATTTTGTCCTATCAAAAAATGGCATATAGGGGGTATATGAGGATTATGTAAACCGTGGGAGAGGTTTTGATGAGATTTGATACTTCTTTTGTTAATTTAAGGATGTCTTTTTAACAATTAAGGGACATTTGGTTCAAATATTAAAAAACTTATTTTAACAATTCATATTTTATTATTTATATTTTTTTAGTTTTTTAAATAATAAAATATTTTAATAATTTTTTATTATCAGTGATAATATAATAGATAATATAAAAGATAATCTGATTATCACTTTTACCATAAATATTTAAAAATTATCACAATAATGTAACACCCCAGGTCCAATAACCCGACCCACTGTTAAGATATTGTCCACTTTGGACATACAGTCCATCATGGGTTTGTTTCTGGGCTTTGCAACCCAAAACGCGTCTTAACAGTTAAGGAGCTCACAGGCTATTTAACCAATCCAATTCTCCCACCACTAACCAATGTGGGATCCAAAGGCAGAGCACACACACAAACCCAGCATCTCTCCCATGCTTTGTCAATGTGGGATTCGCCTAAGGATATCACATACACCCCCCCTTACGGGACTCAGCGTCCTCGCTGAGGTTTGCCCCACCATCGTTCAAGAGGACACGCGGAGTTGCTCTGATACCATTTGTAACACCCCAGGTCCAATAACCCGGCCCACTATTAAGATATTGTCAACTTTGGACACACAGTCCATCATGGGTTTGTTTCTGGGTTTTGCAACCCAAAACGCGTCTTAACAGTTAAGGAGCTCACAGGCTATTTAACCAATCCAATTCTCCCACCACTAACCAATGTGGGATCCAAAGGCAGAGCACACACACAAACCCAGCATCTCTCCCGTGCTTTGTCGATGTGGGATTCGCCTAAGGATATCACAAATAATTTTGATTTTATTATAATTATATTTTTATTAATGTTTTTAGACCAAAAAAAAATCATATTTTCAAATAATATAGTAAGTAATATAAAAAATACCTTAAAATAATTTATTTAAAAATATATAAGTAAAATAATATTTTGGGAAATTGAAATTTTAACCCTCATTTGGGCCCACGTATACATTTATATCATACTTTTTATATTCTAAATATTTTTATCATTTTATGCAATAAAATACCTAAATTGTGCTTATTTTCAACCTTAAGAAACCAGAACAAAGTTTACAGTATTACTTTCTTTTAATACACTACAGAAAAAATATATATATCGATATTTAGTATTAATATTTAAAATAAAATTTATATATATATATGTTAGATAAAATTAAGTGAATTTAAAATTATTGAATTTAAATTTTTTAGGTTAAATATACAAAATTTATAAACTCAGTTAAGTAATTCAATCTGAATTCTCCGTAAATCAATTTGATTTAATTTAATTCAATTTAATAAATTAAAATATTATTATATATTATAATTTTAACAATATTATTAATTAATGGATTGTTACAATTTTGAGATTAAAAAAATTATCAAAAAGCTGATTTTGGCTGGATTGGAGGAGTTGGCGACGCAAATCCCATGGAAAGGGACCTTTATTTTTTAAGGGGTTGGCAACGCCGACCTACCAACCCCTTTTATTAAACTTATAAGGGGACGCCAACTACTTTATTTAAATTTGTAAGGGGTTGGCAGCGACGCTCTACCAACCCCTTAGCGTTGTTAAGTGGTTGGTGTTAATAAGCTATCAGAATAAATATTATTTTTAATAAAATAATATTTAGTTATTCAACATCTATTTGGTATATAAAGTATGATATATAAATAAATATATATAATTTTTTACTTGATTAGAATAAATATTAAACAATATTATAACTTTAAACAATAAAATAATATGAAATAATAATATTTTATCACATTTAACTAAACATAATAATTATTTATACTTAATAATTTTTATTAAATTTTATCAATCATAATAATTATTTTTATCCAATAATTTTTTAGATAATCCATCTTTATAATAATTTTTATTTTTGATAATAAATGATTACTTAAAAAGCAAGCACATCCTAGGTCTAATTTATCACAAATTACATAATAAAAATGAAATGGAATGTCAGATTCTTTCACATATGCAGCTGTTCTGGTAACTCCCATCTTGCATGGTACACTACAAATATTTAGGCCAAATGACTATTTTCCACCCAAACTTTGATAAAAGTAATTTCACCCTTTCTATTTGAAAATTTCATTAGTGTAAACCATTATATATAGAGAGAAAGTTCATTTCAAAAGTTTTATAAAAAGAAAAATAAACAAATTTTATTAATATAGATAAAATATGGGGGAGAAAATGAAAAATTGAAAATAAAAGGGTGTAAAATTGTTTCATCAAATTATTAAAATAGATAAAGAAACATAAATAGAGATAAATTAACTTAATTGTGGGATATCCCTCCCTTCTGCCATCCAGCTCTTTTTTATTTAATTGGAATCATTTCAAACAATTCAATCACACATAATCATTCATTCAATCAATTTTGCACACTCATATCATAAACGGCTCACAGCACGTCAATTTAATCACTATAATCTAATCTAATCTAAATACTTGGTTGGTCTTTTAATTATGTGTTTTGGTTTATCAGGACTCAAGATAACACTCATTAGTAGCTTCTCTTGCCTGCAATTGTTATTCTCCCTCCCATGTCGGCTCACCATAATCACTTCCATTACTATGGCTACTCCATCGGTTAAATAATTGATTAATTTCGAAATTTTGAGTTATCTAAATCAGATAAATATCAATGGATGAAAAACTTTGGAGTCATATAAAGTTCGATCAAACAATAAACAGTCATATGCATTTGTTTTTCGTTATAAATTGAAGGATTTATGAAGAAATAGTAAGTAATCATCATCTTCTTTCTCTAGCTAGTAAATTCAACTCAAATGATGGATTATTATTTGTTACATATATTCAATTTTTAGGTATTTCTTGTAAAAAGGTTTTTCTTTCTATTAAGATGATATTTCTTTTAGGGAAATTAATTAAATTACCCTATTTTTAAGAGTAATAAAAAATTTAACCCTAATTTTGGGGTTTAAACCAAAATACCTATATTTTAAAGGATTAAACAAAAATACGTTTAATATCCAAAGAAAATACTAAAACTACCCTTCATTTATTTCTATATAAACCTTGATGGTGATATTAAAGGTACAAGTAGTTTCCCACAATCAAATTTTGATGGTGAAAATATTCGTATTGATGCATTTCATTGGTTGTCACATTTTCCTAATCAGCATCTACAACTAGAAGAGCAGGAATACAAAGAGATAGTGATTCTCCAAAAATTGTACAGTTTTTTCAAGTAAAAAACATTCCATTGATGCGGTAACTTGAGATGCTCTTAAGAAAGGAAATCAGTTTAGAGTGCACAAGTCAGATATAATCAGATGGGAGGTCAAATGTTATAATAAATAATGTAAGTGGCGTGCATAAGTAATGAAGGTGGGAGAAAGTAATAGTTTTGAACTACGTCATATGGATACCTATCACACATGTTTTAAAGATCAGATATTACCTCATCATAGGAAAACAGAGGCTTGAACTTTAGGGCAAATTTTTAGGATGAGATTTATATTGATTGATCGGGTTTATCAACCAAAGAAGATTATTGCGAATATTACCGACCGATATAAAATTGATATATTATATGCATAAGCATGACGAGTGAGAAATTGGGTACTTCAATCATTGAAGGACATACCAGAAGAGTCGTTTATGTTATTGCTAAAGTACTGTTACAATTCAATACGTTGTAATCCGAGAACTATGACATATACATTAACAAATAAGCAAGATCAATTTAAATACTTTTACATGGCATTGGATTGTGGCATTCATGCATTCCAACAACATATTTGATCAGTTATTTGTACTGACGTTGTCTTCTTAAAGGGTAGATATCTAAGTCAATTATTTATCGTTGTTGTATTAGATGGTAATAATCAAATATACTCATTGGCTTTTAACATCGATCCTAGGGATGATCATGACATGGCGTTGGTTTTTAACAAAGTTGAAGAATTGTTTGGGTAAGTTACCTCATTTAGCAATGATTTCAGATCATCATATTAGTATGTTCTTTACAATGGTTGAAGTGTTCCCAAGTATGCACCATGGCTAATGTTATCATCACCTCAATTGTAACATGCAATCCAAGTATAAGAAGAATTTAAAAGTTGCATGGATGTATTGGAAAACAGCTAAGGCATACATGAAGTATGAATTTGGAGAGATAATAAAATTGTTATCCTGTATGCACCTTGATACAACAACGTACCTGTGTGAGGTGGGTTTCGATTAGTAGGCAAGAGCATACTTCCCAGGGCATAGGTACAATATAAAGATTACCGACATCATCGAGTCATTTAATACATTTGTCAGATACGTTTGAGGCTTACCTATTACTATGCTTATCAAGTTCATCAAAGATACATTACAACGATGATTCAATGAAATGAGAAATCATGCAAGTAAATACATATTCAATATTATAACATGTTAAAAATATGTTTATATATACTTATATGTAATTTCTTATCATATTTGTAGGCTTACCTATTACTATGCTTATCAAGTTCATCAGAGGTACATTACAACGATAATTTTATGAAGGGAGAAATCATGCAAGTAAATACATATTCAATATTATAACATGTTATAAATATGTTTATATATACTTATATGTAATTTCTTATCATATTTGTTTGTATTTATATAATTTGTAGATATTTGCATCAGTCCAGTAACACCTTGGGCAGAGGAAAAACTACTTTGATTTCCTACTAGAGCCTTAAATCTTTGAAAAACAATAAACACTTCACTTTTGAGTTTAATAAACCCAACACATCCTAGTATAGTCATCAATGAAAAGAATAAAGTATATGTTACCATAAAGTAAGGTTGTTTTCATAGGACCATACACATCAGTGTGGATGAGCTGAAGCTTTTGACTAGCTCTCCATGCTTGCCCTTTAGGAAATGGTAGCCTTGACTACTTGCCAAATTGGCATGTTTCACACATTTGAATTTCACCAACAACTACAGGCATATTTTCTACAATTTCCTTCTATTTCATATCTGAAAGACTCTTCTGATTAAAGTGCCCAAATCTTTTGTGCCAAAGATTTGAAACCACTTGAGTAGCGCTGGAGTAGGCATGTTCAAAAACCTTTTCCCAGTCAATAGCAAAGCTTCTGCTCTTCATCTTCACACACAATAATTGTTCTCCAGTAGGATCAAAAATGGTATATTTATGATCCTTGAAGTGAGAAGAATAATTTTTCTCAAGCATTTGACCAACACTTAGTAAATTTTGATTGATTTTAGGTATAAGCAGAACATCAGGAATAGTTTTGATACTTGAACTTGTTTGAACATTGATTGAGCCTCTGCCTTTGACTTCTAGAAATTCTCTATTGCCTACTTTCACTTTGGACTTGTAAGTTTCATCAAGATTTCTGAACATCTAAGGATTATTGCACAAATGATGTATGCACCCACTGTCAATAAGCCAAGCATCAAATGAATCATTTGTTGAAAAACAAGAAACTATGAATTGTTGCTCCTCCTCTGCATTAGCTGCATCTACTAAATGAGTTTGTTGAGGTTTTGAGTCTTCAGTTTTGAATTTACAGACCTTTGTATTGTGCCTTAACTACTTGCAATTCCTAGAAGTTGCATCAGGCCTCCGCCAACAGTATTTCTCAGCATGTGTGGTCCTTTTGCAGTGTATGTAGGGAGGAAAATTTTTCTGTTTTGAACCTTCATTGCTGCTACCACCTTCATTTTTGCCTTTGTTCTTCTGGTTGAATTGTTTCTTGCTCTTACTAACTTGTTGTTTTTGAACATGGAAAGCACCTTCAACGAAATTTTTCTGCCTAATAGTCCTTCTTTGCTCTTATGCTTGAAGAGCACTCATTAGTTCCCCTAATGAGATCTTACTTAAGTCCTTGGATTCTTCAAGAGAGGAGATCTTTGATTCAAACCTCTCAGGAAGAGTTACAAGCACTTTCTCCACAATCCTTTTATCTACAAATTCCTCACCAAGTAATCTGATGTTATTAACAATGACAGAGATTCGATCAGCATACTTACCAATTGTTTCATCCTCCTGCATATTTAATGACTCAAATTCCCTCTTTAGGTTCAGCACCTGCATTTGGTCTGTTCTATCACTTCCTTGGTATTCTTCTTTCAACCTATCCCAAGGCTCTTTAGCAGAATCACAAGCCATAATCCTATAGAAAACACTATCTCCCATTGAGTTTTGAATGAATGACTTAGCCTTGGATTTCTTTGCCTTTTCTTCACTGTTGAATTTGATTTGAGCCATGGTGAGATTTGCTGGTAGAGGAGCAATTGGTTTGTCTTCAATCACAGTTTCCCAGAGGCCATAGGCTTCAAGAAAAGCTTGCATCTTCACTGATCAAATGTGGTAATTTTCACCAGTGAAGATGATAGGAGGGTTTAAAGGTCGGTTGTCGGATGCCATCTGTATTATAAGTTAAAATTAGTGTTTTGGTCCTATAAGATCAACTACAGCTCTGATACCACTATTGAAAAAAACAAAGCAGCAGTAATTGAAAAACAGGAACACAAAGTGATTGAAAATACCAGCATACTTTTATTTCATCGATTGCAAACTTTATATATAAGGAAAATAACAAACTTCCCTAAAGACTTGCCATTAAACATAGTGGATAAAACTGATGAGAAAATGTTGCCATTAATTGAGCCATACGTAGCCACTAACTTCAGAAAAAGTAGCAACTAAACCTTAACAAAGTCAAGAGAGAAAATGAAGGGAATAGAAACCGTAAAAAACTGATAAAAAAATAATATGTTGAAATTAAAATGCCAACTGTCTAACATGGTGCAACAAGAAACGAGCCAATGTTGCTTTGTCCAGCACCGAGGAAGAATACTATGCTACAACAATGATTGCACAAGGAGTTTGGCTGAAGCGTTTGAATAATGACACTTACAAAAAGTGTTGTCAAACTAGTATTAAATCCAGTATTTTATGCCAGAACAAAGCACATTGAAGTCCAACACCATTTCATTCGACAAAAGGTTTTTGCACAAGAAATTGAGATGAAAAATATTGAAACATTTGACCAAGTTGCTGATATCTTCATGAAAGCACTTGAAGTTGGAATTTTTTAGTGAAGCTCTTGGCCTAATAAATTGAAAGTATGCACTTGGGTCAAAATTTGCTACATACAGAATCATTTAATTTAAGTGTTCTATATTTGATTTTTTTTTTCAGTCCATTTAGACTTTGTAGAAGTCAAAGGCTGTAAGCGTTTTTTTAGGTGGCCTATTTTCAGGAGATAATCATGATTTTGTTGCTGTAGTGGGTAGCCAGTATTTCTCATCTTCCAGCTTATAAATTGTACTCAATTTCAGAAATAAGGCAGATAAATTTTTCTGTGGCCTTATCTCTGCTTTTTTGCAAGCTAGGAAATTTGTTTCAGCAATATCTGAATTAAGTAATCTAGATTCTCTTCCTAACTGACTGAGTAAATTCGATATTCAATATAACAATAGTCCAATCTTAATCAAAATGATGATGAACTATAAATATGTAATGAAACCTTAAGAGATTTGTCAAGATTTCCTGAGAGAGCCTTCCAAAGGATGGTCTTACCACAACCTGGGGAGCCAAGCAAAAGACCTATCCTGCAATAATTCAAGCATAGCTAAGTACACATTCATTTTCATAGAAATTTCTGCTAAAAAATTTCAGTCAGTTCTCCTAGAAACCATCTCAGACAAACAGTTTCTACTTAAGCATATTGCACACAATTACTAGTAAATTGCTTAGCAAATTAGGCGACTATAAGTACAATTTGGCCATAATACCTTTCGAGGCGTTTGGTTTGGGTAATGTTTTATTACCAAAATAGAAAGATTACCTTGAAGATAGATTACTTAAAAGATTACTAGGTATAAATGATTACTATGTTTGATAAAATTTGATAAGTATAAATAATTATTGTGTTTGGTTAAAGGTATTAAAAGATTACTAGTAAATTATTTTACTTAAATGCACTTAAATATAATTATTTATATATATTTTTTATATTATTTGTCATATTAATTAAAAATAAATTTATTTTTATCTAAAAAAATTAATAAATAATAATATAATTATAATAAACTCAATATTATCTCAGTAATCTTTAAATACCTAAGGTAAATGTGGTAATCAGATTACCACTTATATTACCTGTCATGTCAGTATTGGTAATAGAAGATTACTGTAATCTTTTATTATTGACAAACCAAACAAGGAAATAAAAGATAGATTACCAAGGTACTCTTAAAATCTCCCAACCAAGCGCCCCTTCAGGTTTAATATCGCACTGACATCACTAATGAAGTTTATCTTTTCTTCTGTTGACTTGGAGCCTGGCAGCATTGATAAGAACCGTGAAACAAAGTTCCAATTGGCTAATAAATCACTTTAATTTTCTTGCAATAAATTCCCAGAAGATGAAGATACTCTAAGAAAATGAGGATTTAAGAGAATTCCATAGAGTTGGGAGTGGCTTTCCCTGAACAATCTTACACTCAGCTTCCACCAGAAATTCTTATATCTCACCTCTCCAGAGGGCAATTCTACACAAACTTTACAAGATTTAAATCCAAATTATCTAGTAAATTCGTAGTTGCATATTTGAGTAAAGTTTAAAAAGAAAGTCTCGAAAGAAAAAAATAACAAACTAAGCCTTCAAACATGCCAGTTAAGTAACCAAACATGTAGCAATTCTACACCAACTCGATATAATTGAATTCACTTTATTGATGCTTATATTTTTTATGTAACATTAAAAATTGTTGGAACCAGTAACAAATTGAGCTTCCCAGGATATCGGTACTATATTCAACTTACCAAAATTGGAGATTTTGTAACACCCTTAGGTAAATCTAATATTGGTAAAATACAGTAGAAAAGTTGAGTATGTATGTGCATTTTACATCATTTGGAATTCTAAAAGATTACTATTGCTAGCTAAATAGCATGTCAACTATTAAACTGTCAAGACGTGTTTTAGTTTGCAATACCTGAAGACAAAACTGTCATAGTAGAACCGGCTTGTCAATTCATTTTCTGTTTTTTCTCAACATGTTGAGGTTTCTTGCTCAGTGTGCTTAGTAAGCTTTTCCATGAATATATGCTTTTGAGGAGGGCCAAGCTTGGTAACATCAACAACACTTTTTTCTTCATCATCACCGTCAAACAAAGATGATTTCAGCCTTTCAAAAGTTGGGAACCTGTCAATAGCAGCCCACTGCAAAGCATATTCAACCTCAGCATCATGATCATCCCTCACTGAGCTACTTCTGAAACTTGAAGCATGGCGCCCAAATGAAGACCTCAGGCTTCTCCCAATCTGTGGCAACTCAATTCTCAGTGACTCTATTTCATTTGAACCAAGCATAAGCCATTTGATAATTTTCTTTATCTGCTTCAAAACTTGAAACCATCTATTTATCATTACATCATCAATAAAACTATATGTACTTATTTTGAGTACACAAATAGGTGTACATTTAATGTATGTCATTTTGTGATTGAGTGATTTTAAATTAAAAATAAAATAACACTTGATCATATAATAACATACATGAATATGTACACATTACTCCTTTCTATACACAAAGTGGGTTCATATAGTATTGCTCTCTGACATCATTATGGTCAGCTTTAGTAGCTATGAAAACTTAGACGACCTTTTAAAAAAATAAATAGGAGCAAAACATATAAGAGCGAGGTTAAAAATGGTCAACTAATCGCATGGGTATAAACATTTGTAATTACTCCTCTTGGGTATAAAAAATGAATATGGGTGAGTATGATTTGATTTAAAACTGTTTAAGAGTTTTTTCAAACCAAACTAAAAAAAAAGTTTGAAAAATTTCTAAACCAAATTCAACTAAATTGAAAAATTACGGTTTACTCTAATATGGATTACGGTTTGAACCATAGTTATCAATATACTACAATACATGATACCTACCATACGATATAATACAATATGATGGTATTGATGAAAATGATATGTACCATAAGGTGTGATACATATTACTGATACAGATCGATACACTTTTTTAGAGAAAATGACAGTGTAAGAACAGTGTATATGCAAAAAAAATTAAATGTTAAGGTTGTTTGTGATATTTTTTTCCAAATTATGATATGTCAACTATAATTTTATTATTTTATTTTTTAAAAGATGTATCATACAATATGATACACAATACACAATATAAAAAATTAGGTTTTTGATACATAATTTGACTAACATAGTTTAAACCTTTGAAATCAGTCATTTCTATATATATATATATATATATATATATATATATATATATATATATATATATATATATATATATATATATATATATATATATTTATAAAACATGAAATATATATACAATATACATGTAAAAAAAATGACAAAAATTTATATTAAAAAAAAATAAGTTGTACACCTAGCTGTTTTTTAGAAATTTTTGTCATGCATTTTTTTTGTGTGTATATAATATGATTTATAGTTTTATTCGGTTTTAAATGAAATATATATATACAATATACATGTTAACCTAAACTGAAAAAAATATTTAAAAAAATTTCAACCAAAACCAAATCATTTTACAAACTAAATCGTAATTTACAAACGATTCGATTCAGTTTAGTTTTATGATTGGAACTGAATTATGTATACACTTAAAAATGAATATTTAATACCTTTTTAGATATAAAATTTTTTTAGTTTAATATATTAAAAATATGAAAAATAATCCCTACAATCTGACCCTGACTCTTTTTAGAGTTCGTTATTTTTTTAATTGATCATCCATATTTTTACTTTTATACAATTTGACATATTTATATTGTATCTTCAGTCCACCACTATATAATATTAAAATTTTTCATGTGTAAATGACTAAATTTTATTAAATTCACTGGCATTTTGTTTTATATTGTTTTTAAACTCTGAAAATAGTTTTTTTAAATATTAAATAACCTCATGTTTAAATATTCATATAAAACATGATTTTTTTTTAATATGAAAATCAAGGATATGTTTCAATTTATTAAATATTGCAATGCATGTATTGTTAGGTATACTCAAATCAACAATCATCAAGATTATTCAATAAACTACAAGGTAATTACTATCATGTTGAATTTTGGTATTAAAAGCATTTTTCTTTCTTTTTTTTTTAATTTTGTGAATTTAATTACAGCAGTGTCAAGGGTAAAAAGAAACATTTTAAATGAAAAATTGACTATTTTGATCAATTAAATAATTATATTTTTATTTAAGAATTGTAACTAGACAAGGCCAGGAGCTCATATTGGGCCAAATTCGAAGATATTAATTAAAATAATCTATTTTCTCACCCATATATGTGTATATAGTTTTTTTTAATTATAAATATATAATCTAAAATATAAAATATCTAAAATAGTTCTAAATTTTGTATTCATCCAACTAAATATAAACTCATTTAATCAAAATATAAAACTCATCCACCTAATTAAGGCTAAGATATGAGATAAAATAAAATAAAAATATGAAATTATTCTTAAACTTTGACAATGAAAGGGTTGTCTAAGTGATTGACGATTGGGTAAACACCCAACTAATTAATAAAATTAGTTGGTTGGATGGTTGACCACTTAATTAAACACCTAACCAATCAAATATTTTTTTAAATATTTGGGTTGGGTGATTGGTTGACTGCCATGGCCAACCAATTATGCCCACCAGCCAATCAATCTAATCAATTATTAATTTTAAAAATTTTTTAAAAATAAAATAAAATTAAAAAATAATTATATTAATATAATAAAAAAGTTATGATTTTATTTATATATATAAATTTTTTTTTTTTAATTAATATCCTCCAATTCGGTTGGATGGCAAGTTTTGTCATGTCAAAGTCTGCCAAATGAGTCGTACTGTCCCACAGCATGACAAGATTAGGGGCATGTGTTAGGAACCTTTGAGCTTATCCGTGTTAGACTGCCCCCTAAAAATAATTAATGTCGAATGAGAATATCCAATCTCTAAAAGCCCAGAGAGAATGACATCAAACAATACCACATACAAAGATCATCAACATGGTAAAAAATACGTTTTTTTTTTTTTTAATTTTTTAAGTAAAAATTCCATTAAAAGGTGATTTAAATTAAAAATTCTCATTTTAAATACCCTTTTTAGCAATTTTGGATATCCTATAAAAATTTGAAAAATCAAAATTTGAAATCTAGCTCAGTTCCTATTTGAAACTAACCTTATAGATTCTGAGTCTTACTAAAACCTGTAATTTACAAAAACAAAAATCTGAATTTTTTTATAAAACATATCTTTTGTAATAGTGTTGTATGCTCAAGGAAAATTTTTTATTTAAAAAAATATATATTATCACATCATATAATTTAACCAACCATTCTCTCCGGCGCAAGTTTTATTTTTCAATCTTAACAAGAAATATACAAAAGCAATCAAATATGCTCAAATTTAGGTCCCAAAATTTCTTAAGTTTATAGATAGCATGCATGCATGTATGTATGCATTTATGTATGTGTGGTCCTTAGTTTTATCCTGCTTTTAGAGCTTAAAAACATGTCCAAGTCAAAATCCATTTTTGTTGTAAAGAAAAGGACTTTAAACTAAAAGTGGATTAGCCATTAAAATATGTTGCTGTTGAAAGTGATTTCTACAGAACTTTCTATGTCCCCACGTATGCTTTTTAGCAATTTGCATGACAGACATTTATCTTCTGGAAACTTTAAAGCAAAGGGCCCCAAAATTTTTAAGGATTCTCTCAGGCCAGCTATCTTTTCTATACAATCATGAATGCATTATGGACTTCTTTTTTCTGTATCTGTTTCTATTATTTTTTTTTTTTTTCCCCATGGAAAGTCAGAAAGAAGAGCATTTCATCAGACAATGTTCATCAATTCTGTACATATCCCAAAAGTTTTGGGTTCTTCACAACACCACTTTCATACACAAACAAATCATTTTCTTCATCTACACATTTAGTGCCAAAAAATTTAAAAAAAAAAAAAGAAGGAAAGAAAAGAAAAGAACAGAATCAAATATCATCTCCCTCTCCATCCTCCATCTCCACAGCCTAGATATTGACAGCTAATTTTATGACAAGGGCAAGAATGTAAACAGCTGAGAAAGGAAAAGAAAAAATTTAAGAATTAATCCCCGTCATCCTGATGCATTATAAACCCCTCTGATACTGGATATGAATTTTACAATGAGATTATGTCTGCCTGCTATGTGACCTTGAAACTGGATTATCACTACGCTCAGTGTCAGAACATTCTTTCTGAGACTCAATGTCCATGCTTCCTTGAGTTCTTCGATGGTGTCTTCGGTCCTAAAAATCCAAAAGTTTTATTTATGTTTAATCACACTGGTCCTTTGAAATATAGCAAAATGTAGAAGTTACACATAACTAGTACAGAAGAGAAAAAGATGACAAAAGTTGTAATAATGGAAGAAAATACACCCTGGATGTTTAGAATCAATGGTATATACTAGTCGTTAGATGTATCTCAACGATCTAAAGTGTCTTAATCTGATTATCTAAAACCGTGCATCATGTGTAAGAAATTGGGTAAATTGTGCTGAGTAATTGTTGGGTGCAATTGGTCCTAGCTTATATAATAGAAGGCCTAATAAGATCAATTAGAAACTAACCTCTCTTACTATAGGATATTCCTCCGACTCAAGCATGCGCACAACTTGGCCCATTTTGGGTCTTTTTTCTGAATCTGGATCAACACATCGCAATGCAGTCAAAAGGGCACGCTTTAGGGCTCTTGTCGATGGCCTAACCGCAATGTTTGGGTCTACGACTTCTTCAGACCGCCTGCTTCCAACCATCATTTTTAGCCAATCAACCAGATTTACCTGCAAGCATTATAAAATGCAGTAATTGTTATTTTTATTCATTTTGTGCTACAACAGCATGTCTACAATGTTTGTATGAATGGTATTTATAAGTTTTCAAACTTTAAGAAAAGGACAAGAACAAAAGTATACAACGATTAGAATTAAAAAAAGGATGCATAAAATGGTTAACAGTATTCCACTGCTTGGAATAAGAGAAATGTTTTCTGCTTGCGAGTGTTTAACAATGCCCTGAAAAAGAAAATTTTCCATTGTTTACTTTTAAAATAGCTTAGTTTATAATATGTTAAAATTTTTCATTTAATTTATGTTTGGTATTCTATTTAAAACATTATGTCTCCGGCGTTAAAATTACTTGTATCATTTAATGTTTTGAAAATGAAGAAAGAAATTCTCTTGTTAAATGCAAGCTAAGTAATATATTTAAACTTTTTTTCTGCCTCCATCAATTGCAAATTGTCCTTTTGCTAGTACTATTCTATTTAATAAATGATAAACATTAGTTTCTCATGCGCACATGAATATACCAAAAAGGAAACTTGAAATAAATCATAAGCATCAGTTGCTCATGAAGCACATGAATGAACAAAAAGGAAACTTATAGTCATAAGCATTTGATAAGTTTAGAAGCATAATAACCCCATATGCAGCAAAAATATATCTCTGAAAAAGGAGAAAGTGGCCCCGCTTAACTTTAAATGGCAGAGAAGACTGATTCATAGCAATAATCATACAAGTTGATTCACCAGCAGAAGTGACAGAAAAATGCATGCACATTTTAACAAGAGGAAAAGTAACAGGAAAATAAAATTTGTTCCTGATGAACCATGTGAAGCAACTTCAGATAATCACAAAGTCAGGCCAGCTTACATCAGTTTTTCAGATAATTTTAGTGAGAACTTAATAAGTGTCCTTTAGAACCACCTGGTTACAAAAATATAAACGCTTTTATTTGTTTTTTCTTTATAGAGGCTCAATATCAACCTAGTAAAACAAAAACTTCATGCATATTTGGTGTGCCTATGTTTTATAGGTAGGTATAAGTATTTCCTTCACAGCCAGTGGAGCACGAAACGCTTGGCCAATGAATCATATAATGCTTGCCTCTAGTGACTGAGGGAACTTGAAGTTGGGATCAAGAACGACATGAAACACTGGCGGTTTAATAATTTGACTAATTTACTCTGTTAAAAGATAGTTCCATCTAATTAAGATTTCAACAATAAGAAAAAATATGATAACTACAGTTTAGACATTGGACTTGCCATAGACAATAGATTTTAGCCCGAAGTGGTATCAAAAGAGGGCCAGGCTCAAGCAAAAGTCAACAGAGTAGAAGTCATACTGCAGGTTTTAGCCAGATTGTTTTTCCGGAAGTCAGGAGGCTCTAGATATCTGGCAAATGAATTGCCTATCAAGAAGGTATAAATTCTGGATGATGCCCAGTGACCTTCCAAATATTGCAGGGGATAAAAAACAGTTAAACTTTTCACATCGCATGTATGTAAATGATATTAGAGTTAGAGTTATATGTATCCCAACAATTATTCAAATTTAGAACTATCACTAACCCAATTAAAATTATGATCGTTAAAATTTGAGACATGAGAGATCAAAAGGTTGTAATAGATGTCATTCATATGATATCAACAAACAATATTGTAGAATTATATAAAAACTATCAGTCAACTTAAGTCACATTAGATGACTAGAACTTGATCAATTATGCATATACATGAAATTACACACCTCATGGGCAGGGCGACCATAGTCCACAGGATCTCTTCCAGTAATTGCTTCCAAGAGTAAAACCCCAAAGCTATAAACATCACTTTTTTCATTCAATAGGCCAGTATTTGCATACTCAGGAGCAACATATCTGTAACATTGCATAAAAGGAAAAGTACAGGTGCTTATGAGAAAGAAACAAAACATTATTGACAAAGGAATTCTGCATTTGGAAAATTTCTTACCCAAAAGTCCCCATAACTCGAGTTGTGACATGGCTTTTCCCAGCACCCAGTAACTTAGCCAGGCCAAAATCAGAAACCTTAGCATTGAAGTCATCATCAATCAATATGTTGCTTGATTTAATGTCTCGGTGAACCACTTTTGGCTCGATGGCCTCATGCAGATAGGCAAGACTGCAACACATATATCATGTCAAACAAGAACTAGAACATGAAAAACTGGTGTTAGTGAAATGGCTTACGCTTTAGCAGTGCCTAGGAGAACCTTTATACGAGCCTCCCAAGTAAGATATCCATGTTGACGCATAGCTCCATGAAGCCACTGTTCTAAGTTTCCATTGTTGACATACTCATAAACCAAAATCCTGAGATCAATGTTACCAAAAATGGAAGCAGCAGCTTTTATACTCGCTCAGTAGATAATGATTTGATAAAACAAAAAAATAATAATAATAAAAAAAAAAGGAAGAAGAAAATTCCTTCACATTTTCCAATTAACAAATTAATTATTAGTAATTAAAATAGATCATTTTGCTGGAAATCTGTATTTTAAGGGGGATAACAACACATGGTAAAAGTAAAACATACCTATGTGTCCCTTCTATGCAGTACCCCAGAAGCCGAACCAAATTCTTGTGGCGCACATGTCCTATGGCCTCAACTTCAACTCTAAATTCTTTCTCTGCTTGGCCCCTGAAGTGAAGAACTTAAAGAATTCAATTAAGGAATAATTCACAGGGAGAAGAAGAAAAAGAAGAAGCTAATTTATTAAAGTTAGGAACTGATGGTAAAAGTTTCAAGACTCACAAGTTGTTAAGGATCTTCTTCACTGCCACTGGACTGCCATTAATCAAATTCCCCCTATAAACAACTCCATATCCACCCTCACCAAGGACATTATCCTTTGAAAATCGATTTGTTGCAAGCTCAAGATCCCTCAATGTAAACCAGTGACCCCAACCCAAATGAGAAAACTCAGGTAGGCCAACTAGAGGAGAAGGGGCTGTAATGGGATATGAAGAAGAAGGCTTGTAAACACTGTAAGTGCCTGAATCTTCACCTGATTGAGACCCTCCATCTTTATCTAAGTGACGAAATGAACCTGACTGACTGCTATTATCTCCATTCTTCCCCTTCCCCATACCCAGATGAACCAAAACCTTATCCGACTCCTTGTCACTCAATTTGTCATGAATTGTAAGAAGAATACCATCACGAGGGACAAAATCACTTGTCGATACTTGCTCCACCCTAACCTCCTTAATTTCCTTGGAAACAGCTGGTATTTGGCTAATAGGATGGTTGTTTATAGCTCTTCTTGATTTCTTCCGCGACGTTAAACAAAACGACAATACAGAGAGGATAATTATGATGAATAATGCAACAGAAATCCCAATTACTTCCCAGACCTTAAGACCAAGAACACCAATTTTCTTGGACAATTCAGCGTTAAGATCACTGGCCATTCTGGATCTATTCAGATGTCCACAAACGACCTATACAGTACACACAATGATAAACAAAATGCAGTTTCATTAATTCAAAAATCTCAAATTAAGGTTCTCACTGATGTCGTTCTAAACAAAATGCAATTTCATTGATTTACAATCTCAAATTGAGGTTCACGCTAAAGTCTTTCTAATCATTCCACCTTTCCTACACAAAAGCTAACAGAACTAGAAGGCACATACATCAACATAAAAACGTAAACTTAAGCATCATCTCAATTCCCAAATAAACGGATGTTACAGCAGAATATAACTGAAAATCAGAAACAAATAAAGCAAAAAAAAACAAGTAAGCTGTCAACGAGCAACAACAAAAAAGGCAAACAAAGCAACTTAAAACAGAATCTTACGTTCCTGGGATAAAATTCACAACAAGACCCTTCAAAGTTCAGATCCTTAAAATCTTTACCCCAGATCTCAAAACCAATAAACCCATTTGGGAAAAAGGAGAAAACAATTCAACCAAAGTGACAAAAAAAAGGCAGTTAAATACCCAAAAGATATGATTTTGCAAGTTGGAAAAGGGTTAAGAAGCAAATGTGAGGGTAAATCTAAGCTGAGAAAGAGCTTTCCTGCACCAGCCTTGACCACCCTCCAAAAAGACACTAAAAAATTAAAAACGAGAAAAAGGGTTTTGAAGGTACAAAAGAGAGAGAATGAAAATCCAAAGAAATGAGAAAAATGTTGGTGAGTTTATTGACAAGGCGTGGTGGTGGGCATAATAAAAGGAGAAGAAGAGATGGAGTTATCAGCGGTAGGTGGTGAGTTCAGATGCCTTACAAAACAACAATACATTGCAATTTTTGGTATTTTACATTTCGTTTCATGACATTACATCATAGTAAAACTCAAGCTTGGATTTTGGATTGAAATTTGGAAATCTTAAAGACTTAAAACTCTCTCTCTCCCCCTTATGAGCATTAGCTTGTTTGATTTACTTTCAACTTCTTCACCAATTATCACTAATTTATGGCTAGTGAAACATATTTTAACCAAGAAAGCTAACAAGCTACTGTGAATTAGCTACTATGAACTATTCACAGTTTTTGTAGAAGGGCAGTTTTCACATCACATCAAACAAAAATATATTTTTATGATATTAATATTTTATTTTTTATTGTTATATTATTTCACTCAAGATTACTATAACCATAAATGCTTTGATAATTGTAATTACTAGAGTTAATCATAGAAAATGTATCTGAATTCAAAACAGATGACATTTTAATTTTTAACATTTTAGTTTTTTTATTAACATTTTATCATAAATATTATATTTTATTTCTGAAAATTGTTATGAGAAGGATTATTATAGAGTTTTGAGTAAAATAATCTTAATTTAAAAGAATAAAATTATATGTATAATAAATTATACAAATTTATCTGTATAAACTAAATTAATAATTTGTAATTAATAATTTGGTTTGTTTTCTTATTTTTAAATCTCTTAGTTGGATATTATCACTTTATTTATAGGAAAATTAATTAAAATAGGCACCAAATTTGCCACCTAAAACTTTTTCGGTAAGATTTCTTACCGTTTTAAGCAAATAGTATTTTTCATTCCAAAAATATCTTTCATCCTATTTCTTTTCATTTACAATAGTTTTTACAGATTAAGCTTTTATATTTCAAAGTATACGGATTAAGCTTAATTTTTCTGTAATAAATCAGATTTACAGATGAAAAATAAATTAATTGATTATGTAATAATTGATATTTATATATCTTTATACCTTTACAAAATGATGAACATAAAACGATGCATTTTTTCAAGCGGATGCAAAAATGTACGAAAGTATAAAGGGGTACATAAAAGTGTGAAAATGTGCGTGAAAGTCTGAACTGGTGCGTGAAAATATGAAGGGCATGCGTCAACTCCGAAGAGGTGCGTGAAATCGTAAAGGGATGCGTAAAATCGTAAAAGACTGCGTGAAATCGTAAAAAGGTGCTTCAATTCTGAAGGAGTGCGTGAAATCGTAAAAGGATGCATCATTCTCTTAAGGGGTGTGTGCATGCATAAAGGGGTACGTGAAATCTTAAAAGGGTGTGTCACCTTCTGAAAATGGTGCATCAACCTCTGAAGAGGTGCGTGAAAGGGTGCAGCAAAGCTGAAGGGTTACGTAAAAATACAAATTGGTGTGTGAAAATACAAACGGGTGTATAAAAATATAAACTAGAGGGCGTAAAAATACAAGCAGTTACATAAAAATATAAAACGGGTGTATGAAAATACAAAACGAGTGTATAAAAATACAAACTGTGCGTAAAAATACAAACAGCTGCGTGAAAATACAAACAGGTGTATAAAAATACAAACGAGGGCTTGAAAATACAAATGGATGTATAAAAATACAAATGGGTGCATAAAAATACAAACAGGTGCATAAAAATATAAACGGGTGTGTAAAAATACAAAAAGGTCCGTGAAAATAAAAAAAGGTGCGTGAAAATACAAACGGGTGCGTGAAAATATAAACAGATGCAAAAAATATAAAAATAGTGCATAGATTATAAAAGGGGTGCGTGACAACATAAAAAATATATATTATAATATTATATATATATATATATATATATATATATATATATATATATATATATTATTAATAATATAATATATTATATATTTTTTAAATATATGAAAGGGTGTGGATCCCTTTGCATTTCTATGCACTTTTTATATATAATATATTATTATAATATATAATATATTTTTTATATAATATATAAAAGGGTGCGGGGGAATGCAATGGATTCTACGCACCCCTTTTTTATATAATATGTAACATATTAATAATATAATATATAATATTATATATATTATATTATATTAATATTATTATTATTACGCACCTGTTTATATTTTTACTCACCTTTTTATACTTTTATGCACCCTTTCACATTTTCACATACCCGCACTTTTTTATGCACCTCTTCAGCATTGTCGTACCCCTTCACGCCCCCACACCCTTTCATGCACCTACACCCCTTCAACGTTGCCACACTCGTTCACGCACCCTTTCAAAAGTGTCACACCCTTCCATGCACCCGCGCCCACACCCTTCTATGCACTCGCACCCTTTCACGCACCCCTTTACATTTTCGTATCTACTCGAAAAAAATGCATTGTTTTGAGAAAATATCCACCCTTTCACTCATTTTCGTATCGTTTCGAAGAGACGCACACTGTTTCTCACCTTGCACAACCCACACATCCTATATTGGTTATGTCCCTCATTTTGTAAATGTATAAAAGTATATAAATATCAATTGTTATATCTAAAATTAATCTATTTTTCATCTTTAAATTTTACTCATTACAGAAAAATTAAGCTTAATCGGTATACTCTGAAATATAAGAGAAAATTAATCTGTGAAAACTACTGTAAATGAAAGAAATAGGATTATGAGTATTTTTGGAATGAAAAATGTCATTTGCTTAAAAAGGTAAAAGTTGAGAAATCTTACCAAAAAAAGTTTAGACGACGAATTTGGTGTCTATTTTAATTAATTGTCCTTATTTATATATATAATATAATATTATTTAATAAAAGAATACCTCTTAAATCTTACGAATCATTTTTTCAACTTTATATATCAATTTTTTACTAAAAAAGGATATATATTAAAAGAATTTTGTTATTAATATCATATTAAATTTGTTGATGATGGTCATTTAATATTGAAAACAAAATGGGGTGATTTTATGATTATTAAAAGGTAAAATTAATTAGTGATTTAATGGTCATAATTGAGTGGGTAAATGAAAACCACCCCAAATTTTGTGACTTCAATGAAAATTATAGAAAGAATGTCCCTTTTCAATTTCTAAAATTTTATTATTTATAAATAAAATTGATTTTGATATAAAATTTTGGATGATCTTATCAGTAACATCCATTAACTTATTCAAATCAATTCAACACATATTCTTTTTTCATATAAATGACTCATAGGCATATTGATATAACATCAATATTTTCATTAGGATATGTACACCAATATATCTCTTTAACCTTCTTCTTTGGGAAAATAGACATCTATAAAAATGGGAAATAATTTAGTTTTGGTATAGACTAAGTAATTTACACTAAAAATTGCTGTATGTGTGTTTCAAAGGGCCATCTTGAAAAGGTATGGTCAATGATTAAGAGATTTTGATTACCAAATTTGTGTTAGTCGATAATAAATTAAAAGAGGGAGGTCTATTATCTAACACCTTGCAATATATATAAAGGGCCAAAGGATTATTTCCCACATAAGTTTTAGTATGATCTTAAAAACACATCTGCAATAGATGGAAAACTGAAACACTTACTCATTCATAAAGTTTTTGTAAAATTATAGTCTTCCTAAATGAAGTTCTTCATCTCTTAGACTTTATTACATGTCAATCAAGGTATTCACATGAGACAAGAGAGATTGTTTGAAGAAGAAGAAGCTTCATGAGGGAGAGATCATCGATAATGACATCAGAGTTTGAAAGCTAAACCCTAAAAGGGGAAATATCATTTTTTAAAACTTGGTCTAGGTGGGAAAATAGTTAATTTTTAATATTTAAATTTTATTAATTAGTATTAAATAAAAAAACAATATTATTCGTACATATTTTTTATATATAATTTGTATATATAAATAATATATTATTATATGATTAAATATTATTTTATTTTTATTTTAAAATTATCTAATTATATAATAATATAACAGTGAGAGTATTACCAATTTATCATCTTTATTGGCTTGTGATAAAAGACAAAGAAACCAAAATAAATTAAAATGTTAATAAAATTAAAGCAAAATTCTCCTCTTCACATTAAAGAAGTTTAAAGGTTTAGTTAGTTAAGAGACAAAAGTAATTATAATACTCATAGGGATTCTTTTCAAGGGATCCTATGCCCTAAATTTCTAGGCAGAAAAAACAACCATGGGCCAATTTAATAATTTTGTGAACTTATTTGTTTGGCGTTTTCTGTTTACAAATTAATTAGATTTCTTGGGATTCTCTTATAATTAATTATCAAAATTATTATTCTTTTGTTTAGAAATTGGGTCAAAAGCACTTATTTTCAAAGTGTTTTATTGACAACCAGGATTTCATTATTTAATATTAATGTACTTTGTGTTGCAAAGTGCCTGTCCCTAACCAAAAAGACATTTTGTATTTTAAAGAGAGTCATCCACAGGCAATTTGTACAAATTGTGGTTGCATCTAATTGTCCTCTACATATAAAATTTTTATTCTGATTCTTTAAGTATGGGATTTTTTAGATTTATTATTTGATGTTGATAGGGATGGCAACATAACGAACATAAACCAAATACCCTAATCATCGTTTTTGTTTCATTTGGAAGAATCTTTTTCCATCTCTGTTTTGTCTCTAATATAAGGATGATAGATAATTTAATATTTATTATCCTCTCTTTTTCCTTTCATCCCTACTAAAAAGATAATTTAATATTTATTATGATTAAGACATATTTATAATAAGTTAAATTTTTGAAGATATTTTAATATTTAAAAATTTAGGAGAAAATCAAAGAAGAACGAGCCGAGAAGGAAACAAATCGAAAAATGATTTATACATGTAAACAAGGTTAATTCTTGAACAAATCAATTCTTGATATTAATAAATGAAGAATTATTGATATTAATTCTTGAACATTGATACATGTAAACAATGTTTTTTATATCCAAAAATGATTTTACTAATTTTTAAAACATTAAAATAATTAAAAATTAGTGCTGTTTTTTAACCCATTTAAAAAGCACTTTTTCGAAAAGCGCTTCGGTTACAAGAAGTTGACTTTGTATAGATGATAATGCAATCAATTAATAGAACCATGATGTTGCCTGTAGCAGGTGAAAATAATTAATTATTTATTTATTTATTTAATTAAACAGAATTAATTGAAATAACAAATGAATAAATAAAAACAAAAATGACACCTCCTCCTTTATACATTTAAATTACTTTCTCAATCAAATTTTAACTCATAATCAACCAAATATAAGGGACAATCAAACTTTATATTGATTTTGATGGAAAGGCTGTTTCATTTTCTCTTTTGCCAATCACTTTTCACAATCTACCCTTTCTTTCTTGTAGGAAAATTACTCATACTCGAAAAGAAACTAGTTTCGTTATTTCATTTTAGAGGCATTGTCATTAGAAATGTTAATGTTTAATTGAATAATAATGAAATAAAAAAGGTGACAGAAAAAAAATTATAAATATTAACGTGTATGTTTTTTAAATTAGATTAAACGTTGACCTAATAAAAAAAATGGTTCGATCTAACTGACGGTCTAACCGAATAATTACTTAAACATAATACTTAAAACAATTTCATCTAATTTAATATTAAACATATAATTAAGTTAATTTAATATTAAAATAAATTTAGTTTAATGACATATATGTTCAACTGTCGATAATTTTTTAAAAAAATTCTATACTAATCTAGTCAAATCTAGTTATTTTATTTGGTTCAACTGTTTAAATTGTTTAATTCAATCAAATATAATTTGATTTAATTTTTAAATGAGTTTTAAATTAATTAAAATCAATTTTACTGATAAATAATAATTGAACGAATCGAATTAATTAATTTGATCTGATTTTTGAAACTATTATTAAAACAATCCGTGACACATATTTTAGATAATGCATGTGAATGTGATTCCTTCGATTTTCACTTGACTTATTAATGCAATGATTAAGTGTGACTAATGGGGATTATTTTAGACGTTTTAAGGCTAATTTTATGCCTCGGAATTAGGGACCCATAAACAAGGACAAATTTAACAGCCTTTTGAATTAATTTTTAAGCCTTTAATCCATAATTTATAGATTCTTTAGACATTAATTTATGCATTAAATTTCAAATAATGGCCACATATGTTACAAAATCCACATAATTAATTCTTGTATTTTAAAATTTGTCACAGGAATTTTCTGGATCAATTTATTGTTTATTTCTTCAACATATTATCATAGATTTGTAATTATTAGATTGATAATCAATAAATACTATTATTATTATTATTATTATTATTATTATAATATTTACCAATCCATCAATTATGATTTAAAGAAAAAAATCACAATTTTAAACTTGGGTTTTGAAGGTATCAAAGTTTTCTCGTTTTAGAAATAAATTTATTTTAAAATCTAAATAAATTAGTAGAATCCATTATAATTCTATGTGTACCAAACTTATTCAATATAAAATTTCAATAAAAATTATATATACCATTTTGAGTATACAAATTGATACATATTTTATGTATATTATTATGTAATTAAATAATTTTGAATTAAAGATAAAATGTATCGAATCATATGATAACATGTATATGAATATACCTATTTATATAATCAAAGTAGATATATATATATATATATATATATATATATATATATTGTTCGTAAAATTTATTATTATAATGCAACTCAAGATGCAATATAATATTAATAATCCAATGACATATATACATAAGCAATAAAATTATGTATATCTATTTTGAGTATATAAATATGTACATACTTTTATGTGTCATCATATAATTAAGTAATTTTAAATTAACGATAAATTAATACTTAATCATGTGATAACATATGTAAATATGTATATATTTGTGTATATAAAATAAATACATATAGTATTATTCATACGTATATATACTTATTTATGTATTTAAAGTAGATTTGTATAACATTATGCGTAAAATTTATTATAATAATGCAACTCAAGGTGCAATATAATATTTATAATCCAATTTGTTCAATGTGATTTCATTATTATTATTATTTATTTTCATATAGAAGGTTGGTAATTAGTCTATTTAAGTTTTAAAAATATGAAAAAGGAACTCTAACAAATGCGATGTGAAATGAAAGCATTGATTTAACCTTGAACTAATCATCATAAACCAAACCAAATGTGTTTGTCAGAATTAAAAAACAATTAATATTCTTATTTGGCTTAATAATCATGCCTACATGGACAATTTATTATGTTAATTATCTATAACTTTAATCGCATCAACCCATAGGGAAATTTTTTTAGGCTTGTCCAATTTCTGTGAAGTCACATACAATTGTACTAAGCTTATTGGTCCCTCAGGTTTTAATACTGTTAAGTTTGGTCCAATAGACTCTAAAAGGAATACCTATATCATTTAGTTAAGGCCAAAAGACTTGTTCCCACTCAACATTAAGTGTAATCCCAAACTCATACCATCTAACTTTTAAAAACTCAAACCCCTATCTATGAACAAAATTTTATTTAAAAAACTCATTTAATGTTAGAGTAAAATCGTTATTTAATAAAAAATTTTAAAAACTAAAGTTTTATTACATTTTTTACCCTTGATTTAAAATTTTAACAATTTTCTCTCACATAAAGTTTGAAAAGTGGTAATTTCACCCTAGTGTTTTGAAACCATTGTCAATCATCTCTAGTTGTATTGACTCTCCTTTTTGGTTCATCTCCTCCTATCGACTTATTCCCATCCACCGATGATAGTGATTTTCTCTCAGGCAAAGGCACTGTCTTTGTTTAAGGTCTTGGACGAAGACGACATCTTCGTAGGAGGTAATTACTTTAATAGGTAGGTGGAAATAAGTTGGCAGAGAGAGAGAGATAACCTGAGTGGAAGGATGATGTGGTTTCGATGATGGTTTCAATACCCTAAGAGTGAAAATGTTACTTTTCAAACTAGATTTATTAAGAAATGTTACATTCACCCCTCACACAAATGACTATTTTAATTAATTACCCTTGAAAACTAGATTTATTAAGAAAATAAGTTAAGCTAAAAAGACTATTAGGATGAGTTTGGAAGTATAAGTATTTTTTTCGCTGAAGCTCTAAAATGTGTGAATTATTTGAAAGTCCTTCTGGGCTGTATTTGGACTCTCTGAGTGTTCTGATGGATAAATTTTAAAACACTTTTGAATAAAAGGGCTTTTTATAGAGGCCAAGGTCTTATTCCCTTCAAAGTATGGACCTTTTTTTCAAATTCCCACTATTTAATTTTAAAAACTCTGTTGTCCTACTTATAGACAGTTAATTTTATTAGTTTTAAAAAAAATCATTATTTTACCTATACTATTAAAAATAAATTAAAAATTTATCTCTTTTTTCCTCTAAACTCTAAAACCTAACAATTTCTCTCACATGTTAAGTTTTAAAAAATAACATTTTTTTTTCTAGGGTTTAATTTTTAATTCTTCATCGGGACGAAACTTTTCATCTTTTTAACTTGAATAATCAATCGGAGGGGAGAGAAATGTTGAGAGAGACACCGTCAGAGAAAGAGGAAGTGTTAAGAGGGAGAGGATGTCGATAGTGACATCGGAAATATCGCTGAGAATTGAAAACTAACCCTAGGGGGAAAATGTTATTTTTTTAAAATTTAACCTAAAAAAAATTTGTTAGTTTTTAGAGTTTAGGACGGAAAAAAGAGATAAACTTTTAAGGGTTAGAGTTTCGTTAACTTTAACTATTTATAAGTGAATAAATGAGTTTTTCAAAACTAGAAAATGAGAATTTGGAAAAACGCATATTTCATGTGAAATAAGTCCTCTGGCCTTTTATAAAATAAAAAGTATTTTTGAAAAACGAAAAATATAATAATGTATGAAGTGCTTTTGCGAAAAAACACTACCCAGTAGCTCATTCTTACCTGCAGAAAAAGGACTTTGATTCTTTTTTTACCTCAAAAAGAACTTCAACAAAATTAAAAAAAAAAAGTAAGGAAATAATTCCCAAATAATCTACCATTAAATCTAAACGGATGTTTGTGTCCTTAACAAAAGCAATATCCAAAATCCATGCCATATATTGGGTTGGTGAGAATTACAATTTAATTGTCATATCAAAAGATTATAGAATAATTAATAATTGAAATTCATAACTAAAATCATATTGTCTAATCAAAATGATTAGGGTTATAATTTATTAAAATTTTCAACAAGAAAAAAAAAAAAAAAGAGTGCTAAAATTAAACTTTATTGATTGAAATTGTGGGTCTTGAATGTCTTGTTAAGGATTTTGCCCTTTCAAGGATTTGACTAATCAACCTTTTTTTTTTGGGGCATATAATCTTGTTAAGGATTTCACCCCTTTTTTTTTTTGTTTGGTTTATGACAATTCAACTTGTAAATAAAAAGTGAAAAATATGCCGTTTTCTTATGTGTCATTTACTGTTGATATTAATTGTACGCTAAAATTATATGTATTTATTTTTAGTATATAAATTAATATATATTTGATATATGTTATTAAGTGATTGAATAATTTTAAATTAAAGATAAAATAATACACAATCATATAATAATATATATAAATATGTATTTATTTATATACTTAAAATAAGTATACATGAAAATATAAAATTTCTGCTATTGAAATTTATGGTATGATTTATCGGATTAAAGAGGAGAATTGAATTTTAACAAGTCATAATAATCAATGATGGGCCGAAATGATCGAAACAAGTTAGCCCTTGAGCCCACATACCTATGAGCTCCAATGGGTTGGTTTGTAAGCCCAAGATTTTAAGATTCTCCTAAATATAATTTAGTAATATAAAGGTCAAATAACTATGTTCCGCCCAATGTTTGGTGAGTTAACAGATTTTTACCTCATAAGTTTAAAAAAAAATAAAATAATGTGTACAAATAAATTGTATAAAATTTTGTGTACAACCTGAGATAACAGTTTGTGATTAAGTAATGTGATTATTTAATTTTTCTTTCACTTTAAAAGCACCTAATTAAATATTAACACATTAAGTTATATACAAAAATTTGTCTAATTTGTTTATAAATATAATATTGTTTTTTGAAAAAAAAGCCATTTGTTACCTGTCTATTAACGTTAGACATAAATTACAAAACTGATAGAATATTAAAACTTTTAAAAAAAAAATCTAGATTTGAATTTCTATCACACTTCTAAAATCTTGATTTGAATTACTTAAAAAAAATAGAAATAAATTTTAATAATCAAAGAGTATTTATAACATTTTATTTAAATATTATAATAAATGTGCTATTAACTTTATTTTATCTGATGTTTTAATTTCGATATAACGCAATTAACTTGCCGCTAGAAGACCATTTTCTTTTTACCTTGTTTACTGGACTCTAACTGTCAAGCATATTATTAAATTCTGCTGTTTAATTCATTCTCCCCAAATCTTAATTTTCCCCCACTTAGATCAACGATCAAGTTTCTAGCTTGCCACATTGACATTGTCTCTGTCAAGTTCAATCTCTGAAGCATGCGTCACACTTGCATAGATGGACTTGAATTTACAAAGCATTCATGTTTATAACTAAATTCAGTCTTTGTTAAAGAATAGAATTCTCTGATAGAATCCAGGGAAAGTTGGGATCATCAACATGTTTCTGAAAATGATCATCCTAGAGCATTTCCAGATAATCAGGATACTATTTATATCATCGATGCTTTTGTTTGAAAAGAGTATGCTTCAAATGCGGTTTACATTATAAGCTTTTCATTTATTCATCACTTTTTATTTAGTGCTATGTTGTATTTGTTTTACAACATGGGGGGTCAGGATCTTGAAAGCTTTGTGCTTCTGAATTTTGATGAAGTACGACGTCTATTGGCTCAGGTAAATAGAGATTTGGTATTTTTTGTTCATCTGTGAATCTTTTCTCTGTTTTTTAATAGAGGGATTATAATGCTTCATAGGTTACAGTAGTTTTAGCAGTGGCTAAAGCTGCATATGAGTTTGAGCATCCTGACCTGCAATGGGTAGTAACTAACTCATTCCTTTGATTGCTATAGTGCATTCTTATGCCTAATTGCTGATTTTAATAAGATCGTTGTTGCAGGGGAAATGTACTTTCAAGTCGAAAGGAATCAGCATTGCTGCATTTTGTTCTCAAGGGGAAGCATATGAACATTTGGATTGTCAATATCAATAATTGATTTTACTCTTTCGAGTAGGAATACTGGTGAACCCTTTTGCTGCTATTAATATTTTTGTTAAACTATAGATTTAAAAATTTTTGTTAATTTAATTAAGCTAACAAACATTCTATGAGCACAGCTAGGGATATACTCTTTTTGGACCTATCCTCAGAACCTTATCTGTTTAGAAGTCCAAAAGTTTGAAAACATATTGAAAGATGGAGGTAATAGAACATTGTCCAAAAAGGAAGGTATTACTGTTGATTTATTTATACACAACTTATCAAATGTACAAAAAAGAATGAACACAAATTGAATTGAATTTTTTTACTTAGAGTTAACAATTTTCAACATGGCCAATTATCCCAATACGATATGACACGAAAAAAATCGGGTTAAAGTTAAGTTTTTCTGACATAAAAATTATTACAGGTCAACCCGATATGATTTAAAATTAAATTATATAATGTTAGGGTCTACATAAAAGTAGCTTGACATGATCTGAAATGACTCGAATGTTTTAAAGAAATATTGTTTTAATAGAATTTGTTCTAAATAAATTATAGAAATGTGACAATATCAATAACAATTAAAATCTTTACAAATTACATATAGTTACATATTTATATAATTATAATTACTTATACTATTTTTTATTTGTATTTAAAATTTTATTTTATTATTAAGTAATAATAACATGATTTAGTTAATCAGATTATTGACATGTTTTAAAGGTTTTAGTATATAGTTTTCAAACCATTTATAAACAAGACAAAATTTTATATTATGTATCATATAAATAATAGGTTGGAGTAATTTGATAAATAAATTAAACGGTAAAAACACTTTAAAGAGTGAAAATAATAGATAATTTTGAGTCAACTCAGGTCAAATCGAATTAATTCGAATATTAAAAGGTTGAGTTAGGGTTAAAAAATTTCGATACAATTCTGATTCGCATCGGATTAGAGTTGAAGATTTCTGATTAGAAGTTCAAACTGACATGATATGAACACGATACGATGACACAAACTATCAAGTCTATTTTAACTTATTTATTGATCTACACATTACTGAAGATTTAATAAATGAACTTGTTCCATAACTGACAAATGTGTTATGTTGTTATACTTAAAGGATATTGCTCCTGAAAAAGTAATTCGTAAGTTGCTTTCCTGTTTGTTGTTTTTGCTTCCTTAATTGTGTTTGATTTACACTATCAAGACGTTGGATGCAAATAGGGTTGATGAGTAATGTTAACTGGTGGCAAAAGATAGAGATCCAAATTTTAGGTTATATTTGCATCTGAGAATTTTTATGATTATTATAGTTCATATTTGTGTTGCGGACTGAACTGAATGAAAGTGGGAGTGACACAGTCAAAGGTTGAAGATAAACAAAAGAAGGATGTAACACACTGCGTTTCATTGATGGAAAGTCTGATACGATGTCCAGCAATACAATGTCGTTTTATCATTTAGACTTTAATATACAAAAACAACATATATATTTATATACAAATTAAAGTGGAATGAAAAATCAGTTTTTGTACCCTATTGTCATGCGATTTTTCTCTAGATTTCCAATTTCTTACGAAGTCTCTCTCTTTTCTTCTTCTCTTATATTAGACTTTTGATTTCTAGAGGCTCATTCTTTCATTTTTGTTGAACAAAGGTTAACATATATCATTGCTATCAGAGCATCGACTTGGTGATGATGGACGACAGATGACAAACAAGCTCAAAAGTTGTGACAAGAGCCTACGTAGATGGTCACTCAACTTGTGTCTGAATCAGAGAAACAATAATAGGAATTCGTTCGAGATTCAATTAATGAAATCAGGAAGTTAATCAGAAGTCTTAATCTTTAGCAAAGGAAAGTCGTATTGCAATTAGTGACGCGTAGAGATGAAGGAACTTCAAGAGGTATAGTGGAATCACAATCTATGTGGGGAATGGAGAGAAATTTGATAATTGGATCACACAGGCTGAATATTATTTCCAAGTGAATGAAACTCTAAGCCATGAAAGAATTAAAATAGCTGTCCTACATTTGGAAGGTCGTGCAATCCAGTGACATTAAAGTTTTATGAAATCCACGAATGAAGTGATGTTGATGTGGGAAGAATATGAAACAACTATGCGAGCTCGATTCGGCAGCTTCACCTACAATGATCCTCTAGCTGATTTGCGGAGCCTCAAATAGGTAGGTTCTTTATAACAATATTTGGATGCTTTTGATGAATTGTACCCCAAAACTGACATTAGTGAAGAATAGACATTGAGTTTTTTCTTGTTGGACCTTGTGGATGTGTTAGAAATGTTGGTGAAGATGTTTAGGCCAAGGACCTTTGCTGAGGCATACTTTTTAGCAAAATTACAGGAAATCACAATGGCTACTTTGAAGGAGCAAACAAAACCAACAACAAAAACCATACCACACATTCCTCTAGCACATAAAAACCAAAATTAGAACCCAAACACCAATAATTTTCTAGCTAGACCAAGTAACGATATTGGTTTACTACTTATAACAAATACACCTAGATTCAACCCACCAAATCTACACCTTAACTAAATAGCAACCACTGGTAAAATGTTTGAAGAGAAAAGAGCTAAGGGAATTTGCTTTTAGTGTGACGACAAATATGTTCTTAGTTATAAGTGTAAAAGGAAACAAGCCTTTGTCCTACAACTACAAGTCGAGATATGAGAAGATGAAGGAACAGAAGTAGGTAACCAAGAAGTAGATAAAAAGGAGTATAGGTTGATGAAGCTATCATTACATGCATTGCAAGGTTATGTGGGATTCAAAACCATGAGGCTTCATGGAAGAAAATGACTATACATTTTAGTCAATTCAAGAAGTACTCATAACTTCCTTCATGAGGAAATTGCTTATGAATTAGAGTGCTCTATTAGAGAAATATATGGAGTTTAGGTGACAGTAGCCAATGGCTAAGGGTTATAGTGTAAGGCATTATGTAAACGTTTAGAAGTGATAGTGCACAAATAGATTCTTTGTATAGATGCCTATACTTTACTATTAGATAGTTATGGCCTGATACTTAAAGCACAATGACTTGCTACACTAGGAGCTATTGTATGGAATTTTGAGGCATTAACAATGAAATTTGTGTTTAAAGGGTAGCAATATGTTTTACAAGGAGAAAAGGGTAGAGATAAATATTATAGGAGAACAACAACTATGTAAATTGCTAGGTAAACAACAACAAATAGCTTTAATACAACTGTTGTGACCTGGGAATAATGAGTTGATTGGGCAATTATATGACTTGCAAATGTTAAGTAGTACTCTAGTAAATGAGTGGGTTGAGTTAGATGAATTATTAGATAAATATAAAGGCATATTTGAAAAACCTGAAAGGCTACCACTAATAAGGTTTCAGGACTACCAGATTGTCCTTAAAGAGGGAGTCCAACCAATTAACCTTAGACCATATAGATATAGATGAGTGCAAAATGATGTAATTGAGAAAATAGTTAAAAAGATGCTAGAGACAGGAGCGATCAAAGTAGTGTTAGCTCATACTCAAGTTTAGTGGTGTTGGTTAAGAAAAAAGATGGCACTTGAAGGATGTGCATTGACTATAGAGCACTTAACCAAGTAACTGCCAAGGATAAATACCCTATACCTTTTATAGAAGAGGGGTTAGATAAGTTGGGTAGGGTTGTATCTTCTCTAAAATAGATCTTAGGTCTGGTTATTGGCAAATTAGAATGCATCCTTCTTTTATTAATAAAATATCCATTAAAACTCATGAAGACCATTATGAATTCCTAGTGATGCCTTTTGGCCTAACTAACGCACTATGAACATTTGAAAACATCATGAATTATGTCTTAAAATGATATTTAAGAAGGTTTGTGCTTGTATTCTTTGATGACATTTTAGTCAACAGTAGAAATAGAGTAGAGCACTTATTTCACCTAAAAACTATTATGGAGTTGTTGAAGATGAACCAATTGTATGAAAAGAGAAACAAGTGCATATTTGGAGCCTCTCTAGTAGAGTATTTTGGGGTACATAATTGGTGAGGAATGGGTGATAACTAATCTTAAAAAAATTCAGGCCATACAAGAGTGGCCAACACCCAAAAATATAATAATTAGAAGGGTTTTTTAGGCTTGTTTGGTTATTATAGAGGATTCATTAAGGGATATGAGCAACTAGTTAGGCCATTGATTCAGTTGCTAAACAAAATTCCTTTATGCAAAATGATGTTGCCCAAGCCTATTTTGAACAGTTAAAACACCATCTTAGCAATGCTCTTATACTTGCCTTGCTAGACCTCACCAAAAAACTTTTATTAGAAATTTATGCCTCTAGTGAAGGCATTAGAGCTATGCTCATGCAAGGAGGTCATCCTATAGCTCATATAAGCAAAACCTTATCCTTTAAGAACTAACTCCTTTTGGTTTATGAGAAAAAGATGTTAGCCATTTTGTTTACCATCTGAAAATGGGAATATTATTTAAGAAATCAACATTTTATAATAAGGACTGATAATCAAAATCTCAAGTATTTACTTGAGTAGAAACTGACCACTCCCCCCTAACAAGCTTATATGGCTAAGCTCCTACAATATGACTATGAAATTAGGTATTAGAAGGTAAAGAAAATGTGGTTGTTGATGCTTTGTCAAGACTATCTTCCATGGCACTTCACTATTTAACTGCTACATTGTTGTCTACTAATTTGATGACTAAGATTGAGAAAGATGGTAACGGGACAAACATCTACAATCTATTATAGTAGCCAAAGAAAAAGATACAAAGGCTTATAGGAAGTTTGAGTGGAAAGATGGCCAATTAAGAAGAAAAGACAAATTAGTAATGGTGAACAATCCTTAATTATAAGAGCAGTTAATTATTGATTTTATTCCATGATTCTACATTTTGGGTTGGGGGGGGGGGGGGGGGGTTAGGCAATTAGGAGTAATTGCAACTATTAAGAAGCTAGCTATAATAGTTTATTAGAAGGGAATATGGAACTCTATGAGGAATAATATAAAAGGATGCTCTATTTGTCAACAATATAAGCAAAAAAAATTGGCTTCTTTAGGGCTGTTACAACCTCTTCCTACACCCACTAGAGTTTTTACATATTTAACTATGAATTTTATAGATGGTTTGTCGAAATCCCAAAGAGAGTTAGATATCTTTGTAGTGTTGATAGACTGACTAAGTATGCTCATTTCATGGGTCTTAGTTACCCTTTTTTTTGTATAAACAATCTCCTAGTTGTTCTTGGATAATGTATATAAGTTGCATGAAAATCCTAATACTATTACTAGCGATAGAGGCATGGTGTTCCTTAGTAAGTTCTGACAGGAGTTGTTTTAATTGCAGGAGGTTAGACTTTAGTATTCCACTACTTATCATCCTTAAATGGATGGACATACTGAAATAGTCAACAAGTGTTTGGAGGGTTATTTGAGCTACATGGCTAATGAATTACCCCACTCTTGGTTCCATTGGCTCTCTCTCGTAGAATTTTGGTATAATACTAACCACCATTCTAGCATCAATATGTCCCCTTTTGAGGCGTTATATGACTATCTTTCACCCTCTATATCCCTTATTCTCCTAAAGATTCTTAGGTCATAAAAATAGACACCATGTTGTGTATGAGGGAAACTACTATGCATGTTCTTAAGCACAATTTGGAGAAAGCTCAACAAAGAATGAAAATGTTGGCTAATAGACAAACATACCATACTTTTCAAATTGGTGAATGAGTTTATGTGAAGCTACAACCTTATAAGCAAGTCTCCATGCATCAAGGCATTAAAATATTTCAACCCAAGTATTTTGGTCCCTTCCAAGTGATAAAGATCATTGGCAAAGTGGCCTACAGATTGCAACTTCCAAATGACATATTACTTCACAATGTGTTTCATGTATCCCTTCTGAAACCTGCTAATGTACGAGTACAAGCCTCTCCATGACTACCGTTTCATTTCCAGTCCTTACAGAGATGGCCTCACTTAGTAATTGATAAGAGATTGGTTAAGAGTGGCGATGCTCTAGCAGTTAAATTATTAATTCAATAGCAAGGTGAGCCAGCAGAGACAACTACTTGGGAGTTTGCTAATGAAATTTGCCAGAAATTTCTATCATTCACTTCTTAACTTTGAAAATCTCAAACATCCACCTATGAGTTGTTAAAGTTAACGAAATGTTAACCCCTTAAAATTTAATGTCCTTTTCCTCCCAAACCCTAAAAACTAAAAGTTTTTCCCATGGGATAAGTTTTAAAAAATGCTATTTCCCCTCTAGGGTTTAGTTTTCAATCTCTGATGCCATTGTCAACGATAAAGAGTCTCCAACGCATCATCATGCTATAGCAGTCTCTCTCCTCTCCTCTAAAACTCTAGCCAACGAAGATCTCTTCTACCTAGACGAAGATAAAGATCTCATCTTCGTTTAGGAAAATGAAGAGCTTCATTAAGCTCTTTGTCTTCTCATACGAGATCTTCGTCAGTTGGAGTTCTAAAGGAGGGGAGAGAGATCGCAGGAACATGGTGATGTATTGGGGACTCTTCGTCATCAACAATGGCGCCAGAGATTGAAAACTAAATCATAGGGGGGAAATGTCATTTTGTAAAACTTGGCCTAGGGGAAAACTTTTAGTTTTTAAGGTTTAGGAGGGAAGAGGAAATTAAATTTTAGTTTATTTTTAATATTATAAAAAAAAAAAAGACAATTTTACTCTTGAAACTAACAAACTTAATCTCTCATGGGTGGGTGCTTTGGATTTTTAAAATTAAAAGGTGGAAATTTTGGAAAACAAAATACTTTGGGTGGGAATAAGTTCTTTGGCCTATTTAATAATACTTGTTCTCACTTGTAGATATTGACTTGGAAGTAACTATGCAACTTATTGACACATTTTTCACCTTAATAGTCTCGTGAAGATTTGTATGTTTTTCATAGATTGCATTTCTTTCATATAACTCGTGCAAAATTATCCTATACAAAAGCGCTTGCTTTTTCAGAATCTGGTAAAATTCAATCTCCTTATCCGTCAATGAAATGATAATCTATATGATAACAGTTCACATTTTGAAGTTCTCTCTAGTGCTAGCACCTACGAGCCACCTTGACATGTTGTAGTTCACTGCAAGTTCTCCTTGTTCTACAGCCTACAAGTCTCCTTGACATACAGTTGATGCTTTGAAATCCTCTTCAGTGCTTATGAGACATCTTAGTGTACGCAATTCACACCTTGAAATACATTTAAACTTACATAGTTCACACCATGAAATCTTCTCCTATGTTAGTTATTACGAGTATGGAAGAGACTACTTTCTGTATTCCTATCAGGAATTATTCACATGACATGTTTTTAAAAGTTGAAACTCGAACTTGGAAGCATAGAGGAGAGAAGTGATATGGTTTAAAATTCCACATGGGTTGTCCCCACTCTTTGTACAAAAGCAGTTATTCTTGTAGAATAACTCCAAATTATAACACATCATCAATGTGGGCCTTCAAATCCTCCCAAACAAACTTTAATGAGTTTGTCTCCTGAATATGGTTTATCTATTGCATTAAATGCTTGAGTTGACAATATACTTAGTCATGGCCAGTAATATCATAGCGGAGAAAATGTAGTAAAATCACATTGTATGGAACCACAGTACCCTCAAGAATGGCAAATCTAATGAACAGTGTCTTGCATGTACTCTTTTGCTTGTGGCCTGTGACCACTCTGAAAGCAACAAGAAAACCTGTTTCTCTTGTGATTTCTAGAATAAATTCCTGAAAATGAGGCTTTTTATCTTTCATATATTCCATCTTTTCAAAGTGTATTGGAAAGAAAATAGAAGAGCCAAGGTTTTGAGTCTTCAATACTTATATTTTAAGATTCAATTCAAGAGGCTACAAGAAAACTTCAAGCCTGAAATGAGACCCAAAAAGGCACTTTTCCAATGCTTTTCTGCTTTGCTTTTGCTTATACTAATTAACTAATTTTTTGGTTATGGTTTGTGCTGAGATAAGCCAAATTGACTGCACATGTCATGAGCCCTTTACACATAGTCCAAACGTCATCAAATCTTTGAGATCCTCTTTATGCTTTAATCTTATCTCTAGCTTCCATTTTTGAGAAGAAAATTAACTGCTACTTTGAGTACTTGGTTCAAATCTAGTGATTGATTTGTAACTTGTCACATTAATCCATTTACTTTAGAGGGTTAAGATTGTTTACCTTCCAAAAATATAGCAAATATCTTTACCTACCAAAATAACTTTCACAACCCAAAATTTACAGTTACTTTAAGTTTACCTGCTTTGCGAATTGAGATGTGAATTATTTACCTGAGATTAATATATATATTTTTAAAAATTATTGAGGATAATAACCAAAGATCATTCAAAGTATCATCTTTATAGAAATTCTTGGCAAAAACAAGTAAGTAAAAGCAAAACAACATATCTCACCTTCTGCTTTTTGAGCAATGGCCATAATCTTGATAAGTCGTACCCTAGAATAAGAGTCTAGACTAGTGTGCATATGCTTTTCAATTTTCCAAGTCATCCCTGCTTCAGCTTATGCATTTTGAGCTTAAAATTTTGTTGGCAAAAGCAAAAGCAGTCAGAAAGCACTTCAGATTCCTTCTTTCTTCTTTCCACTGTCAATACACAGAACATTTCCAGCCGCACTCTTCATCACAAAGCAATATATATATATATATATCCTTTATCATTACACGCAACTTGGTCATCTTCCTTTTTCTTTTTTATTCACTTTTATCTTCATTACTTATTATCTCTTCTCTCTCACTTTCCCTTTCTCTAAAGCCTTTGATTCTTCCCCATTTTTTAAAATGAATCCTGCTTGTGTGTTTTGAGCACTAATGCCATTGTTTGCATCTCATGAAATATCCCTTTCGGTTTATTCCTCAACAAACAGTCATGGCTGCCAAAACAGCTCCTAAATGCTTCTTCTTGTTCCTCTTCTCTTTCCTCATCCTCTCCATTTCTTCTTCTGGTAAGTCACTGCTATTTCTGAGAGTTAAATTTATCAGTTTTAAGTTTTTATGCAATTTTTGATTAATTTTTTTCTCTGTTTTCCAGGAACTTTGGTGGGTTTATCCTATAATGTTAAAGGAAACTCGGCATATCTTGATGAAGTAGTTTCTCTCTTGAAGCTGAACAAGGCCTCTCCTAGAGTTTCAGTTGATCTTTACTTGAATGAAAGTCTTGTTGACAGTTTTTCGCATTCTGAATCATCTGCAATTTCTTGGCTCAAAACTCATGTAGAAACTCTTCTCCCACATGTGAAAATCAGAAGCATTGTGTTAATCTGCAGATATGAGAATTTATCAGGCAAAGATGTTTTAGCAAGATTGAAAACATTCCATTTAGTTCTTGGTAAAGTTGATCTTGGCAGGAAAGTTAAGGTCTCAGTAGGTTTTTCATTGTCTTTATTAGAGAATCTGCAAACATCCCATCAGAGAGATTTGCAGAGAATTTTTTATTTTGTGAAGAAAATTAGATCCTTTGTTAACATTGAAGCTTGTATGAGTGGAGAATCAGGCACTGGAGATGATTTTGTTCAGTCAATCATCAAGAAAGTTAGTAATAATCTTCCAAGCAATGACGTTCCTGTAATTTTCAGAATAAAAAGTCCTGTTTTTCCTAGTGCTAGAGCTGCAGCTGAATTTGTCACAAAAGTTTCAAAATCTTTAGAAAACAAGATTGAACTATATGCCGAAGTGTCTTCCTTGGAAGATTTTGTTCAGGAAGAACCAATCTTTTTGCCCCGAAGAGAACTCCTAAACAGCCTGAAAATAACTTCACATGGCATATTCAATCCTTCAACAGCAATCTTTGAAACTGAAATCCCTAGACCAACAATTGTCACTGTCCCTGCTACTAATCCTGTCACTGTGACGCCGAGTCCTGATTTAACTCCTCTCCCAATTACCTCCACCACTCCTGTGAACATCCCTTCAGCAACTCCTGACAATCCTCCCGGGCCAGTCACCAATCCTGCCATGACTCCGGTGCCAGTAACTGTGCCTGGAGCTCAGCCTACTACAAATCCTGTAACAACATATCCAGCTCCTGCAGGAAATGTGCCTGTCTCTACACCAGTTACAAGTCCTGTGACACCTCCTGCACAGACTAATGCTCCTGCCATTCGAGGGCAAAGTTGGTGTATGGCCAGGAGTGGAGCCCCGGAGACTCAGCTTCAGTCAGCTTTGGACTATGCTTGTGGTATTGGAGGGGCAGATTGTTCATTGATACAACAAGGAGGGAGTTGTTACAATCCTAATACTCTTCAAAACCATGCGTCATTTGCATTCAATAACTTTTATCAGAAGAATCCTGTGGCAACAAGTTGTGATTTTGGAGGGACTGCAGTTATTGTTAGCACCAATCCAAGTAAGAAAATAAGTTGTTCGTTGATTTTCGTTTTTTGTTTTTGTTGCAATTTAGAAATGATTTATTTTTTACCCTGGTGAAATTGTTTTAGGTTATGGTAATTGCGTTTATCCAGCATCAGCATCATCATCATCATCAACACCGGCAACAACACCACCAACAACAACACCACCATCAACAACACCAGCAACAACACCACCATCTACAACGCCAGCAACAACACCTCCATCAACAACACCATCTACAACACCACCATCTACAACACCAGCAACAACACCACCATCAACAACGCCAACTACCACACCAGCAACAACACCAACTGCAACTGCCCCTCCAGCTACCACAACTGGATCACCATTACCGCCAGGAGTACCAGGGTAAAGTTTTTATTAAGATCCTTAGTTACCTGCTAGCTTAAGCTTTTGCATGAATTAGTAGTAACTGAGTATGATGTAAAAAATAAAGGTATCTGAGTTGCCTTTATTTGTTTTTAACAGATCTGTTACTCCACCATCAGTGTTAAATTCAAGCAGTCCAAACACGATTATCGGACCTGATAGTCCTCCGGTTGTGAACACGTCAGTTAGCGCACCCTTCAAGGGCTGCTTCTCTTTGGCAACATCCTTAGTTACTGGAATCATCATTCTATACATGTAGAATAGAATTAATTTTGCATGTAAATTGATGAATCAGAAGCTCTCAGAATCAACTCTAGAGGAAATTAAAGAAACATGAGGTGAGTCACAAAAGACTCAAACATATATATAGCTAGCACCCTTGTTAAAAATATCTAGAGATGAATTTAGTTTCTGCTTGAACCATCCATGTTCTATGCTTAAAAAGTAGGCTACTGTGATCTGTAAAATAAGGAGTTTTGATATTGCATTTCTTTGCTTTCAATTGATGTAAAGTTAGTAGTTCAAGTGCCTAGTATTGCATGTGATAATTGAGTGATCAAATTGATTAGAAGTTTTGTGATTAGTGGTGGTTGCATAGAGAGAGCCATAATGTTGTGGCATGGCTTGCACAATCTTCAAAAGAGAATAAGTCTAATGGGTGCATTTTGCAGCTTCGATTCATTGAATTTTATATAGCATTTGGAATTGTGATAATATTTAGTAATGTGAGTGCACTTACCGATGCACAAAAATATTTAAAAGAACATTTCAATTTAGGGTTTTGTTTAGAGTTTGGACCAATGCCATATTTGAAATCATATCTAAATTAAATGACATACAAAAATTTAGCTTTCAGAATATTAGATCTAAACCCATATATATTATTTTAAGAGATTATTAAACCAAAAATCTTAAATTAATAAGATAATGAAAAAAAAATTTATTTTTAATTTAAAATTATCTAATCATATGATTATATATTATTTGTATATCTAATTATATATTTAAAAGTGTATATATATTATTTTATTATATAGTATTATAGGATTCTCCATGTTGAAAGTCTTGCTAAATTAGAAAAGAGATTCAAATCTTTGGAAGAAAACTATATTAAAAAAAATTCAACAAAGAGAAAGACATAGCATGTGCCTAAAGTATAAAAATAAGCCCCATGTTTCTTGGCATCTTGTGTTCTGTACAATCCCTACCGTGAAATTTGCTAAATTTACTGAAAGATCTATGTTTTCAGTTTGTAATATTAATAAAGTTGTAGCTATAATAACAAAATTCCAATTATTTGTAATCAAATTATTGCTCTGGTATCATATGCCATCGAAAAAAGATGTATGCACAGATGCCATAGTCAAAAGAGATAAAAAGAAGGTACACAAATGAGTCAAAAAAGTTGAGGAAAAGGCCAAAGAAAGATGAAAGTAAATTTTGATGGTGTGATTGTGTCTGGTATTATAGGAGACAAAGTTGAAATCTAATGCATTGGATGCCATTTGCTCTAACAGGCCATTGAATTATAAAATTGAAGGTACATGTTGATATCAATAATGGCTTGGGATACAACATGGTTATTATTCAAAGATCACATGAGAGATCCCATTACCAACAAAATCTTGTGGTGCAACAAAGATATTGTGTTTAGTGAAAATAATGCATAGAGTTATGGTTGACAATGGAATCATTTTGTTTTTAACTTGAATTTATAGAGAAAGACTTCAAAGGTAAGTAAAATTAGTGAAATATTAGAACTTTTAAGGTAAAGTTCTAAATTCGATTTTCTATCACACTTGTAAAATCTTAACTTATTTAGTATATTTATTATAAGTCTAGTCACTGTGTCTTAGATTTACCTGTCTAATAAATATAGATGGAGTGCCCAATTTTCTATATATATATATAAAACTTCTAAAGGAAAATGAAGAATAAGAAAAATAGAGAGCGAGGAAAGGGGAGGAAGCATTCGTTTGTGAAACCATGTTTCAGTTTACATTTGTTTGACGAAACTTGAAATCCTACTACACCCCTTTCCTTGCTAAGAAGAAAATGACATTGGAAAGAAGACAATGTTGTTATTGAATCATGTCAAAGCTATAAGTTCAATGGGCTATTTATTGTGAAGACAATATCGTACAACAATTATATTTTAATTTCTTTGCAGTTGAATCGTCTACAAAGATACATCAAACTAGAGATGATGAGATTGGTGGCGAGATGGTTGGGCAAGAAAAAAGAAATAGAACCCTCCACAGTTCGTCCGTCACATTTCTTTCACTCATTTAAGTTTCCGAATATAGAGATGAGTGAAAATAACTATTTGTTTTTACCATGGGAATAATTAACAATTCAAAAAGTGTCATGCCTTTAAAAGAAAAGTAGATCTTAATCGTGTCATTAAATATAATTTCTCAAAATATAAGACATAGTAGGTCACATTTTTATAATTTAAATAAGAGTAATATTATGTGTACAATTTTATATACAAACAATAATGTGTTATCATTTGATTAGATAATTAAAAATTAAAAATAAAACGATACCTAATTATATAATGATATATTATTATTTGTACATAAAATTGTGTACATAATTTTATTATTTGAATAAAATACGTTAGTATACCAAGAAATTTAATTTACGAGATGTGTAACTAACATTGATACCCTTCTTTGACGGTTTATCTTTGGAAAAAATTCTATATAATAAATGTATAACTAATTGATTACGTCATTTTTTTAGTTGAGCAAAAATGGTAATTATAAAATTATAATTTTATCGTCAATATTTAACAATTACAAACCTATCAACTTACTCACATTGGTCATATACTCATATTTATAGTTTGTGTTATAAATTATAATAAAAATTGAAATAGGAAGATGAAAGAAAGGTGAGTTAATCTTGAAAAAGAGAGTAAAGGATGTGTATGTGTTTATTCTAAAAAAAAACAAAGAAGAGATTATTGTGTCCAATACAAACTAAATGAGGGGGTGTTTGTAGTCAAAATTTTCACTATTTACAAGAGATGAGTTAGGCAGGACAATAAATTTTTCATCTCAAATTGTTGCCTAAGCATTTAATGCCCACAATTTTTTCTACTCCACGCGCCCTCCAATCTTTAAATGCATTCCTATTGCCATTAAATGTATTCTCATTATCATTAAATGCATTTTTTTATGGTGGAAAGCCATCGAGTCCATAACACTTGCCCTTCGTATTTTCACCTTTTATAAATAATTATATAAATTTTACTAAAAAAAATCTTAGTAAGATAAAAAAAAATAAAATGAGATTGAACGTACTTAAACTATTTTATTAAAAACCTTACTAAAAAAATTCAGTAAGACAAAACCTAATAAAAAAAAAATACAATACATATTTTATCTAATTATGCTCATATTTCAAGAATTTGCTCGTCTTGATGAATGCTCCCCCTTTCTGTAATGGAATTGATTTGGTTGTTTATTGAGTCATCACATACCAATATTATACACTAATTTTTTAAATGTTGATGTCGTAATATCTTAGTGAATACATCTGTAAAATTCTTACTAGATTGTATTTGTTTGACATTAATTTTTTGACTCTATTAGAGTTCATGAGTAAAAAAGAACTTCAGTAAGATATATTTGGTTCTGTTTGCTTTAATGTATCTACCTATAATTTGGACAATATATATTGCATTATCTTCATATAATATGAAAGAAATGTCTATTATGGAAGGAAGACTACATATATTTCAGATATGATGAATGACAGACCATAACCATATGCATTCTCAGCTAGCTTCATGAAGAGCTAGAATCTCTAAATGATTTAAAGATGTTATAACCAAAGTCTGTTTAGTGTAACGTCATGATATTGTTGTGTCATTATAAGTAAAAATATATCTCGTCTATGAACGAGTCTTATAAGAGTCATAAAGATAACTAACATTTGCATATTGACTCAAACAGGACTTTTAAAGGATTTGACAAAATAGAATAATCTCGGATCTTTAGTTTTACATAAATAACGAAATATATGCTTGATTTTTTTTCAATGGGGACAGATTGATGCAGAGCTAAATCGCGCTAATAAATTCATTGCGAATGATATATCCAGTCTAGTGTAATAGGCTAAATATAGTAACGCTTCAATGACATTTAGATATAGTACTTCAAGACTGAGTATCTTTTCATCTTCTTCTTTAGGATGAAATGAGTCATTTTTCAAATCAAAAATTGAATAATCATTATGGTGCTCAAAGGATAAATCTTATTCATATTAAAATGTTTTACAATTTTTCAACATACATTGATTGATGGATAAGTATTCTATTTGAATTGTGTTCAATCTACAAGCCGAGAAAATATTTTGCTTTCTCCATATCCTTTATCTCAAATTCTTTTTTCAGATATTCAATAATTTTTAAAAACTTTTTAGGAGTCCTAATTAAATTCATGTCATCAATTTGAATTGTTACAATGACAAATCTTGATTTTAACCTTTTGTTGAAGATACATAGGTGTATAAGGTTATTTATATAGTCCTTTTTCTTTCAAATATTCATTGAGATGATTGTACTGTTTTCTTTCATATTATTTTAGTTCGTATAATGATTGTTGTAATTTAATTGAGTACATACCTCTTAAATTGACTCTTTTTACTTCAGGTAATTTAAATCTTTCATGAAGTTTCATAAAAATTTTAGTATCTAAATTTTGATACAAATAAATAGTAACTACACTCATTAAACGTATATCTAGTCCTTCAAAGACTGTTAAGCTGATCAAATATCTGAATGTGATTATATCCATCACATGTACATATGTTTCATCAAAGTTTATACTTGGCGTTTAAGAAAAACCTTAAGCCACAAGTCTTGCTTTATATCTAACAATCTCATTTTTCTCATTTCTTTTTTTCACAAATACTTATTTATATCAACAAGTTATACGCTTTTAGGTGTTAGGACTACGGGCCCAAACACTTCACGTTTTGTAAGTGAGGCTAATTCTGTTCGAATTATTTTTTCTCATTTAGATCAATCATGTCTTTGTTTGTACTGGTCCACAGTACATGTTTCAAAATCATCATTCATAATTTCAATAGTTATTGCAAATGAGAATGCATCATCAATGATAACCGTTTCACAATTCCACATCTCTCGTGTATACGCATAATTTATAGATATTTTAGCATTTTCATTTTTTTGTTCTTCAGGGGCTTAAATCTCTTTAGAGACCATAACCTCTTTTGGAAAAATATTAAAGAGTATGAATTTTTCAATCATTTTAGCATCATCATAATTAATATCTATTTAATTCTTTATTTTTCCTTTTTGAGGAATAGTATCTTTCGATCGAACAAGTCTACCATGTTTTTGGCATATAATAGATTGATCAGTCACTGCTTGAATAGACTATTCGACAGTCACATTGATGTTTGCTAGTGCGTTGGCAGCTAATACATATGAGCTTGTTACTTTTGTCATATTCACAAATGCATCGGGCATTTGATTGATAATAATTGGTAAACACATTATCTTCTATACTTTAGTTTCACTTTAGAATGTACAAAAATCAGATGAGACATGATAGGTACATATGAAGTAAGTTCATATCTAACTTTATGAGACCTTTTCTTTTCCCCTAAAGATAAAAATATTGTCTCATCAAAGTAACAATCTGTAAATCGTGCAGTAAAAGGATCACTTATTAATTGTTCCAGATACCTAATAATGAATAGTAAATTATATCCAATATAAATTATCAAATGACGTTGAGGTCCTATTTTTGTGCATTAAAGAGAGGCAATAAGAACATATATAATACAACAAAATATCTTTAAATGAGTTATATCAGGTTGGTGACTAAGAACCAATTGTAGAGAAAAATATTAATGATAAGAAGAAGGTCACAAGCAAATTAATATTACAACATATAATATAGCATGTCTCCATATAAAAGTTGATAATTGAGTTCTTAAAAATAAAGTACGTGCAATTATATGAAGCCATTTAATAAGAGACTCAACTCATATATTTTGAGTATGGACATACAAAACTAGATGTTCAACATCAATCCTTGTAAATATGTAATAATCATTAAATATCTTAGATGTAAATTCACTAACATTATCTAGTTATATTGACTTAATCGGATAATCTGATAAATGTGTCTTCAACTTGATAATTTGTGTTATCAGTTTAGTAAAGATAACATTTTGAGTTGACAATAACAAACATACGATCATCGTGCAGATGTATTAGTTAAGACCATGAAATAATGAAATGGCCTACTAGATGGATGACTTGGTCCATATATGTCTCTTTGAATCTTTTGTAAGAATAATGAGGATTTAACTTCAACTTTGGAGGAAGATAGTCTAATTACTAATTTTTCTTGTGAACAGGTGATGCAAAATTTTTCATTAGAGAAAAAAATCTTCTGATTCTTTAGTGCATCTCTATGTGAATTTTTAACAATTGTACGTATCATTGTAGATCCTGAATGACGTAAACAGTCATGCCAAAATATAAGCACTTTTGGATCAAAGAACTTTAGGTTCAATACTGCATAGGTTTCAATTGCTTTTATAATTGTATAATACAATCTAAATGATAAAACAAACAATTTTTCTAGTACAAGCCTTCTTTTGGAGGTATTACCAGTCATACAGAAGAATTTTGCATCATTTTTATATTTTTAAAACTAAGTAGATTTCTTCTAGATCTACTTAAATATAATATATCATTAATGTTTAATTTGATTCTAGTTTTTAACCAAATTGTGACTCTTTCGAAGTCTTCAATAAGATTTATTGATCCTGAAGTCATGTTTACTTTAACTTCAATCGGTGCTAAATTAAGAAAAATTTCTCTTCTTTAAGAATTATGTATGTTATTACATTATCCATCAAAAGCATGTATTCATCATTAATTTTTGAAGTTAATGCTTCAATTTTAGAGTTTATATCTTTTCGTTTAAAAATTGCACTAATCATAACGTGTACAAAATAGTGAAAATGTGGAAAACATGATAATAAAACACAAAATAATATTCATAACTCCAAAATAATTATATATGATGGGTTTTAATTATAAAAATCTTGGGCATTCACATCACTAGTCAAATGCCCTATATTTTTCTTCTTGAACGAAGTCTTGAAACATCAAGATTTATTAGATTAATAAGATTTAAATCATCAACAAAATTAATTCTATTTGTATGGATGTTTAATATAGAGTCACCCAATGTTTTTGCATACAATAGTTACACAACCAATGATACTGACAACCACATATATTGTTTTGTGGTTTACTTTGCATTATTTTTTATTTCACTTCAGTCTTAGTCCACTTTTAGTGGAATAACTGAGATTTTCTATTATAACAATCTTCGAATCGAAAATTATTTCATTAATGACCTTACTCTCACTTATGTTGATAGTCGCGTTCACTTCAGGGAACAATGTAATGCCAATGAGGCGAATTTGATGGCTTTTCATCAACAGTAAACATAATATTAATTCAAAATTTATTTTCTCAATACTGCTATTACAGGAGCATACTATCAAGATGAAAGGTAGAAAATATTTTCTTTTTCACATTACTTTAATCAAGGAAAAATTTTGAATATCATAAAGTTGTGCTAAATTGTAGAGCAATTTGGAGTATTATTGAATCTGATGTTTAAACTTATCTTTAAAATTTCTTCACAAATCTAGTGGATCATCATTATATCAACATATTCGGTTTGCAACCTTTCAAGGATGTGATGTTGGTAAAATAATGGTTTTGGATTTGTCTTTCTATAGCATTTTATTTAATCAATTATATCCATTCAATTTTAGAAACTCTAGGTTCAAATATTGCCCATATTCACAAAACTTTTGGTTTTATGGAGAACATATTGAGATTAATATTTAAAACTTCAGATTCAGATATTATTTCATATTTACAAAACTTATAATTTTGTAATTAATATTTAGAATATTATAGTATTTTAAATTTTAATTATGATTATATTTCGGACTTCAAGTTCATATTTTTCACAATTTATGCAAACATCAAGTTGCAACTAATATATAGTTAATATAAAATAAATAAATATTTTGATGAAATTTAGAGCCCATATGTATATAAATATATATTCTCACAATTTTACAAACTTCAAGTTATAAATCGGATACAATTATTATAATATAAATAAATATTCGAATGATATTCAGAAGTTTGAGTTCAAATTTATGATTTTACAAACTTTGGATTGTAAATAAGATACAATTATGATTTGTATATACAAATATAAAACAATTATAAAAATTGATATAATTATAGTTTGCTATTCCCAAATAGGAAAATAAATATGATAAAAATATTAAACAAAATAATAATAATAATTGAAATAATCCTGATTTGTATTTTGTAAATAAGATAATATTATAATTGAGATAAATAGAATAATATCATAATTAAAAGATAATTAGTATTAAGATAAATCTGAACAAATGATGCTGATATCGTATTATAAATTATAATAAAAATTGAAACAAGAAGATGAAAATAAGGAGAGTCAACTTCAGAAACGGAGTAAAGGCTGCGTGTGTTTATTCTTATAAAAACAAAGAAGAGATTATTGTGCTTATATATAATAAATGAGGGGGTATTTATGGTGATATTTTTCGCATATGAGAGATGAAGTAGGCAAGACATGATAAATGAAATTTTCCTACTCATGCACCCTCCGCCCTCCGCCCTCCGCCCTCCGCCCTCCAATCTTTAAATGCATTCTCATTGTCATTAAATGTATTTTTATGGTTGAAAGCCACCAGCTCCGTAACAGTTCACTATTTATAGGTTTTTTTTTTTTTCTTTCGATAAAATCATCATTTCTTCTGAGATTGTACCACCCAAATCAAATAGGTAAAATCATTATTCTAACTATCAATCTCACTACCTCTACACCAAATAATTTAAAAATCTCATCTTAATACAACATATGTGAGTTTATTGATGTCTTTGAACATTATTCTAACTTTTTGGAAGACTGAATTTCTTTAAGCAGAAATTCCTAGATACTTGCAGAACAAGAAGAATATAGAGGACGAGAGAGAGAGGCAGTTTGTTGGTTATACATACAACCCATGAATGAACAAGAAAAAGTCGATACGTCTATTAAAACAATTTTCATTGCGTATACGTTTATTTTCTCTGTACTGCACCTTACCACCATGCTAAAGTGTAGATGATCACATTAGACAAATTAATCCGAGGAACGTATAAAGGACATGATACACGTCTATTTCATCCTTAACTTTCTACTAAATTCTGCCATTACATTCGTTCAGCCCTTTACTGTGGTTGTAAAGATGTTCAACTTACAAGACTAAGTGATGCAAATATTTCCAGTTGTGAGAAAAAAAGAAAAAGAATGTTCTTCACTGACACTATGCAAGAAACAGATCCTCTACAACCAAAATGGCTCTACAGCTTTTTTCCTACACTCTTTCACAAAGTGGACTTCAGGTGCTTCATCATGCCTTATACACAAGGATAACTATGTTACTTAATGTTTCATCGCTTTGAGAAGACAACCAAGATCAACATTGACATGGATACTACCATCTTAAAACCTGAGGTTTCCCAGAAATTCTGTTTCTCCAAATCCACTGGTGCACCTTGTTGCTTTGCTGCTAACTGTTCTCTTAGTTCTTTCAATGCTTTATCCCTTCGCTCTCCTGCCTGTTGCAAGGAATGAAATGTGTGTAAGATAAACATGTGATCGATATTATATCTGAAATGCTGCTGGGAGAATATAAGATTAAAACTGTATATGGCACCATCCTGCTTCATATATAAAAGATTAAAAGATTAGCATACCCTTTGAAGCTTTCGTGTCTGAGCACGAGCTTCCTGGAGGCAAAACTCCAACTTCAACACCCTCTTTTTCAGTTCCTGATCAGCTCGCCGCTGCTTCTCCAACTGTTTCAGAAAATAGGTTGAAGATCATAAATAAACAGTAACCACAGGTCATCTAGAGATGACATGTAATTTTGGTAGGACAAAACCCATGAAAAGAGTGGAACCTATAATCACACCTGTGATTCCAATTCTTTAGTTTTGAGCTTCCAATGGGCAGACATAATCCTTATTTCATCTCTCAGTTTGGCTATTTCTTCATCCTTAACAATAAGAAGTTTATTGATCTTTTCAACATTCTTTGGAGAAACCTCGTCTAACAACTTCCTTAATTCACAATCCTTGTTTGCACCGGCCTTGGCAACAGCTTGCATAATATCATGCTCAATTCTCAAAACCTCTTCTTTCAGTTGCTTTTGTGAAGATTCCCTCACGTGAAGATCCTTTTGCAATTTATCTAATTGTTCTCCTAGCCTAGTTACTCGATCCTCATGTTCCTTTAAGGAATTTTTCTTCTCATCTAATTCTTTAACCAATGCTGAACATTGAAGCTGAGCTGCCTGAGCTGATGCAGCACTTGCATCTGCAGTTGCTTGTGTGCTTGCAAGCTGCCCTTGAAGATCATCCAATTGCTTCAGGTACTGTGTCCCATAAAATAACAATCGGAATCACAGAAATCATAACAGAACACAGCTTGCATTTGCTCAGTAGATAAATTCCATTTTCCTTTTTCTTTCTTCATTTTTATATAAAACAGAGAAATTAAATTAGCAGAGGAAAGAAGGTGCCTAAGAGAAGAAGGGTCCACAGGGAAATCAAAAATAGCCCTACCTAACATAATTCAAAGACCGTTAAATGCTGTAGGTATATTAGGAATATAGGCCATTGAATTTCATCAGCTATTCAACAGTTCAACTAGCAGCATCATCAAACTGTTTTCCATTTCTACCAGATACTTGGAAAGTGAAACATACAGGATTATAATATAAATAATTAAAAAGCAGAAAGTAAGTCATGATGCCAAATAATTTTTCAAGGAAAATCCAGCCACCACGACTATGAGCATGCAACGAATCTTTTCCAAATTTATAACACAACCTGTTTGGTATCAGTTTAATGTATAGGGACATATATACAACCTGTTTGGTTTCTTATTAATATGACAGTTCACAATAGAAGTACTTAACAATTACAAGGCATAAAAGAGAAGCTCAGCTTATCATTTATTTGAGCTCCATTACCTAAGTTATTTAAAATCCTGGACCTAGAGAAAATTTATGACTCCAAGAGTTCATACTACCGGAAGATTCTTTCTAAAAACTTATTCTATGAATTACAATTCCATTCTACACAAAATAACTTCAATGGATATCTTATTAAACAAGTAAATCACTCACTAAAAATGTTAGACATCTTAAAATTCAATTAATAAAACTATACAAGTTTCTGCAGTTAAAGTAGTAGAAAAATTATAAGTTTTGCATACATAGATGGAAGTTATTGATACCCTTTTTTTTAGTGCATCAATGGTTTCTTCTCATTTTCAAGTAAAACACAAGATTAAAACAAGAAGGAGAAATTAAAACAGAACACACCAACAAAAATGTTGGATTATAAGAGTAAAATCAACCAAATAAAGTCATTCTAGAATACTAAAAATAACACATGATTTCAAACAGTTTGAATTAAGAGTTAAATTCACTTTCCAAACTTTCCCATCTCGTTTACAAGAGACAAAAGTTTTCTGAATCATTCAAGCCACAAATAAAAGCAAGATAACCTTATATTATCATAAACACTTGGTCACCTTTCCTCTACTGGGCTCCCCCAGCCAAATAGAAAGACACCAAAAGGCGTCTCAAAAAGATGAGAACAAGATTCATCCATGATGCAGTAACTTTGACACGAAAGATGGGGGAAAAAAAAACATAATTATTCAAGATCAACACAACCAACGTGGCAAATAGCCTTGTTATTAGTTAATCATAAGCTGATTGCATTGAAGTTAATACCTTCTCAGTATTAGAAGCTGAAGCCTCAATCTGTCCATTTTTCTCCTCCAATGTTTTCTGCAATCTACAAATCTCTTCTTCCATGATCTTAGCCTTTGTTTCAGCTTCCTGTGGAAGCCAAAAACAATTTGAAATCAATTCTTAAAAAGATTCAAAATCAGTGACCCCACAAACAAGAAGTCCCCCAACCGGTAAAAATGATTGAATCCAAGGCTTGAACAAAAAGAAACCCTTCCGAATTCATCATCAAAACAACACAAAGAGTGTTAAAAATAAAAAAATCAAACAACAAACCTGTCTTGTTATGCTCTCTTTAACAAAAGACTGTTCTTGATATGCCAAACGGCTCCTAACTTCCTTCAACTCTGCTGCTAAAGACACAACATTTTTTCTAAAATTTTGCTTCTTTTCATTCAAATCCTTCAACAAAGGATCAATATCTCTAACAGCAAGTGATGATGACATGGATGATTGATCAAAACCTGAACAAAAACTTAGAAATAATAAAAACTTTGATCAACTGTGGCCGTGAAGCTCTTAGAAGCAAAGTTAACACATTGAATCAAGTCCTAAATTTGACTTATCTGGTGCTTCTGACCCTTCAAGTGAAAGCTATTATATTCTTCACATCTGCATGTGAAAAGGGTAGTTGAGCATTTAATTCGAAGCATCTTCCAATAAACAAAATCAAAAAATAGTAAACTAAAATAAATAAATAAAAATTAAACCTTTAGAGATAGAGCATGCAGAAATTCAGATTGAAGGTTCAAAATTTTGAAGTCTATTTAATGGAACTTAAATATTATATATCGTATCTCTTCAAACAAATCTCCTCCAAAAATTAAAAGTATTTAATAAATAACAGGAAATTGAATTATTTTTTATGGCTAACAAAATTATTATGAACAGAGAGACATCAGAGAATTAATTAAAACACGTATAGTGAGTGTCCATTTCATCAATAATAAATAAATGAACAAATATTCATGAAAGCTCGAGAGATATAAAGTCAGACTTTTATTTCTTAAAACATAGAAAATATCCTAAAAATAATAATATAAAAATTAAAACTTTAACTGATTTGAGGCAACCCCACTTAAATCTTTTTTTTTCAGTAATCATGCAATAAATAATATACCATAAATTATGACCGTTTAAACTTTAAATGTCTTTTTTCATATATAGGTTTCATTTCATATAAAAATAACTCAAAATTTTCAAATTTTAACTGCTTTCAAGCAACCCTACTTGGTTTTTTAGAGCAAAAACTTGTTTTTTGGAAACAGAAACATGAAAAACAAATTTTTGGAGATGAAGAGAACTAAAATACCACTGATTCTTCATCAGCTTGCATGCGCAGTGAAGGGCCAAAGCAGAGTGTCCTTCAGTTTATTTTTCTGGGCCTGCGAGTTGAGGTCAGTGTTTTGAAATGGATCAGGAGGCGGAGATGAAGAGAGAGTGAAGTCTGATGCAATCAGACGGGTATAAATGGAAGGAGAGTGAAAATCTAGGATTCTTTTTTTTTTTTTTTTGTTATTTTGGCAATCTTCAGGCAAGATGATTTTGTCTTATATTGAATTGTGAGTTGAAGGTGAAGACAGAGGACAGAGGAGAGGAGAGAGAGAATCAGGTTCGGATTGAACGTTGAAATCTGAAAGTTTAGGAGTTTCTTTTTCTCCCATAAGGTTTGTAGAATAACTGACAAACCCAAATTTAAAAATTAGAACTTGATAAATTAGGTGAAGTTACATTATTTGGGTATTTTAATAATTTTTTAACAAAATAATTATTCAGAAAAATAAATTAAGACAATATTTACTAAAAATAATTATATGTGTATTTACAGTGAATACCCATTTGAGTATTAGTAAATAAATAAGTGAAAAATACTTAATAAATAGAAATAATTTATCCCCAAATATATTAATCATTTTTTTTTTTAAACCCAAGTTGCCTCTATTTTAGTTTAAAGCTATTTGGATCTCAACTAAATTAAAGGACTCTCTATACCCACTCTAACGACTAATTTTTAAGGCTTTTTAGTTTTTTTTGTTATATTTTTTTAACAATCCGATAGACTTATCAATTTATAAACTTCTATTATAAAACTATCTATGTTTTGATAAAAGTTGTGTGGTTGCAAATGGGGTAAGATTACGTGGTTGTCAACCAATATTATGGAAGTTGCCCTTAGTTAAATTTGGTTGAGCAGCAAAAGAGTGATCTGGTTGCAAGTCGTGTGATTTGGGCGGCTGTTTGATTCCTTTGATGTCTGAGAAATTAGGAATCATGTTTTAGATATATTTTTAAATCATGGGGGATAGTAGAAATATCAGGAAAACCTCAGGAAGGGAAGTGAAATTAGTCATGGTAGAAGTCCGAACCTGATTCCAAAGCTGGAGCTTATCTTATAAATGACAAACTCCAAACCTAAAGCTTAGATTCATGGTAATCGGTTTGACTTGAAGCGCGGCAAATCAAAATTTTTGGACAGCTGGTGTTTCAGCCACGTCATCTTCATCTAAAATAAAAAAGCTTGCTTCTCCCTTTTTGGGCTTTACATTTATTTATTTATTTATGGACCAAGTCATATTTTACAAATTTTATTTTTATAATTGTTAATATCAATGTCGTCATAATTTTTGGTAAATTTATATCGAAAATGATGGATTGAAAAAATATAAATAAATAAAAAGATTAACATGTTTTTGTAGGTCCATAATTCTAAATGACAAGATTGTAATATTTAGCTATTAATTAATGGTCGAAAGACTTTTTCCCACCAAAGATGCGGCGAAATTTTAAAATTCTCTCTAATAAATTTTAAAAATTTATTATTTTATTAAAATTTATTATTAAGATGAAGAATAAAAATGTTATTTAGTTAAAAGTATTTAAAAAATTAAAAATTTATTATATTTTTCTCCTTTAATTTAAAAATTTAACAATTTTTTTTACCCAAAGTTTTAAAAAGTGATTTCTCGTAGAGTTTTGAAACTGTCATGAGACACAACTTTCTCTCTTCTAAATCGTCTTCATCTAAGAGACTAATACAATTTGTCTTTATCTCAAATGAATATGACTAGAGAGAAAGAAAAAAAGACTGATAAATTTGTTAGAGAGAAAGAGAGAGAGACTATGGACAAAGATGATTGGAGATGATGAAGTTCACCATCTTTGATGATGGGTTCAAAACTCTATAAGGAAATAAGTGTTTTTCAAACTTTAAGTAAGATAAAATTATTATGTTTTTAAACTAAAGAGAAAAAATGTGAATATTTTTTATTTTTTAAATATTTTTAATTAAATAATATTTTTATTTTTATTTTTAATAATAAATTTTAATAAAATGATAAATTTTTAAATTTTTAAAAATTAATATATAAGAATTTAAAATTTTACCAAACCATGGGTGGGAGTAAGTTTTTCAGCCCAGAAATAGTTATACCTATTGAAATACACCGACGGCTAAAACCTAGAGTTATTAATGCCCTACGGTTGAAACTTGAAGTCTATTTATTATTATTTAGATTGCCTGAAAATGGGGAAATAAAAGCCTGGGTAAAGTAATTGGAATTTTAATATTCATTTTTTAGTAATATTAATATTTGATTGAATTTATCTAATGTTAAAAAGAATTTATTTGAAACTTTGTTATAAGATTGTACATAAATCATGATATAGCTCTTTTCATGAGATCTTTTTCTTACATTAAAGTATTGGAATTAAAAAAAATATTGTTATTTTATTTTATAAATATAACTTGATTTAGTTTTATATGCTAAATTATTTAAGGATTAAAGGAAATTAAATTATTCAAGTATATTTTTAATTTGAAAAAGGCCAAAGGACTTATTCTCATCCAAAGACAATTGTTTTTCCATTCTTTAATTTTGAAAAACTCTTAGACCTAGCCACAGGTTGGTTTGGGCCATAAACCAGACCAAAATCGGTTCGTATAAAACTAAAACCAGAATTGATAAAATTGGAACCGGCCTGAACTAAAACTGAAACCGAATTTGATGGTTCAGTTCTAGCTTATCTCTATGGTTCATGTCCGATTCATGAACCATACGGTTCAAACTTATGAACTAGATTTATTAAATTTTTTTTATTTTTTAAATTTTAAGAAGGGCATCAACGGTCCCTTGCATTTGCAGGGGACCGTTGGTTCCCTACATATTTCAAAAATTTTGCAGGGGCCAACGGTCCCTTGCAAAATTTCAAAAATCCGATCTCCCCCCCTTCCTTTTAAATTTTTTTTTTTAAATTTTCCCTATAAATATTCATTCAATCTCTCAATTCTCTCACTCAATCTTTCAAACTCTCTCATTTATTCTCATTTCTCATTCTTTTAATTCTCAATAGTCTCTTAATCTTTCAATCAAATTCTCTCAAATTTAATTAAATTCTTTCTTAATTTTTTATTAATTCTAATTTCAACTTCTATTATACAATTCACAATTAATTATAGAATTTATCCCTATAATTAATTTTATTTATTATTTTTTTATTATCTTTCATAATTAATTATATAATTTATTTATATAATTAATTTTATTTATTATCAAAATTGGCAAGAAATAGAAATTAAGGTAATAGGAGATTTAGTCAATATTTATATATATCAAATGTAAATAAAGATCAATTTGTAGAAAATTTTTCAACATAAGAAAGTGGAAGTCAATATGTAGAGGTGGAGCAGTAACAACAACATCAACAACAAGTAGAGATAGAACAACAACCCAAAAAAATTCTTATCTTTGATATTTTCAAGAGAATACAAAGAGAAGATGATAATTTTAAAGTTGTTTGCAATTATTGTAAGTAAATTTATAAATTCAAGCAAGAAGGTGAATATGGGACGTTCAAAAAGCACGAGTCAAAACATCTAGAAAAAATTGGGCAAAATACAGGTCAAACACAAATAACTGGGTATGGTTTTCCACATAAATCTCTATTTATTTTTAGTGATAATAAAAGTAAAGAAGAATTTATAAAAATAGTAGCAATAGATCACTTAGTATTTAATTTTAGTGAAAATATAATAGTTTTTAAAATTTTTTCAATTTTATTTGATAATGCGGCTACAAATATGGTCTTAATTACTGATTTAACAAAATTTTGCAAATCTAATTTAGGTGGTAGATTTTTTTAATTAGATGTGCATGTCATGTATTAAATTTATGTGTACAAGATGGTTTAAAATGTCTTAATAATTATATTAATTTAATAAAAAAACAATTTTATTTTTATGGACACATCCCCAAACTATGAAAGAATAGGATAAATTTTGTAAACTACGTAATAGAAGACCAAAAAGATATCCTAAAGATGTGCTGACTTATTAAAATTCAACATATGAATTATTCAACGAGTCCTTTGATTATAAGGAATTATTATACACATTTATTTCACAAAATATGTCACAAGTTACATTAATCTCCAACATTAGGATATTTGTGAGATAACTTTAAATGTATTAAGAAATTTTAATAATGCAACTTATACTTTAAGTGAGGTTTATTATCTCACTTTTAATTTGTTTTTAAATGAAGCCCTTAATATTATTGGGGTTTACAAGAAGCCGAACAAGATATTATTTTAAAAGAATCATTTTTTTTAATGAAAACAAAATAGTTAACTTATTATAAAGAAATTTCAAAAATTTATGTTGTTGTTTGTTTTTTTTATTGTAAGTTTAAATTAGATGATATTACAAATTATTTAACATTATATTATGAATGCATGCAATTAGATTGTGAAGTTAATATTTCATTAACTATAACTACTATTATTAATTTAATTAAAAAAATGTATGTTGAATATTTATTAATTTATGGTAACCAAAGAGGTTCTTCTTCCTCTTTACCACCTATTGTCCCATCCTCAACCAAAAATATTAGTTATGGTGATTGTATTATGATGCAAAAGGGCAAAAGACCAAAAGAAACTTCGGGCTCCACCTCAGAGCTTGATATTTATCTAATCACTACTTTTGAGTTTGGTGATAGTAATATAGGTAAAAACTTTCCGATTTTAAAATGGTGGACTTGACATGCATCAACCTTTCCAACATTAGCAGTTGTTGCCAAACAAGTCCTAGCAGCATTAGCATCAACTGTTGCAATAGAATAAACTTTTAGTTAAGGGAGCAATATATTAGACAAGAGGTGATCAAGTTTAGCTTCCGAATCTATTGAAGCTCAAGTATGTGTGGATGATTGGATAAGAGTCGAATTACCCCATCAAGATATAACAATGAACTTCAATGAAGAACTTTTTGATTTGACTACGTATAGTTCAATAACGGGAGCTAATAGTCAAGATAGTGGAAATAAATGATAAGGTAAGAGAGTACTGTCGGCTATCAGATACGCCAAGGTAAGAGAATTACATAGGTTTTAATTATTCTAAACCTCAAAAGGATAATAGGAAGCTTAATTATAAAATTAAGTTCAAGCCGTTTTTATTTTTAATTATTATAATTATTAATTAAAAAAATTAGGGCCATATATTAAAATCAACGATTCAATGTCAGTTTCGAACCAAGGTCATGAACCGAAACTGTTGGTTTCAAACCGATTACGAACCGTCCTGTAACGGTTCTAGTTTAGAGTTTTTATTTTTTTGAACTGTGAATTAGTGATTCCAAATAAAAACCACTAGTTCGTGAATCGTGGCCAAGACTATTTTTATCCACTCATAAGCCGTTAAAATTAACCGAATTCATTAGTTTTAAAATTTTATATCATTCCCGCCCCCCCCCCCCCCCCCCCCCCCCCCCCCCCTTTTTTAAACCCCTAAAAAATAACAGTTTTTCTCAATGCCAAATTTAAAAAAATCACATTTTCTCCATAGAGATTTATACTTCAATATTAGGTCACTCTTTTTGATGTCATCTCCAATGATCTCTCCCTCCTGATAGTTCATCTTCCTTCGATAATCTCCCTTAATGTCTCTTCTCCCTTTGATGACGTGCAACTCTTGTCTAAGAAGACGATTCATTTTCTCATACAAGCATCATATATCGTTAGAATGAGAAGAGACACTGAGAGAGACTGTCAAAGGAAGAGGAACCGTTGAGAGAGAGAGAGATCCTCGAGGAGAGACCGCTGAAGATGATGCTGAAGGGAGTGCTGAAAATAATAATTCAATAAATATTTATCAACTCTTACTAATATAAATTCTAATAGTTCAATAATGGATTCCCATCAAGATAGCGACAAATGAATTTACTATCACGTTATTAGCAGGAAGAAACTAGAAATTAATATGATGGATATTTTAAAAGTCATAATATTAATTGATTTTTTTTTTTAAACATATAATGTGAACGATTCTCTAATTATTATTATTATTATTACGTGCAATATTATGTGTATTTATTTTTGATACATAATTTATATACATAATAATATATCATCATGTAATTAAATGATTTTAAAATATGTGTCATTATATGATAAAAAAACATCCAATCATATAATAACATCTCATCTGTGTATATAAATTATGTATCAAAAATAAATATACATAATTTTATTGTATTATTATTTCTCATTTTTGGGCTATAGAATTAAACTCTTGTTGGAGGTTATGAAAATATATTCAAAATAAATATATTTTGGACAATTAACTATTATTGTCTCATTTTCTCTTCCTTTTACAATTGTGGTTCCCACCAAGTAAATTTGTCAATGTTTTTATGAATATTATCTATCCAAACATAACCGCCTTTAAAAAGAAGAAAAGCACACCTCCCACTTCATGTGGTGGGAATTGTATCACCAAACATCACAATCCTAATGTTAACATCAATCCCACATTCAACATAATTTCCTTTTTTTTTATTTTAATTTTTACAATCCTTAAATAAGATGAGGTTAGAAAATATAGCAAATCAATCTTCACCTGGACCAGGATCTTATGTACCATGCTAGTTTTGAGTAATTCTATAAATACAAAATATATATATAGATATATACAAATTTATTCTAATAACATATGATTGGATGTTTTTAAAATAAAAGAAAAAAATAAACAATCGCATCACCCAATTATAAGTTATCATCTCAGTTTGTAGGAATAAATTTGTAGAATTTGTTTGCAGTGAAAGAAGAAATACAAGACCGACACATTAAAAATTGATCTGTCATTTTTAATATTAGTTGTTTTATTGAAGGGGAAACCCCCACAAACACAAATTAGGTAAACTAGCAACAATCCTTCACATGGGCAATCAATAATGATTGTATCAAACTTGATAACTAAAAATACATTGCACTCAAAAGCACATAAGATGACATGAATTAAAACAAAACTGTGTTCATTACCAAACAACACAGGCATGTAATGTGTAGCACGGGAGTGGAGTGAAAGGTCATGAGCACTTGGCCAAGTATGCATCCCATCCTTGATGTCTGTACTCGTGAGCTGCCTCTGCAGGGTTGGTTGCCTTTATGATTCCACGACCCACAATGATAATGTCACTGCCTCTATCGTATATAACCTGAAAATCATTTTTCTCACAAGTTATCAAGCTGCAAGTAACATTATCTAACTAGAACACAATAACAGATTGCCATTAGACGGTTCAGCAAGTTGTATAGAGGGAAACATAAGGCTTCCTGACGCGAGAAAACTCATGAGTACAACAGAACTTACAGAATGTGGAGTATTATACTGCTGACCAAGATTATCACCACCCTTTACCATTTGAACTCCAGGGGTTGCCTGAATAAATGCTGGATTAACTGGTGCCCCTGGCCATGATGCTGGATTAATCGAAATGAAGCCGATGACGAAATCAGAGTGCTCCTCAGCAATTTTCAAAGCTGCAGCTGTGTACTCTCCAGTTGCGAGGTTACCAGCTGAACTCATTTCAGCAAGCAACAACAAGCCCCTACCGCGAGGCAAACCCTACATACACCGTGAGTGAGCAAATCAATAGAAAAGGATAAGAACCCATACTAAAAGTTCAATATTAGTTACAGTTGATGCTAACCTTCAATTTCAGTCCATTGACGATTCCAGGTCCAGAAATTATGTGAGCATTAATTATATCAGCCCAATCCAGTATACGGAATACACCTCTGAATTCAATAGAACCAATATACCTCAGTCTAGGGCAAAGACATAAAGAGAAGAAATTGAGAAAAAAAAAACAAAGGAAGCTGAGTCTTACCCTTCATACTGCATGGTCACAGTATTGCCAATGTCTGCAAACTTACGATCTTCAAAAATAAGGAAATTATGCTTTTCTGCAATCTTCAGAAGGATAAGAAAAATAATTAACAAACACTTTAAAAGAACCGACTCAATTGGATGTAGTGTAATTATTTGCCACAAGGAAGTTCAGGGGCTTACTGCTCGGAGTTTCAAACCAAAATCAGGAGTGAAATCAGGCAAGATATCAACATGGGTTTTCAGTAAGCAGATCTCTGGTCCAACCTACATAAAGGTTCGAAATAAATCTGAATAAGAAGATGCATATCTTTCTATAAACCAGATGATAAAGCAATATATTTAATATGTAATGCAACCATAAAATGAATGACAAGCATGATTATAAGCGATAATTACAGCACACACTGTTCAGGGAAAAGCTGCAGCAATTCATGTGAATTTACCAGTTAGTAACAAGTAAAGCTACACAAGTTTATAATCATTGTTCTTTTGCAGATTTGCCTAATCATTGTTCTTTAATATCTAACTCTCAGTGATGACAATTCATCAATGGTACCCATATATCCCAGAACTGAAGTGACTGCTGACAAAGAAGTCCTAATAACTAATACGTAAATAAGTAACCAAATTTATAATCTCAGGCACAAGGCGTGGTGAAAAGAAAAATGAAAGTACTACACTAAAGTCAACAACTGGCATTGATCGGATCAACCCTAGTAGTAAATCGGGCCAAAATTTCAGACCCGACCCAAACCAACAACTAGCAGTGGTGTTTCAACCACCGCCAGTCGCCAACCACCGTCCCCTGACCCACGTGCATTTCGCAGTCCTATCTTTAGAGTCGCATGTAGCAAACTTTCAAACCAATATATGTAACCAATATATATACCGAAGCATAGTTTCTTATACAAAAAAAAAAAGGACTTTGAATTTTAATCCTAAACCCTTAAACCCTAAGGCCAATTTTCTATTCCTCGATTGAACAGTGAAAATCATAATAACATCAAGAACAGAAAAAACAGAAACTTTAAGACCTTATCAGCAATTTGAAGCAACTCATCAGCTGTGGCAACGTCAGCAGCCAAACACAAATTACTCTCCTTCTTCACCATTACTTCAAACAACTTCTTGCCCATCTCATTCTTCATCAATTTCACTCTCTCCTCGTATCTCAAACCCTTAACCCTAGCCTTAACCCCAATATTGGGCACCCCCACCTTCTTATTCTCCTCCAAAAACTTCATCACCACTCTTTCCATCTCCTCATCCACCTTCCCCTTCTGCCTCAAGACCCTCACCATCTCACTCAACTTAATCATCGAATGCAATTCAATCCCATTCTCCTTCAAATTCTCCCGCCCGCCCTGCTCTCGATCGATCAAAACGACCGCGTCTTTGACGATTAATCCTGCAGAACGAAGCGGCGCCGCAGTCTCGAGCACGGAGGCACCGCTGGTGACCAAATCTTCGATGATTAAGCAAGTCTCGGAGGGCTTGAACGTGCCCTCGATGGCCTTGGAGGTGCCGTAGTCTTTGATTTCTTTGCGACGCATGAGCATGGGGATGTTGTTGGAGACGGAGACGCAGGTGGCGATGGGGAGGGCGGTGTAGGGGACGCCGCAGATGGTGTCGTACTGGGTGGTGGAGGGGAGGGAGGAGATGAGGATGGAAGAGATTTGGCGGAGGAGGGAGGGGTAGGAGATGATGAGACGGAGGTCGATGTAGATTGGGGAAGAGATGCCAGATTTTAGTTTGAAGTTTCCAAATTTGACGGCGGAGATTTCGTGGAGTTGAAGGATGAGAGACTCCATGGCTGACATAGTTTCGAGTTTTGGGTGGCGGACCGAGGAAGAGGAAGATGAAAATGAAGTGAAGCAGTGCGGAGAGTGGGGAGCTTATTAAATATGGGTTGAATTGGAAAATAACAATAGTTTGGGGCTTTTAAGTTATGGTTGGAGAGTTTAGTTTGTGGAAAATAGGGCTGGATTTGAATCGAGTTCATTCAAGTTCGGTTTGAATAAGCGTAAAATGAGTCAGTTTGAATTGTTCGTCCAACTTACAAATTAAAAATTTTGATACAAAATGATGTCGTTTTGATCAATATGTATTAAAATGATGTTGTTTTAATACCGAGTTAATTAAAGCTTGAGTTTGAGCTCGATAAGCCCAAGCTCCATTTCTGTAAATTGAGCTGAGCTTGAAGTTAAACAAACTTGAACTTAATTCGGTTCGAATCTACCCTTAGTGGAAAATAACCTACTTTATATGTTCTTGCAACATAGTTATATTTTAATTAAATGGACAAAAATACCCCCATTAAATGTAAATTTTAATCTTACGTAGAGGTAATTGAATTGGCTAAAATCTTGCTTATGAAAAAGGGTTATTTGATAGTAAAAATTATTTGAGTTAAACAATTTATCTACCATAATTAGTCATATATTAAACCAAATGGAATAAAACATCTTCTCTATATATATATATGTGTGTGTGTGTGTGTGTGTGTGTGATGTACACCATATTCATTTGTGAGGTGATTATACTGACAAAGATCTAAATGGTGAATATGTGTGTGATGTACACCATATTCATTTGTGAGGTGATTATACTGACAAAGATCTAAATGGTGAATATTGATGTGGTTCCTCTCAATTATTATTTGTGTGTGTGTATGTGTGTGTGTGTGTGTGTGTGTGTGTGTGTGTGTGTGTGTGTACACCATATTCATTTGTGAGGTGATTATACTGACAAAGATCTAAATGGTGAATATTGATGTGGTTCCTCTCAATTATTATTTGTTTAGTTTTGCAAAAGGTCAAAGGACATATTTTCATCCAAAGTTTGGTGAATTCTCAAACTGATACATATTAAATATTAAAACCCAAATTTCCATTCGTAAATGATTAAAATTAACCAAATGAGTTGGTTTTAAAATAAATGACGATTTTAACCTAGGTTGAGGGTTCCTTATTAGGGTTTTCCCTTAGATTTTTTACTCTTACAACATCCCCTAAAACTTTTGAATAGTTTCAACCCCTTTTTAGTTTCAAAATTTTGCATATTCTGATGATCTTTTTAAGTCCACTCCTCTGCTCGAGACCGAGCCTTCCTTCCCCTCAGCCCAACCTCTCTCTCTAGTAGACTCTCTTTCCTTTGATGCAATTATGACGATCTAACTCTCTCTGTCGTCGAGGCAATGATCGTCTGTCTTTGGCAAACATCACGTCGAGACTGAGCCTCTCTCCCCCTACTCTCTTCATTAGCACTTATCTCTTCTGCTCCAACACTTCTCTGTCTGAGACTGAGCCTTCCTTCCCCTTTAGTGTCAACCCAGCTGTTTTCTTTGACAAACTCTCTTTCCCTTGATGTGATCACGACGATCGTGCTCTCCTTGTCATTGTGCAATGATCCTCTATCTCTAGCAAGTATCACGTCAAGACTAAGCCTCTCTCCCTCTACTTTGTTTGTCAATATTTCTCTCCTCTAGTGGTTGTGTCACACACATTCAAGTGCCTTTTTAGTCGCCGTGTCATACCCAGTCAACTCTCATTAGCATGTGCTATGTGCAACTTCTCTTTGACGAAGACAAAAATGTTGTTGAAAAGGGAGGTCTAAAGAAGGGGGAGAAGGGATTCCGGTCGTAGAAGGAATTCATTAAAGAAATAAAAACCTAATAAGGAAAAAAGGTAAAATTATTATTTTACCTCAGGTTTGGGGTTCCTTGTTAGAGTTTTCCCCCATATTTTTCACTCTTCGTTGCCCCCCCAAACTTTTGAAACTTCTAGTTTCAATCCCCCTTTCAATTTCAACTTTTTACTTGTTTTGGTGACTTTTTCCAACCAACTGCTTTGCCTAAGACCAAGCCTCTTTTCTCCTTTGATGTTAGCCTAATTGCTTTCTCCAATGGACTTTTTTTCCCTCGACACGATCACGACGCTCTAGCTCTCTTATTGTCATGCAATAATCCTTCGTCTTTGGTAAGCATCATTTCGAGACTGAGCCTCTCTCCCTCTACTCTTTTTGTCAACACTTCTTTCCTCAGTGGTTGCATCACACGCGTTTAGGTACCTCTCCAATGGTTGCGTCGCACGCAATCAATTCTCGTTGGAATGTGTTGTGTGTAGCTTCTCTTTGACAAGGACAAAGATATCGTTGAAAAGGCAAGTCTGAAGAAAAGGGAGAAGGGATTTTGATCGTTGAAGGAATTCGTTAGAGAAATGAAAACCTAACAGGGAAAAATTGTAATATTTTAAAGCTTACTCTAGAGGAAAATTATTAGTTTTCTAAATTAAAGGGGAAAATGAGAAAAAGTTTTCTAATTTTATCTATTACACTAGCTGATTTTGTTAATTTTAACTATTCATAGGTAGGAGTTTAGGTTTTCAATACTTAATGGGTGGAAACTTTGAAAAGAGTAAACTTTGGGTGGGAATAAGTCTTTTGGCCTTTGCAAAATAACCCAAAGTTGTAACATAAAAGCCCATTCAAATGTTGCTACTTTTTGAAGACTCAAAAGTATTTGTATTTTTGTACCCCTATACTTTTTCTTTCTAACTTGAGGTCCCTAAAATTTATGGCATTTTTATTATATTGAGATTCTCCTTTTTTTTTTTTTCCAATATTGAGATCATGACCATATTTTGTCTCATCATATTATCTTCGTATTTTATTATTTTGAGTTTTGAATTAGAGATTCTCAACTTTAATTTTATTTGAATTACAATCGTACAAAATTTTTTAACCCAAACTCAATCTGAACTATGTTTAGGTTAATCTGATACAATCTGAATTAAATAAAAAATATCTATTATTTTTACATTTTTAAGTATTTTTAATATTTTAATTTCTTCTTCAAATTATTTCAATATACTATTAACAAAATATAATATTTTGTTTTATTTATAAATAGTTTAAAAAAATTACATACCAAAACCCTTTAAAACTGATAGAGTATTAGAATATTTATATAAAAAACTTTGGCTCAAATTCTTGTTGCACGTGTAAAATCATGAAAAGCGAGATATTAAAAAAAGAAAAGTGTGCAATTGGGGCACCATCAGTGGTTCACAGCCTCACCATGTGCAACCCACCAAAAAGGAATTTATTAATAATACAATTCATTTTAAATTCCACCCAGTAGGGTTTAGGGATAAGAATAGTCAAATTTGTGTCATAATTGAACTTTGAGTTAAAGGTGAGGCAAAATTTACAAATTTATTTTCCATATTTGCCTTCAAAAGCAAAGTGCATATATGGTCCTTTCCCTTATAGATAATTATACCATATTAGTTAATGCACAAAATTTCATTAGAATTTACAACATAAAAATAGATAATAAACAAAATAACAATCCATCTTAATATCTTTTATTTTGAAAACCATTATTTAGGCAATTTGAAAAACACTTTAATATCATTCACTTGCCTATGCTGCATGTCTTTATTATTATGTCTGCCATGGTTGCTTGAAACCTTGGAGTTTCAATAAAATTCTCACCAGACTATTCCTTAATCCTAAGAATAAAAAGTTTACCATGAAATGAGGCCTTTTAAAAAAAAAAAAAATTATATTCACAGTGATTCCTTACATTATAGAGTTACATACTATAAAGGGAAAATGGATCATCCTAGTTGCATTTCTTTTTTCCAATATTATAAGTACCTATCACCATGGTTTTAAAACTTGAATCAAATTGGTCAATTCAATGAATACGATCAAAATCGGTTTTAATAGTTTTCACCATTGTATTGCTTCGAACTATAGTTTAATCAAGAAAGTTATATTGGGTTGCCAATAAACCACTGAATCAATCGCAAGAATGAGTTAATAGAAAGTGACAAGATTTATGTTAGGAGGAACTGTTATAGAGGAGATTAATTTAGGATAGAGTTAGAAATGACAAAATAGACATCAAAAGAAGTTGAAAATGACAATATTAATACTAGGAGTTGTTACAGAGGAGATTGGTGCATGATGGAGTTGAAAATGACAAAACCAACACCTAAAGAGTTGGAAATGAAAAGATTGGCACCAGGAGTAGTTGCCAAAAAGGAGATCAATGGCTGGCTAGGGTTTTTGTGGTTTATGGCTTACAATTTTTGCAACCTTTTAAAAAATTATCATTTTGGTCACCATACGAAATTAAAACGAAAATATTACTCTTAAGTATATAGCAATTTGACCCTTGAGCAAAATAAAAGAGAAAAAATTATCCCAAAGCAATTCATCCTTCCCATCATTGATTAATTAATCCGATCGTTGATCGACTTAAATTAACCCTTTTATCAGGTTAATGTCAATTTGAATATGAAAATCATGCCTATCACATGACATTCCTGGTAGCAAATTTATTCATGAGCATTAAAAAATATATATGGCATTTGTTTACCAAATTAATAGATTAACATTTAAAAAATTGCATATATATATGGATCAGTAAAAAAACAAGTTAGACATGCCGTAATTTTGTAGTCAAAACATCCTAACAGAAAAATATAATGGACCTAAAATCTTACCATTGAATGGATCCAAAATATCTAAATTTTTTTTCAAAATATTTTATAAATGAATTAGTTTTCATTCACTTTTGAAGTCAATGGGCCGGGCCGGGCCCTAGGTGGCACAGTAATAGGCCTTGGGCGGGGTTTGCCCATAGATTTTTGAAAACCCAAATCCCGGCCCTATAAATGGGGTTAAGCCTAGTCGGGCATTAATCCGGTTGGTCCACAGGCTTTAATCGGGTCGACCAAATTTAAACGATTTTTTAATTTTAATTAAAATTTTTAAACACAAATTATTTTTTAATTATTAAGACCGAAGACAGTATTCAAAATATTGTATTTATAATCTCTCACTTGTGGCATAGAAATACCGTGGTTACATGATAAAAAATATTATAAGTTTATAACATAATATAAATAAATTAATTTACATACTGTATAATTATAAATATAAATAAAATATATACACCATACCATTTATCAACTCGTCTTTAACATCTAAATTTTCGAATTCATTTGACATTTGATTCATTTGATATTATATATATTTGTAATATTTTGTAATGATAAAATTAAAATGAAAATGAAATTATAAACACAAAAAATTATTATTTATAAATTTAGACAATTTTTGAAAAAGAGTTGATGAGATAAAATGAGATTGAAAATATAATAAAAAAATTAAGATTGAGAGATTTGTAAATAAAAAAAATTTTAATTGGTTTATATAAAAAAATTAAAAAAATAATTGCCACAAGGCTTCTGCTCGTGGTGGTCAAAAACCATGAAGGCTTTTGCCCCTTTTTTTTTCTAATTTATGAACAATATTTGGTCGGGCGGTCCATATACTTAATAGTAGACTTGGCCACAGGCCGGTTTGGCTCGTGAATCAAACCAAACCCGGCCCGACTAAACCCGGAACCGGAACCGGCAGACCCGGAACCGGACTGAACCGAAACAGAAACCTTGGCTCTACGGTTCAGTTCCGGTTCACATAAATTGAAACCGTAGAACCACCGGTTCACACCGGTTTATAAACCGGCGGTTTACTGTGCTGAACCGAAAAAAATTTGAAAATTTTTTGAAATTTTTTTGATTTTTTTTTAATTTTATTTAAAAAGGCAACGGTTCCCTGTGCAGGGAACCGTTGCCTTTTGAAGGAAAATTTGCAGGGGACCGTTGGTCCCCTGCAATTTTCAGTGAAGTTGCAGGGGACTGCAATTTTTTGGAATTTTAATTCACCCCCCCTATTTCTAATTTTTTTCAAAAAAGTTTTTTTCTATATATACCCCTTTAAATTCTATTCTCTCAAATCTCAATCTCTCTACTCTCTCACTCAATCCTTCAAACTCTCATTCTCATTCTTTAAACTCTTAATATTCTCTCAATCTTTCAATTCAATTCAATTTTCTTAAATTTAATTAAATTTTTTCTTAATTTTTTATTAATTTCAATTTCAATTTTTTTTATACAATTCATAATTAATTATAGAATTTATTTCTATAATTAATTTTATTTATTATTTTTTATTATTTTTTATAATTAATAATATAATTTATTTATATAATTAATTTTATTTATTATCAAAAAATGGCAAATAGTGGAAATTCTTCCGGTTCACGGAGATTTGGTCAATATTCACATATATCAAATGTGAATGAAAATCAATTTATAGATGATTTTCATTCACAAGAAAGTGAAAACCAATATGAAGAGGTGGAGCAACAACAACAACATCAACAACAGATGGAGATGGAACAACAATCTCAAAAAATTCCTATATCCGATATTTTCAAAATTCATTTCAAGAAAATACAATAGGAAGATGGTAATTTTGATGTTGCTTGCAATTATTGTAGACAAATTTACAAATTCAAACAAGGAGGTGGATATGGGACATTCAAAAGGCACTTGGAGTCAAAGCATCCAGAAAAAATGGGACAAAGCCGAGGCCAAACACAAATAACTGGGTATGGTTCTTCTACACACAAATCTTTATTTATGTATAGTGATAATAAAAGTAAAGAAGAATTTGCAGAAATGGTAGCAATAGATCATTTAACATTTAGTTTTGGTGAAAATTTAGGTTTTAATAATTATTGTAAAACTGCATTAAATCCTGCATATAAAACTATTCCAAGAAATACATTAAAAAGAACATTATTTAGTTTATATAAAAAACAAAAAAAATAGTTAATTCAATTTTTTACAAATTTTAATGGACGTGTATCTCTATGTAGTGATATTTGGAGTGACCATTGGCAAGTTCACTCTTATATGGGTATAACTTGTCATTGGATAGATGACGATTTTCTATTACAAAAAAGAATTTTATCATTTAGGGTGTTTGATGAACGACATACGACTGATAATATTTATAGAATAATTAAAGGAATATTAGAAGAATATAAATTACTTTATAAAATTTTTTCAATTTCATTTGATAATGCACGTTCAAATACTGTCTCAATAAATAATTTAATTGATATTTGCAGAACTAATTTAGGTGGTAGATTTTTTCATATTAGATATGCATGTCATGTGTTAAATTTATGTATACAAGATGGTTTAGAATGTCTTAATAATTTTATTAGCCCAATAAAAATAGCAATTTCATATTTATGGACACATCCCCAAATTATGAAAGAATGGGATAAATTTTGTAAACAACATAATAAAGGACCAAAAAGATTTCCTAAAGATGTGTTGACTCGTTGGAATTCAACATATGAATTACTCAACGAGTCATTTGATTATAAGGATTTATTATGCTCATTTATTTCACAAAATATGCCACAAATTATATTATATCTCCAACATTGTGATATTTGTAAAAAAATTTTAAATGTATTAAGAAATTTTAATAATGCAACATATACTTTAAGTGGGGTTTATTATCCCACTTCTCATTTATTTTTAAATGAAGCTGTTAATATTATTGGAGCTTTAGAAGAAGCCGAACAAGATATTATTTTACAAGAAGCTGTTTCTTTAATGAAAACAAAATAGTTAAATTACTATAAAATAATTCCAGAACTTTTTCTTGTTGCATGTTTTTTTTATCCTAGATTTAAATTAGATAGTGTCACAGATTATTTGACATTATATTATGAATGTTTGCAATTAGATAAAGTTAATATTATATTAACTATAACTAATATTATGAATTTAATTAAAGAAATTTATGCTGAATATGCATTAATTTATGGTGGTTCTTCTTCCTCTCTACCACCTATTGCCCTATCATCAACCTAAAATATGAGTTATGGTGATCGTACTATGATACAAAGGGGCAAAAGACCAAGAGGAACATTAGGCTCCACCTCGGAGCTTGATATTTATTTAACTACTATTTTTGAGTTTGGTGACAGCAATATAGGTAAAGACTTTCCAGTTTTAGAATGGTGGAGTTGACATGCATCAACTTTTTCAATATTGACAGCTATTGCTAAACAAGTTCTAGCAGCACCGGTATTAACTGTCGTAGTAGAACAAACTTTTAGTCAAGGGGGTAATATATTGGATGAGAGACGATCAAGTTTGGCTCCCGAATCTATTAAAGCTTAAGTATGCGTGGACGATTGGACAAGGGCCGAATTACGACAACAAGAAATGAAAGTGGACTTCAATGAAGAATCGCTTGATTTAACTACGGATAGTTCGATGACGACGGGAAATAATACTCAAGATAGTGGAGGTGAATGATAAGGTAAGGGGGTACTGCCGACTATTAGATATGCAAAGGTAAGAGAACTACGTAGGCTTTGATTCTTCTAAACCCCAAGAAGATACGTAGGAAGCTTAATTGAAAAATTAAGTCCCAGCCTTTCTTTTAAATTTCAATTATTGTAATTAATAATTTAAAAATTAAATCAAGATCATGTATTAGAATTGACGGTTCAATATCGGTTCCGAATCGAAACTGTCGGTTTCCAATCGGGGCCATGAACCGAAACTGGCAGTTCCGAACCATGGACGAACTGTCCTGTTATGGTTTTGGTTCAAGGTCCTTATATTTTTGAACTGTGAACCGACGGTTCCGAACCGAAACCGGCGGTTCATGAACCGTGGCCAGGTCTACTTAATAGTAAAGCTCACAACTTGGCAAGAAAGACCCATGGTGCTATAGTATGAGATCGTGCCTTCTTGGGTTGGATTTGAATTCCAAACTTTGGCCGAAACTCCATTTGACTTTACCTAATTGTCATGTCTAAGCTAACTGAAACAGGCATAACTTGTTTAAACCCAAGCTTATAAAAAATTTTGGACCAAGCTTTAGGCATATTCCTTCCAGATATTTTTTTTTTGGTTTTTTCGGTTTTTTAAGCCTGGTTTATAAATATTCTTCGGGTTTTGAGTCCATTTTGAATCCGTCCTATAGTTTTAAAATCATATAAAAACCCCCTATGATCTCTTACATGTTTGAAATCCTCATAAAACATCTCTACTTATAATAAAAGTTTTAGGTAGACTTAGCAAAATTTAACACGATCGATTAATTCAATATGACATAATACAACAAATATCAGATAAAGGTTATGATTTTTAACATGAAAAATAGTTTAAATTATATTAGAGTTGACATTTAAAAAATCAAATCGAGTTTGAATTGACACAAAACCAACTTGAATTAACTTGAAGATTTTGAACAAAATATTGCATTACATGATGTCCAGAAAAAAAATCCAATATCTTTTATTTGTTTTTATTTGACAAAAAGAGTTTTAATCTACATAATTTTTATTCTTTAATTCGAATCAACAAAGAAATTAATATTATATTATCAAATACCAAATTTGCATCACTTATCCACAGTTTCTTGAAATATTATACAAATTTGTTGGATATCTACTTTTTTTTCAGTAAGTTCTTTTAGTTTTTTTATTTTTGTTAGTGTGTTGTAGGTACCACTAAATTGAACTTACTATATTTGGTGTCTCATATAGATATAATTATTAATTATTTTAATATTTATGATGGTCACATTCATCATATAGAATGAAAATTAAAATTTTTAAATATTTGTAAATAATCGTTAATTTCATTAGTTATTAATTACATTATTTTAAAGTTGAAATTACAGACTTATATGGGTTCATAATTATGATATTATATTTTTTTCTTATAATTGATCATATGAAAAGACAATAAACAAATTATTAACATTCACTTGAAATAGAGTAATTTTGTTTTGACAAAATGTTTTTTCATGTGTTGTCTTATAATAAGTAATGTTATTCTTTGAAATTTGACAAATATATTGTTTCGTAACAAATTATGTTATTATATGTTGTGTTTTGATACATTACATAGTTTAAGTTAATTCAGATCAGGTCAGAACATTTAAAAATATTTTAGTTTAGTTTAATGGTGATATATTTTGATACGATTCTATTTCAAATCGAGTTAGAGTTTAGAGTTTTCAATCTAAACTTGAACTAATACGATATTAATACAATCTAATAACACGAACTATCAAATCTATTTCAAGACTATTTGAACCCAAAATCAAACTAAAATATCAGATCTCAAGCTTGTTTCGCCCAATCGACAAGAGTAAATTTATGAATGGTTGTCTTAAATATCATCCAATCAAAATCACATGTCAAAGCAGGAGGAGTTTATCAAATGCTCCACCTTTTATTTATTCTGGTGAAGAAAATATGAATTTATGGTCAAACATCCGCAATCTAATTTCACGTAAAATTACACTTGCCTCATATTTATCATAAATGATAAGGATAATATAATACATATTTAATTTTAAATATTTAATTAATTATTTAAAAATAAATTTATATATATCTATTTTAAACACATAAATAAGTACATATTTATATATGTCATCACATGATTAGATAATTTTGAATTAAAGTTAAAATAATACCTAATTACATGATAATAATATGTATATTTTTATATACCTAAAATAGATACGTATAGTATTATTTTTACTGTTCAAACTCATTGTCATTAACAATAATTTATATTGATACGAAAATAATTAAAAGATCACTTGTGGATTAAGCTGTGATGCAAAGAGACCATTACAACACAAAGAACAGACCTTTTATAATTGGCCAAATGATTATTCTCACTTAAGGTATAGTAAAAACCCAAAGTAATTCTCATTAATTTTCAAAAACTCAATACCCATCTACTTGTTAGTTTTGACTGATACAGTTAGTGGTAAAATCATCATTTAAAAATTTTTACTTAAACAAAGAAAAGTTATTTTTTTCCCTCGTAGTTTTAAAAATTAACCATTTTCCTCCTAACTTAATTTAAAAAAATTAATCTTTCAAATCTATTATATATTTTTTTAGTGTTTTATATTTTAGAATGAATAGCCGCCACCTTCAAGTTTTGAAATATTACATTTACACATAAAAACTTCATTTCATCTTTTTGGCAACCATTCTTCTGGGCGTTCCTCGCTGACAACATCTTCCCTCCATTAATGGTGCCTTTTTGGTGTGAAAACTGCTAAGAATTTGGCTAAAATGGCCAAAGACACTATCTAACAAATCTGTGAGTCACTGACACACAAATTTGTTCAATTTTTGCACAAATTTGCGCACAAAAATCTGGCCATTTTGGTAATTTTTTATTGGTTTTTGCTTTAGAAAACAACCAAAGAGGGAGGGGAGATATTGTCAAAGAGAAACATTGGAAAAGACAGTCATTGAATGTGTTGTGTGCAACTTCTCTTTGATGAGGACGAAGATATCGTTGAAAAGGGAGGTCTGAAGAAAAGGGAGAAGGGATTTCAATCGTTGGAGGAATTCGTTAGAGAAATGAAAACCTAACAAGGAAAAATTGTAATATTTTAAAGTTTACTTTGAAGGAAAATTATTAATTTTCTAAATTAAGGGAGAAAATGAGATAAAATTTTATTATTTTTAATATATTATTAGTTGAATGATAATTTTATCTATTATACTAGTTGATTTTGTTAATTTTACCCATTCATAGGTAGGAGTTTAGGTTTTCAATACTTAATGGGTGGAAACTTTCAAAAGAGTAAACTTTGGGTGGGAATAAGTCTTTTGGCCTTTGTAAAGTAACCCAAAGTTGCAACATAAAAGCCCATTCAAATGTTGCTACTTACTGAAGACTCAAAAGTATTTGTATTTTTGTACCCCTATGCTTTTTCTTTCTGACGTGAGGTCTCTAAAATTGATGGCATTTTTATTATATTGAGATTCTCCTTTTTTTTTTTTTCAATATTGAGATCTTGACCATATTTTGTGTCATTATATTATGTTCGTATTATATTATTTTGAGTTTTGGATTAGAGATTTTTAACTTTAATTTTATCTAAATTATAATCGTATAAAAATTTTTAACCCAAACTCAATCTGAATTATGTTTAGGTTTACCTAAAACAATCTGAATTAACTCAAAAACATCTACTATTTTCACATTTTTAAGTATTTTTAATATTTTAATTTCTTCATCAAATTACTTCAATATACTATTAACAAAATATAATATTTTGTCTTATTTATAAATAGTTAAAAAAATTACATACCAAGATCCTTTAAAATATAAATTGAAGATAGAGGTTAGTAAAACTGATAGAATATTAAAATTTTCGTATTTACAACTTTGGCTCAAATTCTTGTGGCACATGTAAAATCATGAAAAGCAAGATATTAAAAAAAGAAAAGTATGCAATTGGGGCACCAACACTGGTTCACAGCCTCACCATGTGCAACCCACAAAAAAAGAATTTATTATTAATACAATTCATTTTAAATTCCCCCCAATAGGGTTTAGGGATAAGAATAGTCAAATTTGTGTCATAATTGAACTTTGAGTTAAAGGTGAGGCAAAATTTACAAATTTATTTTCCATATTTGCCTTCAAAAGCAAAGTGCATATATGGTCCTTTCCCTTATAGATAATTATACCATATTAGTTAATGCACAAAATTTCATTAGAATTTACAACATAAAAATAGATAATAAACAAAATAACAATCCATCTTAATATCTTTTATTTTGAAAACCATTATTTAGGCAATTTGAAAAACACTTTAATATCATTCACTTGCTTATGCTGCATGTCCTTATTATTATGTCTGCCATGGTTGCTTGAAACCTTGGAGTTTCAAAAAAATTCTCACCAGACTATTCCTTAATCCTATGAATAAAAAGTTTACCATGAAATGAGGCCTTTTAAAATATATATATATATATATATATATATATATATATATTCACAGTAATTCCTTACATTATAGAGTTACATACTATAAAGGGAAAATGGATCATCCTAGTTGCATTTCTTTTTTCCAACACCATGGTTTTAAAACTTGAATCAAATTGGTCAATTCAAAATTGGTTTTAATAGTTTTCACCATTGTATTGCTTCAAACTATAGTTTAATCAAAAAAGTTATATTGGGTTGCCAATGAACCACTGAATCAATCGCAAAAATGAGTTAATAGAAAGTGACAAGATTTATGTTAGGAGGAACTGTTAGAGAGGAGATTAATTTATGATAGAGTTAAAAATGACAAAATAGACATCAAAAGAAGTTGAAAATGACAATATTAATACTAGGAGTTGTTACAGAGGAGATTGGTGCATGATAGAGTTGAAAATGACAAAACCAACACCTAAAGAGTTGGAAATGAAAAGATTGGCACCAGGAGAAGTTGCCAAAAAGGAGATCAATGGCTGGCTAGGGTTTTTGTGGTTTATGGCTTACAATTTTTGCAACCTTTTAAAAAAATATCATTCACCATACGAAATTAAAACAAAAATATTACTCTTAAGTATATAGCAATTTGACCCTTGAGCAAAATAAAAGAGAAAAAATTACCCCAAAGCAATTCATCCTTCCCATCATTGATTAATTAATCCAACCGTTGATTGACTTAAATTAACCTTTTTATCTGGTCACTGTCAATTTGAATATGAAAATCAGGCCTATCACATGACATTCCTGGTAGCAAATTTATTCATGAGCATTAAAAAATATATATGGCATTTGTTTACCAAATTAATAGATTAACATTTAAAAAATTGCATATATATATGGATAAGTAAAAAAACATGTTAGACATGCCGTAATTTTGTACATCCTAACAAAAAAATATAAGGGACCTAAAATCTTACTATTGAATGGATCCAAAATATCTAAATTTTTTTTCAAAATATTTTATAAATGAATTAGTTTCATTCACTTTTGAAGTCAATGGGCCGGGCTAGGCCCTAGGCGGCACAGTAATAGGCCTTGGGCGGGGTTTGCCCATGGATTTTTGAAAACCCAAAGCCCGGCCCTATAAATGGGGTCAAGCCTATTCGGGCATTAAACCGGTTGGTCCACAGGCTTTAATCGGGTCGACCAAATTTAAACAATTTTTTAATTTTAATTAAAACTTTTAAACACAAATTATTTTTTAATTATTAAGACCGAAGACAGTACCCAAAATATTTTATTTATAATCTCTCACTTGTGACGTAGAAATATTGTGGTTATATAATAAAAAATATTATAAGTTTATAATATAATACAAATAAATTAATTTACATACTGTATAATTATAAATATGAATAAAATATATACACCATACCTTTTATCAACTCATCTTCAACATCTAAATTTCTGAATTCATTTGACATTGGATTCATTTGATATTAAATTTATTTGTAATATTTTGTAATGATAAAATTAAAATGAAAATGAAATTATAAATACAAAAAATTATTATTTATAAATTTAGACAATTTTTGAAAGAGAGTTGATAAGATAAAATGAAATTGAAAATATAATGAAAACATTAAGATTAAGAGATTTGTAAATAAAATTGAAAATAAAAATTTTTTTAATTGGTTTATATAAAAAAATTAAAAAAATAATTGCCACAAGGCTTTTGCTCGCGGTGGTCAAAAACCATGAAGGCTTTTGCCCCTTTTTTTTTTTTTAAATTTATGAACAATATTTGGTCGGGTGGTCCATATACTTAATATTAAAGCTCACAACTTGACACGAAAGGCCCATGGTGCTATAGTATCAGATCGTGCCTTCTTGGGTTGGATTTGAATTCCAAACTTTGGGCCGAAACTCCATTTGACTTTACCTAATTGTCATGTCTAAGCTAACTGAAACAAGCATAACTTGTTCAAACCCAAGCTTATAAAAAATTTTGGACCAATCTTTAGGCATATTCATTCCAGATTTTTTTTTTTTTGGTTTTTTTGTTTTTTTAAGCCTGGTTTATGAATTTTCTTCGGGTTTTGAGTCTATTTTGAATCCGTCCTATAGTTTTAAAATCATATAAAGCCCCCTATGATCTCTTACATGTTTGAAATCCTCATAAAACATCTCTACTTATAATAAAATTTTTTGGTAGACTTAGCAAAATTTAACACGATCCATTAATTCGATATGATATAATACAACAAATATCAGATAAAAGTTATGATTTTTAACATGAAAAGTAGTTTAAATTATATTAGAGTTGACATTTAAAAAATTAGATCGAGTTTGAATTGACACAAAACCAACTTGAATTAACTTGAAGATTTTGAACAAAATATTACATTACATGATGTCCAGAAAAAAAATCCAATATCTTTTATTTGTTTTTATTTGACAAAAAGAGTTTTAATCTACGTAATTTTTATTCTTTAATTCGAATCAACAAAGAAATTAATATTATATTACCAAATACCAAATTTGCATCACTTATCCACAGCTTCTTGAAATATTATACAGATTAGTTGGATATCTACTTTTTTTTCAATAAGTTCTTTTACTTTTTTTTTTTTTTTTAAGTGTGTTGCAGGTACCACTAAATTGAACTTATTATATTTGGTGTCTCATATAGATATAATTATTAATTATTTTAATATTTATAATGGTCACATTCATCATATAAAATGAAAATTAAATTTTTTAAATATTTGATAAATAATTGTTAATCTCATTAGTTATTAATTACATTATTTTAAAGTTGAAATTATAGACTTATATAGGTTCATAATTATGATATTATATTTTTCTCTTATAATTGATCATATGAAAAGACAATAAACAAATTATTAATATTCACTTGAAATAGAGTAATTTTGTTTTGACAAAATGTTTTTTCATGTGTTATTTTATAATAAGTCATGTTATTCTTTGACATTTGATAAATATATTGTTTCGTAACAAATTATGTTATTATATGTTGTGTTTTGATACATTACATAGTTTAGGTTAATTCAGATCAGGTCAGAACATCTGAAAATATTTTAGTTTAGTTTAACGGTGATATATTTTGACATAATTCTATTTCAAATCGAATTAGAGTTTAGAGTTTTCAATCTAAACTTGAACTAATACGATACTAATACAATCTAATAACACGAACTATCAAATCTATTTCAAGACTATTTGAACCCAAATTCAAACTGAAATATCAGATCTCAAGCTTGTTTCGCCCAATCGACAAGAGTAAATTTATGAATGGTTGTCTTAAATATCATCCAATCAAAATCACATGTCAAACAAGGAGGAGTTTATCAAATGCTCCACCTTTTATTTATTCTGGTGAAAGAAAATATGAATTTATGGTCAAACATCCGCAATCTAATTTCACGTAAAATCACGCTTGCCTCATATTTATCATAAATGATAAGGATAATATAATACATATCTAATTTTAAATATTTAATTAATTATTTAAAAATAAATTTATGTATATCTATTTTAAACACATAAATAAATATATATTTATATATGTTATCATATGATTGAATGATTTTGAATTAAAATTAAAATAATACTTAATTATATAATAATAATATGTATTTATGCTTATACCTAAAATAGATACGTATAGTATTACTTTTATTGATCAAACTCATTGTCATTAACAATAATTTATATTGATATAAAAATAATTAAAAGATCACTTGAGGATTAAGATGTGACTCAAGAGACCATTACAACACAAAGAAGAGACCTTTTATAATTGGCCAAATGATTATTCTCACTTAAGGTATAGTAAAAATCCGAAGTAATTTTTATTAACTTTCAAAAACTCAATTCTCATCCACCTGTTAGTTTTGACTGATAAAGTTAGTGGTAAAATCATCATTTAAAGATTTTTATTTAAACAAAGAAAAGTTATTTCTTTTTTTCCTCTTAGTTTTAAAAACTAATCATTTTCCTTCTAACTTAATTTAAACAAATTAATCTTTCAACCCCATTATATATTGTTTTTAGGCTTCTATATTTTAGAATGAATAGTTGCCACCCTCAAACTTTGAAACATTGCATTTACACATAAAAAACTTCATTTCATATTTTTGGCAACCATTCTTCTTGGCGTTCCTCGCCGACAACATCTTCCCTCCATTAATGGTGGCTTTTTGGTGCAAAAACTGTCGAGAATTTGGCTAAAATGGCCAAAGACACCGTCTAACAAATCTATGAGTCATCGACGCACAGATCAATGCACAAATTTGTTCAATTTTTGCACAAATCTGTGCACAAAAATCTAGCCATTTTGGTCATTTTTTTATGGTTTTTGTTTTAGAAAACCACCAAAGAGGGAGGAGAGATGCTGTCAGAGAGAAACATTGGAAAGAATAGTCGTTGAAAAGATGAAATGAGGTTTTTGAGATGTAAGTGCAATGTTTTAAAGTTCAAGGGGGCAGTTGCTCATTCTAAAATATAAAACCCTAAAAATCATATATAGTGGGGTTGAAAGATTAATTTTTTAAAATTAAATTAGGAAAAAAATGGTTAGTTTTTAAAACTAAAGAGAAAAAAGAAATTAATTTTTGTTTGTTTAAATAACTAAGGGGAAAATGATTAGTTTTAAAACTAAGGGGTTAAAAAGAAATTAATTTTTTATTTAAATAAAAATTTATAAATGATGATTTTATTCCTAACTGTAACAACCAAAACTAACATATAAGTGGACATTTGAATTTTTGAAAGTTAACGAGGGTTACTTTGGATTTTCAATATATCTTCGGTGGGAACAAGTCTTTCGGCCTTTATAATTTAACATGTTATTCTATGTAAACATTCATGATGAAATTCCCCTACCCCACAAAAAAATGATTTAACGAAAGTTTTCTCATATTATTTGGGCCTGACACTATTTCCACCCAAGGTTTCATAAAATAATATTTTCATCCTTTAAGTTTAAAAGAACTAATTTCTCATTTGTATATTAAAGTCAACTATTAATTTTAATAGATAAATTATATTTATGTCATTTTATCCAAATATTATAATATGGAGTTTAAGTGATGATGTAAGTGCCATTTTTCAAAATTTACTAGGGGGTAAACGACAATTTCCCTATCTTGTTTAAGAAATTTTTATATTCATCTTATATATTTTAAAAATATGTTTATAGTCCTAATAATTTTAATATAATATTTATACTCTTAATTTGTTGTATTTTATTCATTTTATTACAATGTTATTGTAATATTTAAAACTATCAAGAGGTATATTAAAATTTAAAAATTATAAAAAACATCTCTAAATTTTTTTAGAATTTATAAAAACTTTATAATTTTCATAATCACCCCTCATTTTTTTTAATTACACTTTATCCCAAACATATAATTATATGTCATTAATACATTTATCTATACTTGTATTAGTATTTTTTTCATTTTTAATTAAAACTAATATCAATTAGGGGTATATAAATTATTTAATAAACTTTTGGGGTATAGTGTTATTTAACTAGATGGTTTTTTATCTTTTCAATATGTTTATAAAAAATAGTCATTTGGCCTATTATTTGAAGAGACCATTGTTATATTGTGTTTGTTTCTATATAGATTTTTAATAATAAAACTATATATATATATATATATATATATATATATATATATATATATATATATATATGATTATATATTTATAATTGAAAATTTTTAAATTAAAAAAAATTAATACTCAATTATATTATGACATGCACTAGTGTATCTATTTATGTATATAAAATGAGTATGCATAATATTGTTTTTTTTTTTAACTTTTGTAAATAATAGAATTACAAGAGTGGTGCAAGGCAATATGTTCATAATTGAACTAAACAATGACCAAGTAAATGATCGGTTTGGGTCAATTAATGATTGAACTTAATAATAGATGGTTTGATTGGTAAATTGTTTGAATAAATATAAATTAATATTTAAAATGATTTTACTTATTTAATTATTAAGTATTAAATATGAATTATAATTAATTAAAATTGAAGATAGCCTGTGCTAAGTGTATATTCATTTTAATACACAAAGTGTTGGTGAATCACAAAAATTGTAAATGTCAAATAAAAAATTCTTTTAAATTAGACTTGACAGTTTATATCATTAGGTTGTATTTATATCATATCATAAATGACTTGAAATTATCTAATGTTTTTGCTTGTATAACTGTTTTTAGCGTTTTAATTTTTTCACTAAATTACCTTCAATATATAATTAACAATATATACAACGTAACATTTTGTCTTGTTTATAAATAATCTAAAAAATTTACACACAAAACCTTTAAATACACCAATAATCTTAGTATCTAAATCTCAAACCAAAAAAAAATAAAATAAAATTTTGTAAAGAGTAAATAATTTTTTCCACCGAAGGTTTGGTCTAAAAACACGTTTCCACCCCTAGTTGACATAAATAACACTCTCTCATCCAAAATCAAATTTCATTTAAAAAAAATAATGACATAAGCCCTAAACATTATAACATGAAAATTTAACCGTTATTAAGGTTTAAAAACTCACAAATTAATCTTTAAATTTTTTTTAAGTTTCTATATATCTTAAAACTATTATGTTATTTCAATACTTGTAATATGACATTTACATTTATTTTTTGTTGTATTTTGTTTAATTTTTTTGAAAATATTGGTTTTTTTTAATTTTGCATGGGGTAATTGATAATTCAAAAAAAGTTTTGGGTTTTTTGAAATATTTAAAATATCAATTTGCCCTTTAATAGTTTCAAAATGACGTTACACCCCAAAAAATTATAGTTACCCTCTAATATACAACCATACAACAAAAACACACACACACACACACAAAAACAAACATATGTATATATACATTCATATATATATATATATATATATATATATATATATATATATATATATAAATAAAAGAAGAAAGGAAGAAAGTGTATGAGTGAAAGAAAAGAGAAATAAAAGGATTCTTATATAATTTGAATATTTAAATATTGTTTTTAATTTTTGTTAATTTAGAGTTGTATTATAATTTTAAAAAATGAAATAGCCAAGACAAAATGGTAATTTTCCTTTTTAATATTGTTGTTTCATTAACATAAATAAACTTTGGGTAAGAAAATGTTATTTATTCTTGATTTTAAGTGGGAAAATGCTAGTTATGCTAACTAAGGGTGAAAAACTGTTTTAAGGCCAATCCTTAGGGGGGAAAAGGTAATTCACTCTTTTTATATAAAACTCAATAGTAATCGAGGTAATTGCAACCATACGAAATAAAAACTATATGCAATACATAAGAATTTAACTATTATTTATATTTGTCTTTCAACATTTTTTAATATGTTTTTAACAAATTCTATTATAGTAAATATTTTTCTATAGATTCGTGTCATATCAAATTACTTACATATTAACCTTAATTAGATTAGATTTAGTACTAAATCGTATCGGATTGATCTGAAGTAAATTTTATATCAAAAAATCTCAACCCTAATTTAATTTTGTATTCGTATCATATCATATTAAATTAATATATTATATTAAAATGGTCAAACTCTACTTTAAATAAGTTAATTAAAAAATATTTAAAGTTAGTTACACTTCAAGATCGATCACTAATATCACAAAACCTTAAAACCGTGAGCAATTCCATTCAATCTGTTACTCTTTAAATAAGCTTTATATAAAATAGAGTAAACAACATTTCCCACCCACCGTATGGTCTAAAAACAATTTTCTATTCTTAATTAGCATAAATAATATTTTTTTCATCTAAACTCAAATTCTGTTAAAAAATTAACGGTATAAAGATAAAATAATAATTTTATTATTCATTGATTTTGAAAATTAGATAAAACAATTTTCTATTATACCCCAAATATTTTTAAATAAAACAATTTAACCTTTAAAAAATTATATTGCATTATGTTTTTTTTTTTTTTACAAATGTAACTGTTATTTTTAAAACTATTAGATAATAACTGATATTTCAATAATTTTCAAAAGACCTCCAAACTTTTTTTAAATATCTAATAACCTCTTAAAAATTTTCATAAAGACCCCATATATTTTAAAAAATTATAGTTTATTTTCTAATATACCATCAAACAACAAAAATATCCATATTTATATGAAAGAGATGAAAAAGAGGTGAGGGTGAAAGAAAATAGAAATAAGAGGCTTATTACATTATTTGGATATTTAGACAATTATTTTTAATTTTATTAATTTAAAATTATATAATAATTTTGAAAAATAAAATAATATAAATAAAAAATGATAATTTTACTCTTTAATATAATTGATTTATTAATATAATTTAATTTTGAATAGAAAATTATTTATATTCAATTTTAAGTTTAAAAAAAGTATTATTAACTGGAATTAAAGGTGGCAAAAATTTTAAGGTCAAACTTTAGTTGGAAAAATTGTAAATCAGTCAGTAAAATAGTTCAACAACAACATTGGAAAAGCATAATGTACTTCATGAATGGTTCGTTGGTAATTGAATTCAAAAGTCTACCCACCTTCTATCGAACTAAAAGTAAATTAATATAGAATTGACTAATAGTTGACACTTGACAAAGACCCTCTGGAATTTAGAATTTAGTGGACTAGTTGCGAGGCCAATCAGACTTATTCCGCGTAGGATATATGAAAATCTAGAATGATTTTTGTTAATTTTAAAAAATTTAAATAGTCATTTATTTATTGGTTTTGGTTATTATAATTAGAGATAAAAATTATTATTTAAACAAAAAAAAATTATTTTTTTCCCCTTAGTTTTAAAAATTACTCATTTTCCTCTTAGCTTAATTTTAAACAAATTAATCTTTCACCTCTACCATATGTAGTTTTTAGAGTTTTATATTTTAAAATGAACAACCATCTCCTCAAAGTTTGAAATATTATACTTACACCTCAAAAACTTTATTCAATCTTTTCGATGACCATTCTTCCCAACATTCCTCTTCAACAATATTTCCCCCTTTTTTGGTGGTTATGGTTGTATTTTTGCATATAGATATGTGTGAAAATCACATAGATTACCCAACTAACATTGCATAGATGTCAGCCACGTCTATGCAATGTCGTTGGACAGATTTGTGCGTCCACTAACGTATAGATCATTACATAGATCTGTGCAATTTTAGCACAAATCTGTGTGTAAAAATCTGATTGTTTCAACCAAATTTTTGGTAGTTTCCAAGTTGAAAAACCACCAAGGAGAGGGAAGATACCACTAGAGAGGAATGCCAGAAAGAACGGTTATTAGAAAGATAGAATGAAATTTTGGGGTATAAGTGTAATATCTCAAAGTTTGGGGGGTGGTTGTTTATTCTAAAATATAAAACCTTAAAAGCTATATATGGTGAGGGTGAAATATTAATTTTTTAAAATTAAGCTAAGAGGAAATGGTTAGTTTGAAAACTAAAAAAGAAAAAAGAAAAAACTTTTTTTTTATTGAAATAAAAATTCTAAATAACAATTTTACACCTGACTATAACAATCAAAACTAACGGATGGGTGGGTATTTAGGTTTTCAAAAGTTAATGGATTTACTTGGGGTTTTCACTAAACCTTGGGTGGGAATAAGCCATTTGGCCATAGTTGTGACTTTATAAATAAAGAAGGGTTATAACAAGCACGAGACTTAATAAATTATCAATAAATGAAGGGCCAACACAATTATTTCCATCCAAGGATTAGTCCATTCTCAAATATTTATTTGTTAAATTTTAAAAATCAAAATACTTACTTTTTATTTAATTTTTTGTTAAAATTTTTTATTAAGTGAAAAAGTTTAATTATCATTTTACCAATAATATTAAAAACAAATAAAATTTTATCTCATTTCTTCATCTTAATTTTAAAAACTCATAATTTTTTTTTAGCTTAAGTTTTAAAAAGTTACATTTTTTTCTCTATAAAATTTCATTCTTTCCCCTTCCTTCTTCTACAACTATTCTCCAACAAACTCCCCATATCGGTGCTCCCTCTTAGCTCTTGGACAAAGACAAATCAATCAACCTCCAAAAGTCAGTTAACACACAGTCAACATGGATCTCTGCAACAGACATATGGATTGACTGACGCACAGCTCAATTGTTCAATTGATCTGTGTGTTGGCTAATTCTCGGGAAATTGAAATTTTTAGCACTTTTTTATTCCTTGTATACAAAATTGTCACCTATCCTAAAGCTTTCACAAATATACCACAACAGTACTCACCTTTCCCAAAATACCCCTCTTCAATCTTTCATGCATAAATTCTCTCTCCTCTTCTCTGCAACTTTTTTTTCTCTTCTTCCTCTTCTTCCAAAGTTATAAAGAAATCACTCTTTCTTCTCTCTCATCTTCAAAAACAAAAACAGGAAGGAAACAACCAAATTCTTCAAATTAAGAATTCTTCAAAGTAAGGATTTTAAAAAAAAAAAGGGAAAAAAAAGAGCAACCTACAAGATAAAAAATGACCATCGAAGAAATGACCATGTAAGATGATCATGTAACAGTATTTAACTGGAAAAAGAAAAAAAATTGATATTTAAGGATTTAAGTGAAACAAAAAAAACTGGGCATTTAACTTTAAAAAAAAAAAAAAGATTGGCGTGAAAGTTGTTGTGTAACGCCAACCCTTAATATATGTATATAATATTAAATAATATTATTATATTAATATAATATATTATATACTATAATATTATAATATATTATAATTTATATAATTAAATTATAATATTTTATAATATAATATTACATATATAATATAAAATATATTATATATAATATATATAATTATTACAGGGGTTGGCGGCATCGCCAGGGGTTGGCGATGCCGCCAACCCCTGGTAATATATATTATATATATAATAATAATATTATATTAAAATATTATAATTATATATTAATATAATATTAATATAATATTATTATATTAATATAATATATAAAATATATTATATTATATATTTTATAATTATATATTATTATAATATATTACATATTTTATATAATAAAATTTATATAATTATAAATATTATATTATAATATAATTTTATATTTTATAAAATATATGTAAAAGCAGTCTGGGTTGACGATAAGGGGAAATTGGCCTGTAGCATTAATGTAGGATGGGCCCACCCTTTATAAAGCAAAGCATGATTTTTATATATATATATAATTATTTAATTATATATATATATATAATTATATTATATATTTATATTAATATATGATATATTATATTATATTTTAATTAGAATATTATAATTATATATTATTTATATTATTATAATTATTATTTTATTATAATAGTATATTAATATTAAAATATATTATTATATATTATTATTATAATATTAAAGATATTCTAGTATTAATAATTATATATTATAATATATAATATTATATATATTAATATAATATATATAATATTATATTAATATATTTTTTTGCCAGGGTTGGCGGAATCGCCAACCCTTGGCGTACGCCAAAGGTTGGCGATTCCGCCAACCCATGACTTATATATATATAATTAAATAATTATATATATATATATATAATTATATTATATATTAATATATAATATATTATATTTAATATATAATATATTATATTTAATATATTATAATATATAATTATAAATAATAATATATATTATATATTAATATATATAATATATAATATTATATATAATAAATAATATATTATATATATAATATATAATAAATAATATATTATATATAATATAATATATGTATATATTATTGCCAGGGTTGGTGGAAACCCTTACCAGTTTATTTTATATATTAATTTATATAATATTATAATATAATTATAATTTATGTTAATATATAATATGTTATATAATATAATATATTAAAATTATATTATAATATATTTTATATATACCGCCAACCCTTTATATTAATATATATATTATATTATATTATACATAAAATATATATTATTATATTAATTTTATATATTATTATATATATTATTATAATATAATATATTATATTATATATTATTATTATAAAATATATTATTAATATTATTTATATTCGTACTTATACTATTATCAATATGTTAAATATTATTGAAATGCTGCCAATATAATAGCTAAAGAGGATTGTTTTTAAAGGTGGATCAAAATTGACCTAAAATCAAATTGACAAAAAAATTTATTAGGATTTTGGCAGTTAATTAATATTTTTATATAAGAAGAATAGTAAAATTAATAAAACAATTTGATTTATTATTTTTCAATGCAGCCCATACCGTGTTTCAATAAAACAATGTGTCAAATACACTATACAAATAATAAAAAATGACATCATTCAAAAAATAATAAAATACACCTTTCAATCAATAATAAAATACATCTTTCAAGCAATAATAAAATGACATCCAATTCGTATGCATGCCCGTCCATCCATGCCTGTTTAGAAATCCTCGAAACCTGCATTGTCACATTCCAATTGAATTGAATAAAGACAATCAATTTAGTAAACTTTGCTGACATACAAATAAACTCATAAACAGTTAATACTTACTGAGGGCCCTTCCTTGGAATATGGTTGTAGCAACGCGTTTTCTTAACCTCTTGGAATGTGCTGATGTAAAATTAAATGGGTGATCTCGGCAAGGTATTCCATAAACATGAGTAAAAAAATGCCACAGTCTCCACTTCCAACATCCTGTTTTGGGACATCACGAACACACCTATATTGTAATGTCGGTAGAGGATTTGGTGATGGAATTCCCTTTGATATATAGAAGTTACTCGCCTTCATTAGGTGTGTTAGTGTCCTAAATGGCATCAATAACTTCTTCACCCTCTCTATGCTTTCAGTATATTGGGCAGAGTCGTATATATACATCCTCCATTCATTTATATCCAATACGCCACACACCCAATGTTGGTTGTCGAAGTTGATCGGAAAGAATACCTGTCGACCAATGAAGATGAAATAAGTATCAATAATCAATCTTACCGTAAACAACTTACAGTTGTACACCACCTTGTCAACACTACTCCATGGGCGAAAGAATTCTTTTGTCCGAAGTGAGATTCCATTGATTTGATCTAGAAAAAACGTAGGCCACTCCATATTTGCACCCAATTGTTTAAACTCACTGTAACACTGAGGGAGAAGTGCAACAAATTGGGTGGAAACAGTAGTCCAGTTACCGTCCGGATAAGATTTACGAAGTATACTCATAAAAGCTTCAATATGCTGTGTTCATAGATTAATCACATCATACTTTGAACATGATAAGTAATAGAAACAAATATAAAGGAAGGGTACATACCATGTTTTCCAACCATTGCCCTAGTGTTACAATTTGGGTCCACCATGGTTTGGGCATACGGGCGGTCGTTCCGACTGGTCCCCCGAGGAAGACGCGTCGACTGTCATTATCAGACGCTTGATCATACCATATTGTGAACTCTGAATAGGACCCAGCCAACTTGGGGTCAAAATCAATACCCTTAATTACTGGTTGTTTGTTCTTTTTTTCCTTTACTGGATTTGTGAATGGACTGACCAACTGTTTCCCTTTTCGCAGTACACGACCAAAAGCTGACACTTTTTTAGTTGTTGTCGGCTTCTGAGCAGTTGTTGGTCGGTCCTGAATTTGTTGTTGGACTTCCTCGTCGGATGATTCGTCTAACTGGAAAAAAGTAAAAAAAAATAATGTTTATCATAACTTTATAATTAAGCAATTGAAAAAAGAAATTAAATAATAAAACTAATTGAAAAATAAAATTAAGTATGGTGGATAATAACCTGTACTGATTCAGATGCTTGAACATAAGAACCCTCAAGTCCTGTAATTCGATTATTTAATGATTGTATTTTTTCCTGCATCTCCCCTTGAAGCATCGTCGATTGTTGTTGCCATTGGTCTTGCATCTTCCCCCGAAACATCGATTGTTGTTGTTGCCATTGGTCCTGTAACTCCCCTCGAAACATCGATGCTTGTTGTTGCCATAGGTCCTACAATTCCCCCCGAAACGTCGATTGTTGTTGTTGCCATTGGTCCTGCAACTCCCCCCGAAATGTCGATTGTTGTTGTTGCCATTGGTCCTGCATCTCCCCCCGAAACGTCGATGCTTGTTGTTGCCAATACTACTGCATATCCTCACGAACCGATGCCGATTGTCGCTCCTACTTCGTGCGCATCATTGCACCGTGTTGGTCCAATTGTTGTTGCATCTGAGAGTTGATGCCTCTTTTATGTTCCATTAATATTTGTTGAAGACGGTCGTATGAAACACCACTGTATGACGTCCCATGGACCGAGTGTCTTGCAGGCTCGTGTACCGGATGCTCACGAGAATGGGAGGCGCGTGAAGTGGACCTTCGTGGTGGGGAAGCAGGTACATTAGGTGTGGCCCTATATGACCCTCGGAAGGATGACACCTGTGGAGGGGATGTACGTGCAATAGGAGACATCCTAGGAACCATGGGTCTGGCACCTCGTGATGACGGTCTTCTCCTGGAAGCAGTTAAAGACATAGAAGACCCTGTAGGGACTGTCTGAAAGGCAGCAGGAGGGTTCGACTGGGTGGCATCATCATCATCTGAATGCATAGATGGTGCGTGTTCTCCCATAAACTCCAAGGCTCGAATATACCACTCAGAGTAACGCTCAATCTCGATCGGATGTAATGCAGTTGTAATCTCCTCCTACAACATGAAAGAAATTTTTCATGATTTTTGAAATACAAAACAGAATAATAAAATATAAATGAGCAACATACCGGAGAAGTGTCCCAAAGTATCGATATGTCATCCCATGAAGGTAGTACAATTGTTTTCCATTTTAGGATACGAGGGATTCGATCATTTGCTTCCATACGGATATAAGGCGATAGATTCTGAATCGTCTCATAAATCCAATACTACACAATGTACAACAAAAATTATTAGTATTGATAATAGGCATTAAGTATGTAAACTTTAGCTATTATATTATACTTACTTGAAAAGCAATCGGGTATCCCAAAATACTGTAACTGAGAAGTGGGAGCGGACTTGTGTACGGCGGGTAATGGTCAACACAATATTGATATTTCTTATGTATACCTTTCCGTATCGAGTCGAATTTTTATTCCATGTCAGTGTTCCCCATGGATATCGACTAAATGCATCTAAATTATTTGCTAAATGCAAAAAATGATCAGGTACTTTGTTTCTGTTGTCCGCCCCTAATAATCCAGTAAATGCGCAATACAAGACTGCAAACTTCACTGCATCATCATCATTGTCCCCCCAAACTTCATTGTCGAATGCTTCTTCAATCTCCCCATGAGATAACAACCTGTGAATGTTCGGGAAGTATTGCTCTCTTAATCGAGGCGTATCCGTGCAATCAACGTAACTGGACATGTCCATGTCCTCCCCGAAAATTAAACCAGTGACGAGTGCAAACTCAACAGGGCTGAATCGGAATTCAACCCCATTTATTCTAAACCACATTTCTCTATCTGGGTTCCCACGATTGATCATACGTAGCAACATTGCTTGAATAAAAACGGCACTGAACCGTGGCTCCACCAAATCTAATAAATGTCCAAAACATGTTGTGCGGAAAATGGCTCTTTGACTAAATGTTAGTTTATTCCTAATTACAGTCAAAGTATCCATTTTTGTTCGAAGCGACATGTGCACACGGAATTGGTATGCATCGTGGAATCTGTAAGCCCCCTCTTGATAGTTGATTGCAAATGCCTAAAAATATATATTAATTCATTAAATTACACTACTGAAGGAAACTGAATGATTATTATTAAATTAACCACGTTGTGATGGATGAGATATTCCCTACTTTAGTGGTATGTTTGTTCTTACAACTAGAGAGCTGAGAAGAGATGTCCTAAAAACACAAAAACGAATATCTTACCAGATTCATAAATTAGAATTTGCACAGATTTAACATAACACAATTTCTCCAAATCACTACAATAATCAAATATGCATGGACTATATAGCTAGAAAGATATACCCAATAAATTAATAATAATTTAAAAATTATAATGTTAAAAATAAAAATAAATTAGAATGGAATTGGCTTCCCTGGACGTTCCACATGCAATGATTCTAACTCCTTTATAGTTTTTTATTTGTATTATTTTAATTCTAAACAATTAAAAATTCTCATGTTAAAATTAAACAATTGAAATTAAACAACGCCACCCTTTATAGTTTTTTATTAGTATAATTTTTGCATTTTATGCAACGGTGGGACCTCCTAAATGCTTGCTAAATTTTTTCGCTTTCTTCAACATTTTAAATTAACTGTAAATTATGCTAAGCTACATAATCTGACCCACAAAATAAGTAAATTGCTAAATGTTTTATACATGAAGAAGGACAAATATTGCTAAATTATGCTAAACTACATATTCTAACCCACAGGAAAAAAAAATCGTTGATCATATAATTAATCTAAGCCACAAGAAAAAAACTCTGAAAATATATATTATTACATTTATTATAACGAAACCTAACCTGTCTTCCTGCCATTATGTTGTAAGTATCGATATCCGATGAAACTATTTGATGGATTTTCCGCTGAACCAGAAAATTACCCGAACCAAGCAACTAAACAATTTGGTGGGAAATATGGATGCAAGCAAGCAAAAACATTACTGGGGAAAAATTGAAAACACATGCATATATATATATCCAATAAAGCAAAACACATTCCACGGAATTTTGTTGAATTATTAAGGGAACTGGATTGAATTATTGATGCAAAAAATTCAACTATGTCAGGAATGAATAATCAAAAAATGCTTTTGAACAAAACTATGCACAACAGTAAATTACTCAGAAGAATTATTAAAGGTGAGAAAAGGGTGCAAAAAAAAAAAAAAACCATCGGCAACATTTATTTTATAATGCAAAAAGGGCTGGCATTATAATAAAAAAACAAAAAAGGTTGGCCCCGCCAACCCTCCTGCTTTTTATACTTAATTATATTATTTCACAATGGTGGGGGGCCTGCGCAAAATCCATGCCAAATGTGTTTGCAGCATTATTTCACAACGGTGGGGGTCCTGCGCAAAATCCATGCCAAATTTCTTTATAGCAGCAGCATGCGAATATTGCAGAGGAATAATCGCAGAGGAATAATTGCAGAGAATACACAGTCTGGCAGGGATGCATTGATCGAATAATATTCACGTGCTACCATTTGTAATATATTATTACCTATTATTATTACTATTATCGATATAGAAGATTCACGATGAAAACTTGTTGGCGTGAGTCATGAACTTCGTATTGTTGCATGTTGATTGGTTTAACAATCATGTTGACAAATTTGAACACATGCCGAGCAAGCTTGTCCTCAGCCCATGGTGTTAACGGGTGAGATCTCTCACCTGCAAAAAAACAACTAAAATAAATGGGGTGAAAAAATGGAAACATCATAATAAATTTGAGTCATACGCACCAGCCATGTTTCGCCTATTGAAAAACCAATGTTGTAGCGTGCTTCGAAGAAACTCTACCAATATAGTGATAGGCAAAGCGCGAGCAGTCCGTGTTAAAGCATTGAAGGACTCAGCAATATTGGTCGTCATAATATTGTACCGCCATCCTCCAAAGTGCGCACGTGCCCATCTGTCATACCCAATGTCGGTCAAATAGATTGCTGCAGCGGGATTTACTCTAGCAATTCTATTCATAGCGGCTTGAAAGTCCGTGAGACGATATGCCTTAGCAGCTCTCCAAAATATTCCTTCAATATGTTTAGTATTTTTGAACTGCGAACGCATGTTACCCTTGATATGGAAATTACAAAACCCATGACGAGCGTGAGGCATTACGTTCGCGACCGCCGCAATTATTGAATGATGACGATCAGAAATAATAGTCAAATCCGGCAAATCACCAATGCACATGCGAAGGTATGTCAAAAATGGTGTCCATGTATCTAGTCCCTCTTTGTGCCCAATACCGAATGCAAGTGGGTAAATTTGATTATTACCGTCCTTGGCAACAGCAATGAAAAAAGACCCAAGATACTTTCCTTTTAAGTGTGAAGCATCAATGCATATCACCGGACGACAGAATTGTTGGAACCCTCGTATAGAACACCCCATACACATGAAAAAAAACTTGAACCTATTTTCCAGATCGACATCAATACGTACCATAGTTCCTGGGTTCTTAAGCTCCAAATTATGACAGTACTCACGTAATATACCGAAAGACTCTTCCGGAGATCCTTGTAATGCATTTATTACATATGTTTTGGCACGCCATGCTTGCGTGTATGATATGTCAATCCGATACCTATCTGCCATGTCTGAAATGATTTCCTTTGGTCGATAAATACGATCAACCACGAACATGGACTTAAGTATGTTACCTAACGATTCGGCATCTGCTTGTCTGTGATGTGGCAATATTTGATCTCGCAGACAAGTGTGGGTCTCATCCATACGTCGTAAGACCCAATAGTCTCCGTCTTGCTCTCTCGTCGCTCGTGCTTGCCATTTACATTGTGGGTGTACGCACTTAAGCTCGTACCGTATGTTATCGAAGTGACCAACCTTTCACTGAATTCCGGTCTCCAAGGCATACGTTCGAAATAGTGCTCTCAATTCAGCCTTGGAGTTATAAAAACCCATTATTTGCAAACGATTGCCCCTTTGTGTTGCCCGGTTAGTAATACCTGTATTCTCAACATCAACAGCAGGCTCAGGAACCCATTGAAATGGATTTGGATTATGGTGTTACTTGAATATGCTCCACTATTCATAAAGCCATGACGGCTTGTGCTACATTCAGCCTCATTGTAGCAAGGATGACTTTGACTTCTGCCAGCGTCTTGGCTCGGAACACCATATATGTCGTCACCAAACCCCGAGAATTCTTCGTCTTCATCATCATCATCCTCCTCCTCCTCCTCCTCCTCTTCCTCTTCATTACCTTCTACATCATAATCCTCATCCATGTTCTCGTCATTATCATCATCAACACCATAATTCCCTCCAAACTCTTGAAAACTTTGTGGATGTGCCCACTCATCTGTCGGTTGATTTGACCGTTCTTCATCATGAACATCTTTGCCTTGTTGATTGGCCCTTCCGTCAATTTGACTCTCGGTAACAAAAAGTTTTGTGTAACCTTGTGAACCTCTTGCTACAACCATCAAAAACTCCACATCATCATCGTCTACAATCTCTATTGGACCTATATCACCTACTGTAAATACACGCACAATTGACTGTCTTTGATCGAGTCTTAGACGAGAGCTGATTCTTCCAATGAATCCATCAAAATCAACATTTGGGTCAATACAAATCCCTCTCTCATTCCCACCAACATATCTTGTGACATTATCATCACCTTCAACCCATTGGTCTCTATATCGAATCTTAAATGCAGCTTTTTCCATCCTAACTAAAAATAAACCTAAAAAACATAAAAACTCCAAATTACACTATGCTTCCATTTTTTCAAATTAAGCCCCAAATGCAGTACCAATGACATCAAACTTCATATATACATATTTAACTATCATATCATCAACTGATGCACAAAAATGTATCAAGGCAAAACATGAAAAAATAGACAGTGGCAATTTCGTAATATATTATCTAACTCCCTGTCAATACAAGGAAAACAACACATCATGCAATAGAAAAAAACAGGAAAAAAAAAGCATAAAAAATAAAGAAATTGCTTACAATAGAAGAAAACAGGAAAAATTAAATAAATTCAGTGGGGCATATTTGGTGGCAATTTTGTAATATATTTTCTAACTCTCTGTCAATACAAGGAAAACAACACATCATGCAATAAAAGAAGACAGGAAAAAACAAGCATAAAAAGTAAAGAAATTACGTGCAATAGACGAAAACAGGGAAAAATTAAATAAATTAAGTGGGGATGAACAGGTTGGCGGAAACGCCAAGGGTTGGCGTTTCGCCAACCCTTGGCGATTCCACCAACCTGTTCATCATTAAACTGGAATTTTTTTTCAGCTGTATTTTGGTTTTTTATAGCTATCACAACAATATTAAACAATAATAACAACTTTAAACAATAGAAACAACATGAAATAATAGCATTAAACAATCTAACAACATGAAATCATAATAAAATTAAATTTTACATGAACATGAAAACACCATAATTATTTAATTTTCAGCTATTTATAAAGAAAACAAATAACATAAAGGGTTAAGTCAACACTAACCTGGACGTGGATGACTTTGCTATGAATTTTTTGCAGCAGGTGTTTATTCTCTTAATAAATTTATCAATGTTCGTCTCTCCCTCCCTTATGTCCATTTTGAATCTTTTATAATGGATTCTCACAGGTTTTATTGTTCAATTACATGTCTTCTTCCTACCATTAATATTAATATTTTAGTTTCATACTGCTGGGATTCCTTCCTCATATTATAGAGATTCTCTGCATGGGTCACTTCATGAGCATCAATCATTTAATTATACTAAAATATAATTTAATATTCCAATTAAAAATATAATAATATATATTATTATATAATATTATATAATAATAAGAATTCTTCAGAATATATATAATATATAATAACTTATTATATATATATATTATATTATATATAAAATTAAATAATAATATTATTTATTATTATATATTATAATTATAATATTAATATAATAATAATATATACATATAAGGGTTGGCGTTGGCAACTCCAACCCTTATACATATATTAAAGAAAATATTTTATATATTAATATATAATATAATTATAATAATATAATTATAATATTTTAATTAAAAATATAATATAAATAAGATAATATAATATATTATATATTAATATATAATATAATTATATATATATAATTATTTAATTTTATATATATAAGTCATGGGTTGGCGGAATCGCCAACCTTTGGCGTACGCCAAGGGTTGGCGATTCCGCCAACCCTGGCAAAAAAATATATTAATATAATATTATATATATTATATTAATATATATAATATTATATATTATAATATATAATTATTAATACTAGAATATCTTTAATATTATAATAATATATAATAATATATTTTAATATTAATATACTATTATAATAAAATAATAATTATAATAATATATAATTATAATATTCTAATTAAAATATAATATAATATATCATATATTAATATAAATATATAATATAATTATATATATATATATAATTAAATAATTATATATATATAAAAATCATGTTTTGCTTTATAAAGAGTGGACCCACCCTACATTAATGCTACAGGCCAATTTCCCCTTATCGCCAACCCAGACTCCTTTTACATATATTTTATAAAATATAAAATTATATTATAATATAATATTATATATTATATATATAATATATATAACCAGGGGTTGGCGACATCGGCCAACCCTTGGCGCCAAGGGTTGGCGATGCCGCCAACCCCTGGTAATAATTATATATAATATATTTTATATATATTATATTATATATGTAATATTATATTATAATAATATTATTTAAATTATAATATATTATATATTATATTAATATATTATTATATGATAATATTATAGTATATAATATATTATAATATATAATTATATAATATAATTATAATATTCTAATTAAAATATAATATAATATATCATATATTAATATATAATATAATTATATGTATATATATATAAAATTAAATAATTATATATATATAAAAATCATGTTTTGCTTTATAAAAGGTGGGCCCACCCTACATTAATGCTACAGGCCAATTTCCCTTATCGCCAACCCAGACTGCTTTTACATATATTTTATAAAATATAAAATTATATTATAATATAATATTTATAATTATATAAATTTTATTATATAAAATATGTAATATATTATAATAATATATAATTATAAAATATATAATATTATATATAATATAATATATTTTATATATTATATAATATTATATTATAAAATATTATAATAATATTAAAAAATAATTATATAAATTATAATATTTTATATATTATATTAATATATAATTATAATATTTTAATATAATATTATTATTATATATATAATATATATTACCAAGGGTTGGCGCCAGGGGTTGGCGATGCCGCCAACCCCTGTAATAATTATATATATTATATATAATATATTTTATATTATATATGTAATATTATATTATAAAATATTATAATTTAATTATATAAATTATAATATATTATAATATTATCGTATATAATATATTATATTAATATAATAATATTATTTAATATTATATACATATATTAAGGTTGGCGTTACACAGCAACTTTCACGCCAACCTTTTTTTTTTTTTAAAGTTAAATGCCCAGTTTTTTTTGTTTCACTTAAATCCTTAAATATCAATTTTTTTTCTTTTTCCAGTTAAATATTGTTACATGATCATCTTACATGGTCATTTCTTCGATGGTCATTTTTTATCTTGTAGGTTGCTCTTTTTTTTCCCTTTTTTTTTTTTAAATCTTTACTTTGAAGAATTCTTAATTTGAAGAATTTGGTTGTTTCCTTCCTGTTTTTGTTTTTGAAGATGAGGGAGAAGAGAGAGTGATTTCTTTATAACTTTGGAAGAAGAGGAAGAAGAGAAAAAAAAAGTTGCAGAGAAGAGGAGAGAGAATTTATGCATGAAAGATTGAAGAGGGGTATTTTGGGGAAGGTGAGTACTGTTGTGGTATATTTGTGAAAGCTTTAGGATAGGTGACAATTTTGTATACACGGAATAAAAAAGTGCTAAAAATTTCAATTTCCCCTAATTCTCACATATATGTGTCGATTATATGTTGACCAACCTTCAGAGGTCTACTAATTCATCTTCATCTAGAAGTCAGGAGGGAGCACTAGTATGAGAGGTTAGCCAGAGAACGGTCGTCAAAAAAGGAAGAGGAAAGAATAAAACCTTAAAGGGAAAATATAACTTTTCAAATTTTAAATTGAGTAGAAATTGTGAGTTTTTTAAAACTAAATTAGAGAAATAAAATAAAATTTTATTTATTTTAACATTACGGATAAAATGACAATTTTACTATTATAAATAGTAGAGAATTTTAATATAAATTAAATGACAAATAAATATTTAAATTTTTAAAATTTTGCATGTGATAGCTGAGAATAGAATAAACCTTGAATGAGAATCGATCTTCTGTCATAAATAAAACTAATCTTGACCTCCATTTCAAGTCCATAACTGAACTTATAAACGTTAAGTGTTTCCCTTTGTTAAGTATCTGTTAGGATCCCCTGCTTTAGGAGTCTTACTAGGGACGATTGTTATGCAAATTGGAAAGTTTCTTGGAAGAAATATGCTAACACCCTTGACAAAATTGAGGAATATTTTTTTGAAATTATAAATAACACAAAAATATATTATAAAATTATATATTCAAACAATTCTTATAAGCTTATATTATAAAATATAATTGAATGATGTAATTATTAATTTTTTCTTATATTTCGAAATATATGAATTATATATATATATAATATTGAATTTTCATCTTATTCACCCAGTTAATCATCAAGTAATAAAAGTTTGATGAAATTAAAAAATAATAATATTTTTATTGTGATTAAACATTCATTAGAAGTTAATGACATGATGGCTTTTATATTTGATTTTTGAATAATATTATATGTATATACTTTTTTGAGTATATAATTAAGTACAAAATTGATATGTTATCATATTATGAGTGTTATTTTATTATTAATTCAAAATTTTCTAATTACATGATAATAAATTAATTTTGTACTCAATTGTATGGTAAAAAATATATATACATAATTTTATTGTTGATTTTTATGAGTCATTTTGATAATTCGAATAGGGCCAAAGAACTATTTCTCACCCAAGTTTTAATGCAAAGAAAAATATACATCCGCAAGGTTTGAAAAATCTAAATACTCACTCGTGGGTAATTTATGTTAAAATTTTATATTAGAGGCAAGTGTAAGATCGTTATTTTATCAATAATATTAAAAAAATTATAAAATTAATTATATTTTCTCCTATATTTTAAAAACTAACAATTTCACCCCTGTCTAAAGTTTTCTAATTTTCGAAAGTAACATTCTCTCCCCAAGCCTAAGGTTTATTTTCTTCTCCTCTTTAGCCACTATCGATGAGCTTTTAACCCATGAAACGTCGGTCACTAGATCTTCATCTTTTTGGTACAAAGAAGGATCGATGAAGATATGTGTTTGTCAATTCTAAACAAATAGACAAAGATAAGCATCTTTGTTGACTCTTCTTTGCCTTGGAGAGATGAAGATCTGGTGACCAACGTTTCGTGGGTTGAAAATATCGTCATCGATGGCTAGAGAAGGAAACAAAATAAATCCTAATTTTAAAGGGGAAAATAGTATTTTTAAAAGTTAAAAAACTTTAGGTAAGATTAAAGTTATTAGTTTTTAAAATTATGAGAAAAATTTAATAAATTTTATATATTTTTTATATTATTAATTATAATAGGTAACTATATATATTGTATTAAAACTTGAGTGGGAACATAGTCGTTTTGCCTTTGAATAGATAGAAAAGAAAGAAAAAAGAGAACATACACATGGCATTAATTTGTTTCATGGAGTCAAATTTGAATGACCTGTCTTAGACGTGAAGAACGGGTTGTATTGTGGGACAATCTCGTAGATATATTGCTTGTGTGAAAGTAAAAAAACATAGACTGCATAATTTTCTTGGTCAAGTCGTTGGTCCACCGTCGAAAACAAGCCAGTTGTTTCAGTCAATTCCACCATTCACGTGTAATGTTAAATCCTCACCTAACAACTCACAAGTCAAGGTCAACCTACCACTAGCGGAGGACTTAATTGTTTTGTTTGCCCCATGGAGCCTCCTGTCTATTTGTATTACGCTGTTATTCACTCATTACCCTTGTAATGATATTGAAATTTATAGAATTTGACCCTTGAGAATTTTCCTCCCTACAACTAATTGACTAATTGGATACTATCATAATATGAAAACAATACATCTAAGTATATTTATTTTAAATATATAAATAGATACATATTTTTATATATCATCATATAATTGAATGATTTTGAATTAAAAATAAAGTAATATTCAATTATAAAATATGCATATTTTATATATTTAAAATGAGTACGTATAGTATTACTCGTAAAAAACATTTTTACTTTTACGGTCATTTACGTATCTTTTGAATTTACGCGTAATGAATGGTGGTATGTTTGAATGCACAACCACTTCAAGATGAATCGACTTTTTCTATTAGCTTAGTGTACACAAAATGGATCTTTCAACCCCAAAGGACCAAAATGCAAACAATCAAAAGTCTTGCATGCATGCAAATAAAACCAAGTGAATCAACAAGACTTGACTGAGTCTTAACCCACACCACAAGCAAAGTACGGAATCATATGCATTCATCAATATATATATGCATATTCATACAGAGAGCTAAACACTATTGTTTTATTATTTGTTCTTTCTTCTTGAAATCATCTCCCAAAGCCTCAAAGTTTTGCATTTATAAAACAGCTGTAGAAGTTGGAGTGCTGCCATGGGAGTTGGAGGTGAAGTTGCAGAGATGCAATATGTCAAGGCAAAGACTTCAGTGTGGTGGGATATAGAGAATTGTCAGGTGCCAAAAGGGTGTCAGCCTCATGCAATAGCTCAAAACATTAGTTCTGCCATTGCTCAGTTGAATTACTGTGGACCTTTGTCCATCTCTGCCTATGGTGACACCAATCGGATCCCTCAATCTGTGCAGCATGCTCTCTCCAGCACTGGCATCTCCCTCAACCATGTCCCTCCGGGTACTTCTTTCATCACCTTTCATCTCTACTTTTCTTGCTTTTAATACATCTGATATTAAGTCACCTGATACAATACCTAATTAATTTGTATTATATTTGGAGGAAATATGTTTTTTTGGTTGCACATGAAATTCAGAGAAATTTTATGGGTTATGTTGATTGATAAGCAGGGGTTAAGGATGCAAGTGACAAGAAAATTCTGGTGGAGATGTTGTTCTGGGCAGTGGACAATCCTGCACCTGCAAATATAATGCTAATTTCTGGAGATAGAGACTTCTCCAATGCCCTCCATCAATTGAGGATGAGAAGATACAACATTCTCCTTGCTCAGCCACAGAAAGCATCAGCTCCTCTCCTTGCAGCAGCCAAGAGTATATGGCTCTGGACCAGTCTTGTGGCTGGAGGCCCTCCATTAACAACTAAAATTGATGAAAAAATTTCTGTCCCTAATGATATTCCCTCTGTTCATGTTAAAGTTCCCCAATTGGGAAATCCTGATGAGAAAGTTTATAATAGTGCACTAGTTGAAATTCTGGAAGATCAGAAACCTGTAAATTATCACCACCCAGGTACTAATTATAATCCAAAGAGTTCCCTGATGGGGCCTTGCCCAGACGGATTTTCTCCTTTGAATCTTGATCAGAATGGTTATAGAAATAATTATCCATTGCCTTTAAAGCCAAACAATCACCCTAATCAATCTCTGAATTTTGTCCAAAGATGTAGTGGAGACACCAAATTCAATCCTGTTAGCATGAATCTGAAGCCTGCATCATTGAGTAAGTCACAAAATGGACATATAGAACATAGGAAACTGTATTTTTCTTCTCCAATGAACTCAATTAACATTCCTAGTAGTGTCATATGGGGGATGCCGGGGTGTCCAAAACCTACCAATTATTTGCAAAGCCTTATAGGTGTTATCTTACAGACACTGAACTCCTTGAAAACTGAAAAGATAATACCGACTGAAGGCAATATAGTCGATTGCATTCAATATGGGGATCCAAAGCACCGGAATACTGACATTAAAAAGGCTTTGAAAACTGCTATTGATCTACAGATGGTGGTGAAGCAGAACATTGGAGCTATGAACTTGTATGTTGGTAAGAATGAGAAACTCTGGAAATGTGTGAATCCTATTGCCGGAAACCCGTTAAGAATCTCGGAAAGGACCTGGGAAAGAATTAGAAAATTTCTGGTATCTACTGAAGGGCAGTCTGCAATAGTGGCTTCTCAATGCAGGTAATTTCCTTTGCTTGTTTAGTCTCATTTATTTAGCTTCTGGGATTTATCATAGGACTAATTTTCATTCTGTTTTGTGTGCTTTTGTATTTTTGTTTACAGTTATGAAGCTGGTACTATTTTGAAAAATATGTGCTTGAAAGAATTTACATTAGGTGACATACTTCAAATCTTGAACATGGTAATTACCATCAAGAAATGGATTGTACATGGCCAAACAGGATGGCAACCCATTAACATCGCTGTTGCAGAGCTCAACACTGAATCAGGCACTGTATCCAGTTTATAAAAGTTGAATGTAATCAGTAGCAAGGGAAAAGGACCTCTTGACCGTTTGAATTAAAGGTATTAAGTGCAAATAGATAGATGAATTGTTGGAATAAAGGTTGGCAAAAGAAAAGGGCTCTTTGTCACAAGACTGGTTGTGTAGATTTACTAGAGATGAAAGTTGTTACACATGATGGTCATTGTTTAGACTCTGGTGTATTAGAAATGCGCTAGTATTGCTTGGGATTGTGCTGCAGTCCATTCTGGTCTTTGGTTGCACCTTATGGATTCTAATGACAGTTGGAAGGATGATCCTTTTGCTTTGATTTTCAATGGAGCATATTTCTGCAGATAATTTTCCTCCCTCTCATATAGTTGATTGCGCCGTTAGAACTCTAAATGCAAGGTGTTATTTAAGAGTGAAACAGATTTTTGACATTGGTTGTATCTTCAAGAAGGGGCAAGCTTTGGTTACTTTTGCAGAGAAATTACACAGTTTAAGGAAGGAAACACTTAAATGTAATTAGATAAAATTTCTAGTGGAAGCTGAGAAATCTCCAGTGACCATATCAGAAACTATGAAAGATATCAAGATGAGGCATGCAAAAATTGCGCAATGCTGTAAAGTTCTTCTGGGTAAAATTCTTGAAGATTTGCTGAATCAACGAGTTTTCTGATTCATATTTTCCGGTACTCTTCTGCAGCATCAGTTTAGTTGTTTGTCAATATATTTGTTGTACTTCTTTGAAAGTTGTTTATGGTTTCAGCCCTAAGAAACCTCTAGTCCCTTAAGTATAAACCTTAAATTTGAGTCTCTTGTATGCAGAACTTTGATGGAATAATAATAAAAAGTGTTTGTTTCTTAATTTTGCTGCCAGTTTTATGGTTTCAAGCTTGAGAAAACAACAAAATACAGGTGTTGGATTTATCATCTATTGTGTTACAGCCCAAGAAAGGCCAGTGGGCCTATTTCCCTAGTTTATCCTAAACCAACCATATGACCACAACAAAAACAACCAATACAAAATCACACTCACGGCCACGGAGGAATTCTCATTTAGAAACAATAATATATTCCAGGATTCAATCTCAATCACCTTTGGCTCAGTGATTGAACTTCCTAGTATTGCTTATTTCAAGTTTCATTTTTTTAAGGGTTTCTGTTTTCAGTGATGCCAAGTTGTCTTAACTTGTTCATGAACTCCTTCAATGGCCGTTAATTTTTCATCTTTAATATTTTCAAAAAAAAAAAATCCTCAGATGGTTCAATTTAACTGCTTGTGTACAGTCCAGGTTGCTGATTTTGAAGTAGCACACTGCTGATACTTGTTCAATACAAGACTTCCAGTTTTGAGTATTCAATTGATATCTAGATAATATATATTATTATATAATTAAATGATTTTCAATTAAGTATAAAACAATAACTAACCACATAATGACATAAGTGGATATTTAAAACTTGCTGCACATAGTATTGCTTCTTACAGTAAGATGATTCAAATGCTGGGTTTGGTTGGAAATGTTAAACATATGAAGGGATTTTGACAACATCACAACTAAACAAATTCAAACTTCATCCTGAATACTGAATTTCATATTCAACCATGCAGAAATCAACTAGACGAAATAGTTCCATGCATAAAGAGTCAGAAAAGTTTTAGAAGAAAGTTATGAATAGAAAAAAACTTCAATTTACGTGAAACTGTCAACAAAATGATACTGTGAGCAGCATTGCAAATGCAAGAAATTTCTTACAACAGTTTGAACACTAGGAAAGAAAGGTAAATGCACTACAGTTGCTTCCACTTATTGGGAGACTAATCAACAAAGTTCTTCCACAACAGAGAGCAATCCGAGATCTCAAGACAGAAAAGTAAAATGACCATCTAGGCAAAATTTTGCAGTCATTGCATTTCTAACAGCTTTAAATAATCAGAATGATGAATGGATACTACACTAATATTAATATAATATCACATGTTGTCTGGTGAGGGAAATATACATATAGCAACATCTAAATATGAGGTTATCTCAACTTGAGATTAAGGAGAAACAGATGCAGAAACAAAAGGTCCCATTGAAGAAACAAGACAAAATATGCAACTAGAAGATTATTGAGAAATTCTATAATCTGATTACGTATGCTACAAGCTGATATGAAACAAATACCCTTCAAAATGGCAGAAGAGTGATGACAAAAATCAATAAAGCCTTAATCATAGACACAAACTGTAAAAAATCGTTCTTGTGAGAATCAAACAAATAACCTAACAGGACTTAAATTTCGCATCAAGGCAGTGAAATTTTAAAAATCTTTTACCCCAGGCACGATTTGCTGGGTTAGTTGAAACCAAGCATCCCAATGATGAGTCTGAGACATGCACACTATGCACCACGATACAAATAACATATTTGTTAAAAGCAAAAAACGCTTAAAAGTGATGAGGTCCTCATTGCATAGACCAAAAAAGCGAGATGAAAGCATTGCCTTTGAGCCAAAGGTGATAAAAAAAATTTAGAAGGGGCAATGAGTGAGCAAGAAAATGGAATGGAAGGTTAAGTGCAAGAGAAGATAGATCACTAAAATAAAAACTTGGTAGGTGGCTGCATTTAATGCCATAGGTGTAAAACTTTAATAAAGGAAAATATTATTATTTAATTGCCATCTCTCCAACAATCTCTATGACAACCTCAGAACTTGTCGATGATCTTTCCGACATCCTTAAATCTCTCCAACATCTCCGATGACCTCAAAATTGGTCAACAACCTCTTTGACGACTTTAAAACTCCTTGTTGACCTTTATGATAACCTTGAAACTTGTCGGTTATCTTCAAAATTGCCTCAAACATCAACAAAGTCTTGTGTGATAATAAAGCACACTTTTCCAACACCTAAGCTTCTCCAAAGGTGTCAAAAAAGCGCTAAAGGAGATCACCTTTGGACCACCAATCGCCTTGTCCATACTCAAGGCAGCGAGCAAACAGAATCATCCAAGAACTCATAACAAATCAGCCATTTGTTCTTTCATTCATTAACTTATATGGTAAAACAGAAACAAAATTTTTTTCTGGTAACATTGTTTATAATTAAGTGCTCTATCTGCACCAAAAGGAATTCCAGGTTATTGACCCATGTTTTGTTTCAACAACAAATGAATTAAATGCATCAAATGCCAACACCATAAACAATAACAAACACTAATGCTAAATTTAAAACACAGAGTGTAAAACAAAACGAGACATACTTTTTTCCTTTTTCACTAAAAGAAGATATATCCATATCCATATTTAGTGAACTTAGGTGAAAACTCAGGCTCCGCTGATCCCTTCAATCTGTAGGAATAACAAAACCACAAACTAACAGCTTTTAGTGACTAGTAAGGTCAACAGCCCTAATGGATCCAATCCTACACTTGGTGGGATCAAACCAGGAGGCTGAGTCACTGAAAACTTAATTTAGCTCTCAATCCTCAGTGTTTCACACAAGCTCTGCCACATGTACAACTATGTTCCCACTGAAAAAGATCAGCAGAGAAAAAATACAACCGGGCACATGATACCGAATTCAACTCTATATTCTCTTCACATGATAAAATCTAACAATTGAATGTACCTATAAAAAGTCACATAACAAGTTAAAACAATCATTACACAAAACAACTTAGAAACTCCAAAATTCTACCTCGTAGCTATCCATTTTCTAAAGAATTTCTTTTCCGAACTTACAAATTCAAACCAAATCCCTCTTCTACAAATTGTAGCTATCGATTATCATTAACAGTAACATTATTAACCAACTCCTTAGGAGACATGGACATAGACAAACTTTGTTGTTGCTTCTCATTAACCTTAAAACAGCTAGCGTTACCAGAGACAGAATGCTGAACAGACCCAGACCTATCAAAGTTTCTGTCTGTATTATCATTATTATTACTCTTACTTATTAAAAAACCCACATGCTCCAAGGCTTCTCTGGCCCTCTTCCTCGCTACGGCAGCCTCTTTCGACTTTTTCTCCGCCTCAATTCTCGCCACCAACATGGCCTTCCTCATCGACGCTGCTGCAATCCTCGCCGCACAGAGCAGCATCGCTGCTGACTTGGAGTCAATTACATGAACATTTTTATTATCAACAGAGGGCACGCTGTCCGTCGTGTTCGCATTCGGATTTGTGTTTGTGGTTTTTGCAGGTGGGGCTTTAAAAAAATTGAACGTGGTGGGGTCTTCACAACGAGGGCAAAGAAAGGGGGACGAAAGTGAGGATGACGTGGCGCAATGTGAATGGGTGAAGGAAGCGCATTTAGCGCAGGTGAGGCGTTCAGAAGGGTGAGGGGGATTAGAATCGTAGAAAATGAAGCAAATTGGGCAAAAAGATGAAGGGTAGAGGCGAAGAACACAGGAAGTGCAGAGATTCTGTTGGATGCCACGTAGGCGGACTCTGTGGAGGAAGAGACGGGTGTGGGTCCTGCAATTTCCGCATTCTCCAGAGGTGGATGTGGTAGCAGTGCCTGGTGGTGGCTGTTGTGGTTGGGGTGGTGCGTTCATAGAGGGGTGGTGGGTTTGGGTTAGGGTTAGGATTGTGCTTTTGTTTTGTTGGTTAATAATTAAGGGTTTATGGGGAGAGATTTGACACGGAGGAGAAAGACGAGAGTGCGTTCGTTTATAAAGAAATGATGTCGTTTTGAATGGGTAACGAATTATTTCTTTTTTAAATTTTTGTCGTTTTAAAAATATTAGTTTAAGCTTTTTGATAAAGAATCAGTGGTGGGAGTTGAGATGAAAATTTTGATTTGAATTTAGGGTTTTTAAATTGTTACAATTTTAATAGAAAAAATATTTTTTTAATAAAAATGGAAAAGAAAAAGAGAATTAGAATAAAAAATATTTCTGCAACCAAAGACAAAGATATATAAGTTTCCTTTTCAATTTATTCTTTTATATTAATATATTTTTTAAAAATAATAACATATTCTTATAGATTATTTATTTTTTATTAGGTATATTAAATAAATAAATTTACTATTTGTGATATTTAAAATAGTTAATTGATTTTAATTTTAGTTAATTTTATTATTTAATATATTTATATTATGTTTGTAGAGTATAAGGAGTTTTTTTTGTCGATAAAGAATGAAAAATCTTTATCATCCTTATAACGAGGATAAGTCAAGAATGAAAATTAATATTTTATACAAAGATAGAAACGTGAAATAGGATATTCAACCTTATCTTTTCTTGTTATCATCCCTAGGTTGAAGGTGGGTGGGATGATGATTTATTGATGATATATATAATTTTGATTAAGTTTAATAATTTAATATGATATAATGTTACGTAATTAATTGATTTTAAAATTAAAAAAAATGAAAATCTTGTTACTCAATGGTATATATACTATTAACTTAGGTTTATACGAATAGGCAAAGAAAATTTATTTGCTCACTTTGTTGGTTATCAATCTCTAATAAGATCGAGTTTAATTGGCCGATAAGACAAAGTATTGATTAATTATAGAAAAAAAAATTATGTGTTTTCAGAGGCCAAAAGACTACTTTTCACCCAAGGTTTGATACAAACCCAACCTTTTTATATGGTAATTATCAAACTCAATTGTTTATATGTTAATTATCAAAAATCTAAATACTCGTCTATATATTAAATTTTATTATTACTGTCAGAGATAAAATCATTATTTAGAAATTGTATTTAAACTCATATTTTGAATTATTCTCAAATTGTAATATTTTTATTTTTATCCCTTAACCTCATATTTTTTAGGTTTAAAAACTAACTCCCTCCCCCCCCCCCAAAAAAAAATCCAAGATTGCAAAACTCCCATTTTTTTACCATAAACAATTGCCCCCTAGAGTTTTAAGAAATCTCAGCTTAACCCTTATTCAACTTGGGTTTTCAGATTTTCATCCTCGGCTACCAATCACTTGTCAATGGTCGTCGACTCTCTCCCTCTCGCCTTTCCAATCGATTATTCTTCCTTCTCCAATTGTCTTTGTTGAAGATGAAGACGAAATCGTCTTTGTCTCTGATGAAGATGAAGACAAAGCACTGAGTCTTCGTCAGACGAAGACCGATCATCTTCATATTCATTTGAGACGAAGATGATTTCATCTTCGTCTCTGATGAAAATGGTCTGATAACAAAATGAGGGTGATCATGAGGGAAAGATAAGAAAAAGGAAGAGATTTGACCACCATCTCCGGTGAATCGTCGCCAGAGAAAGGAAATTGGGTTCAACTGTAACTTTCTAAAATGTTGGGGGCCGACATATATGGGAAAAAGTTTTCAACCCTAGAGTTGGGGGGAAAAAAGTGAGTTTTAAAACCTCGAAAATATGAGTTTAGGAGACAAAAATAAAAATTTGAAAACTTTGGGATAATAAAAAATATAAGTTTAAATAAAAATTTTAAATGATAATTTTACCTATGACAATAACAATGAAATTTAACAAATAGGTGAGAGTTTAGATTTTTAATAATTGGCAGGTTGACAGTTGGGCTTGCATCAAACCTTGGGTGGAAATAATCATTTGGTCGTTTTCAAATCATATTTTTGGCAATGTTTGCTTGATTTCAAAATTTGGCAAATAATTTGTCTTATATCTTTATAAGCACACTGATAGTCTTTATCGATCCCTAATGTAAGAATCAGCTCAAAAGTTAGGCGTTAACAAAAGTGAAAGAAAACACAAATGCAATTAATTGTTAGTATATGCAGTAGGAACCATTCGTATTGTCGATTTCAAGACATTTCATCTTATATGTAATCTTTTAAATAATTTATTAATAAAAAAGTGATTCTTTTGTTCATATACATAAATTGTTTCTTTTATTTTTTGATAATATAAAGTGTGTGTATAAATTGTCTGGATGACTCACTTAATACAAATTCAATCATCGAATTATTTCCTACAGATGTAATATAACTTAAACAATTATATCACATAGTAAGCATTATTGAATATCTTCGTTCAATGTCATGAGATGACATTAGTGTGAGTGACGATGAAGGTCATGTCATTAGAGTATAAGTTTAGATTAACAGTTAGAGAATCGTTTTTTGAATATGACCAATAACGATAAGTCACATGGTTATAAATTCATAGTTAATGACTTATTGTAAGATTATATTAATATACAAAATAATCATTTGATTCAAGACGTCATAGTCAAATTCGATATGGATACATGTGATTCATATGATGTATATATACGAGGTTAACCACATCTAATAAGACAAGTCATATTGGTCATGTGTTATTTGTATGTGGAGAAAAATGATGGTTAAGATGGGATCCGTTGACTTGGAAAATATTGAATTCTGAATATTCACTTATTCGATCTGAATCTGAGTTCTAAAATGAAATTAATAAATATTGGAAACCAAATCTTTAGTCAGAGTATAATGTAGGTCATATAAAAGATGTTCGTTATGACATGTTTCGAATATTTAAATTGATTATTCGTAATGAATCAAAATTAAGACTTTAATAATCCATAAATTCGAAATCGATCTAAATTAGATAATGGAAGGATAATATCTATATGGAATATATGATCGGAGATATTATGTTCGATAGAGTATTTCTTCATTATGGTTTAGGGGCTATAACATATTGCTAAATGTTTATCATAGTCATTGAGTTTTTGATATACTTTTGGATCGTTTAAAAAAAGACTCACAACTATGCTACGATGAATATAAAGGGTAATACCAATAAACCAAGCTTTCTAAAGGAAGGATTAATTATCTAAGGATGACTAGTACCTTTCGAAGGATAATGAAAAGGCCAAAGGACTATTTCCCACCCAAGGTATGCTGCAATCATAAGTTTCCACCCTTTAACTATGGAAATACCAAACACTTACCCATGAGCAGTTAAAATTAACGGTAGTAAGGGTAAAATAGTTATTTTCTTTATAATATTAAAAAATAAACTAAAATATAATCAATTTTTGCCCCCTAAACTTTAAAAACTAAAATTTTCCCCCAGCCTAAGTTTTAAAAAATGGCAGTTTCACCCTAGGGTTTCGTTTTGAAATCTCCGACGACATCTTCGGCTTCATTGCTGACGGCCTCTCCCTCCCGAAGCATCCTCTCCTTCCGACGATCTCTTTCTTCCTATTTAGACGCCCGATCAACATCGGAGAAATCTTAGGAGACGAAGAACTTCGTCTTCCCAGAGGTCTTCTTCTGGGAAGACGAAGAACTTCGTCTTTCCCGATGAAGTTTTTCGTTTTCCAAGGTTTCTTCGATACTGATCGGGCATCCAAATAGAAGGAAAGAGATCATCAAAAGGAGAGGATGCTTCATAAGGGAGAGGTCGTCGACAATAGAGTTGGAGATGTTACCGGAGATTTCAAAACGAAACCCTAGGGTGAAACTGTCATTTTTTAAAACTTAGGCTGGGAGAAAATTTTAGTTTTTAAAGTTTAGGGGGGCAAAAAGATATAAAATTTTTAGGCGTTAGGGTTCTGTTAAATTCAACCGATCATGGGTAAATGTTTGGTATTTCCATAGTTAAAGGGTGGAAACTTGAGATTGCAGCATATCTTGGGTGGGAAATAGTCCTTTGGCCTAATGAAAACATATAAAATGTTATACGAGTGTAAAAAAATAATATTTTAAAAGTTAAAATGTTAGTGAGATAAAATTAAGGTGGCTAAGGTATATATTTGATATACATTCATATTAAAGCTTTAAATTATGAATTTGTTGGGCTAAATAAGAATTTTGAAATTGTAAAATAGCCACCATTATATAAAGTGCATTTTAGTTTATTTTGAACTAACATAAACATTTTTGCACTTTACTTTCTCTCACAAAACAAACTAATGCTCTCCCCTCTCTGTAGGATTTGGCTTGGAAGGTGCACTCTTTTAGAGGTTGTTCAAGTGATGAGCTTAATTCATCATCCTATATCCGTATAGGGGGCAAAAAAGTTTGTAAAAGTTTTATCCTTCTATTATTTGTCTTAATTATACTTTGATTCTTGTCCTATCTACATGCATAACATTTTTGGCATCTTGTTTTTCACCTATTATTTTCATTAACAACACAAAAACAAATGCAAATGCAAAACACAATACACAAACAATTCAACCAACCACAAAACTCACTCCAATCTTGCAAATCATACGTCCGACAAGCACGAAGACACCCCAAAATGGATTCAAAGGTAAGTTTCCACTGCTTCTTTACCTTTTTCTTGTCTAGTAGAATGTTTATCAAAATACACATACACAAGCACATATGTATAGCATTTTCCAAGAAAATCACTGTTTTAGTTTTTCTTAGATTTGGACACCAATAATTATTCTAATTTGACAAAAACAACAAATATTACTTATCTAAAAGTAATGTAATTGTTTGAAGTTCCCAAAAAAAAAGCATCACATTCTTTTAAAGAATCAACATGATTTCATCTTTATTTTCAAATGCTTGAAACTAATAACACTAACACAAAAATATAGAAGTTTCTATTTAATATAGTCATGAGTCAAGATACTTGGATTGTGATGATCTTGTAAAAGAAAACAATGTTTTCAAATTTAAGTGTGATTGTCGTAAGTTAGAAGGGTATTTTTGGTACAAATAATAGGATTTGCCTAAATAGATATAGCTTAAATTTTGTTATCTAAATTGATATAAACGATAATTTTTTTGTTTATTTTAATTAATTTCCCTTAAAAAGAACATCTTTTATTAGCCATTATTGTACATTTGTACGAAGTGGTTATGGTATGCTTGAAAACACTTTGTTTCTCTTTCCCCATTAGCTTTTATTAATATAAGGTTGCAATTGCGGATAATTCACTCACCATTCAATTTCAGATCATCAATCTCAACTTGAGTTTTAGTTTGTGATATAATTATTAACACGGATTTGAATAGGACCACGTCTCTCATGAAAATGAACTTCCATTAGATTTGGAGGCAATGGAAGTTCATTTTTGTTTTAGGGTTATGCAAACTTTAGGCACACCTTTTCTTTTCTGCCCTTTTGAGAGCACGCTTAATTCAATAGTCCCAGAAAAAGAGAGAAGAATCATACCATTACCAGAGAGCTGATGAATGACTTTGAGCAAGAATGTTGACTTCAGCTCAGTTGAGATAAATGGAACAGCATTTACTTGGATAAATTGCTGCGCCAAACTTTCCTGAGATTGTTAAGGTCACTGACTCTATCAACCTACCCGGGAATTCAAGTTAAAATGTATACTTAAAAGAAAAAGACAAAAAGGTACTACTCCACTACATGCATCACTAATAAGCACTGCAGCATCTGGGTATTCTTTTTTTTACACTAAATTACATGTTTACATCTCTTAAATTTCCTTCAAAATACGGTCGTCAGACAGAGATTGTCATGTCCCTGGTTCTTTGATCCCTATCAACAGAAGAAAAAACTTAAGTCAATTGTTGAAAGCTTAAAACGACAACTGTGTGAGGGCAAAAACAAAAACAGAAACAAGGAGTAGGCTCCAAAATATCATTGCCATGTTGAGAATCTCCTAGAAAGTTAGTGCTTGTATGGTGATCTAGAGGCAATGGCATAAACTCATAGTTAGCCTATTGATAATAGTTTTTTCAGAAATGCATATAAAAAGAAGCAATTGAATCCCTTTTAACATCGTATTGAAAAATGTAATGCATGTTAAAAATGGATGGGATACATACAGTATCTTGACTATTACAAGGAGTCTTTGCAGGTTGATTTGTTGTGTCCGAGACCCCTGCATCTACTGCACTGGAGTTGCCGCTTCATTACATCTTGAGATCCAGATTTCTTTGTTGTAGGTCGGCCTGGCGGCCGACGAGTGGGAGGAGGAGTTACAGTCACAGCAACCTGGGAAGGATCAGACTGTGCAGGCCTGTCCAGATCAGGAATAGGATGTACCGTCTCTGAATATGTTACTCTGTACATTTCTGTCGTGAAATATCTGGAACAATAGTCATATGGACTCCGTCCAATACAGCTAATGACGGCAATAGCATGGCAGCATGGCAAACCAGTAAGTTGCCATCCTTTGCAAGTGCAATCCCAGTGATCCATATCAACCACTTCAACAGTGTCACCACGAACTTCACAGGTGCTCCCAGTTGACAGTAGCACTTGTAGATTACGGACTTTTAGGTCCTCCTTTTCCAGCTTTTCTTCCATAGATGGTGTCATTCGTGTCATCCAGAGATTTGAATCTGCTCGTCTTGTATAAGTCAATTCCATAATCTTACTCCGTATCATATCAACCATCTGTGTTATTGGTAATTCATGTGCATCTGACACCCAGCTGTAAAACAGCTCTCCGAAGTTTGATGCAATATGATTATATCGTGCACCCTGAAAGAATGCATTTGCCCAATTCTGGGGCTCACTCTGCATGATCCAATTGTAAGCTTCGAGAGAAATACTTTTGATGTTTTCAATGCTCCTTTGGAATCCTTCTGGTCTAGGCGCATAAGCAGCAGCATAAAGATCTTCAACCACAAGTCGCTTTACCTCATGAGAAAATTGTCCCTTCACGTCTCTTATAAGTTGTTCAGTTAAGTATCTTAGGCAATAAGCATGATATGAATCCTTAAATATCTCAGCAATAGACTCCCTTAGACCCTTCTGTTTGTCTGCCACAAATGTTATAGGACAAGGTGTTGCTGATAGTGCAGTTTTTAATTGTAATAAAAACCAATGCCAATTATTGTCAGTTTCAGCATCTACAACAGCAAAAGAAACAGGAAAAACTCCGTCATTACCATCTGCAGCTGTTGCAGCCAACAATGTACCTTGATATTTTGACTTTAAAGGTATGCTATCAAGAAAAAGGAGAGGTCGGCAACCTTGTAGAAAGCCATACAATGAAGCATGGAATGAGACAAATAGACGATGGAAACTTGAGTCTTCCTTAGTAGTGAAGGTGGCGAAACTACCTGGATTAGTCTCCTTTATCTTCTCACATAAAAAGGGTAATTGATTATATGCCTCTTTGTATGAACCCTGAAGCTGCTCCTTTGCTATTTCTTTCCCACGCCAGGCCTGAAAGTAATTAAGCTGGATTCCATATTCCACTTTGATATCATTGACAATATCCTTGGGCTTGTAGTTAGGGAAAATTTTCAACTTCTCCTTAATAATACCAGCCACCCAGCTCCTGGTCGCCTGATGCCCTGTTGTCACAGCAGCACCTTCACATGTATGAGTTGGATTCATCTTCTTGATACATATTAGTTGAGTAGTAGATAACCTTGATGCATGAATTCTCCAAGGACAACCTTCAGCTTTGCATTTGACAGTCACACGATGACTATCGTTCTTTTTATACCTAAAAGCAAACTGATGTGCAATGGCATATTTACGCAACTGTTCACGAAACTCATGAACACTGCTGAATCTTTGTCCAACACCTGTGATAGTATTCTGCCACTGATGAGCAGCTTTAGCATGCTTCTCATCATTGGAATCAACAAGAGGAAGAATGGGTGAAATTTCAGGTGGGAGCTCAGTCCGTGTATAATCAAGATTCACATCAATATGGGAGGTATTGACTACAACATCGAGTGATGCATCAAAAGGTATTATGGGATTATTAGTATTATCCACAATGTCTTCCACAACATCAAGGGGTGCATCAACTTGAGGTACTGCTTCCGAAAGAGTTGTTCTGCTTGATCTGCAGACTCACCAATAACTAAAGTTAGAACAAATAAGCCAAATATGAAAACAAATTGCCAACTTAGACATTGAGAAAACTACCTACTGGCAGGCATGTTTGAGACATCAGGCTCAACATTTTCTTCCATTATGATATAAACCTCAGCAGTAATAGAATCCCCATGAAACTTTATCATCCTCTTTAAGTCCTTGTCGTTGGAGATTGTAATAAGAGTTTTTCTGTTACCTGGGAGGAAGTACTTCAGAGACATTGTGTTAACATTACAACTAAACACTTCTGCTACTTCTGTCTTGAACTCATTAAACCTCATTTGGTCATCAATATCTATGGCATGTGCATCACCACCCTTATATGATAATGTGCCATCCTGTTCAGTCTCAAACTCACCACCTAGCTGACAAATTGCTATAATTTTGTTCTCCGCCATGACCTAACAAAGTCGAACAAAAAAAAAGTCAAACTCTTACAACTCTTGAAAAGTTAAGGCTACTAATTGCTGACACTATGAACTGTTAATAGTGAATAAAATCCATTTCAAATCACAAAAACCCTGAACCAATGAACTTTCCATACTTAAGCCTGGAACTTATGTCAACCAAATCCAACTTTTCGCTAAGAAGTCAAGCTAAACTGTCAATCTTGGACAACATTAACGTTAAAAGGCTCAAAATTTCCAACTCGTAACATTTGAACCAAAAAGAACAAAATATTCAAACACAGCTGAAATAGATGAAACCACCCATTTGGCTAGAGTTCAAGACTCAAACTTAAAATTAAAAAAACCATAAAAAAAAAAAGTAAAACAATTACTACCTTACAACTACAAGGTACTTTAAAAACAAAACATAGAATTCATTGAATGATACCAATTACAACAAACCATTGACACATGAATGACCTTAACTTTCACAACCCTAACAAAACAAACCTAAAGAGAAAAACTAAAAAAGCAATGAAAAGATTAACTAAAACCCCACAAGAGTTCCAAAAAACGAAAACTTAATCATAACATGCAGAACCCAGAAAATTTTTCTTAAATTTTCACCCTAAAACGCTAATAATCAAATACAACATTACAAATTCACCCTCTTCAAAGCTCAAATTAAACCAAAAATTAAAAACCCTAGAAAAAGAAAAACCGGGTCTGTACCTTTCATAAGATTGAAGAAGAGACGTTTCAAAAGTTCCAAATTTTGAGGTCTCACCACAAAAACTCAAAGCCAGAGAGAACAAAAGGTAACAGAGCACCAAGAGTGATGCGCTTTACTTTCAATTTTAAGCTAATTTTTAGGTTCCATTTTAGTGTTCATGTAAATATGACTAGGTTTTGAGCCAATAATATCATACCGCATCATCTTTACAGGGGTTTTTTTTTTTGGTGGATTTTGTTACCATGTCATATTGAAGGGGATGGATTAGGACCCATTTCGGTTGAGGGTCACTTTCTAATTTTTAATTAACAAATTTAATAATATAATTAAGAAAATAGTTCCAACTTAATCATTTGTTTTCTTTGTGGAATTAAAGTGTTAGAGTTCATTTTGTCCATCTTTCTATATTTATAATAGAAATTTTTTTTTTTGTTAACTGGGGACTTCGTCTATATTTGTTGGATAAGTAAATCCGAAACACAATAATCGAACTCATAATCATTATATCAGGTAAGTCAAAATTTTATAAATATAACAGAGACTCGAACACAAACTTTTACTTTAAAAATTCTAATACTTCACCTTGATGATTTTGTTTCATAATAATGGAGAAATTTATGAAATTCATCGGTCAATTTAATGTGACTATTTTCTATTAGTAATTACCTTATTAGCAATAGTGCTTTTGAAATTGAAGTAGAAGAATGTCTCCATTAAAGTAATATTTTTCAATTAAAATACACTATATATTTAATTAATTTGATACAGTTACTCCTGGTTTGGCTAGAAATGGTTTTAATAGCTTATTTATGAAAAAAGATCTAAAGAAATACATTAATTAATTAATAATAATCAAAATGAAGTTCCATTTATATGTAAAATATAAAAATAAGTGTTTAAATCAATGTAAAAATTTTGCAATTTGATTCAATCTTTTGAGCATATAATACTTTCAATAATATTTGAGTGTAAATTTAATCTTCAATTATTCTATATGCATCTATTTATACTAAAAGTTGATTCTGAATTATGTCATAATATTTGAATGTAAATTTAATCTTCAATTACTTTATATACATTTATTTATACTAAAAGTTGATTCTGAATGACATCATGACGGAAAATACAACATCAGTTTTTTAATGTATTTTCTACCATATAAGAATATCAAATTGATCATAATTTCAAATTAATAATTAGTATATATATAAAATTTGTAGATTCATTAAAATAAGAGTTCGAACAAATAGATTGTTTGTTTACCTTTTGTGAAGATAAACCCTACACGTTGTTTATATTTAGATGAACTTGAATTTAATCATGGTTGTTATGTGTTTGTATTGTTGAAATATTGATTAAAATAGCCTAATTTTTTCTTTTGTAGACATATGTAACTTTTTTTTTTTCTATTATAAATATATAACTCAAAATATAAAATATTTAAAATATCTTTATGTTTTGTATTCATCCAACCAAGACATAAACTCACTCAGTTAAGATATAAAACTAATCCACCCACCCAACTAATTTCACTATGGTGTGTTCTATGGAGGATAAAATGGGTAAAGCTAAATTCTAGCGGTCTTTTTTTTTTTTTTGTTTTATAGGGTTGCATAGTTTTAAAACAATCTCTGTAAGAAAAGAAGAGAAGATTAAACAAGCAAAGGTTGAGATACGGGGTAAAATGAGGTAAAAATATAAAAATTTTTGACAACTTTGATAATGGGAAGGTTCTTTAGGTGGTTGGTTGACAAGTCAAACACCTAACCAACTAATTTATTTTTAAAAAATTGATTAATCGATTGATCAATCACCAAATTAATCAATTTATTTTTAAAAAATTGGTTGATTGGGTTTTTGGTTAATTGGCCATGGCTGGTCGGCTAATCTATCCAATCAACCCCAAATTCTAAAATCTTCGTCTTTTAAAGGTGAAGTTAAATTAAAAAGTGGTTATATTAGTATAGGAAGAAAAAGTAGTTATATATGTATAAAAGATCAAAAAAAATATAATTATTTTAATTAATACCTTTGTATTATTTCTATATTTTATTCTAAATACATTTCAAATAAAAATTCTCTTACATTTTCTATAGTTAGTGATAAGAGAGTTTCTAGATTTTCTCCAAATAATTTTTAACAATTTTTTTACTTTTAATAATTTTATCTTAAGATCCATGTAATAGATACATCAAATGATAAGGGTGTATCTTCCCAAATGTTCTAAAGGTTTTTTTTTTTTTTGATTGATTTTCTATTAGGTTCAAAAATTTTATAATATTTATATTCTTTAAAAATATAGTTAATGTTCATTAAACAAGGTAAAATTTAATAGGTTGAAAAATAATAAATTTCAGAGCATTGATCAGTAAAATTCTTTAAAGGTTTTAACATATTCATCGAAACATTTTCGAATCCCAATCATGTTAATAAAAAATATGGGCTTTTTAAAATCTTTTAGTTGTGTATTAATATATTAAATAATTATATTTTCATAATTTTCACAAGATTTTAATATCAAATATTAAGTTCAAACCAGTTTTAACATCAATTTTTTTTATTCTCTTTTTCTAGTCCCATTTATTTACACATGTTATGCTATTCATTTAAATGTGAAACAAATGATGAAATATAAATAATTGCATGTCTAATTTATCCTATTTTTTCTTGTGCTAAACTTATTTTATTTTGTATAATTAAATTTATTATATCATAGACACATATAACATATAATAATTTCTTATCAAAAGATAAATTAAATATTGCAACATTAACTTAATAACTTTATAATTTGATATATCATTATCAAATGTGATAGAAAAATAGTTTTATTTATTTTATATTCAGAGAAAAATCTCAACTAATTCTCCGTTAAAACTCGGAGTGCAATAATTTTATTTTGTAATTGCTAATCAGAATTAATATAATTAGTTGTTGCACAAATATATCTCAATTATTAGATGTCTATAAATCAGAAGTCATCGAAATATCTCCAGTAAATTGACTAAATTCATTTATAATTTACAATTTTATTAATTCATAGGTTGTACATTATTTTGTACAAACTATTCTAAAATATTATCATCACCGAATGAAAAAAGTTGATCAGTTGCGATAACGTACATGTTTATATAGTCTCTCATGTTTTATTGACTACATATGAAGTTAGATATTTCCCCTATTACAGAAGTGGATGGACACTTAGTTCAAAAAATAAATATAATCTTTTGATTTAAATTCAAATTAAACAGATTCAAACCGAACTGAACATAGCTCAAAACTGGTTCATCCAACCATATTTATTTTCTTTTATAAAGCAAAAATGATTTTTTTATTGTAACTGGATATTTAATATATAATTACATATTATTTATTTCTTATTTTATTATTTTTTTGGCATGACAAAGCTTAATTATAATTTTTAGTCCATATTATTTGTTACCTAAGTTAGTGACAATTTGAAAGGTGGTATTAGTTTTTCATTTATTTTTTAAAAACATTTGTAATATTAAATTGAATGGGAAAAAATATAACAAAAAAATTTTAATTAATTTATTATTTTTTTAAAAAATATATCATGTAATATGATACGATATACGATATAAAAAATTAAATTTTTAATACATAATATAATATATAATTTGACTATTATAATTATCTTACTTTAAATGTAAAATTGTAATAAAATATATATTAAAAAAGTGGTTGTGAGTGTTATTAACATTATTACTAAAGCTGTAAGAAGTTCATCTTAGCAAGAATGATACAAGAACACATGAAATTAAATTATGCTCAACTAATTTGTTAATTAATAATTATATAATTCAATAATTTAATACAGAGAAAGAGAGCATCTTAAGACATTTGTTCACAACAATTATTGATTGTATAGGATGAGACTATCACTTTAGTGGATTATTTAAAAAATTGGAAATTAATTTCCTTGTCCTTTTTTTTTATGATAATAACTTGTTGCTTTCAATGTTTTTTCTTTTTAATTAATTGGATTAAACTTAAGCGACAGGAGTGAGGCAAAAGCTGACACGTCGGATACGGGCAAATGTCATTATTGCTCTACAGCATGGCCTCACTTAAATTTTCGATAAAATTTCTCTAACTTTTCTTTTTGTAATTAATTTAATATACTTATTATTTTAATTAAAAAGCAAAAGAACGACACAAGAATGGGTGGCTGAACACTGGCTCCAAAAGAAAAAAGTAGGAAAAAATCTAGTCTGACAGAACCCATTTTTCATAAATTACTATTTAATTTTTTTATATATTATTTTATTTGTGTACCAAGAAAGAGAGCATCTTATAAAATTTGCTTACTGTAATTATTGATCATATGAGACAAGATAGACTATTACTTTAAGAGATTATTAAAAAAATTGGGCGAACCCATTTTTTATTTTTAATTATGGAATTAACTTATTTATTTATTTTTTTGTTATTTTTTATAATGTTTATGATAATAACTTGTTGCGTTCAATGTTTTGTCTGTTTGACTAATTAGATTAAATTTTTGATATTTACCGAATCTTTATTCTTTTTTAAAAAGGAAAATTGAAGTAAAATACATTTTAATATTGAACACTTAGATCTATAATATTTTTTATTCCTAACCTTATTTCAGGTATGTTGGGAGTTTACTCTCTGCTACAAAGAATGTTAAAGCCTTACATATATTATTTCCTGTTATCACGAAGAAAAGTAAAATTTACTCCTAAATTGAATTTCTTTGCATAACTGTAATTATTATAGATTATAATGTCCACTGGATAATGCATGAAGTTGTTGGCATGTTGCTTTCTCTGTTGACTAACCAAACATTTTAAGTCTTTCATCTTTATCTCCTTTAAAATAATTTAATTAAAATAACCAATCAATACTACACACAAATGCCCTGTATCTCTTTGACCCCCTCTTGTTTTCATCTCTGAGTTCTCTTTCCTTTTCTTATTTTCCTTCTAATCTGTCTGATACCAAATCTTTCCTTGTGCTTGAGAATGGAAGAAACTGCTTGGAATGCTGGTTTAGAAGTCGGAAAGTGCTTAAGTGCTCCGATTGGCCGTCAGTTTATGTACTTGTACAACTACAAAACCAACTTTCACAATCTTGAAAAAGAAGCTGGAAAGCTGAAGGATGCAAGAGATGAGGTGAAGGCTAAGGTTGTTGCTGCTGAAAATAATGTGGAAAAGATCAAACAGAATGTTAAGGACTGGCAGGGGGATGTGGATTCCGCCATCGAAGAAACAGACATGCTGATTCAAGAGAAATCAAACAGCAGTTGTTTCAACTTGATCACTTGCTACAAAAATGGCAGGAAAGCATGGAAAAAGCTGAACGCTATAACTGAACTTCTTCAGGAAAAAGAAACATTTGCTGACGTTTCTCTTCCTACCTCTCATGAAGTCATTCGGCTCACTAACAAAGATTATGAGGAATTTGAATCAAGAAGGTCAATTTTCAACGATGTGCTGATGGCATTAGATGATCCTGAGGTTGGAATTATTGGGGTTTATGGAATGGGTGGAATTGGTAAAACCACACTGGTCAAAGAAGTTGGTCATCAAGCCAAGAAAAACCAGATCTTGGATGAGGTGGTTTTCGTAGAGGTATCTGATAAACCAGATACTAAAAAGATTCAAGATGAACTTGCGAATCAGTTAGGCGTGAAATTTGATACGGAGGCTGAACGAGTGAGCAAGTTGAATGCGAGACTGAAGAATGATAAGAAAGTGCTTGTAATTTTAGATAATATATGGGAACGATTAGATTTGGAGGCTCTCGGTATTCCTTGTGGAGATGAGCGTGGGGGATGTAAATTATTGCTGACAGCAAGATATCGTAATGTATTATGGAGTATGGATTGTAAGAAAGATTTCTCGATGGGTGTCTTAAAGGAAGAAGAAGCTTGGAGATTGTTTAAGAAGATGGCAGGTAATCACAGAATTGTTTCATATTATAGTCTTTTCTTCTGCATATCTATGAAAAATATTTATATTCATTTAGATAAATTTCTATTTACTGTTATATATTACGTGAAATAATAAAAAGCAAATTTACTCTGAGAAATTAAAATATAATTGTGCTAATTAAAATTCAAATTTCAATTTCTCTTGTTATATATCAGTTGTAAAAATAAATTTTTTGAAATTGAATACAAATTTAGTTTACTAGTAAATTAATTAAACATTGCTTTTTTAGTATTAAACATCTCTTTTTTAGTATTTCATTAACTAATATTATTTAGTTCTTAAGATGTTCAATATATAATTCGTATGAAAAAAAAAAAAACTCCCTTTGTTTTTAAATTCAAAGCACATAACAGAAATGCTATTAATACTTATGTTAAATGCATGATCTATAATAAAGAATTTATTAGTTAAAAAATTTCAATGTTCAAATGGGATCAATTTTATTATATTTGAAGCATATAGAAGACATATCTCTGCCTCTTGATCTAAAATCCAGTGTCCCCCTTGCAGGTGATGTGGTTGATCAAACAAATAAGTTGAATTCTCTGCCGCATGATGTATGCAACGAATGTCGGGGTTTGCCAATTGTCATTACTACTGTAGCAAGAGCATTAAGAAACATGAGACATCAATTTCAATGGAAAGATGCCCTGCGAGAACTAAGAAAACCTTCTCCAACAAAGTTTGCAGGTTTGCTAGAAAAAGAATATAGAAATATAGCATTGAGTTACAATTATCTAAAAAGTGATGAGCACAAGAAAACTTTGCTAATTTGTAGCCTAATGGTAAATGATACTACCATTTCAGACTTGTTCAAACTCATTATGGGTTTAGATATACTAGAAGAAGCTAACCTTACTATGGAAGAAGCACGAAATAAGTTGGAAAGTCTTGTTTGTGAACTCAAGGATTCTTGTTTGTTGCTTGATGGTTCAACCAGTGAAAAGTTTTCCATGCATGATGTTGTTCGTTTAATTGCCATTACAATTGCATATAGTGATCATCACGTATTTACAGAGCGAAATGTCATGGGGAGGGAATGGTCAAATGAAGAACTGAAAAAATGCACTCAAATCTCACTTGCTGATTGTAACATGAATAGCGAGATTTGGCCTCAAGGTTTGGATTGTCCAAAACTTGAATTTTTCAGTATGAGGATACAAGGTTCTTTTGAAATCCCTGAAAGTTTTTTCGTAGGGATGCGAAATGTCAAGGTTCTAAGTTTCGTTAACCTGAGGGCATTGTCCTTGCCAACATCTCTTGATCTTCTCATAAATCTTCAAACACTGTGTTTGAATTATGGCAAATTTTCAGATATAACAATCATTGGAGAGTTGAGAAAACTAAAGATTCTTAGCTTGCGACATTGTAAGATTAAGCAGTTGGTTGGAGAAATAGGTAAATTAACTCAGTTAAGGTTATTAGATTTAAGTGATTGTAAGAAACTAGAAGTTATAGTACCAAATGTTATATCAAGCTTATTCCGATTGGAAGAATTGTATATGAGCGGATGCTCTATTTCATGGAAGCTTGAAATACTTGGGGAGTTGAAGCATTTGTCTCAATTGACGACTTTAGAAATAGATATTTCTGATGATCAAATATTGCCAAAAGACTTCATCTCCAAAAAGTTAGAAAGGTACAAAATATCAATTGGAAATGGGGCTACTGATTTTGGTGGGTACCTCATAGATGGTGATTATGGGAAGGACATGGAGGTTGAAAGCTATTCATTAAATAAGCCTGCTGCTTTAAGAATACTGAAACTGAATCTTAATTCTTTCATTTGGCAAGAGGAATTGCAGTTGTTATCGAATGTTGAATTCTTATGCTTAGACAAATTGCAGGGTGTCAAAAATGATCTCTCCGAATTAGACCAGAAGGGTTTTTCTCAATTAAAATATCTTCGTATCCATAATAATCCTAACATCTTGTGCATTGTTGACTCAACAAAGTGCATACCTCATGATGTCTTTCCACTCCTGGAGTCTCTAATTTTTTTCAACTTGATTAACTTGGAAAAGATATGTTATGGTCTACCCTCAACAAAGTCTTTCTACTACTTAAAATATATAGAATTGAAAAGTTGTGATAAGTTGGAAAATATCTTCTCATTCTCCAATGCTAGCAGAAGTCTTCCACAACTTCAAAAAATTAGGGTGGATGATTGCAAGAATTTGACTGAAATTTTTGCTGTTGAAAGTAAAAATAGAGCAAACAAGAATGAAGTAATTGATAAGATTGAATTCTGCCAATTACGCTTCTTGACTTTGCTTAATCTTCCAAGGATTGCGAGCTTCTACTCAGATATCAATTATGAGGATGAGGAAATTGATGTTGTCATGCCATTTTTCAACAAAAAGGTTTGATTTGTGATAACCTTATCCTAATTTATTATGTTTCTAGATTTGAATTTCTTTAAATGAACTTCATTTTAGGTTTTATGCTATTATTTTAATTTTCAATTTATTTAAAAAAAATTGTTTGAGGTTAAAATTTTAGTATATGGACAGGTACATTAAATTTTGCATATGTTAGAGAGAGAGAAAAATACTTAAGAATATATCTTCAAGCCTAGTGACAAGAGAGAGTTTTATAACATTAATGGCATGTCATAGTATATAAATGAATAAAATACAACTTTTATTATCTGAGAAAATATTGACATTACATTAAATTTTAAGCAGGTTGTTTTCCCTAGTTTGGAAGAATTAAACCTAGAAGCAATTAATTCTGAGAAGATTTGGGACAACAAACTTCCAACAACCTCTTGTTGCTATCAGAATTTGAAAAAATTGATTGTGGATGGCTGTCAAAAGCTAAAATTTGTATTTCCATCATCTATAGTCAAAAACTTTGAGCAGCTTCAACACCTTGAGATAAGTTATTGTAAGGAATTAAAGGAGATTGTTGCCAGAGAAGAAACAGAGGGTACTACTACATTTAACTTTCCAAGGGTGGCCTTGTTGAAACTCAGAGGATTGCCAGAGCTTACAACTTTCTGCTATGGTAAACACAATTCAAATTGGCCCATGTTAAAGGAGTTGGAGGTGTGTAATTGTGGCAAACTAGATATATTTTCTTCAGAATATAAGGTATGAGTCTTATTTTCTTTGTTATATATCAAATATAAAAAGTAGTGCTGCAGATGGTGGCTATTCTCTTCAATTTACTCACCTTTTTAACGTTTTAGTTAGAATTTGTTGATCAATCTGATTTGCATTTTAGCCTATCAAGACCTATTCTACGTTATTTATTTCCATATTTCCATCCATCCACCCCAAAAAAAAAAGTTTTAATTATGATTTTACAGCATCACATTATATACAAAATTATAATTCTGCTTTTCTTTATTTTATACTGATGAACATTTGAGCGGTGAACCAATGTTATAGGGTTTCTTTTCTTCAAAAGAGAGACAATGAAAACAAACCTGGGTAAATTAAAATCTATTGGATAAATTATTTTGAATTTCTTTCTGAAAATGAATAAAGAATAAAAAAAATAAACTTGGTATTTCTAAGATTTAGGAATTTTATTAGTAATATTTTACAACAAAAAAATCTGTGTGCAGGTTGTTGTCCCCAATTTGGAGGTCTTAAAATTGGCTGCAGTCAATGCTGAAATACTCTGGGATAGTCAACTTGCTGCAACTTCTTGCTATCAAAACTTGACACGCTTAATTGTGGATGGTTGTGAAAAACTAAAATATGTATTTCCATCTTCTATGGTGAAAAGCTTTGAGCGGCTTGAACACATTGAGATATGCAATTGTAGTGTGTTGAAGGAGATTATTGCAAAAGGAATAGAAGCAACCAATACATTTGTATTTCCACGAGTAACCTTTTTAAAATTGAAGGATTTGCCCAAACTTACAACTTTCTATCCTGGAGTACACACTTCTGAATGGCCGGTGTTAAAAAAGTTGGAGGTGCATAATTGTGACAAAGTAAAAGTATTTACTTTAGAAAATATGAACTTCCATGATAATAATGAGGGTGAACAAAATATTTGGGAGAAACAATCCCTCTTCTTGGTGGAAAAGGTAAGTGCCTTTCGTTTTTACTTTTACTTTTCAAAAAATAATAAGTAGCATGAAAAAAATTTATGTGTTAACCTTTTGCCAATGTTGTTTGCCTTTAGTATGAGTTACTTTACGTGTGCATTGATTCAAAATATTTTCATATTATATTTCTGCTTAAATAAAAGACAAAATTTTTTTTGTCAAATTGTTTGACAACTTCAACTTGAGCTTTATTTTGTCTAATTTGTTTGCAGATTAACCTCAATTTGGAGAAATTAACCCTAAGCAGAGTGGATGACATGATGACATTGCTGCATCAGTTTCCAGAAAACTTTTGTAGATGTACAATTGAGATCAAACAGGATAAATCTTTCAATATTTCGGTTGGCATCCTTCAGAGATCGGTTAAGCTGGAAAAACTCAAACTCAGTGACTGTTCATATGAAGAGATATTTACATGTGGAGAGGATGAGAAAGATACAAAGATCTTGATACAAATAAAAAGTTTGGAGTTGTGTGATCTTTCCGATGCAAAGTACCTTTGGGGAAAAGGCTCCAAACTAGACTCTCTTCTTCAAAATCTTGAAGCTCTAAAAGTATATAAATGTGACAGAATGATAAATGTTCTGCCATCCTCAGCATCTTTTGAGAATCTAACAGTTTTGATTGTAGAGTGGTGTTATGGATTGATGAACTTACTCACACCTTCAATAGCAAAAAATTTGGTGCAGTTGAGAGAAATGAAAATTCAAGGTTGCGCAATGATAACAGAAATAGTATCAGATAAGACAGATGTAGCAGCAGAAGATGAAATTGTTTTTGGAAAATTGAAGTTGTTGTCACTTGACTACTTAGAAAGTCTCACGTGCTTCTGCCCTGGGGATTATGCATTGAAATTTCCACATTTGGAAGAATTGGTTGTGCATGCTTGTCCTAAGATGAAAACTTTCTCTGTAGGAAACTTATACACACCAAGTTTACAGAAAGTTCAACAAAATCAGTGGGATAAAGACAAAGGGGGTTGGGTGGGTGACCTAAATGCAACTATACAACATCTGCACGAAGAAGAGGTATGCATTTAGATTAAAGTTGTTTTACTTTGATTTTCTTATTCAACTTCAAAGTTGAATTCTCGATGTACAAAATAATTGAGAAGTTTTTTATAGAAGTAATATTGCTACAAGATTTTAATTTTACATGCACTAAAAATGGCTTCTCTTTTATGGATTCTTAACTCTTCAGCACACAAATTAAAGCTGAATAGTATAACCAATATTAGGATGGCATATTAGTTGCCTGAATTCAGAATGTTTTTTCTCCTTACTTCCTATTAAAAAAGTAGTGACATAAATGTTGAAGAAAACATTAACTTTTATGTAATTGTTTTGATCAATCATCAGGATAACTCCAAGTCAGACGAATTGACACTGAGTGGAAAAGACGTCACACTTGTATGGCAAAACCAGCTTCAAGAACATCAGTTTTTCAAAGTGAAAATTCTTAAGATCATTAAGGATGAATCATCTAACATTCCAATTGAAGTCCTTCAGAGATTTAACAATCTCAAAATACTTATACTACGATTGAGTTCATATAAAGAGATATTCTCATGTGAAAAAGACAAGAAACATGTAAGCATGCTCACACAAATAAAGGAACTAGAGCTATGGGGGCTTTTCAATTTGGAGTACATGTGGAAAGAAAAATCTCATCAGGACTCAATTCTTCAAAATCTTGAAATGTTAGATGTAAATTTTTGCCACAATTTGATTAGGATAGTGCCATCTTCAGCAACTTTTGAAAATCTAGCAACTTTAAATGTGTGGTGTTGTGATGGATTGATAAACTTAGTATCATCTTCAACAGCCAAAAGTCTGGTGCGACTTGAACAACTGACATTGTCAGAATGCAAAATGATGGCAGAAGTAGTATCAAGTGAGGGGGGTACAAAAGCTGAGGAAATTGTTTTTGACAAATTAAAGCTACTGTCACTTTTTAATTTAAAAAATCTCACAAGCTTCTGCTCCGGGAATTACAGCTTCAAATTTCCAGCTCTGGAAAAATTGATTGTTTTCAAATGCCACAATATGAAGACTTTCTTTGAAGGAGTCTTAAGTGTACCAAGTTTACGAAGAGTAGAACATCAACCAAATGACAAATTAGGATGCTGGAAGGGTGACCTTAACACTACTATTCAATTTCTACACAGAAAAAAGTGGTACATATTCATTTAACAGTTACTTATCTTTGTATTATCTCATTCCCCTTACTTCTAATCATTGTTTCTTGAGGATAAGGTCCTGCGTCCTCATGACCTTATCATTAACTTTCCTTTATATTAACATTATCTTGGAAGTAGTCAATAACTCTATAGACAAAAGATGCAAAAAAATTATTGAATTTATATATATATATATATTGTGGACACGTGTTTTTGTTTTTTTTATCTTCACATTTTTTTTCTCTTTACCAAACTATAGATCATCATTTTAAAATTTAAAATGACATTTCCCTGCAATTCATTTGTTCACTTTCACTGTGTTGTGCTATATTTTTACAGAATATTCAGAGTTCTGGAAGGATACAAAGCAAACTTCAATGAAGTCTCTGGAATAGGGCTCTTTTGTTTGTGGTTTGTGAGGCATCATTGCGGCTCAAGTTTCCTGTGCTGAGGTCAGAGATGGGAAGCCTTTTGTTTCCATCTTTATTGTTCTGCTTCTGCTTTTTTGTTTTGCCTATTGTGGTTCTTTGCATTTATAATGTAATATGAATTATGTGTCTACATGAATAAATGTCTGAATTTTGAAATTTGGGTGATTTGAGATTTGTGTCCTGAATGGTATGATGATTCTATTTGGTGATATTGTCTTTGTCAAAAGTTGTTAACAACAGACTAGATGTTAACAGGACATAAGACTCTCAAAAGGACATAAGCAGTGGACTAGATGTTAACAACAGACTCACAAAAGTTGTTATAATGTGTTTTCATTGTTGCAAAAGTTGCTGAGCATGCGGTTGCTCCATTAGAAGACTAAATGAGCAACTTGAGAATCCCAAAAAGTTTGTATTGATAACTATGATTTCATAATGTTCTTCATAGCTTATAAATAATTAATTCTTTTTCACGTGCAAGAGATATATATAAAAACATAGAATTTAAATTTTATAAGCTATTCATCAGTTTGAAAAAGTTTTCTGAATTTGAGAAATTGACGGTTGGTTTTTCTGGTTTTATTGCATGTACTGCTAAGCAGAGTTTCAAAGTATATCATTAGGTTACTAGAGATGTTTGCCTCATGAGTACAGAACAAAAGACATTTTGTGACTGAGGACAAATGATTCATTGAAGTGTAAACTTCAACTTGTTTCATAAAACCTTTCCCTATTGCAAGCTCAGATTTAGAAGGGTGTGGTACCGGGTACAAAAGAGCCTGAGATCACCTTGTTGAATCTTAGGTCCTCTTTAAGTCTTTTGATTGTTCTTCTTCAAAAATTGGTAACATATATCTGGTATTGAACTTATTTCTTGCTTTTGTTTTATTTATGAAGCAATTCTGGAATCAGGTCTGTCGCAAAGCTCTCTCCTGGCCATGCAGCTTATCGTCACTTGGCAAGCTATCAAAATGGGAAGTTTGTGCTTGCATACTGCAATTTTCCTTGCGTTGATTTATTGGAACTTGCAAAGGCATTTCTGTCCAAGGTCAAATATCAGAGCTGAGCTCTAAATCAATTTCAATTGATATTTTTGTTTATCTTGTCCAGCTTCTGGTTCCAGGTGTTCTGCTCCAGAATAGATTGTGAATCCTCTGCTTCCTTGGTTCCCTGTATTGTCCTGTCTTTCCAGAACGAAACTCTGCAATTGCTTACCTGCTGTGTTTGTCATGGGATTACGGCTGCTGTAGGTTTCTTCTGCAGGATCCAATCCCGGATTTTCTCTACTTCTCTGCCCAGATTTTCTGTTCTGCTCTCCTGCTTTCTCTGGTTGACTGTAGAAGCTCAACGTTTCTGCTTCCTGGTTTTCACTGCAATAGAATCCTTCTAATGCAGTCTGTTCCAGATTTTATTCTTCTCCAGTGCCCCAGTCTGTATGACTGAATTTATTCTTCTACTGCTTGCGGAGTTCTACTATGGAGATTTATTTTTGCTGTGTTCCTCTTGAGCTGTTTTTTTCTGGAGCTGAAGTCTGCACGAGAAAGCTGTCTGTGCAGTTCTCGGAAGAAGCAAGCACTGCCAATTTGCCTGCTACTTCGCCTTTCTTGATTGTGCAGCAGTGCAGCCATTTGGGTGAAATCCTGCCAATGTCCAAGCTGTCGGGGAATAGCAGCATTGATCACTGCATCCTTGCAGTTCTAGTTTTTTCCCCAGGTGCTGCAATTAGACAGAAGCAGGCCTTGCTCTGCAGATTTTCAGTCAGCAGCAGTTCTTGCCCAGGCCATTCTAGAACTTTTCCAGGTGCAGAAGTCAGGCAGAAGCTGATCAAATTATGTAAATTACGTGCTGGGCTTCTTTCTCCTGTTTCAGCTGCTGCTTCGACCATCTGTGAGAGTGCAATTTTTTTTCTGGATGTTTGTTGCTCCTCCCTGGTCCTGCAGCATTTGCATTATGCAGGTGTAGGTCTGAGTGATCAGAATCCTGGAGGATCTAGTTTGTTGCTGGCTTGGAAGAAGGCACCCTGCTGGTTTAGCCTCAAAATTAAAGTTTCGTTTTTCATAGTATAGGGTGTTGGCTTCCCTACAGAGTTGTCAGGATGTTTAGCTCCCTTAGAACTGATACAAATGCAATTTTTTGTGTGTTGTTTGGGTGAGAATTTTTGTATAGCATTGACAAACCTGCACATGTACTTGTAAAGGTACGTGATATAAAGGTTTTGTTTGATTCTCTTTTATATCTCTATGATTGTAAGAACTTTGATGGGTTTTCAAAAGGAGATAATGTCAATCTGTCTGAGGTCTTCTTGTGGAGGTATTGGCTACCCTTAATTTGTGTTTTGGGATGTCCATCTCATTAGAAAGGATGAATGTAGAGTGTTCCCAAGTCTTTCTGTTGGACGGCTTATTACTTTTTTGTTAATATATACTTACCATAAAAAAAGTTGGGTACTAGTTATCTTTCTGCATTGTTGATGTAACTGAAAGGCCACTCATTTCCATCCTTCCTAGTTAAAGTAAAAAAGGAGAAACAAATATAATTGATAATAAAAAAATCTTATGTATTGAGTTTAATTTATTTTAAGATGTAACAAATTATTTTAAAGATGAATATATGAATTATAAATACAATCAGTAGTATTTTAGCCCAATGCTGAACATTCTATATTTGTGTCTCTTTTTCAATGGATCAAAACATATGTGTTTTATATTATATTATATTATATATATTGTTTTTTTCCTGTTACTCTAGAAATTTGCATTGGGGAAAGAATCCAAAGGAAAGAAGATAATAAGTATATATTATTTTGGGAATGGACAGTGAGTATAGTTCTTGTTGCTGGATTTCTTGAATTTCTTTTCTATTCATGTGTATATATCTACAAGAGCCATTTGATGGTGCATTCAAAAATATTTTGGTAATTTTTGTATTTGTGTTTTATACAGTTTTACAAATTTAGTTAACCTGTTGCATATTTTAGTCTTTTCCAAAATGTAATGGGGAATGATTTCTAGCCCTTAAAGTTTTTCTCTATAACACTGCTTTAAGTTTTTTAGTGAGGATGAAACTGTTTTGTTGAATATAAAAAGGAGTATTCTTCTTCATCCATACTTTTAATTTAAAGCTTTATATTTATAGTTACTGAAAAATTAAAAATTCTAATTTATTTAATAAAACTTTTTGTCTTAATTAAAGAATAAAAGATACTCACCTAAGATTTGTTGAAACGACAAATTTATTGTTATTAAGTTATAAAAGGTCAGATTTTTATCAATATCTAATTCAATTAATAAATTTTGTTAAGTGAAAAGACAAAACTGTTATTTTATATAAAAATTTTTATTCAATTTTCTTTTTTTCAAAATTAGGGATGTTTAGATATGAACTATAACTTTTTTAAAAAATATTAGGGGTATTAATAAAATTTTAGAATATTTTGAAATTTTGAAAAAAATTTAGGGTGTTTTAAAATTTTTTATATATTTTTTGTGGTTTAAAAAATAACAGTTACACCCAAAAAATATTGAATAAAATACGACCTTTTAAAATTAGTTAAAGTTAAGAAATTTTTGATAAATTTTTTAATTGATAAAGATATATTGTTATTTTGATATTTATATTATATGTTAATAGAAGTTTCATAATTTCATTGAAAAGGTAAAATTATCATTTTCATGAAAGCCAAATAGAATTTATTAACAAGAGCAAATGAAGGGTAAAATTTTGGTTTTTTAAAAGGGAAATTAAAGTGATTGCCTAAAACAAAATGGGTTTAAACGAAATTACCTAAAAACTAAGGATTAAGTGAAAATGCACTCTTTTTATGCAATGACCAAAATGCCCTTATATATAAAGTAAGAATTTTACATATTCCTTCCTAAATTTCCCTTGATATACTGTCGAAATTCAAAGAAAATCACAGGTCTCCCACGGGTCTTCCACTGGTGTAGCAAACTGACCCAAATTGACAAAGAAGGTTAGTACATCATTCCTAATCTTTTTTGAATCAATTTATTGTTAGAATTATTTCGATTTGATAAAGATTTTGAGTTTTGAATGTTTAGGGTTATGATTTTGAACAATGCATAAAATATCTTAATTCTTGATTATTTTGGGTGAAATTTTTGAGGGCTATTGTGTTATAAAATGTGTAGATTTGATTTGTGTTGAAATTGGAGGCTAAAATAACGATTTTTGATTGAAAAATGCATTATATTGGCTGGAGATCCATCCCGAGGGACCTTTGGATCCCCCAGGTTGAATTAAGTCTCCCACGGGTTGGAACGATGGCCCTTGTGATAGGGGAAAATTTTGCTTTTTTTAAATATTAGGGCCTAGGAGAGGCAAGGGAAATCCATGGGGGCAAGTTGAAAATTTTACATTAACTCGGGGGGAGATTTGTGGAACACGGGGAATCCGGAGGGTTAGGCAAAAATTGACTTTTTTAAAACTGTAGGGCTTGTAGGAGATTAGAAAATTGATGAGGTGACAAAGGAAAACTATTGGACTTGTGTGAGAGTAGAAAATTTATAAGGGGGTAAATTGATATTTTTTACACATAGAGTTTTTTGACATGTAGTTTTCAAATTTCATATTTGTTTTTTCTGTTTTAGGGTTTTTCAATATGTAATTTTCAAATTTAATGTCTATTTCTTGATTTTTGTGCTTTTTTAAGCCTGTTTTACGATGTAATAATGAATTTCATATCATTTACCATACTAAGGTAATTCAAAGTTTAGTTTTCAAATTTCATTTCTATTTTTCCTGATATAGGGTTCTTGGACGTATCATTTTCAAATTTCATGTCTATTTCATTATTTTTGCACTTTCTAAGGTAGTTTTCTTATGTAATTTCCTAATTTTAATTTGATATTTCTATTTTTTCGTTTTTAAGCTATTTCAATATTTAGTTTTTAAAATTCAGATAAATTTTTTTATTTTTATTCATTTTAGAATATTTCAATTCATACTTTTCAGATTTTCGAGCGGCTTTTTGTTTTTTGACATTCTAAGGTATTTCAACATATAAAATTCAAATTTCAGTTTCGTTTGTTTGATTTTTGTTATTTTAAGGTTTTTGGACTTGTAGTTTTTAAAATTTCATCCAATTTTTTGATTACTGTCATTTAAGTGCATTTTCATTTGTACTATTTAAATTTCAAATGAAGTTTTTAGTTTTTGTTATTTTTGGGTATTTTAACGTTTAGTTTTCGAAATTCAAGACAATTTTTCTGTCAATCTAGGGTATTTTCACTTGTAAGTTTCGAATTTTCTACATTCTAGGATATTTTAACAAGTAGTTTTCAAATTTTAATTCTGTTTTTTGATATTTGTTATTTTTAGGTTTTTAAACGTGTAGTTTTAAAATTTTAGTTCAATTTTTCAATTATTGTCATTCTTAGATATTTCGATTCCTACTTTCAGATTTTCAAGCGATTTTTTAGTTTTTGACATTCTATAGTATTTCAACGTATAGATTTCGAATTTCAATTCCGTTTTTCAATATTTGTCATTTTTAGGTTTTTGGACATGTAATTTTAAAATTTTAGTTCATTTTTTTGATTGTTGTATTCTGGAATATTTGGACTCGTATTTTTTTAGATTTTTAAGCGATTTTTTGAATTTTGATATTCTAGGGTATTTCAACATATAGATTTCGAATTTTAGTTCTGTTTTTTCAATAAAAGACATTTCTAGGTTTTTGGACATGTAGTTTTCAAATTTTATTTCAGTTTTTTGATTTTTGTTATTCTTAGACATTTCGACATGTGCCTTTTGAATTTCAGTTTGATTTTTTAGTTTTTATCATTTCAGGGTATTTTAACGGTTAGTTTTAGCAATTCAGGGTTGTTTTTTTTTTGTTTTCATCATTTTAGGATATTTTGACTTGTACTTTTTATATTTTCAAGTGATTTTTTAGTATTTAACATCCCAGGGCATTTCAACGTGTAGATTTTAAATTTTACTTTTGTTTATACAGTTTTCATCTTTCTAAGGTATTCCAACATGTAGTTTTTGCATTTTAGGTCTGTTTTTTTCTATATTTGTTGTTTCCATATCTGTTTATATATCTAGTTTTTATGAAATTCTTATAACCTTTTTAATTTTTATACAGGATACTTCTTATAAAAGAAAACGTGAGGATGGCAAGTTGTGAATCTCAAATGAGTCATGACACTTTTGAGCAGAGGTTATATGTTGTGTCCAACGCATCACCATGTCGAAGATTAGGTCAACACTGACACCAAAGCAGCTGCGATTGTTTGAGAGGACATGTTTCAGGCATTTCCTTTGATTACCAGATATCGAGTTCTCTAGAGTGTTAGTGCACTTATTTCTGCTACGACAACTATATTGGGACTTAGGTAGAGATGAGTTTTGGTTTAGGGTGAATGGGATTGATGTGAGATTTAGCCTATTCGAGTTTGCATTGATGATGGGACTATCATTCAGCCAAATCATTGTACTTTCATCATATATTCCATGCGGATTTGAACATAAGATTAGGGATACCTATTTTCAAGGATGTCAGAAGGTGCAATATTACAATATTGAACATGTTTTCTTGGCTAGGTCTGAGGGGATGATGATATCGACGCCATCAAAATGACCTTATTGTATTGTCTACATATGGTGTTAAAGAAAAATGATCGATGAAAGAAGGTATCTATAGAGTACCTCCAATTACTTGATCACTTGGATGGGTTTAATTCCTATCCCTAGGGTGTTCTAGTGCAACAGATAACATACGAGTCAATATCCTAAACAAGTGACAAAGTCTGCTCTAACTAGATGCTCGACATGTGTAAATATGGCATGTACGGATTTCCCATTGCATTCCAGGTAAATGTATATTTCTTGATTATCTATATTAATTGGTAAGAACACAAATTAATTTAATTTAATCGTTAATGTTTTTATTGCAGTATTGGATATATGAGACGATAGACACTCTGTTAAATTGGGTGGATTTGGTTGATGTCCATGTGTCTCCACAGATTTTCAGGTGGCATATACGAGATGTACTTGGTTAGAGTCATATGGGCACTATTTTCACCAGTGATAAGGTATGTAATTATTAATTAATTAGTTAATTGATACCTTGATTATTACAAATATGTTGAATTATATATATAAATGAATAGTTTGATATCACTTTCCCACTCCATTTGAGACCGATTGAGGAGGCTAGACCATGGTATGTGGACATTATTCTGTACATGGGTATTTCAAATTTGCATTCCTCCTTATCCTCTTCGACACCCCCTGATAGAAGATAGAGTATCTTTGGTGATACCATATGTTGATATGCTGATTGGTAGTTCTGAGACACCTCAAAAGCTTATTCAACCCCCTGTTATGGAGCATCTTACGTGTCTCCCTGTTATCGAGATCCTAGCCATCAAGACCGTACACCTTCCTGAGGTTTAGGACTATGCTCCTTATCCTATCACATAAGAGTGTCCCATTACTGCATCACCCATTTTATCCCTAGTAGATGTTGCTTTGGCCATTGGGGCACTATGATATTATGTGAGATTTCTTATTTATAAGACGAGGTGTCTTCTCAGATGACTCGATTAGAGGATTGTTTGACTCATTTGGAGGAAATCATCACACATACACGCCCAGCTCCAATCGATTAGGTTACAAAGCCACATCTCATTTATTCCTTATAAAAATTGTATTTACCTATTTCTCTAACATCTATATTAACCTCATGTAGGGTACGCACAATGCTATTAAGACGACCTCACCCTTTGATTCCATCTCATCACCTACATGAGGTCTGTATTTAATTTATCAGAGATATTTAATATGAAATGTTGTTATTATATTTTAGGCCAAACGACTATTTCCCACCCAAGGTATGCTGTAATGACAAGTTTCCACCCTTTAACTATGGAAACACCAAACACCCACCCATGGCTGGTTAAATTTAACAAAACCCTAACGATGATAAGGGTAAAATCGTCATTTTCTCTATAATATTAAAAATAAACTAAAATATAATCTACTTTTGCCCCCCTAAACTTTAAAAACTAAAATTTTCCCCTAGCCTAAGTTTTAAAAAATCATAGTTTTACCCTAGGGTTTCGTTTTGAAATCTCCAATGACATCTCTGGCTCCATTGCCGATGGCCTCTCCCTTCCGAAGTATCCTCTCCTTTCGACGATCTCTTTCCTTCTATTTGGATGCCCGATTGGCATCAGAGAAGCTGTGGAAGACGAAGAACTTCATCGGGGAAGACGAAGTTCTTCGTCTTCCTAATCATCATCGTCTGGGAAGACGATCGTCTTCCCAGACAAAGACGAGACGACTCGTCGTCGTCTGGGAAGACAAGTCGTCTTTATCTAGAAAGACGATCGTCTTCCTAGATGACGTATCTCTACGTCAGATGGGTTGGGGTGGAGTTGAGGGGGATCGTCGGTGGAAGAGAAACCGTCGAGAGGGGAAGAGAGCCGGTGATGACGTCGAAAAAAGTGAAAGGGTTTGGAAATAAACCCTAGGGGGGGAAATGCGATCTTTTCAAACTTAGCTTAGGGAAAAAATATTAGTTTTTAAACTTTTAAGGGGGAAAATGAGATTAAATTTACCACCTTTAGGGTTTTGTTAAATTTAACCGATCATGGGTGGGTATTTGGTGTTTCTATAGTTAAAGAGTGAAAACTTGTCATTACAGCATACCTTGGGTGGGAAATAGTTGTTTGGCCTATATTTTATATGAAATGTCACTGATGAAGTTGTTATTATTATTCGTATAGGGTATTGGCTGTGAGGAGGTCTCGATTGGCCTTGCAGTTACATCACCTCCCTCATCCAAGTTTTGTCATTTATGTTTGTTACTACATTTTGTTTTGTATTGTTTTTAATTAATTTGTTTTACATATTCATACAGGGTCCTAGTAATAAAGGTATTCCGGTTGGCGCTTCGGTTACATCACCTCTCCCACCTAAGGTTTGAAAATTATTGTTGTTATTATATTTTATATGAAATGTCATTTATTAATTTGTTATTAATATTCGTATATGGTACTGGTCGTGAGGCATTATCGATCAAAAGTTCTTCTCATACACTTCCCCGACTGTAGAGGTAACGTATTTTTTTTTATGAAATGTCATTGATCAATTTTTTATTAATATTATTATGTATATTGAAATTGTTTTTTCTTCTTTTCAGGATGAGCGGTTATGGTTACTTGTTGATATCTCTAGCTCTAGTAAAAAAGTAATTGAAATTAGTTCACAAGAGGACGAGCTACTAGAGGATGTTTCACATGGAAACCAGGATGAGGAATATCCATTATAATTTGTATATATTCATATATATATAATGATCACTAATAATATAAAATTAATTTTGCAGTCCATCAGGGGGTAACAAATAGTTGACTTGATAACAATAGAGGATTCCTTTGTCAAACCTCTTCTAGCATACATCAATAAAGTAACATTAATTGATTAAATCATATTTGTTACTTAAGATTAAATATTGAATTAACAATTTTATGTTATTTTTCAGATGGTGCAAATTGCACATGGTCAGGCCACTAAAAGGGTTTGCCCGTTTGCACCCTGTATATAAATTTAATCAAACCGAGGGTGAAATGACAAATTTGGACCATTCCATCCTCTGCTGTAAAGTGCGAGGAATCTTTCCTCACGTGGTACATCAAAGTTGTAGCATCTGATGACCATGAGGTTTACTTTATTAGAGCTAAGTTTAGAGAAAGTTTTTGGAAGATTATTATCAAGGTGCGGGAGTGGCTGACCAACGATGTAAGTTGTTATATTTAATGAATTTGGTTAAATGTTTTATATATTCATCAAAAACTAATACAATTCAAGTTTTTTATATCCTTTTCAACATGTAGATTCTTTTTTGGTGATATTACGTTGACACTAACACGAGCCGCAAGTCGTCATTCCGCAGAGTTAGACAATAGCCTATAACTTCTTCGTGAGGCATATCAGGATGGCATTTTATAGTTAGAGTACCACACTGACAAAGGAGTACAAGTTTCCCGAGCTATTCATTAAGATGGTTAAGATAGATTATACCCCTGGTTTGTTTTACAAACGATGGCGAGAGGTCGACAGTGTAGAGTATAATAGTGTTTTCATTATAATTTACTTTGAATTAATTTATACACGACATGTGTATCCATTATAATTTCTTAATGTTTATAGGTTTTTATCCCTATAAAATTCGACTGTGCACATTGGGTAGTTCGAATTATAGATTTTTATGATTGGTCGATTACAGTATACAACTCTGAGGTATCGTACTCAAGGAGTTATAAGGGACTTGCATGGTGGATGTGACCATACACGACATTCATACTAGCATTCTTAGAGGCGACGAGTTTTTGGATGACATCTGAGCGCACACCATGAGTTGATCACCTGATACTACATCGAGTGGAGGGTATCCCCTAATAGGATGAGGGTTTTGATGATTGCGGTATTTTTATGTTACGCTTCATAAAGTATATGGCGCTATCACAGAGCCCAAATTTTCCCCGAGAGTCGTCCACCTCCATGCATTGGCGTTTAGTCTTGTAGTTGTATTTTTACTGTATCGAGTAGATTACAGATGTATATTTGTATTTACCATTGTTTATTTTACCGATTTCGGAGTTGTTGTGTATATATTTATTGTATATGGTTATGCGTTTAATATACATTGTTTTTCATTATATATAGTTATGCATTTGATTCCAATTTTTAAATAATTTTATATGAAAAAATTAGAGAGAATTGTGATGTTATTTACTTTAAATTATGGTATTAATTAAAAATTTGTCAACATTAAGATTTAGGTGAAAAAAATGTTAATAGTAAAATACTAAAAATTTCTCAACGTTAATGTCATTATTATATATAAAAATTATTTATATAGCATTATTCTATTTGAATTTTCAAATGAATTGATAAATTATATAAAATAAACAATAAAGATATAATTTTGGAAAGATACATTTAGTTATTTGTATGGACTTGATCATATTATTAGTTTAAAAATACTATTGAATCAATAAATTACATGATTTTTATAAGTTAATGTATTATGCTACAAGTCATTTTTGGTATATATTTGATGTTCAATAACATATTTTTACTATTAAGTCAAAATTGTACTACTTTATAATTTCTATAAATTAGGCCTCATATACAATTCCAATACATCCAAGCTTCATACACAAATATTTATAACACCCTAAACTATCATATTATCAAGTGTTGTACAAATATTGATCAAGGAAAGACAATCAAAAGAGGAAGAAAATGTTAAGGCAATTGTGTAATTTTGATACAACTCTCTGTCCTGACAAATAAAACAATGCACACACACACACACTCAAATGGCACCAAATTAAAACACAAGCATAACCAAGGTATAAAGGATAAATCCACCAACCTTGGAATTCCACCACCACTTCCTAAACACAAGTAAATCACACATTAATCAAACCACAAAATGTTCATTCTAATAACGACATAAATAATGATCATTATAACAATTATGTAATTAAAACATTATTCACACTAAATGTATTATATCACATATGAACATAATTACTCAACTGAAACATTAAACAAAATACATTGATTACATATCATTTGAACAAATATATAAATCATATAATTAATAAAACTAAATAGAAGGTTGCCAAGAACTCGTTCCTTTATTTCTTCTGGATGAATACTATTGGATGAAGTTTGGACCTGGTGTTGGGCTTTTACATTGGGTTCGGACATGCCCTGGTTGTTTACACCAATTATATACCTTTAGTGTAACAATCTCTCCTTGTGAGGGATGTCCATTTCTGTTTGAAAGGTCACCTAGTCAATGATGATTAAGAACGAGGGATAGATAAGTCTTTCTTTTAGGGCATGCAACCATTCTGATTGGTTTTCGAGTAGGTTGACAAGTTCCACATATATTGCATGGTAGAATTTGGTGCTGAAGAATGGATGAACCAATGCACTGACATTTGTGAGTCTCATGTGTCTTGCAACAACAACGACATGCTTGCATGGAATACGTAAAAGTTGAAACTTTCTGCACGTATAAGACGTTTCATTGAAGTTCACAATCCCATGTATCTACCAATACCAACAACCTAAAACCAAAGAGTTGTAATTGGCCAAACTTCCAAACATGCAGACTTCAACACATGACAACTGAACTTCTCCTCAGTCTATAGGGTAACATAGTTAAGGCATTCATCTGCAATTTGGAAAAAATAAGAACACATGTTAATAACAAGCATAAGGGAAGAAAGACATACTTAAACAAGTAATTATTAATAATTGGGTATGTACTTGCATAGTTTCTCCTCACATAAAATCATCGTTGTAATGTACCCCGAATGAATTTAGCGAGCATCATGACAGACATACCTCGTGCATGTCTGACAAAGGCATTAAATGACTCTGTAATATTAGTTGTCATTATGTTATATCAATACTTTGGAAAATATGCCCTACTCTATCGTTGAAACCCCACTTCACGTAGGTAAGCCCCAACTTGAGGATTTATCGCATCAAGAGATCTCATCATAACCTTAAAATCTACTTCTGTATATAATTTTGTGGCTTTCCACTATGAACACGCAACCTACAAGTTTATAATAATATGAGAACTTCATTATCAAAATTTATAAAATATTAAACGGAATAAAAATTTTATACATGTGTAAACACATTACCTTTGAGTCATGTTTGTATTTTGATCGCATGTTACATAGAAGATGATGGCAACAACACCTATGAAGGACATCTGGAAAGACTTCAGCAATTGCAGAGTATATAACATAATGTTGATCCAAGATTATTGCCAACTCGGAGGTTTACAACATTTTTCAAGTGTTGTTTGTTAAGAAAAATATCACCAAACTTTATAGCATTCTCCCCTCGGATCGATTTTGTACCACCTTATGATAGTGATAGCTATGGAGAAAAATCAAAAAGTCACTTAAACGGATTAGTGAGGACATTGTCAAAAAATGGTCATGAATAATTTCTGCCACCCATAATAGGATTTTCAAGTTGCAAACTATTTATACCCCTGGTAACAAGTGACATATCGTTGGACTCTACCTCATCAAGAGGAATATTAGTCATCTCGTTCCCTTTAAAGTCACCCCAATCGAGAATCCTATCTTTCTTTCCACAAGCCCATTCATTTGCAATATAGAATGCATTGTTACTGAAATCAATCAAGTCTTTCAAATCATATTCTTTTTTCACTTCACCAATTTTTCTGATTCTTCTTCTTCTTATCCTTCGATCGGGGTACATGTAACAAAAATAGAAATACATTCCTTGAAATATTGAGACATGCCAATAAGACCTTGGACATTTTCATCGTTTTGGATCTGTACTGGGTAGTCAAGTTTAATTTTTCTTGGTTTCATAGATAATTGAAAGTAGTTTCTGATTGGATCAAGACCATAATACTCACTTAAAAGTTGAATAAATCCCTCAAATGTTGTTTCGAAAGGAATTTTAATCAATTGTTTACATCTTCCAACATACTTCATTGTGTTGTCATCACGTTGAATCCATTTTCCTTGTAAACGAACAAATGCATAACTAGTTATTTTAATTATCAATTCTATACTGACAAATTTTTGGGAAAAATTAAACATTTATAAGAAAAACTTCACAATAACCATTTATTGATATATATGCCACATCTCATTTCTTAAAATGTCTCTACCTACTCTTAACATGTCATTTAAAGCTGTCTAAAAATGTTTAATATCAAAATACCCCCATATTTTTCTAATATTTTATTTAACCTCTATAATTATCTAATACTCCATTTAACACCTTTATATGTTGTCTTGTATCAGAATGCATTTATCTACTTCAAAAATTTCATTTAAAACCTTATTACAATATTTAATATTAAAATGCCCTCATATTTTTCTAAATTTTATTTAACCTCTATAATTATCTAACATTTCATTTAACACCCTCAAATGTTGTTTTGCCTCGAAACGTATCTATTTATTCCTAACATGTTATTTAAAAACGTCTTACAATGTTTATTATCGAAATATCCCTATATTTTTCTAACATGTTATTTAACCCTTATAATTATTTAACATTTCATTTAACACCCTTATATATTGTCTTGTATGAAAATGCATATTTTTTTAACATGTCATTTAACCCCCTATAATTTTCTAACATTTCATTTAACACCCTTATATGTTATCTTGTATCAAAATGCATCTATTTATTCCTAACATTTCATTTAAAACCTTCTTACAATGTTTAACATCAAAATACCTCCATATTTTTCTAACATTTCATTTACACCCCATAATTATTTAACATTTTATTTAACACCCTCATATATTGTCTTGTATCAAAATACATCTATCTATTCCTAACATTTTATTTAAATCCTTCATACATTGTGTAATATCAAAATGCCCCTATATTTTTCTCACATTTTAAACCCCTAAATTATTATTAAATATCCAAATACCCCTTTTACATGACATACGAACTAGATTTGACAAATAAAATTAAGTTTTGAATTAAGATTTATATAAATACCTTTTTCTCACAAATTGACTTTTCTAATTCAGAAATACGAATTTTTTTCTTCCAAACGAACTTGCAATAATTGATATTGAGTAAAAATGAGAGTGAGAGAATGATATAAGAGTGTTTGAAAGATATGAGAAATGTATGTAATGAGAGTAAGAGTGAGAGGTTTTATATAGATGTGGTGAAGGGTAGTTTTGGTATTTTAAAAAATATTTAGGGCATTTTTGCTTAAAGTTTGAAAAGTGGGTATTTTTGTTTAGGAATAAAAAAAGTGGGTATTTTGCTTAATAAAGAGCAAAATTGGAAATTAATTTAATTTTCCCTTTTTAAAATTTAGATAAATAATAGTCATTTGACCATGAATATTTACTTGTTTAAAACATATGTCGATAGTTATGGAGGAAAATAGTAGGGGCAAATAAATTGTTTACAAATTATTTTTTAAATCCTATTTTCCAAAAATGGCAACAAAAGTGATTTCTTTTTTTTCTTTTTAATAGAAAAGAAAAATAAAAAAAAATGTCAAAAATCCATAAGAGACAGGCCCTTAAACCTTCTTAGGTAATAATACAATGAAGCTGACATTTATCTTTTAACTTAAAATTAGAATATGGGAACAAATAATTTGCTAACAAGTTATTAATTATTATCAAATTATTGAAATTCCAATATATGTAAAATATAAGGACGAAATAAAATACAATAATACAGTCTTATTTTATTACTATATTTAGGAATACATACATTTACTTAGCAAGAAAAAGAAGATATTCAGATAATTACTGATAAAAACTCAAAGTTGAGTTTCTTCTAATTGACTTACAACAATTTCTTGAAAATTTTTCAATGGATAAATAAATGTCAATTAAACTATGTGTATAGAATTTTGAATACATAATTAATTACCCAAATGAAATATTATTATCAGTCATATGATAATACATCATCTATATATCTAATTATTACAACAATACAACATACATTACAATGTCAGACCCTTGAATTAATTTGGTATAATTGATAATCTAAAATGATGCAACTGATGATAGATCATTATTTTTAAATTAGGCCAAAAGACTTATTCCCACCTAAGGTTTGGTGTAAACCTAAACTTACACCCGCTAACTTTCGAAAACATAAATATTCACCATTCTATTAAATTTTACTGTTATTGTCAGAGATAAAAATGTCATTTAAAAATTTTATTTGAAGAAAGAATACTTTATACACACTCCTCTCCTTGACAATCATTTCCTCAAATTTCAAAACATTACATTTACAGCTCCAAACAGATAGTTGCACAGATCTGTGTAAATTTGCATAGATCCATGCACAAATATCTAACCATTTTGATCAAATTTGTGGTAGTTCCTACATCGAAAAACCACTAGGGATAGAGGGGAGATGTCACTGGAGTAAATTGCCAGGAAGCACAAACGTTGGAAAGATGGAATGAAGTTTTGGGGGGTGTAAATGCAATTTTCAAACTTTGAGGGGTTGACATGAACTCTAAAATATAAAACCTTATAAACCATAGATGATGGGGGTGAAAAAGTAATTTTTTAAAATTAAGTTAGGGAAGAAATGGTTAGTTTTTAAAACTAAGGTGAAAATTTTTTTTCTTTTGTTTAAATAAAATCTCTAAATAACAATTTATTCTTGATTATAACAGCCAAAATTAATAAATAAATAAATATTTGAATTTTGAAAAATTAATAAAAATGAGTTTAAGTTTACGATAAACCTTGGATGGTAATAAACCTTTTGGCCTTTAAATTATATATATATATATATATATATATTATTTCCATTAAAACGATAGTGCATTTGTTAGATGACCCCTTAGTTATTTTTTAAGATTAGACATAGTAGGGGTCCTAATATGCCATTTAAAATATAAAAATATTTTAAAATAAAATGGATGACCATTCTACACCCTCAAAGGCCAAGCCAATAACTGCTGAGCTCTAAGGGCAGTAGCTGTTGGGCTGAAAATTTTTTTTAATTTTTTGTTATTTTCTATATAGAGCCCTCTCCCCACACTCTCCAAACCATACTCAAAACATAATTTCTCAATCTCTCTATATCTTCTTCATTCAATTTCAATCCCAAACTCTCTCAAATATCAATCAAATTTTAATTTTGCCTAACAACTTAGTTTCTATTTGTTTAATATTTTATATTTTTTCAACTATATTTTGTGCTCAATTTTTATTATTAAATTAATTTTTGATTAATCATCAAATTTTACTAATTTATATTTACTATCAAATTAATATAACCGAGGACAATACTTTGTGAATGGTGGATCGACCCTCCAAATCACGTTTTGTGTTTATTCTAATTTATGTAAAATAATTTTCTATTATTTATTTTCGTATTGTAAGTCAAAGAAACTCTTCATTTTATCAGTGATGTCGCATTATAACTTGTTTACTCTAACTACATATTTTTTACTTACTCAACGCTTGATCTGGGGTAGTTGTTATATTTTTTTATTCATAAATATTAATTCAAATACCCAAATTTTATGTGTCAAAAACATAATTACCCAATTTTAGCAATGTTAAACCAACTTACCCATATTATGTGTAATGACTAATATGTCCATTTGGCAAACAAAAGGAATTGTAGCAAAATTTTGTTGTTTGCTAATCCAACCTTACAAATTCATAAGACATCACCCAACCGACTTCCACTAGTGATTTTTGTGAGTTTTTCAATGACTAAAATGGCTAAGAAGATTAGTCAATCAATCCTAGTCATGTTTTATACATTTTAGTGTAAATATTTAGGCAATTAAATGTGGTTTTTGGGTATTTTTAGGCTTAGGGTTTTGAATTTGAACATTTGATGAAATGGCTTGAATTGTTGGTGTTTTGGATTAATATTTCTAGGGGTTTTATGTTAGAATATGTTTAGATTTGCTTTTTGATGAAATGGGATTCAAAAAATGAAGTTTTGGGGGGGGGGGGGGGGGGGGGGGGGGACAATCTCACCACACGAATTTGCGTTGGGACATTGGTTGGAGACATGTAGGTTTTTGCCATTTTCTAAACATTATGGACCACATGAATGTGTCTGGTTAGGAGTTAAAGTGTGAGTTTACAAACAATTAACCACACATTTAAGGGGGAAAGTGCAATTTGTTTAAACAGTTTGCCACATGAATGCATATGGTGGGGGCCAAATTGTGGCTTTTCAAACATTTCCCACCATACAGATTCACGTGGTGGTGGTTGTAGCAATTTGATATTTGCATTTTGCAGGCTTTTTGATGTTTTCCATTTAAGGGGGCTTTATGATATTTTTCATTTAAGGTGGCAAATTAAAATTTTTTCATTTGAGGGTTTTTAGATGTGTAGTTTTCACATTTTAAGTCAAAATTTTCAAATAATGCAATTATCTCGAAAATTGACCTTATTTTTATTATTTTGGATTTTTTCATACAATTTAATGGGGTTTTTACATGTAATTTATAAATTTTTGGTATGTTTTTATGAGTAAAGTATTTAAATTCCCAAATAAAACATTCCATATAGTTTTTCAAAATTTTCAACTTGGGAATATTTTCATATTTTCCTATTTAATGAGTAAATTGGAATTTTGTTCATTTTAAGGTTTTTTTTAGATGTAGAGTTCAAATTTTTGTCCACATTTCTGAATAAAGTATTTAGAATTAAAATTAGAGAAATTAATTAAATTGCCCATATTTTATAGGCAATAAACAAATTACCCATAATTTTGTGGCTTAGAAGAAAATACCCAGATTTTAAAGGATTTAAATAAAAATGCCTTAAACATCCAAGAAAATACCAAAACTACTCATCATTTATTTTATATAAACTATATCTCTTCCTTTATCTATTAAGATATACAATTTTACTCATTATCCGAGAGAGATTTCTAGAGAAAGAAAAAAGTTCGTGATCGTGATTTTGAGTGAGAAGAAACAAATTCATGATATTGAGATATTTATACGTACAATAACTTAAATTGTTATTATTTTTATTGATAATACAATTATATGTGGTGTTTTATATAATTAATTAGAGTTGTATGTAAAAATTAAAATGATAAAAGTTATAGGGGATATTTTTTAATTATAATAGTAAGTGGTAAAATGATATTTTACAATAAAGGGTGTTAGAAATATTAGATAATATTTGAGAGTAAAATGATATTTGATGATATAAAGGTAAGTGATATTTTCAAAAATCAATATTAAGTTAATCAAAGTATATTAATAGTTACAATATGTAATAGAATTATAGAATAAGTGTAATTGTGCAATAGAAATAAAATCACAAAACTCAAACTTAATAATAAAATAATGCAATGCAAATCTTTAAATAATATTTTCGGTCATACTATTTATGTTGATTATATATTTTATTGTATGATTAATCTAAATGACAAGATATGTTTCAATTAGATAGGGGGAATGAATAGAAAAAGGTGACAATGTAATAAAATATGTTGGAGGTAATAGGAAATTGATTAAAATTCCAAAGTACACAATATTTGAGGGATTAATCTAAATGGCGAGCGAAAAGTGTAACATAAATTGAAAGATATTTAATATTCAGATAAGCATGAGACCAAGACATCTTGACAATGGCATCCCTATTAAAATTTTAAATGATAAAAATGTTGAGATTCTTAATGCTCTGTCTAACCTCTTTAAAGAATTTGTTCTAATTTTTTTGTAACAACTATACCTAAGTCAACAAGCAAATGAGAGTTTATAAGGTGGTGAGCCGAGTAATTATCTACAAGATTATGAAATTAGTTTAAGAAGGGTTCAAAATATTAGAATCAATCCGAAACAAGAATTTTTTGAGGAAGACTTTGTATACTTAAATGATGTTCATATTAATGTATTGTATAATGCAAAAGAATTTGTTCATGGCAATGAAGAAAAATTTCCAGATTGGAGTGAATTTGATGGGAATGTTATGCATGGTATTTTCATTAAGGAACCAGAGTTCAAAGAGAAGATACATGCTAATGAAGATATTGGAGATACAAGTAATTTCCCACAAACAAATCTTGATCATGAGAATATTCGTATTAATGTATTTCATTGGTTACCCAAATTTTCTGACCAGCCATCCACATCCACAAGTCGAGGAGTGCAAAGAGATAGTGACTTTAAAAAAATTGGTACATTATTTCCAAGTAAACAATATGTCATTGATTTAGTAACTCGATATGCTCTTGAGAAGGGATATCAATTTAAAGTGCACAAGTTAGACACACTCAAATGGGAGGTTGAATGTCATAATTAACAATGTAATTGATGTGCATGAGGAAATAGGGTGGGAGAAAATGATAGTTTCAAACTACGTCTTATGGATAACCAACACACATGTCTTAGAGATCAAATATTGCCTCATCATAGGCAAACGAGGACCCGAGCTTTACGGCAAATTTTGAGGACCAAATTTATATTTGTTGATTTTGTGTATCGACCTAAGGAGATCATTATGGACATCATCGACTAATATAAAATTGATATATTATATGCACAAGCATGGCGGACTAGAAATTAAACACTTCAGTTATTGAGGGGCATACCAAAAGAATCGTTTATATTGTCGTCATAGTATTGTTACAATTTAATGTATTGTAATTTGGGAACTGTGAAACATACACTAACAGATGAGCTAACATAATTTAAATACTTTTACATAACTTTGGGTTGTAGTATTCGTATATTCCAACAATATATTCGTCTAGTCATTTGTATTGACATTGACTTCTTAAAAGGTAGATATCTGAGTTAATTATTTATCACTATTACATTGGATGGTAATAATCAGATATACCTATTGACTTTTAGCATCGGTCCTAAGGAAGATCATGACACATGGCATTGGTTTTTAACAAAGTAGAAGGATTGTTTGGGTAAGGTACCTCATTTAGCAATGATTTCAAATCAACATGGCATTATCTTCTTTACAATGGCTAAAGTCTTCCCAGGTGTGCACCATGGCTATTGTTTGTTATCAACTTCATTGTAACATGCGATCTAAATACAAGAAGAATGCAAAAGTCACGTGGATGTATTGGAAAACAATTAAGGCATATACAAAGTATAAATTTTGAGAGATAATGAAGTTATTATCTCATATGCACCCTAATGCAATAGTGTAGCTATATGAGGTAGGCTATGAGTGATGGGCAAGGGCATATTTCCCAACGTATATGTATAATATAATGGCTATCAATATCGTTAAGTCATTTAATGTATTTGTCAGACATGCTCAAGGTTTGCCTATTATTATGCTTATTGAGTTCATCAGAGATACATTATAATAATGGTTTTATGAAAGCAGAAATCATGCAAGTAAATACATATTTAGAGATGTCAATAGGCCGAGTCGGGCCAGGTTAAGCTAACTTTGACTCGGCCCATTGGGTTAATGGGTCAGGCCGGGCCCAAGGCCCAAACAGTGATGGGCCTTCGGGCCAGGCCAACCTATTTAAAAATAAAGGCCCAAGGCCTAGCCCATTTAATAACGGGCTTTAAATAGGTCGGGTCGGGCTTTAATCGGGCCGGGTCAGCCTATTTAATCAATATTTTAAAAATTTTTTAATTAAAATTTTTAAACACAAATTATTTTTCAATTATTAAAACTGAGGACAGTACCCCAAATATTTTATTTATTTTTCCTCGCTTGTGGCGGAGGAATACCGTGGTTACATGATAAAAATATTATAAATTGATAACATAGTACAAATAAATTAATTTACATACTATATAAATTACAAAACATAAATAAAATATATCTATTATATAACATTAATCTACTCATCTTCTACATCCAAATCTCTGAATTCTTCAAAGACATCTTTTGCCACACAATTCTGTAATTTGAAATCAGCTTTGACCCAATCTTTTATGCACATTATCGCTTCGACCATATTTGGATGTAAATTAGATTGTCTATCATTCAGCACGCATCCCCCTGCACTAAAAGCAGATTCAGATGCTACAGTTGACACCGGAGGTGTTAGTAGATCTCGAGCCATGGCTGCAAGCATAGGAAAAGTTTATGCCTTATCTTTCCACCATGCCAAAACATCTAGTTTTTCAGCATTATAACTTTGAACAATTTTAGGATAATGGTCAACATTGATATAATCATAAAATTGACTATAATTTGTATTTTGACTAGCAGTTTGTTTACCTTTGCTTAACAAAGACCATATGCGTGACTTTTTTTTACTTGAACTACCAGAACTTACCTTTGGTGCATAACTTTGTCCAGTTTTTCCATATTTTTGTTCGCAAATACTATACATATCAAGTAAAAAATCTTGAACATATTCAACAGAATTTACATTGCTATTAATTGACAAATTTTCATTAATAACATCAAATAAATTTTGTAATCCATTAGTTTTTGCCCTAGGATCTAAAATAGTAGCTGTAGAATAAAGTAAAGGAATTTCACTTCAATATTTTTTAAATTTTTGTTCCATTTGCATACATATATTTTGAAAAGCATGATGAGAGTAATGATACCTATGTTCTTTAAAAATATCACTTATTTCTACCATACTATATATTATAGAACAGGTTGTTGGATAATACACACCTGAGCAATGATCTGTGGCTGTCTTCAATGGCTTTAACAAGTTCATTAAAGCCATAACTATTTCCTAATCTTGATCTGTAAAAAAAACAGGATCTTACGAATCTTTTGGTTGGGTATTGAACTATCGTGTTATAGGAACTCCATACCCTTCGCATGCTTTCAACATGAGATATGTTGAATTCCACCTAGTTCTAATATCTATTTTTAATTTTTTCCTTCTTAACCCCATTGATCTACATAATTGATGATATGGTTGTCCTTGTGATAGGGATGATGAAATATATGCAATGACATGTCTAATTACTTCTAAATGTTTTTTTGCCAAGCTCAAGCCTTCTTGAGCGATTAAAATAATAATATGACATGCACACTTAACATGAAATAATTTTCCATTAAATGAAGGAGATAAATGATTATACATATATTCAATAACTTTATCATTATTTTAGCATTATCAAAAGTAATTGAAAAAAATAGAATTATTAATCTTATATTCCTCAAAAATATTTGTTAATGCACGATAAATTGTAAGACCATCATGCGGATATTCTAAATTTCTAAATGCAATATTTTTTTTGCATAATTGCCAATCAAAATTAATATAATGGGCAGTTGCACAAAGATACCCTATATGTTGATTTGTAGCCGTCCATAAATAAGAAGTTATTGAAATAGCACCATTAAAATTACTTAATTCTCCAATAATTTTTATTTTCATTAATTCATAATTTCTCAATATATCTGACCTAAGAGTTTATCTAGGAATTCTTCTAAATGCTGGTTGAATACTATTTTGCATCATTCATTCTGAAATTTCATATTCTACATAACTAAAAGGTTGATAAGAAGCAACTATGTATTTGGCCATGTAATCTCGCATCTTTATTTAATCGTACATAAAAGTCGACATTTCTCCTATATGTCCAAAACCGCTCGAACCTCCTGCTGAAGTGGCGCCTGGACCAACGGATCGCGATCTGGTGAATGCAATTTGTTTTTGTCCTCTAAGTTCACGTGGAATTTTTTTATAGTGATCAGTAACATGTTGGTGAAGATGTTCCGTCCTACTTGTACTTACACATGTTAAACAAGAACCATAATGTTTACATACTACTTGACGAATTAATTTTCCGTCTATTGTTTCCTCTATTCTATCGAAGTGCTCCCATTCCATTGATGTTTGTTTTCTTTTTCTCTCTGTCAAATAATGCGAACCTGTACCTATATCACTTTCACCCGTTGGTGCTCCACCTATTCCACCTTGTGCATCGTCAATAATATCATCAGCACTAGTATGATATTATTCAAATGGATTGAATTCATTTGACATTAGATCCATTTGTAATATTTTGTAATGATAAAATTAAAATAAAATGAAATTAAAAATATAACAAAATAGTTGAGAGAGTTTGAGAGATTGAGAGATTAAGAGTTTGAGAGGTTGAGAAATTTGTAATTGTAATTAAAAGTGAAAATGAAAAATTGAAAATCAAAAATTGAATTGGTTTTTATAGGAAAAAAATAAATTAATTAAAAAAATTAAAAAAAAAAGTTAAGCAACGACTACTGGCCGCCTCTGGCTTCTGCCTTGTGGCAGAAGCTAGACTAGAGGCTTCTGCCAAGTGGCAGAAGCAAAATTTTGCTTCTGTCGCAAGGCAACACAGAAGCAGTTGCCTTGCGACAGAATCTGCTTGGGCCAGGAAAAAAAACTTTTTTTTTTATTATAAACAGTGTTGTGCCGGGTCGGGTCAACCCATAGGTCTAATATTAAAACCCTAAGCCTGGCCTGATAGACCCATGGGCCTGACCCGACACTCTATAGTACCGGGCCGGACTTTATCGTGTTCGAGCTTTTTTTCGTACTTCGATCCGGGCCTCTATTCGACCCGATCCAATTGACGTGTCTATACATATTCAATATTATAACATATTATAAATAATTTTATGTATACTTATAGTTAATTACTTACCATATCTGTTGGTGTTAAAAAACATAATTAAATTTGATTTGTGGAGAAATTGTGTAATGCAAAAACCTAATTAAGTATGAAATTGGGGGAAACAAATCTAATTAAGCTCATTGGGTTTTTTTTTTTAATTAAATGGGGTTCAAAGAATTTTATCGTTATTATTTTGTGAGAGAAGGTATGTACTTGGTCACTGGGGAGACCAATTCAAAAGAAACCTCACAACACAGGGTTAATTTGGGCATATGTAGTCAACTCAATAATCACATTTTTCTCTAAATGTGCAGGTTTTATTTAAATTACAAATCTATATATAATATCCAATGATTTGCCAATTACAGTCTTAATGAAACAATAAGAGTTACATTCCTAATAGATAGTGCACTAAGCTCATTTAACAATATGGTTTGTGGTTTGACAGGCTAATTAAAGCATGCTAGATGGTGCCAGACTATAAGCACTCTGACTATTTTTGCCTTTATAATTTTTTATTGAGGTCACTTAGGTTAAACAATATGATTTTATGGCTGAATTTGTCTTTTAAACAAACCATTAAGATTTAAGGAATTAAAATTGTCATAGTTGGTTATGTATGAGAATATTTGCAACTTAAACATGACTCTAATTTTGTTGGATGTATTCTAAAGTAAAGTGTTAGGCGTCTTATATCAAAATCAAGAAAGGTCCCAAAACACATCTCTTTGAAGAGTTAATTTTATTGTCAATGAGTCTCATCGAAATTTGTGAAAATGCATGTTTATGACTTTTCATTATCACTTCGTCTTTAAAAGTTGTGAGGAGTGAGAAGCTTCTCATCCACTTGCTAAGGCCAATCTATTGAACTTTAATTTTTTTCCTTTTTCATGTTGATGTTATGTTCTACAATAAAAGAACACATAAATTTGATTAATACTCATAAAATTAACAAATACAAAGACTTATCCAAAAACTGATGCAAATTTAAAAAAAAAAAGATTAGATGACCTAAAATTTTACGCTAATAACATATAGATTACCCTAAAAGTGTAAGCCTTTTAACACTCTAAAGATTTAAATTCTTACAATTACCCCTTAAATAGGATAAAAAAATTCACTTCTTATATATTTGTGAAAACTCTTACAATTATCCATTGTATACCTCAACTTTGACAATTTACTAATAATCATACACTATTAGCATAACGGTTAAATTAAAAAATTTTGTAAACCTCCTTATAGTATAAAGTTGTCACTTGCATGCCAATTTGACTTTTAGCTTGAGGATTAATTAAACCACATTAAACACGCTTAGAATATAAACTATCGTAATAAGCTAAATATTGCCTAGTTCGCCTAAAAGCTTATTTAAATACAATCCAAACTACAATGAATCTCCATTACATTCACAACTTAATCACTAAAACAACAATCAAGTCCACCAAATTCAAGCCTAAACCCTTAGTAACTTTTAGCTTAACAAAAATAGTATTGACCCCTAACAATATAAAATTTGTAGTTACGCCCTCAAAAATCTTTTAGTTTAATACGTTAAAAGTTTTTGAAAATTAGCACAATATGTTAAATGTTTCCCAATTTGTCTAAAATTTGATCCAGCCTTATTAAAAAACAATTCAAATTTAATGAATCTCAAACACATTCACAATTCAATTACCAAAATGATAATCAAATCCATCAAATTCAAGTTTAAAACCTTGAAGCTCAAATTTTGTTAAAAAATCTTCAAATCATAAATAAGTGCATCAACACTAAATTTTATCATAAAATATGTACAAAGTAGTCGAGAAACGAATACAACTAATCATTACAACTATGAAGAAAAAATAATGGTGAATGAGAATGACAACAAGAGGGAACAATGGCGATGGAGAACAACAACATAAGGGAATAGAATTTAATAATAGAATCAATAAATAATAATAATAATAACAATAGAATTTAATAAACAAAGCAACAACAATCAATATATTGATTAAAATTCAGTCCCTTTGAATTAATTACTAGTCTTATAAAAAAAAAATTGCATTTTAATGTGTTTTATTTGGCTTGCACTTATTCATTCATACATGAGTAATGTTAGGTGTATATATTTTTTATACACAATTTAGAGGTACAAATGATATGTTATCATGTAATTAGGTATTATTTTATCTTTAATTTAAAATCATCTTATTATATGATAATATATCATTTATATACTTAAATTATATACTAAAAATATGTTTGTATTATTTTATTGCTCATGTATTATATGTTATGTCATTCTCTATCATAATATTTTATATGAATATGATACCCACGTATCATATCTGATTTTAATATAATAATAAACAACCAAACCTTACTTTATCATATAATTAATCTATAAAATACTTCAAAAATCTTCTATTCAATTCCCTTCATAAATGACGCTGACAGAGAAAAAAAACTATTTTTGAATAGTTTTACAAATTATATTCATTTTTCTATCTTTTATTTAAAAATTAATAAAATAATATATATTAATTACACATTTGGCATCATTCTAGTAATATGTTATCAATCACATTTCCTAAATTGTTTTTTTTTTAATCAATAATATGTGTATCTAATTTAAAAACTCAGTTATGTAATTAATTGATCTGTTATAATATGATTAGAACTTACTTTAATTTTAATTCAAAATCATTCAATTGTATAATAATATATTATTTAAATACCTAATTGAATAAACAAAACTCGAATACATATAGTTTTATTATTTTGTAATATGTGTAGATAAAGTATATATAAGAAAAAAGTCAAAACATTCACACAAAATTTTAATATCCATTAGTCAAGATAATTACAATTAAATAAACATCTCCTATTGACGTGAACACTTATAAAATAACCTTATGATCAGATAAGATAAATTCAAATTCAAAAACAATCTTTATTGTAATTTATTTTACTCTTTTAATATCATTATTTCTTGAAAAAATGGGGAACAAAACTCTTGGTTTTTATTTATTTTTAATCTTACCACACAAAATGGTCTTTCTTTCGGGATATTAATTAAAATAACTAATTTTTTTTACCTTTTATATATATATATATATGTATATGTATAAAACTACTTTTTTTTCACTATGCAAATATAGCCACTTTTTAGTTTGACTTTCTCTTTAAAAAGGAGAAAAGTCTCTGAACAAAAAGCGAAGACTATCCAAAGTTATGGTCTACTTCCAACAACATTCTAACAAAAAAAAGTTGTTAAAATATTGTAGTAAACACAAAACAATATCCAAGTTTTAAATTTGCACCTTTTAAATGTTATTTACAACTTTTTTATATTATTTATTTTGTTAGAGCACATGTTTGTAGATAATTCATGATTGCTTGATAAAAGTTGTGGTTTCAAAGTTAAATTAGATAAAATATTGTATAAATAACAGGAAAAGTTCAATAGATCAAGATTTGCAGATGTTTTCTTATGCTTAAGTTGATTGGGTGCATGAGATCTGGGATTTTTGGGTTGGTCGGCCGGCCAAGTCAATCTCCTTTTATTTAAAATCAATTTTAATAATATCCCATGTTAATTTTTTTGTTAAATTATCTTACAGGTTTTATTTTTATTCAAAATGACCAAAGTTGCATTTATGACTAAGTTTAGAAGACATTAGGTTACCAAAGATGATGGTATTATGAGAAATGTCAGTGACAACAAAAGAATGGTAATAGTTGATTTCAAAGGATTGTTCAAGAAAATATGCTATCGTCTGAGAATCAACTGAAGGCAATCAAATATTCATATATATACGAACAATGATTTGGTAGTGCTTGGAAACCCGTATAAGCTCCAAGATGATAAGGAAGGCAATCAAATATTCATATATATATGGATAATGAGCGTGATATTCAAAGATGAGGTGTTCAGGATGTCCCAATAGTACGAGATTTCCCAAATATTTTTTCTGATGAGCTACCAGGTTTGCCTCTAGAGAAATAGTTGGAGTTCAGTATAGAGTTAGAACCTGGCTTAGCGCTAATTTCAAAGGTCCCCTACCGGATGGCTCTAGCTAAATTACAAGAACTTTTAGATAAGGGTTTTATTAGACCTAGTCACTCTCCTTGGGGAGTGCCCATACTATTTGTCAAAAAGAAATATGGGTCGCTTCGTATGTGCATAGATTACAGGGAGTTGAATAAACTGACAGTGAAGAATAAATACCCGTTGCTCAAATTGATGATTTATTTGATCAATTGAAAGGAGCTTTCATGTTCTCCAAAATTAACTTGAGGTCGGGTTATCACCAGGTGAGGATTGCAGAGCAAGATATTCCAAAGACAGTTTTTCGGACCCGCTATGGGCACTACGAGTTTGTGGTGATGCCCTTTAGATTGACTAATGCCCCAACAATCTTTATGGATTTAATGAATCGAGTATTTCATGATTGTCTTGACAAATTCTTGGTGGTGTTTATTAATGATATCTTGATATACTTTAGATCAGAAGAAGAACATACTGAACACGTGAGATTTGTGCCACAAAGATTGAGAGAAAAGAAATTGTATGCCAAATTCTCTTAGAGTGATATTTTTGGGACACGTGTTTACTAAGGAAGGTATAGCTGTAGACCCCAGTAAAGTGGAAACAATACTTGAATGGGTAAGGCCGAAGACGGTGAAAGAGATTAGAAGCTTTTTAGGGCTAGCCAGCTATTACAGGAGATTTGTACAAGGTTTTGCCCAGTTGGCCAAGTCACTTACAGCTCTTACTAGACAAAGAACTCATTTTCTATGGATTGGTGCTTATGAAAAGAGTTTCCAAGAGCTAAAAAGGCGGTTGACTATAGCTCCTATTTTAGTATTACCAGAGGAGGGTGTAGACTATGATATTTATTGTGATGCCTTGCATAATGGCTTGGGAGCCATGCTGATGCAGAGGGGTAAGGTGATAGCGTATGCCTCTTGACAGTTAAAAGATTATGAAACACGCTACCCTACTAATGATTTAGAGTTAGCGACAGTGGTTTTTGCTTTAAAAATTTGGAGGCATTATTTATATAGAGTTAAATGTAATATCTACACCGATCATAAAAGTCTAAAATATTTTTTCACTCAGAAAGACTTGAATATGAGACAGAAAATGGTTGGAGCTAGTCAAAGATTATGAATGTGATATTAAATATCAGCCGAGTAAAACAAATGTGGTAGTCGATGCCTTGAGTAGAAAGATTGCCATAGCTCATCTCACCACTCAGATAAAGTTACAGGAAGAGTTTCAGAGGGAACAGATTGAGGTTATAGGAAGTCAGGTGGCCAGATTGGAAATTCAACCTAATCTCCTCAATGAAATAAAAGAGAAACAAGTAGAAGATTTGTGGTGCCAGAAAATGAGTCAACAGATATGTGAGGGGAAAGCAACTGAGTTTCAAATGGTAGATGACATGCTCAAGTTCAGAAACAGGGTATGTATTCCCCAAGATCTGGAATTGAGAAAGAAAATCTTGAGTGAAACACATGATACACTTTACACTGCCCACCCTAGGGGAGTAAAGATGTATCAGGTTTAAAGAAAACTTATTAGTGGATAGGTATAAAAAAAGATATTGGTGAATATGTAGCTAAGTGCTTGGTATGTCAATAGGTCAAGGCCGAGCATCAGAGACCTTTAGGTTTGCTCTACCCACTTAGTATTCCTGAATGAAAGTGGGAAGATATTTCAATGGATTTCATCATTGGCCTACCTCGAGTACAAAAAGGCTATAATACACTATGGGTGATTGTAGATAGATTGACTAAATTGGCACATTTTATTCCAATGAAAGATAGTTTTGCTTTAGATCAACTGGCCCAGATTTATGTACGGGAGATTATGAAATTACATGGTGTACCCAAAACTATTGTGTCAGATAGAGACCCCAGATTTGTTTCAGCTTGTTGGGGTAGTTTATAGAGAGCATTAGGTACTAGGCTAGCATTTAACACAACATATAATCCTTAAACAGATGGTCAGACAGAAAGGGTAAATCAAATACTAGAGGATATATTGAAGGCCTGTTGTTTAGATTACAAAATGACCTAGCATGAAATGATTCCATTGATAGAATTTGCATATAATAATAGCTACCAGTCCACCATTAAAATGGCACCATATGAGGCTCTTTATGAAAAAAAGTGTAGATCCCCATTACATTAGGATGACATAGGAGAGCGAGATGATTTGAGTCAAGTTCTTAGGCCTGAGTTAACCTAAAGGATGGTGGAAGATATAAAGACTATCAAGACTAGATTGAAGCAAGCTCAGGACAGACAAAAGAGCTATGCAGATTTGAAAAGGAAAGAAATAGAGTTTCAACTGGGTGACAAAGTTTTTGTGAACATAGCCCCCTACAAGCATGTGATGAGATTTGGAAGAAAAGGGAAACTTGCTCCAAGATCTATTGGCCCATTTGAAATTTTAGAAAGAGTGGGCAAGGTGGCTTATAGACTTGCACTTCCACCTAGTATGGATCGAGTTCATAATGTATTTCATATTTCTTTATTGAGAAAGTACATTAGCGATCCTTTACATGTAATGAAATTAGATGATGTGGAATTAAAAGAAGATTTAGCTTATGAGGAGCAATCGGTGCAGATACTAGATAGAAAAATAAAATAGCTCCGAAATAAGACAATTCCATTAGTCAAAGTATTATGGAAGAATCATAAGGTGGAAGAAGCCACATGGGAGGTTGAGCAACAAATGAGAGAGAGATTTTCCAACCTATTTGTTTAAATTTCGAGGACGAAATTCTTTTAAGGGGGGGGGGGAGAAATGTAACACTCGGATTCAGGTATGCCAGTGAACTCTACTTCCAAAATTACCCCTAGAGTGGATTTTATAACTTGTTGTTTAAAGAAATTGTAAAAGAATTATAGAAAACTATTAAATGAGCAATAATTTTCAAAGAAAGTAAAATGGTCATTTTAGAAGGATTTAAGAGACAAAGTGGGAATGAAAATTGAATGGCACACTTGAAATTATATGGTGGTGCTAAGGGTTTTTGGTAATTGGCTAAGGATAAAATAGTTATTTTTGGAAAAGTTTAAGGGTAAATTGGTCCAAAAGGCTTATAAAACCAACCAACTATTCATTTTCTTCTTCATTAGTCGAGAACCTCCATAATTTGAACTAAAATTTTTCCTTCAAGCAAAATTCACCAAAAAACCTAGCTAAATCACTTAATTTCCAGAGCCTCCAGTTATAAAAAAGTATAGATCTATCAATTCTGGTAAGTTTTAAAGTAAACAATTTAATTTTTAAGAGATGTGAAGTTTAGAGTTTTGATGGATGATTATATTTTTGGTTGATTAAGGTTGCTAGGAAGAAGAAAAAAAGGAGAATAAACTTAAATCACTTAATTAGCAAAGAAAAGGTAAGAATTTCATACTTTACATACTTGAAGTAATTTAAGTTAGGTTATTTAAATAACTTTTACTTTTATAAGTGTGCACGGTATTAGAATTAAGGTGATTTATGTTTAAAAGGATAAAGAAATTCATTAGGATTCATGATGTAATTTTTTGCCATAAGGTTATTTTAGACATTTCATATTCTTAGAGTTAGCTTTGTGGATTTTGTGTGTTGGATATATGAGAAATGATGAATTGATGAAAGAATTTGCATTAAGGGTAAGCATGTAATTTTATCCATAAGGTTAATTTTACTTAATTATGTGCATGATATATGGAATAACCCTTATATCCATAAGGGCAAAAATGTCATTTTATGTGATGTAGGTTAATTTTACTTAATTATGTGCATGATATGTGTAAAGAACTATTATAATAAATATGTATATTCATATGGAATGCATGAGATATATGTAAATGCATGAGAAAATAATCTGATACTTGATGAGGCTTGAAAAGAATAAGGAAAAACAATGAATGAACATATTTCATGTTATGGTTATACATGTATACATGAGGAATCATAACATATGCATGATTTTAGAAAAAATAAAGATGGAGGAAAAACATTTTCTAAGTTATGCATGTTTTTAGAAAATGGAAAACAAATGTTTTTGGTTTTATAATGACTTATATGATATAGGAAAGCAGAAAACATGCTTAAAATCCTTACACACGAGCTGTATTGTATGGACAACAAAGAAAAAAATAGAGAAATATGCATGTAAGAAAGGATTGTACCTTGTGTGGTGACTGCAAGTACTATTATATGTAGTCTAGACCGGTCAATGAAAATATTTGAAAAAAAAAGAGAGAGAGAAAGAATTAGCAAATATTTTATGAAAGTCATTTGCATTAGAATCATGCATGCAAGCCTATGTGGCTGATAAATAGTTGAGAAAGATGTACAATCAGAAAATAGAAAAGTCATGACACTCATACATGCATAAATCATAACGAGTAAATCATATTTGTATAGTAAGGAAATGAATAAATGGGTGAAAGAAGAGAATTATAATATGTGTTTAATGCGTGTTCCGTATCAATTATTTTGTATGTGAATAGCCCAGACACGCTGAGTATGGAAGAGATTAGTACTGGTATGAAATGCTTTGAGTGTTGAGTATGATTTTCTTACTGAGCCATGGTCGCTCACTCTGTTTAATTTAATATTTTACAGGTAAAGAGTTGCAGCAAAGGTTCTCGAGGAGCACTAGTGAGACATGAGGCTAAAGGAGAAAAGCACCATGTTTTTGTTGATTTTTATACCTTGATGTATATGTGAATATATGCATAAATATATACTTGATATAAATATTGGTAGATATATCTATATATGTTATTTCCTATATATATATATATATATATATATATATCTATATGTGTGTATATCTATGGCTAGTCATGAAAATTGGTTATAAAGTTTATGTAGGTGCTAATCTTTATGATGGTTACTAATAAGTATTTATTTTATTTATTATGATTATGTGATGAAAATCTAGTCGATTGGTAGGACTGGTTTGTGTGAATTATTAATTGGGAGTGATACAGGGCATAATTAAAAAGAGAAAATATTCCCCGGGCCCTCTAAAATAGGGGAACTCTTGCCGTTTTTCTGTAATACACTTATTGGTTAGGAGAGGTTACAATCTATCTATGGAGTACGACCCAATTTCTCTCAATAACAACTCGCCTTCATCATATATGACAATGTCTTAAATAGTCGTATCCACTCCTTAAATTTCATAGCATCTTTTGTGTAATTAGCAAAATCATACACCATTAGTGACCATTCATGCAAACTGATCTCACCATAGACGCAATGCTCATTCTCAATGCATATGGGAAAGTGCACCTAGTACACACAACATTACAATAAATTGTTTAATAATGTTATAAAAGCCAATGTAATATAACTAATAGTTATTTATTATTTCATTACCTTATCAATCGTGCCCAATGGGTGAAAGTATGGGTTAATGCCCAATTCAGAAATGGCATTTATCTAATTGATGAAAAGAGGTGACCACTCATAGTCAAACCCTATCTTAAAAAACTCTTATACTTGCAGAAAGATATATGTAATAAACGATATAGAGATGGTCATCTAGTTTTGATCCTTGTATGCATGCCTCAAGATATATAAGTAACCATCAATTTGCTATGTTGGAAAGTAAAACATGTCACTTGGTCAATTTATAGAAAACAATCACTTAATATTAGATGGTATAGAAGTTAAAGAAATATTGTACCTTGTTTGTCAAGCCATCCAAAGCCTTCAATTTACGCTAGAAACCAACTTTTTTCATTTGACCTATCGAAAATATGTTTTTTACATTAGAATTACTAGTAATGTTATACCAATCATGAAAATCCTTATACCACGGGGCATCAATAAGATGTATTAACGTAGTTGAATGATCCTGGGGGTCTTTGTTCCTTTTTGGTTTTGTCGGGTTTGTGAATAAACTTGTTTTGTGTTTCTCTTTCTTAATAACTCAATCAAATATCATCTTTATAATGGATGTAAGTCCCCAGTGTTGGCCTTCCATACTTGTTGCCTCCTTAGGAAAGGGTTCTTTATTAGTTGGTGGCTCCTCTTCGGTTTCGTCCTCAGAAAGGTCCTCCTTCTACATAGTTATAATATTAGAAATTTCAAGTTAACACTGAATATTAGTTACAATGCTAATATAACATGTCAAACAAACCTAATCTTCTATAAGGGTAGAGTGATAGGATGACTCAATGGCTTTCAAACACATGCCCATTTAATACATATTTTTATCCAACTCTATCTGCATAAGATTGAATTGTCTGTGATGGTTAATAATTGTTGGTCCATGTGATTTTGCATTATTGTGGCTTGCTCAACTAGCATCTACTGCAAATGATCCATGGACAAATAGGATGGCCTAACAAATGAATCTCGTATTAGGGAATAACTAGGATATTACAGGTTGGAAAATTGTTATGGTGATGATGCCTAAACATGGGAAGAAATATGGGGAGTCATAAATTGTTGTGCTGGTGAGGTGTGAATGTGTGGCAAAATGTGCGGGCTCAAAAATTGTTATGCTAGTGAGATATAAACATAGGGGGAACCATGAAGGCTTGTAAATTATTGTGCTAATTATGGGCTCATTGACAGAACGAGTGCAAAAGGGGCATCCCAAACATGTGGATGGGTCAAGGTTCATACGAGTAGTGACACCTAGGGAAATTATGAGCTAACTCTACGAGGTGGGGACTGGTGGCTAGGTACAACATCAGCCTGCTCTATAATCTCATAATCCTCCTCCTCACCCATCTATGACATTACCTTAACAAATCACTTTGTCTCTCTCTCTCTAATAGTGTTAGAAGCAACACATGACAAAGAATGTCCTATTAAGTGAAATAAAGCAAATTTGGTTAAAAAATTATAATTAATGATTCAAACAACTATGAGATTTTTGAAATGAGTCCTTACAGGAAGAATGTCCATAATCATTGATTTGTGTTCCCATGTTAGGATGCTTAAGGTCTTCCATTTTAGCATTTGAGACGCCTGATCAACTCTTATGTTTTCAATAAAATTCCTGAGGTTGCCCAATGCCTCATAAATCTAGAACCACTTTTTCACCAAACATTTAGGTTAACAAGTATGATCGTGTGATAAAAAATTTCTTAGCAAGTAAATAACACTATTATCAAATAATTTATAGACCGAGGTACGACAAGGAACGGTGGATAATTATTTATCATGTGCTTGTATCTCGTGTGTATTGCCAGCCACATTAAGTCCTTTGTTGCATTCAATACAATGGTCCCCCACAAGTACCTACTAAATGTACTAATCGATATTAGATTACCTTTTTAGTGTCTACCCTTATTAGAGCACTATGTGCAAAATACAATATGGCTAGCTTCACCCTATCTTCATTGTCATCGCCCCAGCAACATGCCTCAATCGTTATTTTCATATCAATATAATTAATTGATGCAGTCCTCAGAAAGTATTGTAAGCCTCAATCGAGGGACTCGTGAAATGTGTACATATGATGACACATATGTATTATCGCCAAAAATTGGCCTTGTCACCAATGCAAACTCTACTAGGCTAAACCAAACATCAACACCATTTACTTGGAACCATAACTCTCTTCTATGATCCCGATAGTTAATCAGATGGAATAACATCAAGTGCATAAGTATCGAGCTATTTTGATGTTCTCACATGCTCAAAAATTGCCCAAAACATATTCCTCTGAAAATTTCTTACTGACTCATATTGAGGTTAGATTGAATCCTTGTAACTGCATCTAAATTCGCTCAGACAGTCACTTGGCCTCAGAATTTGTGTGTAGGGTGAAACCTATATTTATCATCCCACTTGTTTATAGGGAATTTCTGAAACAAAGTAGTAAAACATTAACTAATTAAAATCAAAAAAGTATTGAAACAACAAAGTTAAAAACAATTTAAAAAATTAAATTTAAAATAAAAATAATTAATAATTAAAAAATGGCCACCCAGCCAACCAATTTTAAATAAAAAGATTGTAAATAAAAAATGGTTAGCTACGCCAATGGTTGGTCGACCAATCAATTTTCAAAAATTTTAAAATTTAAAATTGGTTAGCTAGGTGATTGGCTAGGTGAGTGATTTTTATGATGGGTTGGCTGAGTGGGTGAGTGTTTTGCTTTATGGGTTGGCTAGGTGGGTGAGTGATTTTGCCCTGGCTGGGTGAATGATTTTGTTTTATAGGTTGGCTAGGTGGGTGAGTGGGTGAGGTTTATGGGTTGGCTGGGTGAGTAGAAATACTGAGGATATTTTGGATATTTTATATTTTGGGCTATGTATATAGTGAAAAAAAAGTGATTATATATGTATAATAAACAAAAAAATATTGCTTGATGGAGGTATAATAAAATACGGCAATGCTATGTGAATCGACCTCTTGGTGCAAAAACTTGTACAGATTGACATGGAAATTTATGTGGCAGATCCACTTAATGTGCCACATCAACACCAAAATTAAAAAGAAAAAAAATCACATAATAGTTTATAAATCATCCCCGAGTATTTTACCCATATCACAATCCATAAGAAAGTTAATACAAATTTCAATCATGGCCGCAGCTGGATATTCATATTCTCCCCGATGTCGGTTGGACACTGGGTCAAATTTCTTGATTATCTTCGTAGTATGTTCTTTCGCCTTTAACTAAAATTTCCCTCTATTGATATTTGATTTTGGTTCACAAATCTTAATTTTTCTTTTATTTTTGCACTATGGCTGGAGAAAAGTGGACAAGAAAATATTTGATTATCTTTTTATCATGAAAAATTGAAGCACATTTACCTGAAAAATTGCTTCTCAGATGTTGAAGTACTTGAACCACATTTGCCTGGTTCACTCTCCTCAGCTTGAATCTCTTATGCCAGATTTTATCATTGGTTTTTTTTGCTTTTTTTTCTTTTTTGAATCCTTGCTATTATAGATCTAGTTGTAGGATAAGTCTTTAGAGCTTGCACTTTGATGGCCATGATTTGATATTCTGAATGGGAAGGAATGATATTAGTTTTGACAAGAGAGGGATTGTATTATGTTGTTTGCATCTGCTTGTGAACAACTGTAATCACTTTCATCCGATGCTTTGTGCTCGTTCTTATTTTTGGGTTATCCCCACAACACAATAAATATACTAATGCAAGTTGGTAGTTTTTTTTTTTTTTTTTAACTTTGATATCTGCCATCTTAGGTTCCTCGAACATGACATGGACAGAGGTGAAAGAACTAGGTGGAACTTTGAGGATAATTAACTTTTCTTTTGTAGGTTCATTAAATCCCCATATACTAAATGCATTTTCAAATGATTTCATCTGTCAAGCAAGCACCAGTTTTGAAGCAAGATAATCAGCTACTCAACCTACTTGATGAAGATAATTTGGTATTTTTGTATACCGCAATTTTTGGGACTGGAAGAATCTTGGCTGGTTAGAAGACAATAATCATCTTTCCATCGTTAAGGCAACAAATGACCAAGTGATTTGTTTGGACAAGTATTATATTTATTTATTTATTTTTATTCAAACTAATGACTATTCTCTAGGTAGTATTTTTACCATTTACACAATTCTTTTGAAGATTGTTGACATGTAATTATAATTGGAAATCAGTAATACAACTTGCATTGATCTGTTTGTATAGTTGAAGACTGTTGACCTGTTCATATTTTTGAAGTATACGAAGAAGTGTTTACACGAGATAATACAACATTCTAAAAATAACGATGGATGAAGATGCAATAAAGTAATTATGCACAATTTTGCATTTGCGAGTTATGACGATGGGACCTCTGGCACCATCATGCATTTATGAGTTATGCTTAATAAGATTATTGAAACGAAAAAATGAAGCAACCCAAATCTGCATATTTCTATCACCAAATTCTCATCTACCACATGAGGAAAAAACAAATAAAAGAAATAAATTAGAAAATTATTATTCTAATCATCTACCACATGAGGGAAAAACAAATAAAATAAATAAATTAGAAAATTATTATTCTAAAAATCCTCTTGCGATAATATATGCTCAATTGGTAATTATGAAAAATTTACCTTCAACCTTGTTTATCATTTTCTTGTGCTCACAATTTCTTCTCTTTCACTTTAAGAATAATTTGATCAATCTTAAATTGCTTTTTTTTTTTTTTTTAATAGAGGACAACTTTTGCTACGAATTGCTCATAGAGTAAGAATTTTATTACTTCCCTTTTTAGAAGTATTTGATAGGTTTGGATTGTCACAAATTCTAACACTTTCATTCAACATCAATTTGCTCTTCATATCATTGATCTTTTGTATCACCATGTTGTAATCATCTTTATTGTTTGATGTCAAATATGTTACAATATTGAATGAATTAGATAATTGATCAAATCGTTGTTTTTGAAGATCAGTGCTCCAACTATTATAACTTATTTTGACTTTAGTATGACATTTATTTATATTTTTCCTCCACCGCCTTAAAATGTATTTTTTTGGTGCACAAGAAATTTGCTTATAATTCAATGCCATAATTGCACGTTGACATAAAATTTCTCTAAACTCAAACAATTGACAATTGCAACAAAAATCACAAATTGTTTCATCAAAGCAAACCACAAAAGTAATATGACAATGAGCCTATCCGAACATAACATCTTCTTTTATTATAAATTCAATATAAAAATCAACCTCTTTACAAGAAGAAAATTAACAATAGAGCTTAGCAACAAGCTCTTGTTGAAACTCTTTGAATTTTGCAGTGGTACATGCATCTTGAAATTATTTCTCAATAGGATTAGTGTTTATGCAATGGATCCATGATTTGAAAGATTTATAATCAACCTCCCTTTCTTTTTCCACTTTATCTCGCAATGCATTCTCATATTATTCCACAAATTGTTTTAATGTGGTTTTTGAATTAACATATCCATCAAAAAATGCATGCATACTTTCACTGCATTGTGTAGTAAACATACTTGCCCAAAAAGTATCTTTTACGAAAGCTGACACCCAATGTCATCTTTCATTATACAATCCAAGTAGCCAAACATTATCGTGGAGGTTGTGTTTAGCAATAAACATATTCCATTGTACTTCAGACTCCTCACTTGTCTATGAATCATACATGACTTGTTGCAAAGAAAACTCAATACTTTCATATTCACCAAACCTCTTAATTTTTCAGGCAATTTTTTCATTATATGCCACAAACACCATCTATGTTATGTACTAGGGAGCACAATTTCGATTACATTTTGCATTGCTTTATCTTGATCGATTATTATTGCCTTAGGAGCACAATTGAACATACATGCAAGCCAAGATTGAAAAAGCCATAAAAATGTCTCTATATCCTTTTTAGAGATTAACCTGTAACCTAATAGTGTTGAATGATCATGATGATCAACACCAACAAAAGCATCAAAGGGCACATCATACTTGTTGGTTAAATATATTGTGTCAAATGTCACAACATCACTAAATTTTTTAAATGTGAACCTACTTCTTGCATCCACCCATAAAACATTCTTTAATCGATTGTCATCATCTAAATCCATTATGTAGAAGAAATTTGAATTCTCATTTTTCAATTTCAAAAAATAATTTTGGATTGCAAAAGCATCACCTGTTGACTCAATGAGTCATTATGCTCTTATTTTGATGATAACAAACTAATATGTCCCTAAACATATTGACTAATGATTTTACTTGAGTGTGAGCTTAGATTGCAAGGATTTATCTAATGCACTTGAAGGAGTTTCAAGATGGAAATGAAAGAGAAGAGTCAATTGAAGAATTATTGAAGATTTGAAGAAAAACTCAAGTGTTAGGTAGATATATTTGTAATTTAGAGCATTCGTTTTGATTAGAATATTTATTTGCATGGGATAGCTCACTTAAAAACTCATTTTTATATCTTTCACATTTTGAGTTAAAATGTCGTTTTTCAAACTTATTGGGTAAAGCCAAGTTTTTCGCTAAAGTTTATTAATTCATTTAAAATGATGAAGTTTTGTGAACTACATTTTCATATCTTAAAGTTGGTTTTGAAAGAATTTTCAAAAATGGGTTAAATAGTCACTTTTCAAAGTTTTAGGGGTCAAATATGATTTTTAAAAATTTAAGGGGTAAAATATAATAAAATTTGGTCGACTGAATTTGACCGATCAAATCAGCTTCCGAATTATTCAGAAGCCATGTATTTTGGCTTCCAAAAATTTGGTCAACTGAATTAAATTCGGTCGACCGAATTTTGGTTTGAATTTTCCAACGGCTAGTGCCATGTAAGCTCCATGGAGGTGCCACGTCACATTTGGTTGATCGAATTACATCCGATCAATCGAATTGTGCGTTTTCTGGAAAACTAAAACGGCTATCTTTGTGCACAACGGTAACTTTCCTCATTTTTCCCTATATAAACCCAATCAAATTCATTCGAAAAGAACTTTTGCCACCAAAAACTTTCATATATTTGAGAGCAAATTAGTTTTGAGCTATTGACTTGCAAATTCTTCTCTCTAATTAAAACCCTTGCTCATACACTTTGTAATTTCATTTGCATTGGGTTGGACTAAGCTTCAACTTTCATATACACTGTTGAGAGAGATCATATTTCAATTTCGTACTAAAATTTGTGCTATAAAAGAGTGAGGTTCACTCTTGGAGAGATTGGAAAATTTCTTGTGAGAGAAATTGAGTCTTAACATTTGTAAAGGTTAATAGCACCTTGGAAGCTATTTTGGTTGTGAAGAAAAGCTTGGTTGAGGTTTTGGTGAACCAAGGATTAGTGGAATACTCCAAGGGAGAAAGCTTGGAGGAGTGGACGTAGGCCGGGTTGAGCCGAACCACTATACATTGCGTGTTTGATTTTCTCTTCCCTTAAACTCATACTTTATGTTATGTTATTTTGATTGTGTTGGTTATTTGAAATATTTTTAATTATTCTCACAAATTGGATTAAAAATAGGCAATATTAATTAATTTGAATAAATTGTTCTAATTCTCTAATTAGGTAAAGATTGTTTTAAATTGCCTAATTCACAACCCCCCCCCTCTTAGGCTATTCAATCCTACAATTGGTATCAGAGTTTGGTTGCTCATTCTCATAAACTTAACCGTTTAGAGCAATGGCCATGAACTTAGGAAAATCTCATACCGTTAGTGAAGGGCTTGCCCCTAATAGACCACCATTGTTTGATGGCACCGGATATGCCCATTGGAAAAATCGTATGTCGATTTTCCTTCAAAGTGATTATGAATTGTGGGATGTAGTGCAAGATGGACCTTTTGTTCCTATGAAAGAAGTAGATGGAAAACACCCTTTTGTTCCTATGAAAAAAGTAGATGGAAAACAAGTGCCCAAAACTAGGGAAGAAATGACCCCTCAAGATAAGAAGAATATTGCCATTAATGCTAGAGCTATGAATGTGTTATATTGTGCATTAAATGAATATAACTTTAACAAGGTACAAGCTTGTACCTTGGCTAAAGAAATTTGGGAATTATTGATGGTGTCAAATGAGGGGACTTCACAAGTCAAGGAGACTAAGGTTAGCATGCTCACACACTCATACGAGTTGTTTAAGATGAATGAAAATGAAACTATTAGTGACATGTTTGATAGATTTATTACTATTGTGAATGAATTGAAAAATCTTGGTAAAGTTTATACTAGCCAAGAAAATGTCAAGAAACTTCTTAGATGTTTGCCTCCCTCTTGGGATCCCAAAGTGACGGCAATCGAAGAAGCAAAAGATGTCAAGACTCTACCTCTTGAAGAGCTTTTAGGTTCACTTCTCACTCATGAGCTTACTATGAAGCAACGACAAATTGAAGAAGTGGAGAAGAAGAAAAAGAATATCATCTTCAAATCATCCATCAAAGAGAATGAAAAATTCCTAGAAGAAGAAGAGGAGACATCAAATGATGAAGATGAAGACATTGCACTCTTAAGTAGAAAGATTGGAAAGCTTATAAGGAATAGAAAACTAAGAAGAAATGGAAACTTCATAAAAAGGAATGCTTCTAAAGGTGAAAGGGGAGAAAGACAAAGGAGAGAACAAATTGTGTGCTATGAATGCAAGAAGCCGGGACACATCAAATATGATTGCCCTTTCCTCAAAATTGGTAGATCGAAAAAGAAAGCAATAAAGGCTATGTGGGATGATAACGATGAAAGTGAATCTGAAAAGGAGGATAATGAAGTGGCCAACATGTGTTTCATGGCAATTACAAATAATGAGGTAACTAACTCTAACTAATCTAATACTTTTGATGATTTAGATGACATAGATGATGAGATAAATGAAAACCCCTCATATGAAGAGTTATATGATACACTTGAAGAGATGAATGAAAAACTTGCTCTTTGCATGTCAAAAAATGCAACCCTTAAAAAGAAAAATTTTAATTTGGAAAAGGAAAATGAGTCTTTAAAGAAAGAAAATGAAAATCTTAACCAAAAAATCCTTAAGCTTAAAGGAAAAGAAAATAAAGAAAATAAGTGTTCCATTTTTGAAAAAGAAAAACAAAAGTTTGAAAATGACCTTTGCATAGCTAAAAGGGAAAAAGAAATTATAGAAAATGAAAATGAAGTTTTAAAAAGGGGAGCAAAGGATTTAAGTGAAATAGTTTTAAAATTTAAAATGAAAAAGATATTCTTGATAAAATGCTTGGTGTACAAAGGGGAGTTTTAAACAAAAGAGGACTTGGCTATAAACCTTTTATCAAGACAAAATACTTAAAAAATTATTTTGTTAAAGCCTCAACTTCAAGTGAATCAAATATAACTTGCAATTATTGTGGAAATAAAGGTCATATCTTATCATCTTGCCCAATTCAAAAGAAACATCATATGGGCACTAAGAAAGTGTGGGTTCCTAAGAGAACAAAAACTAACCACCAAGAACCCAACATGATTTGGGTACCTAAGACAAATTCTTGAATCTCCCATTGTGTTTAGGAACCGAAAAATAAAAGGAAGAAAAGCAAATAGTTCCTCGATAGTGCTTGTTCAAGACACATGACCGGAGATATTTCACTTTTCTCTACAATAAGCAAGAAAGATGGAAGACATGTCACCTTTGGAGACAATGCGAAGGGTAAGATTATTGGCATTGGAGATATTGGTAACAACTCTCATATTATCATTGAAAATGTTCTTTTGGTAGATAGTCTTAAGCATAATCTCCTTAGCATTAGTCAACTATGTGATAAAGGTTTTAAAGTCATTTTTGAGCCAAATAGTTGCACTATAGAAAATATGAATGATGGAAAAACAAGTTGTGTCGGAAATAGAGATGGAAATGTTTACACTATAGATGTAGAAAATGCATCTCATGAAAATCTATGTTTCTCTGCATTGCATGAAAATAGTTGGTTGTGGCATAAAAGATTAGGTCATGCTAGCATGGACTTGATTTCAAAAATCTCCAAGAAGGAGCTTGTAAAAGGTCTTCCGAAAATAGATTTTATTAAAGATAAAATTTGTGATGCATGTCAATTTGATAAACAAACGAAAAATTCTTTTAAAAGCAAAACTCATATTACATCTAGACCTTTACAACTTCTTCATATTGATCTTTTTGGTTCTTCAAGAACTGCAAGCCTAAGTGGAAAACATTATGCTTTTGTCATTGTTGATGATTTTTCAAGATTCACTTGGGTACATTTTCTTGCATCAAAAGATGAAGCTTTCCATGCATTTTCAAAATTTATCAAGAAAATACAAAAAGAAAAAGAAATGCATATTTCTTGCATTAGAAATGATCATGGGGGAGAATTTGAAAATCATTTATTTGAAAACTTTTGTGATGAGCTTGGTATTGAACATCAATTCTCTTGTCCTATAACTCCCCAACAAAATGGTGTTGTTGAAAGAAAGAATAGGACAATTTAAGAGATGGCTAGAACCATGTTAAATGAAAAAAACTTTACCTCAATATTTTTGGGCAGAAGCCGTAAACACCGCATGCTATGTTTTAAATCGTGTTTTAATAAGACCATTTTTAGATAAAACTCCATATGAACTTTGGAAAAACAAAAAACCAAATATTGGTTATTTTAAAGTTTTTTGATGCAAATGCTTTATTTTGAACACAAAAGAAAACCTAGGAAAATTTGATTCAAAATCGGACATTGGTATTTTTCTTGGATATTCATCATCTAGCAAAGCATATAGAGTGTTTAACAAAAGGACACTAGTTGTTGAGGAATCCATGCATGTTATTTTTGATGAATCTAATCCTTCAACTAGTGTGCAAGTTGATATTGATGATGGTCAAGTTAAAAATGGAGACCAAATGGAAATTCATGATTCACCAAATGATAATAAGGATGAAGCAAACCAAGAGCTAAAACATGAAGAAGATAAAGATAAAGATCTTCCTAAGGCTTGGAGGTATGCAAATGCTCATCCTAAAGAATTAATTATTGGTGAGAAAAATCAAGGTGTTAAAACTAGATCATCCTTAAATCTTTGTAATAATTTAGCATTTCTTTCACAATTTGAACCAAAAACACTTCATGATGCATTAAATGATGAATTTTGGATTTTAGCCATGCAAGAGGAACTAAATCAATTCAAAAGAAATAATGTTTGGGAACTAGTCCCTCGTCTGGATCATCAATCCGTTATTGGCACAAAATGGGTTTTTAGAAATAAAATGGATGAGTCCAGAGTGGTTGTTAGAAATAAAGCTAGATTAGTGGCTCAAGGCTACAACCAAGAAGAGGGAATAGACTTTGAAGAAACTTTTGCACCGGTAGCTAGATTAGAATGCATTAGGATGCTTTTGGCATTTGCATGTTCTAAAAATTTTATTTTATATCAAATGGATGTCAAAAGTGCTTTCTTAAATGGATTTATCATGGAGGAAGTATATGTTGAACAACCTCTCGGGTTTGAAAGTCATGATTTCCTAAACCATGTTTTTAAACTTCAAAAAGCTCTTTATGGTTTAAAACAAGCACCTCGAGCATGGTATGAACATTTGAGTAAATTCTTGCTTGAAAAAGATTTTTGCATTGGAAAAGTAGATACTACATTGTTTATTAAGAGAAAAGAAAATGATATACTTTTGGTTCAAATTTATATTGATGATATTATCTTTGGATCTACTAATGTCTCTTTGTGTGAAGAGTTTTCTAACCTCATGAGCAAAGAATTTGAAATGAGCATGATGGGAGAACTCAAGTATTTTCTTGGACTTAATATCAAGCAAAGCAAAGAGGGTATCTTCATCAACCAATTTTCATACATCAAGGACTTATTAAAGAAGTTTGGCATGGAAAGACTAAAAGCTTCAAGCACACCAATGAGTTCAACTATCAAGCTCACCAAAGATGAGAGTGGGCCAAATGTTGATGTTAAAATGTATAAAAGTATGATTAGCTCTCTTTTATATTTAACTGCTAGTAGACCCGATATTATGTTTAATATGTGCTTGTGTGCTCGATTAAAATCATGTCCCAAGGAATCTCATTTAAAAACCCTTAAAAGAATCTTCAAATATTTACATGGTACTAGATTTTTAGGGTTGTGATATCCTAGAGAAACATCTTTTGACCTAGTAAGCTATTCGGATGTTGACTTTGCCGGAAGCCAAGTCGATAGAAAAAGTACTAGTGGTACTTGTCATTTTCTAGCTCATGCATTAGTTTCATGGTTTTCAAGAAAACAAAACTCCGTAGCTTTATCAACCGCAGAAGCGGAATATATTGCCACCGGTAGTTGTTGTGCTCAAGCCTTGTGGATGCAACAAACCCTTAGGGATTATGGAGTTAGCCTATCTAAAACTCCAATCTTGTGTGACAACACAAGTGCTATTAGCTTATCCAAAAATCCCATTCAACACTTTCGAACCAAACATATAGAAATTAGATATCATTTTATTCGAGATCATGTTCAAAAGGGTGATATTTGTCTTGACTTTGTATCCACCGAAAATCAACTTGCGGATATTTTTACAAAACCTCTTGGGGAAGAACGTTTTTGCAAAATTAGAGGTGAGCTTGGGATCATGGAATCACCATATTAGCATTTTGCACTTACATATTATTGTGGTTATGGTGTTTTGGATTAATTGAGAATGTTAATATATGTTTTATGCATCATTTTATATTTGACCATCCTTGATAGTTTTCTTGTACCAATTATTCTTGCATTGATTTTTAGTGTGTTTGATTTAATTTTCCTCATATTTAGCATCAAATTTCATTGTACTTTATGTTATTGAGTCAAAATTGCATAGTTGGATCATTTTGGCTTGTTTATACTCAATATGGGACAACAAAGTGCATAAAATATACACTAGAATTTTGCAGAATTCGACTGACGAATTGGAAAATTCGTTCAACCTAATTTGTCAAAATTCGGTTGACCTAATTTCAAAATTCGGTCGACCGTTTTCTACAGTGTTCTGCAATGTATAAGGGCAAATGTTTCTCCACCTTTTTACATCATGTTTCTTCAACTTTTTTTTATCAAATTGGTTCCCAACATTTTTCTACACTTTCTAACCAAAATTCTCTTTCAAAAACATCATAGTTCACCTAAATTTTCAACAAAATCTCTAAAGATTTTAGACCCTAAAAATTTGAATTTTGCTCCAATTCATCCAAAATTCAGTTTTTGTCTTAAAATACCTTTTTTGGTCATCCTTTTTGGATTTCTCTCACCATTTTTAACTTGGGTGGGTATTCAAATTTCAAATGTGTGAATGTTCATTTACATTTTTGCCCTTGTACATACATTCGAAGCCATGGTGCATTTCATCTCATTTTATTGCACTCAATATGACATTTATACTTCTTCTCTATCTTCCATTTGAAAACTTACTCTTGTGTTTCATTTTATTTAAGTTGATACTTATGTGATTAGTTTGTGCATAGTTAAGCACTTGTTAGTTTATGTGATATATTCGTGTATTTTACATGAACTTACACTTTACATTGTCTAAGCATTAGTACTGTTACTTGGATGATTATGATTGTTTGGATTTTTTTTTATTGGTTTAGCCTTAATAATCATATCTTCTATGTATGTGTTAAGGTATTTTAGTCTTCCTTTACCTTAGTGGATATATACCTTGCATTTTTCTTTTTTATAATGACAAAAGGGGAGAAATTATACATGTTATATTCTATATTTGATTATGGATACATTTGATTATGATTATGGATGTGATATTAAATGTCTATGGATTTTCCACATGCTTTGATGTTTTATCTTGTTTGAATTGTTAATGCTCTTATTTTGATGCTCATATTTATTTAGACATTCTATTCATGCACTAAGCCTTAATGTTTATTTTTTGGCCATTTTGGTAATCATTTGTTTTTACATTATTTATCCATGTTAGTCTTCTTTTGTCTCCTTGCTTATATCATTTTATACATTGCCTTATTCTTTTTCATAATGACAAAGGGGGAGAAAAAGTTTGATTGACGATTGATACTTTAATTTCATTGATGATGTGGAGATTTTAATGAAGATATATGTTGTGGATATTGTGGATATTTTGATAAGGATATTGATGTTGAACATATTATTATTTGCATATATTCAGGGGAGGAAACTTGATTTTTTAAGGCGAACTCTTGCAAAATTTTTAAAAAATCAAGTGTTTCTTAACTTCAAGGAAATACATCCATTGATATATTTTATAAAATTCCTTGAAGTGCATATGTGTTTGTCATCATCAAAAAGGGGAAGATTGTTGACTCAATGAGTCATTATGCTCTTATTTTGATGATAACAAACTAATATGTCGCTAAATATATTGACTAATGATTTTACTTGAGTGTGAGCTTAGATTGCAAGGATTTATCTAATGCTTTTGAAGGAGTTTCAAGATGGAAATGAAAGAGAAGAGTCAATTGAAGAATTATTGAAGATTTGAAGAAAAACTCAAGTGTTAGGTAGATATATTTGTAATTTAGAGCATTCGCTTTGATTAGAATATCTATTTGCATGGGATAGCTCACTTAAAAACTCATTTTTATATCTTTCACATTTTGGGTTAAAATGTCATTTTTCAAACTTATTGGGTTAAGCCAAGTTTTTCGCTAAAGTTTATTAATTCATTTAAAATGATGAAGGTTTGTGAACTACATTTTCATATCTTAAAGTTGGTTTTGAAAGAATTTTCAAAAATGGGTTAAATAGTCACTTTTCAAAGTTTTAGGGGTCAAATTGTGATTTTTGAAAATTTAGGGGGTAAAAAAATAAATTTGGTCGACCGAATCAGCTTCCGAATTGTCCAGAAGCCATGTATTTTGGCTTCCAGAAATTCAATCAACTGAATTAAATTCGGTCGACCGAATTTTGGTTTGAATTCTCCAACGACTAGTACCACGTAAGCTCCACGGAGGTGTCACGTCACATCCAGTTGACCGAATTACATCCGGTCGACCGAATTGTGCGTTTTCTGGAAAACTAAAACGACTATCTTTATGTACAACGATAACTTTCCTCATTTTCCCCTATATAAACCCAATCAAATTCATTCGAAAAGAACTTTTGCCACCAAAACTTTCATATATTTGAGAGCAAATTAGTTTTGAGCTATTGACTTGCAAATTCTTCTCTCTAATCAAAACCCTTGCTCATACACTTTGTAATTTTATTTGTCTTGAGTTGTACTAAGCTTCAACTTTCATATATACTGTTGAGAGAGATCATATTTCAATTTCGTAGTAAAATTCGTGCTATAAAAGAGTGAGGTTCACTCTTGGAGAGACTGGAAAATTTCTTGTGAGAGAAATTGAGTATTAACATTTGTAAAGGTTAATAGCACCTTGGAAGCTATTTTGGTTGTGAAGAAAAGCTTGGTTGAGGTTTTGGTCAACCAATGATTAGTGGAATACTCCAAGGGAGAAAGCTTGGAGGAGTGGACGTAGGCCGGGTTGAGCCGAACCACTATACATCGCGTGTTTGATTTTCTCTTCCCTTAAACTCATACTTTATGTTATGTTATTTTGATTGTGTTGGTTATTTGAAATATTTTTAATTATTCTCACAAATTGGATTAAAAATAGGCAATATTAATTGATTTGAATAAATTGTTCTAATTCTCTAATTAGGTAAAGATTGTTTTAAATTGCCTAATTCACCCCCCTTCTTAGGTCATTCGATCATACATCACCAACATTGAGTCGTAACTTCCTAACTTTTTCAATGTAGCTCCCATAATCTTTTTATAGGAACAACAAATTTTTAGCTCCACCTGCGTCAGCCAAAAAGGAAGTCAAATTTTTATTTGGTCTAATCCCAACCCTATCATTCATTTCAAACTTTCTTTTCACATACGGTTGAATTATTCAATTGCTCTTAAAATAGTGAGTTTTGGTGGGACTACGAAGTTCATGGTTATAATTCAAAAAAACTGAACATATTTGTCATTTTCCATCAAAACGTAAGCATGCATCAATCTGAGCCTTACAATCAGTTTTTGTCATTAGATTTTATTTTTAAAACATTTTTGGAGTTGCTTCTCGACTTTCCAATACAAGAACAAGCCAATGTCGCATATTTCACCTCTTCATTGTCTCCTTTCTTTGAAGTTCTTAAAATAGCTTCAAAACCCATTTTATTCCCATATCTTTTGTTGTTTTGGAAAAGATTATCAAATGAATCAAAAACCATTCTTGTCTTTGGCTCCCATGACTCCTTTGTACATCTTGCATCTCTTATTTCTTCAAAATGATTACCTAATTTATTAATATTATAATAGTCAAAATTAGAATATAATAGAACAATAAAAATGGAGGAAACAACACTATATATAAAATTTATAATCATATAATTAAGTTATAAGAGATTATAAACAAAATATTACCTTTATATCATTGAAATGAGGGAAACAATTTTCTGATTGGGTTGGTTTCCACTCATCCATCTCTTAATATTATGCAGATTGTAACCTGCAAACACAAACAAAAATAGATATATTCAAAATTAAATATTTGAATTACCTAATTACTCTTCACTATCATAGAAAAATTAGGGAAACAAAAGAAAAAAAAATAGAAGAAATTAAGTTGAAATAAAAGGACAAAATTACCCTAAAACTATCTCTTCCATAATTTTGCTAAGTCCATTTGTGCTCCTTCGTTTCCATATTTTTACTTCTTTTTAATCAATTTTTGTCTTCTCCACACTTCTCAAGTCCTAGTGTAGAACAAAAATTCAAAGATTCATGAACCAAAATCAAATATCAATAGAGAGAAATTTTAGCAAAAGCAAAATAACGTACTAGGAAGAGAACTGTAAAATTCAAAGTGAAATTTTATGAAAGTCTATATTTTTTATAGCTAGGCGAATCAACTTAAACAAGTGTTATGTGAGAGAATGATTTACCTTAAAATGACGATTAAACAAAGTAGAGGGTCCATGAATGCTAAATACGGGGATGGAAGATGGGGGTGGTGAAGATTAGCTGACAGTGAGACTATGGCAAACGGTGGAAGACAAACTTTTGGATGTCATACTGATATTTTGGAGTTTTATTGTTTAAATACTGTTTTAATTATTTGAATATTTCTTAAATAAAAAATTTGTTTTATGTGATATTACGTGAAGCGGCTGATGAAGTGGCAATTAATATGTGCATAAACACATCCAGTCAGTTTATATTTTAGTATATTTGGCTGGTATCCATTGCATTACTCAATAAAATATACGTTTAGTTGGCAGGGAAAATTAGAGAGTCAGTGGTAGTTTTTGACACAAATGGTGCTCCAATTATTATTGCTTTTCTATAACACAGAAAAACAGAATCCAAGCAAGCAACACAAATTTCATAGGGCAAATAACTATTTGCCACTCAAGATTTGATGAAATAATAATCTATATCCTTTAACAATTAAAAAGTCAAATTCTCTTCTATTTGGTTTTTCTTAAAAATGTCTAATTTACCATTTTATTAAAATTACAAAACTATCATTAACACTTAATATAAATGTCAAATTGATAGTATATCCTTATCAATTTAAAAATTTCTCACTTAAACCCTTAAAAAATATCAAAAGTCTAACCAACTTTAAAAATGTTACACTTTTTCAGTTCTTTTGCGGGTTGTGACTATCATATTTGAAACTATCAAAGGGTATATTATAATCTTAAAAATTTTAAAAATATCCCCTAACTATCAAGGGGAAATGCTCCCATTTTCACCCAAGTTTACTCAGAGGCTACAGTAGTCCCACTGGTCTTTGATGTTTAGTCTTGACTTGTTGACAACTGAGACATCTTGCCATGAACTCACCTATATCTTTATTCACGTCTGGCCATCAAAAACTCTTCTTCAGATCTTGATACATTTTTACATTTTCAAAAGGGGCCATGTCAAGAAGACTATGAGTTTCGGTCAAAATCTTATGTCTCAAATCAGCTACCTAAAGGATGCATGCTCAACCTTAAAACTCCATAATCTCGTCCTCTACTTGGAACACGATCTCAAGTAAATTTGTTAATCTCTCTTTGATCTTACTACACCATTCATCTTCAATCTGAAAAGCTTGAATCTCATCTATAAGAGTTGATCTTATTTCTAATCTGGCTAGTGCACCAATCACAATCTCAATCTACTAATTGACTATCTCTAATTGTAACTCCTTATGTATAGATATATGTGCAAAGAAGACTTTCCTACTTAGTGCATCGACTATGACATTGGCTTTTTTAGGGTGGTATCTTATCTCAAAATCATAGTCCTACGCCAATTCTAGTCATCGCCACTATTACATGTTCAGCTCTTTTTGTGTAGAGAAAAACTTTAGACTTTTATAATCAATGTAGATATTGCACTTCACCTCATACAAGTAATGGCTCCAAATATTCAAGGTGAAAGCCATAGTTGCTAACTTTAGATCATGTGTAGGGTATATTTTATCATATTCCTTTATTTGTCTTAAGACATATGTTATCACTTAGCCTCTCTACATCAGAATTGCTCCCATACCATTGTGTAATGTAGGAGAATAGGAGTTAAAGTGAATCTTTTCTTTAATTATTGAAAGCTCTCCTCATAACTGAAACTAGGTTTCTTTCTTTATGATAGTTGTGAGTGGTCTAGCCAATCTTGCAAACTCCTCAACAAATTTTCTTTAGTATCTAGTTAATCCTACGAAACTTTTTGCCTCTTCCAATTTGAAACATCCTGAATCCTACTCGGATTAATAAAAATACCCTCAACTGTTACCATGTGTCCTAAGAAAGATACTCTATCCAACTAGAACATGCATTTACTGAATTTGGCATACAACTATTTCTCTCTCAATCGCTATAAGACCAGTTTCAGGTATTCTTTGTGTTTTCTTAGAGTACACCAGGATGTCATCAATGAAAACAATGATGAACTTATCAAGGTAGTCCTAAAATAATTGATTCATGAGAACCATGAAAATGGCAGAAGCGTTTATCAACTTGAATGGCATTACTATGAACTTTTAATGGCCATATCTAGTCTTGAAAGCTATCTTAGGTATATCTTTCTTAGCAACCCTTACTTTGTGATGACCAGATCTCATATCAGTCTTGGAGAACGTTGATGCTACCCCTAGTTAGTTAAGCATGTCATCAATCTTGGGTAGTAGATATATAACACCTCTTCTTAAAGTATTGCCTTTTAAAGGAAATTATCACTAATATTGATTATAAGAGCATATAATCTTAAATAAATATAGAGATGTTCGACAACTACACATATAAATAAAAAGACTTTAAAACTTTGTATTGAAAACATTTAGCAAAAGTGTGCAAAAGATGTCCCAAATACATGAAAAATAAAATACAAATAGTTCATGGAAGAAAATTCTATTACATAGTTTGCTTAACAACATAAATAAATGCCCAACATTGCGCATGCTACAAAAAACCGGCACTACAACCATTATTCAATCTTATCTCTTACAAAATAGACAAAATAGGAAAACGTGAGTGATAAACATTCAATAAGTAGGAATACATTGTAAAATTTCTAAATTCCTGTTTTGTCCTTGGACTAGGTTCACATTAAATTGGTAATCAAGAGTAAGTTGTTTACTCAATTTGGATGATATGAACCTTTACTTGACTATCTATATCTCATAATCTAATAAGTCCCTCATGACTGCCTCAATGACTTGATCTTTGTGTCATATATCTAATGATCTTTTAAGATCTTAATTTCACTTGACATACTACAAGTGAAAGCTTACTTAACATAAAACCAAACTGTAACTAACTTGTCATCAAACTGAGTCAAAATAAGGATTTAACACCTTGGCCATGTGAGTATTTTAACTATATAGTCTACTCTCTACACCATTATTTGATTGTAATCTAACTTAAGCCTATTGTGGCTTACCACACCTAACTGTAAGTGATCAGGTTCTACCATGAACCAAATGTCTTGTTGTAAATAGTGTCTTACTATAAGTGGTGTGAAAAGTATCTCATAAGTGCTTCCTCGTAATGACCTTAAGACTTGTACTGTTTCCTATGGTACAATCATACCACGTATGCATGCTAACTTGAGCTGCCTAATTATGAACTTGTAATGCTCTCACCTTTATTTACTTGACATTTTGGACTTTTAAGGTAGTATTATATACCATAGGTCTATTGTTATACCACTACAGTTTCCAAGATTCATGCCTTTGTTTCATATCTTATCAATTTCATTTCACAAGTCCATTTATATCTAGTGAATGGTGGTTCACTTTTGATGCAAGATGAATGGGCATCCATACTCTAATGAATGAGTGTTCATCATCTTTCGATGAATGACCACCATTGTTCATCATGGTCATTCCTAGTCCTAAAGGTATTTTTGTCTTTTTACTTTATGCACGACCATTCATATATGATGAATGGTCATTTGTAATATCTTTTTCCATGTTGATGAACAACAAACAACACACATACATATTTGTCCAACATTGTTTGAAAAATTTATGCTCATAATCAATTAACTAATTATTCTATTGAATCAACACTCGTCTTATTAGCATTCTAACAATTTAATGCATACCGTAACACTGCATTAACATGGAAATATTTAGTTTATAATGCAAATCATTATACAACCCTAGTTCATGTTTCTAAATACATAATATTCAACCAATTCATACCCAACATTATATATATGTATTTTGACATCAAAGCATCACCAAACTTAGCACAAGAACCTATTAAACATACATGGAGCCTTCTATTAGCACTGCAAAATAGTTTATCATGTTTGTACATATAGATATATCCATACACCAATAAAAATTTTATGAAAGCAAGAACATTATTCCATCAAGTCATATGATTCCACACTAATTCAATTACACATGTAACCTTAAGCTCTTTTACTATTAATTTAAAACGGTGGTGAGGCTAGAAGAAGACACTTTTGACACCTTATTAACATCCTAGCATTGTAATATAGCCATTTTATTTAAAGCACTCAAGTAATATCACCTTTGTGGACATGGTCTCTTTATTTCTCAATCAAACCATGCTACTATAATCTAAAGAAAAAAGTAAAACTATACGTATAGATAGATTGTATAGATTTATTTGTACAAACTGAGATGACAATTTATAATTGAGTCATGTGACTATTTACTTCTTTTCTAACTTTAAAATTATTAAATTAGACATTTTCACTTCAGTTTGTATATATAAATTTATAAAATTTGATTAAATATATAATATTAGTTCTAAATAAAATTTGCCATAGGCCTATTAATGGGACTTAATATAAGTTGTTGTGCTTAAAGCCCGTGGTTTGTCCATCTGGAAATTTGGTTTGAGTATGTCGTATTGTTTTTTGGCTCGCTTGAGCTACAGTCTAGAATCGTAATGTCTACCGAGAAATAAAAAAGGTGGTGTTGAAGCAATTAATGGAAACCTCAGTCACTTCTACATCCTTTCTTACTCTCCTTCCAATGCGTAACTTCTCTCTGTTTTTCTCTATTTATATTCTTGTTTAAGGAATCTTTACTTCAATTTCTTTGTAGCATGAAATCTTTAATATCTATTTTGAGTTTATTTTTAACACTCTTAGTGTATTAAAATTTGTTTGAAGGAGATCAGTACTTAGGCTAGTTTTTATCTTGAAAAGTAGTTGTATGTAAAGAGAAATATCTCTTTACATCGCTCAAAACTTTGAAAGGCACATACCCATTTTTACCAATTGCCTCTAGTCTTATAGGTGATTCTCTAATTACTAGATTGACAAACTGTTATAATACCATAAACACCCAACGAAGATATTGCAAACAACGACCAGAGTGACTAGACTTAACAAAATGACCTAATAGAAAGAGAAAAGTCTTTTAGGAGCAGAATTGATTCCTCAATTCAATTACGTGATTATTTTCCGTTGTATGAGTAAATTCATTATTTGCTAATTTTTAATCTCTTAAAGCAATATTTAGCATTCTAGTGTGATAGAATTTTCTAGAATAAAATTTGGTTTCTTTGGTGAAAATGTTGCTGGGTGTATCGCTACTGTATCACTTGCATTTGACTGCATTCACTATGTAATTTTTACTTTGGCCTTTTTTTTTCAACATATAAAGAGACTTAACAAAATAGTACACATCATATTAATAAAATGAACAACAAAACCAACCAATAAGTAACCATATTATTAATCATCACCGTTACTACACTTAAGACTCCATACTAGTTACTTGGGTGTCTAACGTGAAGAGTTTAATACTAATATATTTCTTCTTTTCAACTCATTGGAAAATGTCCTCAGACTACTAGAAAATCTGTTTAGAACCAAATACACACAAAACTCTCTCTCAGGATAAGAGTAAATATAAAAAAAAAATGGAATTGTTATGTGATCAAAACTCATTTTTAGTTAGATTCACAGATATAACATCTATGAAATGAACAACAACTAGCAAATATATGTCAAACTAGCCCATAGGTCAAGATGAGAATTAAATAAAACACAATCACATAAAAAAGTAGTAACAAGTAAACATAGATCAATATGTGCTATAACTCTCATAATCTCTCCAACATAATAAATAATAATTTCCTATTTTCTTACAATTCCAATAATTGCAATAAGAGTGCAATCACTCTCATCCTAGATTAGGTGCACATACTAATGTCGACACCCATCAAGTCATATGACTTCACACTTATTCAGTTATACATAACCCTAACCTACATTAATATCAAGTTAAGATGATGGTTAGACTAATGGAGAAACACTGTTGATAGCTTACTAGCATTCTAGCACTGTAATATACCAATTTTATTTAAAATACTCAGCTAATATCATTTTCGTGGACATATGTATTGATTTCACAGTCAAACTAGGTTGAAAATCATATTATTTCCTAACTCTCTTTATCTTTTTACACTAATTTCATAATCCTTCATTAGTGCTAATTTCATCATTCACACATTGAACAAGTTTTTCCAAAATAATAATCTAGGCCAGTAGTCTTTTCTTCAATCAAATGATTTATACCAAGTGGCCCTTTACTATAATCTAGAGCGAAATTAGGACAGGCGTATTAATGGGCCTGTTTACTATAAGCTATTGGGCTTCAAGCATACGGTTTGTCCTTCGGGATTTTCAACTTGAATGTCTCTAATCGTTTTTCGATCCGCTTGAGCTGCAATCTGGAGTCATTAGGGCAACCAAGTACTAAGAAAGAAAATGAAGGTCTTATTGAAGCAATTAATGGAGACCTCGTTCACTCTTGCATCCTTTCTTTCCCTCCTTCCAACGCGTAACTTCTCTCTCTTTTTCTCTATTGATATTCTTACTTGATGAAGCCTTTAGTTTACTTCAATTTCTTTGTAACGCGGAATCTTTAATATCGTTTTTGAGCTTATTTTTAACACTTTCAGTGTTAAAATTGGTTTGACGGAGATCAGTACCTGGGCTAGTTTTTATCTTGAAAAGTACCTGGATGAATGGATAAATATGTCTCTGCATTGCTCAGAACTTTAAATGGCACAAACCCATTTTTTACCAATTGGCCCTAGTCTCATAGGTAATCAAACGACCGTTATAATTGCATAAACACTTAGCGAAGTTATTGCAAACAACAGCCTGAGCAACCAAACTTAACAAAATGACCTAACAAAAAGTGAAAAGTATTTTAGGAGCAGAATAGATTCCTCAGTTCAATTACTTATATTCATATGTTTGGCCTTACATTTCTTCTATCCAACTTATTGTGAATTTATATGCGGATAACTTGTTGCACTAGAAGAGTTAAATAGTTTTGTTATTTACTGTAACATATTTAATCAGGACCATCTTTTAGCTGTTGACAACTAAGTTGCCACATTGTCATTATTTTCTGTTGTATCAGTAAATTTGTAATTTGCTAATTTTGAATCTCTTAAGCAATATTTAGCATTCTAGTGTGATAGATTTTCTTGAATAAAATTTCGTTCCTTTGGTGAAAATGTTGCTAGGTGTATCGTTGTTGTACCACGTGCATTTGACTGCATTCACTATGTAATTGTACTTACCTTGGCCTTTTCTTTTCAACATGTAAGGAGACTTTAACAAAACAGTACACATCCCATGCATGATCTAAAAAGTTTGCTCAATTTATGGACTTCTGCAAAATGTGTTTCAGTCCCATACTTTAGGAAGTTGAAAGAGCTGTGTTGTCTAGGTGAATGTTTATCGACAACAATGCCTTTACACTAAAGATTTGCGCACGTGTGTGTGTGTGTGTGTATAAAAACCTTACTTTGATTCTAGTTTTTTATTAAGTAGTATTAACCACTATTGTTTTTGCTTTTTGGTAACTTTAAACTTTGTGATGAATTTGTGTCTATTCATATCTTATCCTTTGCTTGATCAATTATTACGATATTAGTAATAGCATATTTTGCAAATAACCTTATCCTCCATACTATGTCGTTTGAATTTCTTAAGAGTTGCTCTTGTTTTAGCTGTTCCTCATATTTTCCTTAAAACAGGGAAATGTTGGGTTTCTTATGGTCTTAAACTAGGCTTTAGCTGGAAAAGGTGTAATTGTGAAGGATAAAGCTTTACAAAATTTGACATCATCTTAGCTACAAGAAAAAGGTGCAATGATTATAGACATGAGATATCAATTTGACTCGTTCTAATTCAGTTTTTTCTTTTATTTTGTTGGTTTGATTTTCCCCTACTTGTTAGCATCCTTATCAAGACTTCCAGTTCTTATTAGAGGAAATGTTCCTGGAGGAACTCTTGATATTTCTAAGTCACAATACACTAAACTACTGAAACATGCATGTATTTGGCTAAGCTTTCTGTACTATTATCTCATGGTTAGTCATTTATGAGAGATTAGAGGTGGAATGTCTTAATTTCAATGGGTGGAATTCTTATTCTGTTATGTGTTGGAAGTGTGTGAAGAGTGGTGTGATGGATGAGCATGGATAACTAGCCTGACAGAAACATAGGAAACATAAGTAGAATACTTTGGCTATAATAAATAATTTTGATGAATGATGTTGTAATAATTTGGGCAGTGTTGGCTGTTAAAAATACTTTACACAGCTATTTTATTTTTATTCATTCCAACCTATTTCGTTGGAATATAGTCTTATGCTTACCATGTTATACATTCATCCACAAATAATTTCCGATTCAGTTGATTGTGGTTTTTTTTTTTTTTTAATTTTTGTTTTTATTTTAACAGGGAACAACTCATTTGTCATCCATCTCAGATGTTTTTGTTGAAGAGAAGGTAATTGGCTCACCATCAGAATGTGATGCAAAAGTTAATGTGATAAGTGATCATCCTTCTGCCATGTTGAAATTTTCAAGCATTCTCTTGAAGATCTACTCATGTTGTTTCCCATGATTCCTTGTCCTTCGATAGTTTATTTTACCACATATATAAGGTATTGTTGATTTTATTCGGTCATTTATGTAGTTCCCCTTGTAGATTTTATCTACTAAAAGTATGGAGCTCTTTACATTTATGAACATATCTTTTTGTGTCTTCAGTGAGTGTTTTGATATGGCTAACTACTTTTGAAAAGTAGGAAACTAATTTTCATCGAGCTAGGTACTTTGGAAGTTGCGTGGGTTTCCCTTGAGAGAGACAAACAATTTAGAGAGGCGGAATTTCCACTTTGTAATCAAGTTGATTTTCCTGTAGAGAGACAGTGCTTGGCCTAGTTTGTACTTCTAGGCATTTTTGAACGAAAGTAGGGATGATCAGGTGGATCTTTTGGATAATGGCCTTGTGTTTTCATTCTTTAAGTATGTGGTCTATAATAAAGGTAATTTCTTGTCTAAAATGGATATGTTATTACAATAATTTTTTATTCATTCATCTGAGAGAATTTATACACATATGTTACATCAATTTAAGAAAATTCAAACCATACAAAGAGGAAATGAATAAAAAAGAAAATAAAAAAACTATATTACAATAATTTTTTCCCTAATCCAAAAACTTAATCAAAACTCTCTAAAAAAAGGGATCACATCTTCTATTTCCTAAACTTGAAATGGACCAAATCTTCCCGCTCATGCAGGTGAAAGATGTCAACCATTCCTAGCTTACATGTCAATGATTTAAAACCTGGTTTTAGCATGACTTTGGTCAAAATGTCTACTTATTGTTTTTTGGATGGAATGTATGATAGCTCAATTCCTCATTCAATTTCTGCCTTGATTAAGTTTCTATCTATTCTTACATGCCTCACTTGATCATGCTACATAAGATTATGGTAAGAGAACTCTCGATAAATAAAATATGATTGCAGACACTGATTAGTAGTGTTATTCTTTTTTTAATTTTTTATTTGTGGCGATAGTGTAGTTGTCGTGGACGCAGTTGGTCTTGGAGCTCAAGGAAGTAATGGGTTTATAGCTGCTGATATTTAGTGTTCTTCGCTCATTTTTTATGTGCCTATTATATCTACATGAGAGGGCCTCTTCTTTCTGGAAGGTAAGATATTTTGGTCTTCACCATTATTGAGTAAAAAATTGACATTTGACAAGTATGTGATCTGTACTTATATTTGAAGGATGCAAACAGGCTATTAGTGTTGGCTGATACTGTGATGTTTCTATTTGCCCCTGAAGATACCATTCTGAGCTGTGCCAATGTATTGGTGTCTGCAGTTGCCCCTGCAAGTCTTTCACCATTGTTCCAAACTGGAAATTCTGGTTGGCCAGATATGTTCAAATTGCCAGCTGCTATTGTCGTTGCATCATTTAATTGGTAAATATACCTCACACATCACATTTCTTTGACAGTAATATGCATTGGATTATGGCTTTTCTTTTTAGGCCCTGTCAGGCAAGATGTTCCTCACACTACAGATGCATATTATGTTATTTTAATCAACGGAGTTGTTTCAAAAGCTTTACCTTTGACTGTTCAGAACAGTGCTGCTAAAACTTTAGTTGCTCTACTTAAATTTCCAGTTTCCATATCATTTTTAACCAAAACTATAAATCAAGTTGTTTCAATCCTTGCATCCTGCGATAGATAATAAAAGCACAATTTGTGCTTTTTTTGTACAGTAATGTGGATGTATAAGGTACTCCAAACTGGAATACGGTGTTAAACAAAATTTGTTTTGGAGAGTGGGTAAAATTAAATTAAGGTGATTTCAAATATCAAATAAAATTATTATTGGTTATGAATAAGGAACTACATATTCAATTAATATCTCTTGTACAAAAGCATTATTGCAAGTAAATAATATCCTATAGTATCAATTGGATTTCTTAGTTATTCATGGCTCAAATTCTTGCAACATATATGTTTAGCAAGGCAACATTGCCTTGATAGATGATACCCTATAAGGCAAGGATGGTTGAGCTAAGAATGAGTTAGCTAGGCCCCCAAATTGTCAATTACTAAGACTTCTATCAGGGAATTTTTTGCTCTGATGTGTTTGCCATCACCAAAGGTGTTTATTCAATATATTTCCTCATTATTCTGCAATTTTACGTATATGTTTTTTATAATATAGTACCTGAACAAAGACATTCTGTATGCTTTGTGCTTTTCCATGGTTAATGAAACTATGCTTGAATATTATTCAGCTTTAGTTATATGACATTGAGGGGAAAAATTTTGAACTTTCAAAATGCTTGTCTAAATAAATATATTTATGGGATATTATTGTAGTAACATACCTACTGTCCTTCCAGATAAAAGAAGCTAATAAAATTGCTGTGCTTCATTGTTTCATGAATTCATAAAATTCATGGATTATAAACAGTACATTTTCACATGCAAGACATGTACTTTAATCAACATTGAGTATCCATCTAAGCTTTATTTGTTAATCATCAGTTTGAAACAATATTTTGAATATGAGAAAACGAAGGCTAGCTTGTCTAGTTGGATTACATATGCTGCTAAGCAGAGTTATCATTAGGTTCTTTGAGATATTTACCTCATGAATTGAGATTTAACTGGCAGAAACATTCATTTTCAATTAAACCCTTGCTTCTAATGCATAAACCTAAACTAAGGACAAAGGAAACATTGAAGTTTAACACTTAAACTTATTTCATGAAATCTTTTCCTATTGCAACCTCAGATTTACAGGGATGTGGGTAAGGGGTATAGGAGCCTCCTGTTGCAAAGCTCTCTCCTGGCCAAGCTGCTTATCAATTCTTGGCTGGCTGTCAGAATGGGAAGTTTCTGCCCGCATACAGCAAGTTTCCTTCTATTTATTCGAACTTGTGAAGGCATTTCTGTCCAAAGTCAAATATCAGAACCGAGTTTTAAAATTAATTTCAATCTATAGTTTTGTTTTCCATTCACATCTATTAGATGCTAATTATTTTTCTATTTTGTTGCTGTAGTTGAAAGACCACCAGATCCTATCCTTCCTATTTAATGTAAAAAAAAGAGAAATAAGTATAACCGGTAGAAAGAATTGTATCTATTAAGCGTAGTTTATTTTCGGATGTAACAAATTATTTTGAATCAATAATTATGAGTGCTATATATAGTGTTTAAGATGGGTGGTTCTTATCAGAAGAGGCAAGTTGCTGCACTAGTTTCTCTTATTTTTCCATGCATCACATAAAATGATATGATTATATTTTCCACTTTCATTTGGAGTATGGCTTTTTATTATTTTTCCTGCTATTAAGAAATTTGGAGAATGGAGACTGGGTATAATATATACATATCAAGAAGACCTCCTATGCTGATCTTTACTTTGTTTGTGAGACATTTTTTGAAGGGGCTTGTTTTGGCTCAGTTTATGAGGCTTGTTTTCTACTATTGTTGTATTCTAGGAAGCATGTGGTGCGTTTCCATGCTTTGGAAACATTTCGGTTTTCAAAACGGCCTGAAATGGAGACGAAACGTTTTGGGGCAGTTTTGGTAATTTGGGAGAATAAGGAAACGCGTTTCTGCAGAATACTTAATCGTCTCCTCTACATGTTTGTCAGCCTGTCATGAATCTCTCCATCTCCGTTGTCTAAAATTTTGACCTTCGCAGGCATCTTGAAGTCTTGGTGACTGCATATCCGGCTTCATCAGAGTGCATCCTCGGCTACGACACTCTGTTCCGTCTCTGGCTTGGTAGCTTTATGCTTTAGGTTCGTTTATTCTACACAATTTACGAAAATCCACGTTGCTTATTCTACTTTATCCCATGTATTATGAAAATCCACACTGCTGCAACTGATTCCTTAGCCATCAATATTCAACTCTGCAGTGCACACATGTAAATTATTAATTATGTAATCTGTAATTCTTTTACCATTAATAAATTTTTAGCTACATAATACATGGCTTATGAAAATCTGTAATTCTTTAGCCATCTTCTTATTATGTAAACCTGTAATTCTTTTTTGTACACAACTTCTTTAATTTCACTCTCTACTATAATGAATTTTAAAGACTTGGATATATCAGCTAGAAAGTGGTTTGTGGAAATTATTTCCTTCTATCATGAATAAGGGTAGATAGAAGGCAAATCGAGTCTAAACATCTTTTGTCTTTAGCTTAATTTGAATAAAAAATAATTTGACTCGAATTTGTTGAGCCAACATTGATAGGGGTTTGAGTTCAGTTCGATTTTGACTTAAATTTATAACTCAAATATATATGTGACTCATATTCATAATGTAAATTTATGACTTATTGACAAAACAATATTATTTAATAATTACTTAATATAATTCGAATTAAACTACTAGGCAAATTCAAATCGAATCAACTCTTCTATCTAGTTTGCAAGGGAAGCCGAACCGAACTTTCTCTATCTCAAATTCAGTTTGATTTTAAAATGAGTCGAACCTTTTAACTCAAACTCTATTCAAATTCAAATCGAATAAATTCTAACCGAGTTAAATTAAACTAAGTCAGTTTTCGAACTTAAACCAATACTAAAATTGAAAAAAAAACCTCACTCCTACATTGAACTATTGAAATAGTTTTGGGTGAATTTCTTTGCATTACTGTTATTATTATAGGTTTAGTGATATTATAATGTCTCTTAAATTGAACGGCAGTGTTCATGTTAACATGTCATAGAAAAATCATCCATGTATACTTAAAAAAATCAAAAAACGTTTTGAGAAACAAAAAGACGTTTCTTTCCTATTCAATTCTCATGAATTCATTTCTAAAATGCCTCCGTCTGATCAAGTAAGTTTGAGGCTGCAGGAAAATTCATCCATTTTTTTGGTAATTTTATTTATTTGTTAATTTATTTTATTTTTACTGAATTGGAGGTTTTTCACTCCTAAGTCTGGCGGCGACTCCCAAGGAAAGACGTTTGGTGGTTCAACGAGGTGCGCCCTTTTCAGTCTCTCTTTCAGATTCAATTACATATTTGCATACATCACCAGTTTTTAATTTAATAGTATTAATCATGAATAATTAATCAAGATTAAAGTAAGTCAACAATTGTATTGTGGCTTAAGATTAGGGCGACAAGACGATTTGTCATCATCACTGGATAAAGATGATTTTCTTTGTTTAAGGATAAAGATGAGTCATTGTGGAGAGCAGTACATTGAAGATGGGTTAGAAAATAAGAAAGTAAAGCTGTCAATTCCGATGCTAAAAAGAGGGTTAAAAAAAATCCTAAATCTTAGAAAAAAAATATTAAATTTAAAAGTTTAATATGAAAAAAAATTATTAATTTTTTAAATTTAAAAAAGAGAATAAATAGTATTTTATTAATTTTATTATATTATTAATTAAATAATAATTTTATTTTTAAAATTAATTATTTTATTTATTTATAAATTTAAATTTTTAACAATTAACGAATTAAAAATTATTGTCCTGATGCAGGTTACATCTCTTTCATAATCTAACTGTAATTTTTTAATTTAAAAAGAAATAAAAATATTCTATTATTTTTAATATATTATTAATTAAATATTAATTTTATTTTTAGATGTATTATTTTTATTAATCTATAAATAAGAATTTAAATTTTTGATAGTAAGAAAGATTAAGTTTCTGTCAATATGTTTTTAGGCCTTTAAATTATTGCCATGATGCAGGCTGTATCTCTTTCAGAATCTAGCGGTAATCACATTATTGTTTTGGTTAATTTAATTTTGTTTTGTTTATTGCCGTTTTACTCAACTTTGAATGTAAATTGGTGGACCTAGACAACTATTTCTCATTCTAAAATTAGGAAATATGACTATTTCCCACCTATTTTTTAGCCATATCTCAAATATATACCCACACTTGATAAAAGACCTAAACACCCACCCAAAGTTTAATCTGTTTACACTCGCCCACATATTTTTTGTTAGATTAAAGGATAAATTCGTTATTTTATCAATAATATTAAATAATTAATCTGTTTATTCTTTTTGAAAGAGAAAAATTGAAGTAAAAATACATTCCAATATTGAGCATTTAATCTATATTATTTTTTCACTCCTAACCTTATCTCAAGCGTGTTAGGAGTTCACTCTCTGCTATAAAGAATGTTAAAGCCTTACATATATTAGTTGGAAATTATTTCCTGCTATCAGGAAGAAAAGTAAAATTTACTCCTAAATTGAATTTCTTTTCATAACTGTAATTTTAATTATAGATTATAATGTCCCCTGAATAATGCATGAAGTTGTTGGCATGTTGCTTTCTTTGTTGACTAACCAAACATTTTAAGTCTTTCATCTTTGTCTCATTTAGAAGAATAATTTAATTAAAATTACCAATCAATACTACAAATGTCCTGTATCTCTTTGACCCTCTCTTCTTTTGATCTCTGAGTTCTCTTTCCTTTTCTATTTTTCCTTCTAATCTGTCTGATACCAATTCTTTCCTTGTGCTTGAGAATGGAAGAAACTGCTGGGAATGCTGTTTTAGAAGTTGGAAAGTGCTTAAGTGCTCCGATTGGGCGTCAGTTTATGTACTTGTACAACTACAAAACCAACTTTCACAATCTTAAAAAAGAAGCTAGAAAGCTGAAGGATGCAAGAGATGAGGTGAAGGCTAAGGTTGTTGCTGCTGAAAATAATGTGGAAAAGATCAAACAGACTGTTAAAGACTGGCAGGGGGATGTGGATTCCACCATTGAAGAAACAGACAAGCTGATTCAAGAGAAATCAAACAGCAGTTGTTTCAACTTGATCACTTACTACAAAAATGGCAGGAAAGCATGGAAAAAGCTGAACGCTATAACTGAACTTCTTCAGGAAAAAGTAACATTTGCTCAGGTTTCTCTTCCTACCGCTCACGAAGTCATTCGGCTCACTAACAAAGATTATGAGGAATTTGAATCAAGAAGGTCAGTTTTCAACAATGTGCTGAAGTCATTAGATGATCCTGAGGTTGGAATTATTGGGGTTTATGGAATGGGTGGAATTGGTAAAACCACACTGGTCAAAGAAGTTGGTCATCAAGCCAAGAAAAACCATTTCTTGGATGAGGTGGTTTTCGTAGAGGTATCTGATAAACCAGATACTAAAAAGATTCAAGATGAACTTGCGAATCAGTTAGGTGTGAAATTTGATACGGAGGCTGAACGAGTGAGCAAGTTGAATGCGAGACTGAAGAATGATAAGAAAGTGCTTGTAATTTTAGATAATATATGGGAACGATTAGATTTGGAGGCTCTCGGTATTCCTTGTGGAGATGGCCGTGGGGGATGTAAATTATTGCTGACAGCAAGAAATCGTAATGTATTATGGAGTATGGATTCCAAGAAAGATTTCTCGATGGGTGTCTTAAAGGAAGAAGAAGCTTGGAGATTGTTTAAGAAGATGGCAGGTAATCAGAGAATTGTTTCATATTATAGTCTTTTCTTCTGCATACCTATGAAAAATATTTATATTCATTTAGATTAATTTCTATTTACTGTTATATATTACGTGAAATAATAAAAAGCAAATTTACTCTGAGAAATTAAAAAATAATTGTAATAATTTCACCGATATATGCTTCATAAAATAATTTCTCTTTTTAAGTATTTTATTAACTAATATTATTTAGTTCTTAAGATGTTCAAAATATGCTTCATAAAATTTCACCGATACTATTTCATAAAAATACTCCTTTTGTTTTTAAATTCGAAGCACATATTAGAAATGTTATTAATACTCACTTTAAATGCATGATCTATAATAAATAACTTATTGTCTAAAAAATTTTTATATTCAAATGGGATCGCTTTTATTATATTTGAAACATATGGAATACATATCTCTGCCTAATGATCTGTAGTCCAGGGTCCCCTTGCAGGTGATGTTGTTGATCAAACAAATAAGCTGAATACTCTGTCGAATGATGTGTGCAACGAATGTCGAGGTTTGCCAATTGTCATTACTACAATAGCAAGAGCATTAAGGAATAGGAGACATCAATCTCAATGGAAAGAAGCCTTGCGAGAGCTAAGAATGCCTTCTCCAACAAAGTTTGCAGGCTTGCTAGAAGAGGAATATTCAAAGATAGCATTGAGTTATAATTATCTAAAAGGTGATGAGCTCAAGAAAATTCTGCTAATCTGTAGTCTACTGAAAAATAATACTACAATTTCAGACTTGTTCAAACTCATTATGGGTTTAGATATATTGAAAGGAGTTAATCTTACTATGGAACAAGCACGAAATAAGCTGGAAAGTCTTGTCTATGAACTCAAGGAATCTTGCTTGTTGCTTGATGATTCAACTAGTGAAGAGTTTTCCATGCATGATGTTGTTCGTTCAATTGCCATAACAATTGCATATAAAGATCATCATGTATTTACGGAGCGAAATGACATGGTGATGGAATGGTCAGATAAAGAGCAATTGAAAAAATGCACTAAAATCTCACTAGCTGATTGTAATATGATTAGTGAGACTTGGCCTCAAGGTTTGGATTGTCCAAAACTTGAATTTTTCAGTACAAGGATGAATGGTTCTTTTGAAATCCCTGAAGATTTTTTTGTGAGGATGGGAAACCTCAAGGTTCTAAGTTTCTTACACCTAGATGAATTGTCCTTGCCAACATCTCTTGGTCTTCTCACAAATCTTCAAACGTTATGTTTGGATTATGGGACATTTTCAGATATAACAATCATTGGAGAGTTGAGAAAACTAAAGATTCTTAGCTTGCAATGTTGTAAGATTAAGCAGTTGCCTGAAGAAATAAGTAAATTGACTCAATTGAGGTTATTAGATTTAAGTGGTTGTTGGAGACTAAAAGTTATAGTATCAAATGTTATATCAAACTTATTCCGATTGGAAGAATTGTATATGAGTGGATGCTCTATTTTGTGGAATGTTGAAATACTTGAGGAGTTGAAGCATTTGTCTCAATTGACAACTTTAGAGATATATATTTCAAATGATCAAATTTTGCGAAAAGACTTCTTCCCCAAAAATTTGGAGAGGTACAAAATATCAATTGGAAATGGGGCTACTAATTTTGGTAGTTCTCGCATACATGGTGATGATTGGAAGTTCATGCATGTTGAAAGCTATTTGTTAAATAAGTTTGCTACTTTAAGAACGTTGAAAGTGAATTTTAGTTCTATCATCTGGCAAGAGGAATTGCAATGCTTCTCGAATGTTGAATTCTTATGCTTAGACAAATTGCAAGGTATCAAGAATGACCTCTCTGAATTAGACAATAAGGGTTTTTCTGAATTAAAATATCTCTATGTCCATAATAATCCTAACATCGTGTGCATTGTTGACTCAACAAAGTGCATACCTCATGATGTCTTTCCCCTCCTGGAATCTTTGATTTTTTTCAACTTGATTAACTTGGAAAAGATATGTTATGGTCTACCCTCAACAAAGTCTTTCTACAACTTAAAATTTATAGAAATGAAAAACTGTAATAAGTTAGAAAATATCTTCTCATTCTCCAATGCTAGTAGAAGCCTTCCACAACTTCAATTAATTAAGGTGGAAGATTGCAAGAATTTGACTGAGATTTTTGCTGTTGAAAGTAAAAATAGAGTAGACAAAAATGAGGTAATTGATAATATTGAATTTTGTCAATTACGCTCCTTGACTTTGATTAATCTTCCAAAGATTGCAAGCTTCTACTCAAATACAAATATAGTTTCAACATCGCAAAAGACACAAAAAGAATTGACAATTAATTTGGAGTTCAATGATATCAATTTGGAGGATGAGAAAATTGCTACTGTCATACCATTTTTTAACAAAAAGATTTGATTTATAATAGTCTTATCCTAATTTATTATATTGCTAGATTTTAATATCTCTAAATGGACTTCATTTCAGGTTTTATACTTTTTTTTTAATGGCATTAAATTTTTGGCAGGTTGTTTTCCCTTGTTTGGAAGAATTAAAGCTTGGAGCAATTAATTCTGAGAAAATTTGGGATAACAAACTTTCAACAACCTCTTGTTGCTATCGGAATTTGAAAAGATTGATTGTGGATAGCTATCAAAAACTAAAATTTGTGTTTCCATCATCTATAATCAAAAGCTTTGAGCAACTTCAACACCATGAGATAAGTTGTTGTAAGGAATTAAATGAGATTGTTGTCAAAGAAGAAACAGAGGGTACTACTATATTTATTTTTCCAAGGATAGCTTTTTTGAAACTTAAAGAATTGTCAGAGCTTACTACATTCTCCCATGGTAAACACAACTCAAATTGGCCTATGTTAAAGGAGTTGGAGGTGTATGATTGTAGTAGACTAGACATATTTACTTCAGAACATAAGGTACGAGTCTTTTTTTTTTTTGATTATAGAATTTGTTGAGGCTTTATTTTGGTATCCATATGCATCTTTAGTTAACTGTCAATTAAATAAAAAATTTTAATAAACAAAAATTTTATTTCATTTTTTTCCTAATTTAAAATTTTTATAATTTCCTTCACCCAAAGATTTGAAAAGTTATTTTCCCCCCCTTAAGATACATTATGTGTAATGGCGTTTGTCCTCTGATCAAATTGCTAATTTAACTTAAACTATTTTTTGTTTTCAAGCTTGAACATTAACAGTCTTCTTTATTGAATTTTTTATTGATTGATTTCCTAAAGCATTAAGCAAATGAAGCAGATGGCATGAAAAACCAATCTTTCAACAACTTAACAGAACAAATTATGAAACCAACCAAAATGACGTAATCACGAGAAGGATGTAGTCTTCAATTGAATGATATGTTAGTAAAATCATTAGAAAAATCAAAATCAACAAGAATATGAATTAGAAAATTGAGAGAACGAAAACTAAGTAGGGTCACAAACAGTGGCCTTTTGTCAAACACCTACTGTAGACCCAAAAAAGCACTAGGGCAACTTCCAAATCACAACAAACTCCACAATCCAAATTCCCAACTTCAATAATTAATTCACAACACCAAAATTAACACTATCGAAGCCTCAAATTAAACCAAATTAGTCACCAAAATTAAGCAATTGCACAGAGGGAAGATGGTGATACGACGGGATGAATAGACCAGTGGTGGATGATTGACGGTGGCGGGCGGTGATGATGGAAGAGGGCTGGAGCGCCGGCAGTGGCGGGTGATGAGGTGGCAGTGGCTTGAGGCGAATCTGTGCGTTGACCGAGGGAGGAATTAAAGTCTTCTTTTAATGTTCAAATTATTAAAAGAAAAAATTGTTTGAAATTAGAATTTTAGTACATGGACAGGTACAATAAGATAGATAGGGAGATCATATTTATAAGCGTGGTGGCGAGAGAGAGTTTTATAACATTTAGTATGGCATGTCATAACATATAAATGAATGAAATACAGCTTTTGTTTCTCTACTTCATCTAAGAAAACATTGAAATAACATTAAATTCTGAGAAGATTTGGGACAACAATTAATTTTGAGAGTTTTATAACATTATTCTAAGAGAGATATATAATGCAAAGTCCAAGAAAATTAAAATCTACTAGATAAACTATTTGAATTTCTTTTTGAAAATGAACAAAGAATAAAATAAAAATCTTGGTATTTCTATCATTCTTGAATGTTTTTAGTAATATTTTACAACAAAAAAAAATTTGAGTGCAGGTTGTTGTCCCCAATTTGGAGGTCTTAGAACTGCGTTCAGTCAATTCTGAAATACTCTGGGATAGTCAATATGTGGCAATTTCTTCTTGCTATCAACACTTGACAAACTTGATCCTGAATGGTTGTGAAAAACTAAAATATGTATTTTTACCATCCATGGTGAAAAGTTTTGAGCGGCTTGAACACATTGAGATATGCAATTGTAGTGTGTTGAAGGAGATTATTTCAAAAGAAATGGAAGCAAACAAGACATTTGTATTTCCACGAGAAACCTTCCTAAAACTGGAAAATTTGCCCGAATTTGCAACTTTCTATCCTGGAGTACACACTTCTGAATGGCCAGTGTTAAAGAAGTTGGAGGTGTGTAATTGTGACAAAATAAAAATATTCACTTCAGCATATATGAGCTTCCATGATAATAATGAGGGTCAACATGATATTTGGGAGAAACAATCCCTCTTCTTGGCCGAAAAGGTAAGTGCCTTTCATTTTCACTTTTACTTTCCAAAAAATAAAAGTAACATGAAAAAAATTTATGTTTTAACCTTTTGCCAACGTTGTTTGCCTTCAGTACGAGTTACACTTTACCTGTGCATTGATTCAAAATATTTTCATATTTTATTTCTGCTTAAATAAAATACAATATTTTTGTGTCAAATTGTTTGAGAACTTCAACTTTAGCTTTATTTTGTCTAATTTGTTTGCAGATTAACCACAATTTGGAGAAATTAACCCTAACTAGAGCAGATCACATGATAACATTGCTACATCAGTTTCCAGAAAACTTTTGTAGATGTACAATTGAGATCAAACAGGATAAATCTGCCAATATTTCAGTTGGCATCCTTCAGAGATCGGTTAAGCTGGAAAAACTCATACTCAGTGGCTGTTCATATGAAGAGATATTTACATGTGGAGAGGATGAGAAACATACACAGACAATGATACACATAAAAAGTTTGGAGTTGAGTAATCTTTATGATGCGAAGTACCTTTGGGGAAAAAGCTCCAACCTAGACTCTCTTCTTCAAAATCTTGAAGTTCTAGATGTAAATAATTGTCATAGAATGATAAATGTTCTGCCGTTCGCAGCATCTTTTGAGAATCTAACAGTTCTGAATGTACGGAGATGTTTTGGATTGATGAACTTACTCACACCTTCAATAGCAAAAAATTTGGTCCAGTTGCGAGAAATGAAAATTGGAAGTTGCAGAATGATGACAGAAATAGTATCAAATAAGACAGAAGATGTAGCAGCAGAAGATGAAATTGTTTTTGGCAAACTGAAATTGTTGTCACTTGAAAACTTACAATGCCTCACATGCTTCTACTCTGGGAATTATGCATTGAAATTTCCGTCTTTGGATAAATTAACTGTATATGATTGTCCTACGATGAAGACTTTCTCTGTAGGAAACTTAAATACACCAAGTTTACAGAAAGTTCAACAAGATTGGCCGGATAAAGACAAATGGAGTTGGAAGGGTGACCTAAATGCAACCATACAACCATTGTACGAAAAAGAGGTATGCATTTAATTTAAGATTGCTTTTCTTTGAATTTTCTTATACACCTTCAAACTTGAATTCTTGGCATAAAAATTAATTGAAATTTTTTTAATAGAAAAAATTAATTGAAATTTTTTTAATAGAAAAAATATTAAGTTACAAAATTTTAATTTTACACACATTAAAAATTAATTTTCTTTATGTTCAACACACAAATTAAAGTTGAATAGTACAACCAATATTAGGATGACAAATTAGTTGTCTACATTCAAAATTTTTTTTTCTCTTGACTTTTTGTTAAAAAAAATAATGCTAGAAATATTGAAAAAAACATTAACTTTTTTATAATTTACTTAATCAATCATCAGGTTAACTCTAAGTCAGAGGAATTGACACTAAGTGGAAAAGACGTCACACTTATATGACAAGACCAACTTGCAGAACATCAGTTTTCTAAAGTGAAAATTCTTAAGATCACTAAGGATGAATCATCGAACATTCCAATTGGAATCCTTCAGAAATTTAACAATCTTAAAAAACTTATACTACGATCGAGTTCATATAAAGAGATATTCTCATGTGAAAAAGATGAGAAACATGTAAGCATGCTCACACAAATAAAGGAACTAGAGCTACGGGGGCTTTTCAATTTGGAGTACATGTGGAAAGAAAAATATCATCTGGACTCAATTCTTCAAAATCTTGAAATGTTACACTTAAATTTGTGCCACAATTTGATTAGTATAGTGCCGTCTTCAACCACTTTTAAGAATCTCATAACTCTAAAAGTATGGTACTGTGATGGATTGATAAACTCAGTATCATTATCAACAGCCAAAAGTCTGGTGCGACTTGAACAATTGATATTGTCACAATGTAAAATGATGGCAGAAGTAGTATCAAGTGAGGGGGGTACAAAAGCCGAGGAAATTGTTTTTGACAAACTAAAGCTGCTGTCACTTGGTAATTTAAAAAATCTCACAAGCTTTAGCTCCGGTAATTATGTCCTCAAATTTCCAGCTTTGGAAGAATTGATAGTTTGCAAATGCCACAATATGAAGACTTTCTTTGAAGGAGTCTTAAGTGTACCAATTTTACGAAAAGTAAAACAGCAACGACATGACGAATTAGGATGCTGGGAGGGTGACCTTAATACTACTATTCAATTTCTACACAGAAAAAAGTGGTACATATTCATTTAACAGTTACTTATTTTTGTATTATCTCATTCCCCTTACTTCTAATCATTGTTTCTTGAGGATAAGGTCTTGCGTCCTCATGACCTTATCATTAACTTTCCTCTATATTAACATTATCTTGGAAGTAGTCAATAACTCTGTAGACAAAAGGTCAAAAAAAATTATTGAATTTTATAGTAGCCTAAAGGCCATTTGAGGCAACCTTGATATATATGTATGTATGTGTGTGTGTGTGTGTGTGTGTGTTCTAGTACAACCATAAAACGTCATGATTGTGGAAATGAGTTTCTGTTTTTTTTTTTCTTCACATTTTTTTTCTCTTTACCAAACTATAGATCATCATTTTAAAATTTAAAATGACATTTCCCTGCACTTCGTTTGTTCACTTCATTGTGTTGTGCTATATTTTTACAGAATATTCAGAGTTCTGGAAGGATACAGAGCAAACTTCAATGAAATCTCTGGAATAAGGCTCTTTTGTTTGTGGTTTGTGAGGCATTATTGCAGCTCAAGTTTCCTGTGTTGAGGTCAGAGGTGGGAGGCCTTTTGTTTCCATCTTTATTCTTCTGCTTCTGCTTTTTCGTTTTGCCTATTGTGGTTCTTGGCATTTATAATGTAATATGAATTATGTGTCTACATGAATGAATGTCTAAATTATGAAATTTGTGTCGTGAATGGTATGATGATTCTATTTGGTGATATAATTAACAACAGACTAAGCAGTGGACTAGATGTTAACAGACTCACATAAGTTGTTATAATGTGTTTTCATTGTTGCAAAAGTTGTTGAGCATGTGGTTGCTCCATTAGAAGACTAAATGAGCAACTTGAGAATCTCATGAAAGTTTGTATTGGTAACTATGGTTTCAAGATTTCATAATGCTCTTCATAGCTTATAAATAATTAATTCTTTTTCACACGCAAGAGATCTATATATAAAAACATAGAATTTAAATTTTATCAGTTTGAAACAGTTTTCTGAATTTGAGAAATTGACGGTTGGCTTTTCTGGTTTTATTACACGTACTGCTAAGCAGAGTTTCAAAGTATATCATTAGGTTACTAGAGATGTTTAACTCATGAGTAGAGATATTAGAAAAAAAGACATTTTGTGACTAAGGACAAATCATTCATTGAAGTTTAAACTTTAACTTGTTTCATAAAACCTTTCCCTATTGCAAGCTCAGATTTAGAAGGGTGTGGTAATGGGTACAAAAGAGCCTGAGATCACCTTGTTGAATCTTGGGTCCTCTTTAAGTCTTTTGATTGCTCTTCTGCAAAAATTGGTAACATATATCTGGTATCAAACTTATTTCTTGCTTTCGTTTTATTTATGAAGCAATTCTGGAATCATCCTTTCTGTCGCAAAGCTCTCTCCTGGCCAAGCAGCTTTTCGTTTCTTAGCAAGCTATCAAAATGGGAAGTTTGTGCTTGCATACTGCAGGTTTCCTTGCGTTGATTTATTGGAACTTGCAAAGGCATTTCTGTCCAAGGTCAAATATCAGAGCCAAGTTCCAAATCAATTTCAATTGATATTTTTGTTTATCTTGTCCAGCTTCTGGTTCCAGGTGTTCTGCTCCAGAATAGATTGTGGATCCTCTGCTTCCTTGGTTCCCTGTATCGTCCTGTCTTTCCAGAACCAACCTCTGCAATTGCTTACCTGCTGTGCTTGTCATGGGATTAGTGCTGCTGTAAGTTTCTTCTGCAGGATCCAATCCCAGATCTTCTCTACTTCTCTGCCCAGATTTTCTGTCCTACTCTCCTGACTGTAGCAGCTCAACGTTTCTGCTTCCTGGTTTTCACTGCAATAGAAGCTTGCCTTCCCTCTAATGCAGTCTGTTCCAGATTTTATTGTTCTCCAGTGCTCCTGTCTGCATGACTGAATTTATTCTTCCACTGCCTTCCTTCTACTGCTTGCAGGGTTCTACAAGAAAGCTGTCTGTGCAGTTCTCGGAAGAAGCAAGCACTACCAGTCTGCCTGCTACTTTGCCTTTCCTGATTGTGCAGCAGTGCGGCCATTTGGGTGAAATCCTGCCAATGTCCAAGCTGCCTGGGATAGCGGCATTGATCACCTCATCCTTGCAGTTCTAGGTTTTTTTTCCCAGGTGCAACAATTAGACAGAAGCAGGCCTTGCTCTGCAGATTTTCAGTCAGAAGCAGTTCTTGCCCAGGCCTTTCCAGAATTTTTCCAGGTGCAGAAGCTGATCAAATTAGGTAAATTTCGTGCTGGGCTTCTTTCTCCTGTTTCAGCTGCTGCTTCAACCATCTGTGAGATTGCAATTTTTTTTCTGGATGTTTGTTGCTCCTCCCTGGTCCTGCAGCATTTTGCATTATGCAGGTGTAGGTCTGAGCGATCTGAATCCTGGAGGATCTGGTTTGTTGCTGCCTTGGAAGAAAGCACCCTGCTGGTTTAGCCTCAAAATTAAAGTTTTGTTTTTGTATAGCATAAACAAGTTGGTCTAGTCTGCACATGTACTTGTAAAGTTTGGTGATAAAAAAGTTTTTTTTGATTTTTCTGTTAATCTCTATGGTGGTAAGAACTTTGATAAGTTTTCAAAAGGGAATAATGTTTGTCTGTCGTAATGTTTGTTGTAGAGGTCTTGATAATAAAAGGAGAAACAAATATCTCTCCTTTCAATGCATCAAAACAAAGAAACTTAAAAAGGACCCAGACTTAACATTTGTGGTGGGTTTATATGAGTTATATATTATATTATATTATATATATTTATTTTTTTCCGTTAGTCTAGAAATAAGTTTATATTATTTTGGGAATGGACAGTGGGTATAATTCTTGTTGCTGGATTTCTTGAATTTCTATTCTGTTCATGTATATATATCTACAAGAGCCATGTGATAGTGCATTCAAAAATCCTGTGCCCTTAATCTGTAACCAAATATTTTGGTAATTTTTGTATTTGTACTTGTCTGTTGTAGCTTTGTGTTTTATACGGTTTTATAAATTTAGTTAACTTGTTGGGTATTTTAGTCTTTACCAAAGAATAACAGGAAATGATTTCTAGCCCTTAATATTTTTCTCTGTAACCCTACTTTAAATTTTTCGATAAGGAATGAAACTGTTTTATTGAATATAAAAAAAATATTCTTCTTCATTTATATTTTTAATTTAAAGCTTTATATTTATAGTTACTGAAAAATTAAAAATAAATTAATAGAATAATCACTAGTTTAAAACGGAACTTCAATAAATTTATTATTAATTTACAATAAGTCCATATTTTTTTCACCATTTATCAAAACCCATTGAAAGTTAGTCAGGTAAATTTTGAAATTTTAAAAATGTTACGAGTATTAATAAAATTTTAGAGTATTTTTAAAATTTAAAAAAAATTAGTAGTGTTTAAAAAATTTTTTAAACTTTTTACATATTTTTTTATGGTTTCAAAAATAACAATTACATCCCTAAAAAATTTAATAAAATGCAATATTTTAAAATTAGTGGAAGTTTTAAATTTCTTGATAAATTTTTTAATTGATAAAAATATTTTATTATTTTGAAATTTATATTAAATGTTAATAAAAATTTTATAATTTTACTGAAAAAGTAAAATTATCATTTTTATAAAAACTAAATAGAATTTATTATCAAAAACAAATGAAGGGTTAAAATTTAGTTTTTTAAATTTTGGATGGAGAATATGTTAAAATATGTCCTAAAAACCAATCGCTTTAATTAGTTTTAAGGGTTGTATATCTTGCATATATATTATTAATAAAAGAAAAGTTTTGTCATACTTCACATGTTTTCAACGTCACTTATATTTATATCTATGTTGTAGTTGTATATTACATCCATATTAGCTACATGCATACGACATGTGAAAGGTTCCGATGAGTTTTAATAAACGTCATCAAATCGTTCCATGCATAGGCAATCTGTTTGGGCAGTAGTATTATATAGTGGGTGTGTGCTATATCACCACAGTATATCAATGGATGATATTAGACATGGTGAATATACACATGGGTAAACAATTGAACCATTTGATGGTTAGAGAACTGATCAAAGGTTATTCTATTATATTGTTTATCGAACGTGACCGCTGAACGATGATCACATAGGCATTAATATGTAGTCAATGATACATCGTGAATCATACTAGTGTATAAATTCTTTGACTTGAGATATCACAGTTGTGCTTCGTTTCGGAACGTATGGTTCATACGGTGTATACCACGAGGCTAATCATGTCTCGTTCAGAAGTCGTTTTGATTATATAGTGCTTGAGCGAGAGGACAAATGATGATCATACAAGGATCCGTCAGCTCGACTGCTCCAAGTTTCCATACGAATATCGAGAAACATGAAAATCTAAGATACTGGCCAGTGTAGATAAAATACCACATGAAGAGAGTTTCGATGTGGCACGTTATGATGTATTACTTGATATTCGAAAAGATTAAATATTGGATTTTGACATTCTATGAATCCAAGTTTAATCGGGATGTAATGACGGAGGGATTGGACTACATAGTAAGTGTGAGTAAGAAAGGTTTATTTGACATTATGTGAAGCTTGTACTTCATTGTGATGTAGGGGTCATGGGACATTGCTAGATGACACCACATGATCAGTGGGAGCTTCGTTTTGTAACAAAAAATGAAGTATATCAGTTAACGACTATAATGATATAATGAAACATATCGTCTAATATGGGGCCCATGACTACGTCACTATGAACCTTGAAGGTCACACCCATATTTCAAGGAAAAAAATGGTGTTATGAAGCTGAAAATATTTATCCATGGTTGGCTAGCACTTTCTGAGAATAAAAATTGTGTTTTTCGAATAAGATTCGAAAAAGGGGCAAAATTGTTATTTTACACTTTTTAAATTGTTTAGAAAGTTAAAATGAATAATTTTGGGCACAAATTATTTCACATGTGTCAAATTCCAATTTCTCTTAATTATCAACCAATAAGAATTAAGCACATGTTATAACTTGATAAATATCAAGTTTTAATGTAATAAATGTGAGGCAAAAATAAAGAAATATATACATTTTTCTTTTCTTCTTCTTCTTTGCCGGGAAAAGCTTCTCCTTTCTTCCATTTTTCTTCCTTGAAGGGTGCAAGTCAAGAGATCACTTATTTTAGTGATTCAAGCTTCTAAATTTCAAATAAAATTACAAGGTATAAGGTAGTTTACATGTTTCTATGTTTTATTTCTTGAAAAACCATGTAAACTTTACAATACTATTGTTATATATGATGTGAACATAAATTAAAAATTTTAATTTTCTTGCCAAAATCCTTCAAATGGTATCAGAGCAAGAGTTTGATCCTTGAATGACAAGAACATGCCATAATTTTAGGTGTTTGGAAGTGTTAGTGATCAAAACCTAAGCTATAATTTTTGTTATATGTGATTAGTTCAAACCAAGTGTACATATGTTATTAGGAATGTCTTAATAGCATTGGAGAAGCTTTAAATTGTTGAAATTGTGTTGGATAACTTTTGACATAATTAAAATTAAAAAAAAACCCTAATTTTAGAAATTTAGGTGATTTTTAAATTAATGGTTTAATCATGATTTATACATGATTGTCATGATATACACATGAATTTTAATCATGACTTTACATGGGAATGTGTTTTTTAAGAAACTTAGTTTGTGAGACTTGGTGAAGGGCATGAACAAATTAACATGATTTCCATGTGTTTGGTTGATGGAAATAACATTCAATGTTGATTGAATTGTTATTAATTCCTTAAACTAGTGCTTGCCTTGGTTTGATTGAGAATTGAATTCTTAATAGCTTGGATTGGATAAATTACTTTATGAGTAACCATATTCATGCTTGAATAATTATTATATGGTGAGATGGATTATGTTTGAGTGATGAATGATTCATATATGTCATGATTTTGTGAAATGCATGACACTTGTGAATTTGGCTCATATTAGGCATGTGTTATGTATTTATATTACAATTTGTCATTCTAAAATCTATTCATATTTAAGTATGAATTGAAACATGGTTAGTGAGATTTTGGTGAACTTGGTATGTGTTTTGGAAACATCAAGAATTAGGGTTTCATGGTTGGTTTCAAGAAAAATGCAATATAGAATTTTGGTTTAAATTACTTTGTTTACTTGTTATGGTTTGATCTTGTAGACACCAAACATTGGATGTGTTTGTATTTTAGCAAACTTGAATAAAAAGCATGAAATATGGTAAATTATTTGTTAAGTTTACCAAATTACAAATTTAATTTCTATATTTGAATGTTTGACTATGGTGTTACAAATATTAATATGATGCCCAAAATGTCATGTCATTAAAGGTATATATGATAGTATTAATGCGTGACACGTGTATGCTATATATATGAGACATTGTGACATGGTACACATCATGCTTCTAGATGCTTAATATTATGTATGCTAGATTGAAATGGACTTAACATATTGGATGTGTTTGTTGTCTTAGATACATAAATAAAAACTCAAGTTTGCTAATCTAAGATTAAATTATAAGATATTGGAAGTCTTATATGCAAGATCAACCTAATGTACATTTTAGACATGTGATATGCTAAGTTGTATGAAAATATAATTTCTTTTGATTATTGAATAATATAATTGATATGTGTTCAATAGCATGCCTAAGTTTTATGTTTTATATTATCATGTAATTTATTTATGGCATATAACACATAGTTTTGTGTTTTAGAGAACTAAAACTTTTAGGCATGAAATATTCTTACAATACCATTTAGGATATTAGAAAAGTTTTCAATGGCATAAATTGTAAGAATATGGTTTAGTAACATGTCTTAGGTGACAAATACGTATCCAAAGATACATATTAGACTACTCAAGATATAAAATGACTCTTATTAACAATAATAATAAAATCTTCCCTAAAATTTTCATATCAAATTCGAGTCTTCCATTGTGGGTTGATTAGGGTTATGTCATAAGGCTAGAAATCCTAGATTTCTATTATATGACAGATACTATGTCATATGACGTAAAATTAGTCGATTGGTGTCTAGAGTACTATTTTTGTCATTCCCTAGATTCTATTATGTGCAGGAGTGATGAGGTATTATATTTGGAAAGCACGATGGGTTGAATTTGACTAGTTTAAAGTGCTTAGATCTATTATGTGAGGTGTTCAAAGCCAGAGGCTCATATGAATCATAGCTTGCATTTAGAATGTAAAAGGAAATCGATTCCTACTTATTGAGCTTGACAAACTTAGATCTATTATATGTGGTTTGTCAAGTTTGATAAGAACTTGATTCCCCACTAGAAAGTGATCCAATGAACTTTCCGAATCTTCAACCGAGGAAGTATAAGATTTGAATAAAATAGTGGGAGCTAATAAGATTAGGTTTATTGGTAATTTCTAATCAATTTGTTATTTCTTACAACATTCTCTCTTGTGATCTAGAATCTCAAAATGTCAACGGTAAACAATATACTTCTGAAATTGATGGACTCGCATGTGCTTATTGGTCCCAATTTTAAGGATTGGCTGAGAAATCTAACCATTGTTCTCAATCTTGAAAAGTCAACTTATGTCTTGGAGGCACCTTTACCAACAGCAGTGGACCTTAATGCCCCTGAGGCAAAGCAAAGGGTTTATGCTGAATGGGTAGATACTGACTTACGAGTTCACAGTTATATGCTAGTATTAATGAACTCTGAACTTCAAACTTGGTTTGAGAATGTGAAGAGTGCGTATGAAATTATCACTACTTTAAGACAATTATATAGTGAAAATGCTCGAGTGAAGGAATATAATATGATGACTTCACTATTCAACATGCGACTTAAGGAGGGCATTTCCCCAGATGATCATGTTATTAAAATGATTAACAAGACTGGGGAGTTACAAATTATGGGCATAGATTTGCCACATAATGTTTGGGTGAATTTGATTTTCCATTCACTCCCTCCAACTTTTAAATCGTTTATTACAAATTATAATCTCAATAGGATTGAGTGCACTCTCCCTGATCTTCTCAATGATATTCAAGAATTTTACAATAATGAGAAGAAAGGTAAAACACCAGTTGAGTTGCTAGCTACCTTTGTCACGAGAGGCAAAACGAGGCAAACTCAAAAGCCTTGGTAAAGAGGTTCACATATGGGATCTAGTGGACCAAAAGTACAAAGAAAGGGTTTTAAGAAAACCACTACCATACCTTTTAGGATGAAAGGTTTTGGCATCGGGGCATCATGTTCTCAGCCTCCACAACCATATGTTTCACAAAAAGAAAAGAAGCAGGAGAAGAGCAATTACTTTTATTGCAACCAAGAGGGGCACTGGAAGAGGAACTGCCCTCTATACCTTGATGTTCTGAGAAAAAGCAAAGCAGGTACATATCAGTGTTATGTTACTGAATTTGAATTAAATGTTAATTCAAACATTGATTTCTGGATATTAGATTCTGCTGCAACTTCACATGTTTATGCTTGTTTACAGCATCTGTAGAATAGTTCTGCCTTGAGACGTGATGAGATCATACTGAGACTGGCTGATGGGACACGAGTTTCTGCATAGGCTGTAGGTGTATGTAGTGTATAGTTACCTACTAGGCATGTAATAACTTTGTATAAAACTTTGTATTTTGCTAATGCCACCAGGAATATCATCTCTATTCCAGTTTTGTGTAAAAATGGTTATCAATTTACCTTTAATAGAAATGAATGTCTAATTTATTTTAGGAATAGATTAGTAGGAAATGTTATCAATACAAATGGTTTGTATGTGGTAGAGCTTGATTTACATAGCACCATGTATTCAAAATCATCTAAAAGAACTAGGGAACATATAAATCCAATAGTTCTATGGCATCACAGATTTGGTCATATTGGAGATGATCAGATTCGACAATTAAGAGAAAGTGGACTTTTAGGTTTATTGGGTTCAAAACCCTATCCTACTTGTGAATCTTGTCTTCAAAGAAAAATGATCAAGCTTCCGTTTAAGAATAAAGGGAAGTGAGCCAAAAATATATTAGAGTTGATACACACTGATGTGTGTGGCCCCTTTAATGAAATAACCTGAGGAGGTTTTTCATACTTCATTACCTTTATCGATGATTACCTTTATCGATGATTATTCTCGATATGGGTATTTGTATTTAATGAAATACAAATTTGAAGCTTTTGAAAAGTTCAGAGAGTTTCAAAAAGAAGTAGAAAACCAGACTGGAAATAATATTAAAGCTTTACGTTCAGATCGTAGAGGTGAATACTTGAGTACAGAATTCCAAGAGTTCCTAAAAGACAAAGGAATACTATCTCAGTTGACTCCGCCATTCACACCATAGCATAATGGTGTGTTTGAAATACTTTATTAGATATAGTACGATCTATGATGAGTTTTACTGATTTGCTAGTTTATTTATGAGGATATGCTCTTCAAACAGCACTACATGTGTTGAATAAAGCACCATCAAAGTCCATTCGAAAGACACCATATGAATTATGGTATGACAGACTTCCAAGTGTAAACTACTTGAAAATCTGGGGATGTCCAACATTTGTCAAAATGGTTAGAATTGATAAACTAGAGTCCCGAGTAGAAAAGAGTCGGTTTATCGGGTATCCAAAAGAAAGTTTAGGATATTATTTCTACTTTCACTCTGATCAAAGAATTATGGTCAGTAGAAATGCACATTTTCTTGAGAAAGAGTTCTTAGAGAAATGTGGTGCAGGAAGGAAAATTGTGTTCGAAAAAGAGTCTAGAGAGCTAGTAACCGAGTCTATTCAAGTAAATCCTTCAGGTATATAATCACCTATACCAACTACAACAGCTCAAATAAGAAAATCTGCTAGAGTGTCTCGACCTCCCGAGAGATATGGATTTCTGACAGAAGGAGATTTTGAATCTCTTCTAATGGGAGAAACTGAACATCTAGAGGATCCAAAAACTTACCAAGAGGCAATATTAGATATTGACTCCGATAGATGGCTAGAGGCAATGAATTCAGAAATTGAATCTATGAATGTCAATCAAGTATAGACACTCGTTGATCCACCTGATGGAATAGTTTCGATCGGATGTAAATGGATCTTCAAGAGGAAAATTGGCAAGGATGGAAAAGTTGAAACTTATAAAGCTCGATTGGTAGCTAAAGGTTATACTAAAAAACAAGGGTTAGATTATGAGGAGACCTTTTCACCAGTCGCAATGCTTAAATCCATTAGAATCCTACTAGCCCTCGCAGCACACTTTGATTATGAGATATGACAGATGGATGTTAAAATTGCTTTTCTCAATGGGTATATTAAGGAAAATATCTATATGGAGCAGCCAATCGGTTTTGTATCCGCTACCAAGAGGCATAAAGTGTGCAAACTACATCGATCTATATATAGATTGAAACAAGCTTCAAGAAGCTAGAATATCTGATTTGATGAAACAATTCGAGTATTCGGTTTTATTAAAAATTCGGATGAGTCGTGTGTTTATAAATTGGATAGAGATAAAATTGTCGTTTTCTTAGTCTTATATGTAGATGACATATTATTAATTGGAAACGACATTGGCACTATGACTGACGTTAAGCTATGGCTAGCAAAATCTTTTTCCATGAAGGATCTTGGAGAAGCAACCTATATTCTAGGTATTTGTATCTATAGAGATAGAGCGAAAGGATTAATAGGTTTATCTCAAAAGTTGTACATAGAGAAAGTGTTGAAACGTTTTCACATGCAAGACTCTAAGAGAAGTCTACTACCGTTTCCTCATGGAACATATCTATCAAAAGATATGTGTCTAAAGACTGATGAGGAACGACAATGAATGTTTGAGGTGTCATATGCTTCAGCAATAGGTAGTCTCATGTATGTCATGTTATGTATACGACTAGACATTGCTTTTACAGTTAGTGCAGTAAGCAAATATCAGTCAAATCCTGGAGAAAGACACTAGGCAACAATAAAAGCCATTCTGAAGTATTTAAGAAGGACCAAGGAGTTGATACTAGGTTATGGGGGTTCAGAGTTGACACTCAAAGGATACTCAGATTCTGATTTTCAGTCAGATATAGACGATAGAAAGTCTATGTCTACATTTATTTTTGTTTGTAATAGAGGTGCAATTAGTTGGAAAAGTGCCAAACAATCAACTACTGTAGACTCTACTATAGAAGCTAAGTATATTGCGCTTCAAAAGCTACAAAATAGGCTATTTGGATGTGTAAATTCGCTATGGAGTTGGGCATGGTTCCTCAGATGAGTCAACCAGTAATTCTATTCTATGACAATACTGATGTCATTGCACAGGCAAAGGAACCAATAGCGCATCAAAAGTCAAAACATGTTCAACGAAAATATCACATTTTGAGAGAATTCGTTAGAGCTAGAGATATTTTCATTCAAAAGATTGCTTCGGCAGACAATCTTGCAGATTCCCTAACTAAAACACTGACGTAAAGATTGTTGGACCAACATCTAGAGAGGATGGGCATTAGGTACTACAACGATTGGCTTTAGTGCAAGTGGGAGTTTTTTGTTAGAATATGCCCTAAAAACTAATCGCTTTAATTAGTTTTAAAGATTGTATATTTTGCATATACATTATTAATAAAAGAAAAGTTATGTCATACTTCACATGTTTTCAACATCACTTATATTTATATCTATGTTGTAGTTGTATATTACACCCATATTAGCTATATGCATACGACATGTGAAAGGTCTCAATAAGTTTTAATAAACGTCATCAAATCGTTCCCTACATAGGCAATCTGTTTGGGCAATAGTATTGCACAGTGGGTGTGTGCTATATCACCACAGTATATCAATAGATGATATTAGACATGGTGGATATACACATGGGTAAACAATGAAACCATTTAATGGTTAGAGAACTGATCAAAGGTTATTCTATTATATTGTTTATCGAACGTGACTGCTAAATGATGATCACATGGGCATTAATATGTAGTCAATGATACATCGTGAATCATACTAGTGTATAGATCCTTTGACTTGAGATATCACAGTTATGCTTCGTTCCGGAACGTATGGTTCATACGCTGTATACCACGAGGCTAATCATGTCTCGTTCAGAAGCCGTTTTGATTATATGTTGCTTGAGCGAGAGGACAAGTGATGATCATACAAGGATCCGTCAGCTCGACTGCTTTCGAGTTTCCATACGAATATCGAAAAACATGAAAATCTAAGACACTGGTCAGTGTAGATAAAAGACTACATAAAAAGAGTTTCGATGTGGCACGTTATGATGTATTACTTGATATTCGAAAAGATTAAATATTGGATTTTGAACATTTCATGAATCCAAGTTTAATTGGGATGTAATGACGGAGGGATTGGACTACATGATAAGTGTGAGTAAGAAAGGTTTCTTTTCTTCTTCTTCTTTGCCGGGAAACGCTTCTCCTTTCTTCCATTTTTCTTCCTTGAAGGGTGCAAGTCAAGAGATCACTTATTTTAGTGATTCAAACTTCCAAATTTCAAATCAAATTATAAGGTACAAGGTAGTTTACATGTTTCTATGTTTTATTCTTGAAAAACCATGTAAACTTTACAATACCATTGTTACATATGATGTGAACATAAATTAAAAATTTTAATTTTCTTGCCAAAATCCTTCAGAATAGTCATTTGACCGTGAATATTTACTTGTTAAAACATATGTATGGGCAAATAAATTGTTTATAAATTATTTTTTCAAATCTTAATTTCCAAAAATGGCAACAAAAGTGATTTCCTTTTCTCTTTTAATAGAAAAGAAAAATAAAAAAAAAACAAAAAAATGTCGAAAATCCAGAAGAAGCAGATCCTTAAACTTTCTCAAGTAATAGTACAACAAGCTTACATGCATCTTTTAACTTACAATTAGAATGTGAGAACAAATAATTTGCTGACAAGTCATTAATTATTATTAAATGATTCAAATTCCAATATATGTAAAATAAAAGGACGAAATAAAATTCAATAATACAATCTTATTTTATCATTATATTTAGGAATACATGCATTTACTTAGCCAGAAAAAGAAGATATTCAGATAATTACTAATGAAACCTCAAAGTTGAGTTTCTTCTAATTGACTTACAACAATTTCTTGAAAATTTTAATGGATAAATAAATATCAGTTAAACTATGTATATGTAATTTTGAATACACAATTGATTATATAAACGATATATTATTATGTGATTATCTAATTTTAAACTAAAAATAAAATAATATTTAATCATATGATAATATATTACTTATATATTTAATTACTATTAAAATTATGTACATATAATATTATTTAACAAATATAAACAAACCAAAACTTAATTAATAATATTATTACAACAATGCAACGTATGTTACAATGTCAGACCCTTGAGTTAATTTGGTATAATTGATAGATTATTATTTTTAAATAATTTTTTTATATATTTTTTTTTTATTTCCATTAAAACGATAGTACATTTGTTAGATAACACCTTAGTTATTCCTTGAGATTAGACATTTGTAAGATTAGACATGGAAGGAGATTCCCTATTTTCAGTCCTTATAGGTCATTTAAAATATAAAAATATTTTAAAATAAAATGGATACCTTTGCAGGTGTAGAATGGAGACCACTCTGCACCCTCAAAGGCCAAGCCAAGCCAAGCAAATAGCCGTTGGGCTCCAGGGCAGTAGCTGTTGGCTTAGATTTGTTTTTCCAATTTTTTTGTTATTTTCTATATAAACCCCCTCCTCCCCACACTCTCCAAACCATATTCAAAACATAATTTTAAATCCCTTTACATTTTTTTCATTCAATTTCAATCTCAATCAAATTTTAATTTTGCCTCACAATTTAATTTCTGTTTATTTAATATTTTATATTTTTTTCAATTGTATTTTGTGCTCAATTTTTTATTAATAAATTAATTTTTAATTCGTTATTAAATTTTACTAATTTATATTTATTATCAAATTAATATAACCTAGAATAATACTTCGTAAATGATGGGTCGACCCTTTAAATCATATTTTGTATTTATTTTAAATGATATAAAATTATTTTTTATTATTTATTTTCGTATTATAATAAAAAGAAACTCTTTATTTTATTGATAATATCGTATTAGAAATTTTTTCTCTTAACTACATCTTTTTGGCTTATATGACTTTGATTTGGGACAGTTGTTGCTCATATGCTCTTATAACATAAGCAACAAGAAGCTCATGTGCGTAGCCTTTAGACAATGTCACTTCTCTTTTTTTTTTCACTTTATCTACTACTCCACATTTTATTTAATGTATAACAACTTAGTTGCTATTTTGTTTTTACAATTTGTTAATTATTGTTTTTCTTTAAAATATTTTGGTAATGAAAAAACTTAATATATTTTAAACAAAAAATGCATTAAAATGATTGGGACAAATTTATTTTTTTAGGTTTAAATGAGAAATAATAGGTTCAGTGTAAACACTGTATGAGAGATTTTGTAGAAAAACACTATCTCAGAAATCTTGTAGAAACTCTTACTTGTTCCTATAAAATCTTTTTTTCAGTATTTATACTACACCATTATTGTTCAATTGAGTTTACAAAAGTAAATTCGTTCTAATAATTTGAATAGTTTTTCTGTTTAAAATATATTAAGTTTTTTTTTTTCATTACAAAGTATTATAAAGGAAAAACATTAACCAAATTGTAAAAACAAAATAAAAACTAAGTTTTGACAATGCTTGAAGGGCACGCACTTGACTTTCTCGATTTTTCTTTTTGGTGGAATGTATAAGCGATAATTGTTCTACATCAAACATTGAGTAAGTCAAGAAGACGTAGTTAAAAAAAAAAGTTTCAACACTAAGTCACTAATAAAATGAAGAATCTCCTTTAATTATTATATGAAATTAAGTAATAAAAATTATTTTACATTATTTGAAAATAAATACAAAATATGATTTGGAAAATTGACCCACCATTTACGAAGTACTATCTTTAGTTGTATTAATTTAAAAATAAATATAAATTAGTAAAATTTAATAATTAATTTAAAAAATAACTTATTACCCATAACAAGATCCACAAGTTAACCCATTAAGAGTTTGGCACAATACAACTCCTTTAAACATGAGTCATGTCACAAATTTTAATATTTTTATAAATCAATGTAATTTATAAGGTTTAGTATTGTGTAGACCTTGGTTTGACACAGTCTATAAGTATGATGAACTGCACCATAGTTGGTTCAATCCAGTCGACATAAACCACTCCCACCTCTAAATTGTATAGTGTAAATCATGATGGAAAGTCAACGGAAAGAATCAGCAATATATAAATGTTGATCTTGTTATAATAATAATAATATATAATAATATTTTAGTCGTTAGCCAAATGCAACTTGTACCTTTTTTCACTATTCAATATCTTTAAGCGGCTCACAATTTCCCGCACGATCTTCTTGGATTGATGATCTTGCAAGGGAAGTGATTTTTAAGTTACATTTAATTAATTTTTATCCATATTTTAAAACAACTTTAAATACAAGCATTTTTTTAACATTAAGCCTTTATATAAATATAACTTAACCCTAATTTTCCATTATCAATTAAAAATTTTTGTTTTTCTTAAATATTTATTTGTTCAATGAAAATATAACACTAAAATTCTATAAAAAATATAATCTGGTGAATCCAAATATTAAAAAGAAAAAATAAGTAGAAAAAAAGAAATTTACAGAAAACCAGGTGTAAAAAACATAATTAAAATTGATTTGAGAAGAAATTGTGTAAAGCGAAACCTAATTAAATTTGAAATTGGGAGAAATAAATCTAATTAAGCTTATAGGGGTTTTTCTTTCTTTTTTCTTTTTTTATTAAGTGGGTGGGGTTCAAAGAATTTTATTACAATAAAACTATGTGTACCCACAATGGGTACACAAATACATACACATTTATATGTGTCATCATGTGATTGGATGACTTTGAATTAAGAATAAAACAATAACCAATTATATGATGACACATATGAGTATGTATACATTTGTATACCCAAAGTGGGTACACATAGTATTGCTCATTTTATTATTATTATTTTCTTAGATAAGAGATGTACTTTGGTCATTGGGGAGATCAATTCATAAGAGTTAAAAATCATTTCCCATTTACTGAAAAGCAATCTCACAACTTCAAGGTTAAAAAAATTTTCTTACTGTATATTTGTCTCAATTTGGACAATTTATTAATGATTATACATAAAACATATAGGTTTAGATATTGTATGTATTTTAGATATTGATTATTAAATGGGTTTTCTCTCCCTCTCTCTCTCTCTCTCTATATATATATATATATATATAATAAAACTATGTGTATCTATTTTTTGTACATAATTTATATATACGTGATTGGATGTTTCTTTGTCATATAATGACACATATTTTAAAATCACCTAATTACATGATGACACATCATTGTGTACATAAATTGTGTATCAAAAATGGATACACATAGCATTGTTTATATATATATATATATATATATATATATATATATATATATATATATATATATATATATATATAGAATTTGTAAATTAAATGAATATTATTGATAAAACATTGTATAATAGATAGTATTGCAATATAGTTTGAAATTTGAAATCCTAACTAATCTTATAAAATAAAAAAATAATATACAATAAATTATTGAAATTAGGATTATGTCAAATCAAAATCAAATTAAATCAAAATTATATTAAATTAAAATTAAATTGAATGATATCAAATCAAAATCAGGATTTGATTGAAAAAGTGTTGACTGAAATCACCATAGGCTTATTATGATTTTTTCTTATCTATATATTGAATAATCAATATCTAAAATACATGCATACATGCAGGGATAACTTCAAATTTGTCTTTGTCCCTTTTCTTCATGAAGCATAATTTTGAAGTTAGACAAGAGGACAAGAAATGATCTAAAATTTGGGGATGAGCATTGACATAAGAGACCCTTGATCCATTATATTGCATTGTATTGTGATGGGCAAGTTGAAGGAATTTGACAAAACTCAAATTGACTTGTGCATTTGTCTATCAATTTTTCAGTTTGATAAGATTCATAGTCGCTATAAGAGGGACCATCACCTTCATTGGATGAGTTTAAGAATAGTTTATGAAGAGATTAGGATGTGATTAGTTTGTAATTAGTGTATAATCCAGATTAGGTTTAATTAATCTATTTATACATGATTGGTAGCAGACTTTCCATTCTTCAATTACTAATGTTATCTAAACAATAATTAGTTGGAATTTTAAGCTTGTCAATTGGGTGATGAGGACCCAGACTGGCGAAGCCGCTTCTCGTCGGAAAGTAGTTTCGCAAACCTGCAAGGTAAAAGGTTTCCCATCACATCACAACTGAGAAAATCTATAAGACAAAATTTGATAATATTATTATGTATTTTTCTTTTTGAATTATATTTGATTTTTTTTGAAAACGATTATTTTACCCTTTAAATGTAAATGTAAAACTATTATTAATATTTAATATAACTATTAAATTATTAATATATCCTTACTAATTTTAAAATTTATTATTTGGATTTCTAAAAAATGTCAAAATTATAATCAACTTTAAGATTTTGTACTTTGTTTAATTTTTTGAGATATAACTATAATTCTGAAACTACTTTGGGGTATATTAGAAAATTTTAAAAACAGATCCTAACATTTTTAATTTCCAAAACCTTTAAAAAAATTTTCTTGATATACTTAATATTTTAAAAAATTTATGCTAGCCTCTTAACTCTTGAAAATTGAATATTGAAAAAATTAAAGGAAAAAAGAAAAACAAATTTAACAAAAAAATATAAATAAAAAAGAGTAAATACAAAAAATAAGAGGAAAAATACATAAAAACGTTCTTGAAATAATTTTTATATCATTTCATTTAAGGAAATTCTCCTAAAAATAAATAATAACAAATGATAATCTAACTTTTTTATAATTGTTATTTTAATTATAACCTAAAGGTTAAATTAATAAAATTTTGTTAACCCCTTTTTTAGTATAAAGTTTTCACTTACATCCCAGTTTGATTTATAGCTTAAGGATTAATGAATACAATTTCTTAGAAAAATTACCTTGTTCGCTCATAAAGTTTATAGTTACACCCCTATCTTACATAAAAATTAATGTAATAAGCTAAATGTTAGCTTGTTCGCCTGTAAACTTATTCAATCATATTTAAATACAATCAAGCTCAAATGAATCTCAATCACATTCATACCTCAATCACCAAAACAACAATCAAGTCTATCAAATTCAAGCTTAAACCCTCAGTGGCTTTTAGCTTAAGAAAAATTTATTAACCCCCTTACAATATAAAGTTTGTACTTATGCCCCCAAAAGTTTGTAATCTAAGACAACATCACCTTTCTATTTAAGACGTCAACTATTACATTAGCTTTTCCCATGTGGTATTTAATGCCACAATCATAATTTTTTATCAGTTTTAACCATCTCCTCTGTCACATATTTAACTTTTTCTAGGTCAAGAAATATTTTAGACTCTTGTGATTCATGTAAATGTTACACTTAACACCATACAAGTAATATTGACAGATTTTTAATGCAAAGACAACTGCAACTAATTTCAGATCATTGGTAGGGTATCGAATCTCTTAATCCTTGAGCTATCAGGAAGCATAAGTAATCACTTTCCCTTTTTACATCAACGTAACTTCCAAACTCTAGTGAGAGACATCTATATACAAATCATACTCTTCGTCCTTAATTGACAATGTTGAAATCAGTGTCGAAGTCAATCTTTCCTTTCATTCCAAGAAGCTCCTCTTACAAGCATCTGACCATTTGAAAGGAATATTGGTTCAGGTCAACTTAGTCAATGGTCGGGCTAACTTAGCAAAGCCCTCTACGAATCATCTACAGTAACATGCCAATCCTATAAAACTTTGCACCTCCTTAGCTATCTTGGGTCTCTACCACTCTAAAATAGTCTCAATCTTACTTGGGTCCACCAAGGTACTATCAGCAGATACCACATGTCCTAGAAAAGTCACACGGTCCAACTAGAACTCATATTTCGAGAACTTGACATATAACTACTTCTCATGTAATCTTTATAATACAAACCTTAGATGCTACGCGTACTCCTCACTAGTCTTAAAGTATACCAAGATATCATCGGTAAACACCACAATAAATTTATCAAGGTAGTTTTGGAACACTTTGTTTAGTAAATTCATGAAAATTATAAGTGCATTAGTCAATCTAAAGGGTGTCACCACAAACTCATAATACTCAAACCTTGTCCTAAAGGCAATCTTTGAAATGTCTCTCTTAGCAACCCAGGCTTAATGATACTTAAATCTCAAGTCAATGTTATAGAACATTGAAGCACCTTTAAACTGATCAAACAAATCATCAATCCGTAACAATGGATACTTATTCTCAATAGTCAATGCACATACATGTTAGTCCATCCTTCTTTTTCACAAAGAGAATCAGTGCACCCTAAGGTGAATGACCCAGTTTGATGAAACTGTTATCTAAAAGCTCTTGTAATTGCTTCTTAAATTCCTAGAGTTCACGAAGAGAATCGGTGCACCCTCACATGCTGTCTTGTATGGAAATGTATCTATGTATTGCTAACATGTCATTTAAAACTGTCTTATAGTGTTTAAAATAAAAATAACATTATATTTTTTTAACATTTCATTTAACCTACTATAATTATTTAGTATTTTATTTATCACCCTTATATGTTGTCTTTTATCAAAATGCATTTATCTATTCTTAACATTTCATTTAAAACCTTCTTATAATATTTAATATCAAAATACCCCCCATATTTTTCTAACATTTTATTTACCCCTATAATTATCTAACATTTCATTTAACACTCTTATATGTTGTCTTATATTGAAATACATCTATCAATTCCTAACATTTTATTTAAATTCTTTATACATTGTGTAATATCAAAATGTCCTTAATATTTTTATAACATTTTATTTAACCCCTAAATTATTATCAGATATCAAAATACCTCCTTTACATGACATATGAACTAGATTTAATAAATAAAATGAAGTTTTGAGTTAAGATTCAGCTTGAATTCAGAAATATGAATTTCTTCCTTCTAAACAAACCTGTAATAATTGATATTGAATAAAAATGAGAGTGAGAGTGAGAGTGAGTGTTTGAGTGAAAGTAAGAGGGTTTATATAGAAGTGTAAAGGGTAGTTTTGGTATTTTAAAAAATATTTAGGACATTTTTGCTTTAAAATAGGAAAAGTGGGCATTTTTGCTTAGGAATAGGAAAAATGCGCATTTTTGCTTA